>NC_083359.1:1935625-2577500 GCF_030254825.1 Meriones unguiculatus
CTAGAAATCACATCCGCCCTCTCCTGACCGCCCGGCCGGAGCCCCCGCCGCCCTGCGGTGCCGCCTCCTTCTCCCCTCTCCGACCCCGGGGCCGCGGCCGCCCCCGCCCCCCGCCCCGCTGCGCCGCGAAGGGGAGTTCTGCGGCGTCTCCTCTTCCCCCCAGCAGCCGCCCAGGCCCTCCGACGGGCCCCCGCAGCCCCAGCGCCTCCCCGCTCCTCACGGCCTCCCCCTCGGGCGCTCCTCCAGCGCATCCCTCCCGACGCGACCACCCGCCGCCCCGAGATCCCGCCCCGGCTCACCATCTGCAGGGCCGGAGAGGAAGGAAGGGCACGGACCCAGCTCACCCCGCCCCCGCCATCCCGGCGGATAAAGGAGCCGAGGCCCAGACGGGAGGGCGCCCCCGCCCCCGGAGGAGAGGAGCCGCAGCCCCTGCAGGACGGGGGTAAGAACCAGACCTCGAGGGAGCGCGTCTGCTGGGTCCCCACGGGGGCTCGGGGGTCGTCGGGGGCACTGAGCCGGGAGTCCCAGCCACTGTGCTGAAAGGCGATGGGGGCGGAGGGCGCACGGCAGGGGCCGCCCAGGAGGGCGCGGGCTGCAGAGCACCCGAGTTCCAGGGCAGGAACCTGAGGCCGGGCGCGCGGGCGGGGAGGACGGGACGGGAGGGCGAGGTGGCTAGACTCGAACCGACGCCCGGCGTGCGCCACGCTCGCCCTCCGGGCGTAGGGACGAACCCTAACTCGCTGCCACCCGGCGAAGGGGAGGAAGCGGCCGTTGAGGGCAAAGTGGACCGAGCGGGGCGGGGGGCGCCCGGACCCCCTAACCCTCTCGGGGACCGGCGCAGGCCTGGCCGCCATGGGCTCCACCGCGGCCCCGGAGGGAGCGCCGGGCTACGTCCGTGAGTTCACCCGCCACTCCTCCGACGTGCTGGGCAACCTCAACGAGCTGCGCCTGCGCGGGATCCTCACTGACGTCACGCTGCTGGTTGGCGGGCAACCCCTGAGGGCGCACAAGGCCGTCCTCATCGCCTGCAGGTTGGGGGGGTGGGGCTCGGGCCGGCGGGCCGGGGGCAGCCCCAGAGCCGGGGTCAGCGGGAGCCGGGCCTGGCGCCCTCCGGCCCCTCACGCCGCCCGCCTGTCCTCCCTCCAGCGGCTTCTTCTATTCGATTTTCCGGGGCCGAGCGGGCGTCGGGGTGGACGTGCTTTCTCTGCCCGGGGGGCCGGAAGCCGGGGGCTTTGCGCCCCTCCTGGACTTCATGTACACGTCCCGGCTGCGCCTCTCCCCGGCCACCGCGCCGGCCGTCCTGGCGGCCGCCACCTACTTGCAGATGGAGCACGTCGTCCAGGCGTGCCACCGCTTCATCCAGGCCAGGTGAAGGGGCCCGGGCGTGCGCTCCCCGGAGAAGCGGGGCGGGACAGGGGCAGAGCGGGGCCGAGGAGGCCGCGTTAATGTCATCGTGCTCTTCCAGCTGTGAACCCCTGGGCGTCTCCCTGCGGCCCCTGGAGGCCGAGCCCCCAGCGCCCCCCGCGGGCCCCCCAGCGGGCAGCCCCAGGCGCTCGGAAGGACACCCAGACCCGCCCACGGAGTCGCGAAGCTGCAGCCGAGGCCCCCCGAGCCCAGCCAGCCCAGACCCCAAGGCCTGCAACTGGAAGAAATACAAGTTTATTGTGCTGAATTCTCAGACCGCACAGGCGGGGAGCCGGGCTGGGGCGAGCTCTGGCCGGCCTTGCGCCCGGGCCGGGCTCCCGAGCGGCGACGAAGCCAGCAGCAGCAGCGAGGAGGGACCCGCGCCCGGGCTCCGCAGCAGGTTTGCACCTCCTGACTCCCAAGAGTGGCAGAGGCTGGCCTGCTGGGGGGGGGGGGCAGGGAGTGGGCCCGGGGCGCGTGCTGGGGACGGGTTTAGAGATACAGCCCGCTCAGAGCTGGCCAAAAGCCGGAGGGAGGGACGTGGCTGAGGAGCATTCGCTCACACTCGGAAGCCGGCGTGATGTCCGCACTCTCCAGGAAAGCATCAGCACACACGGAACCCCTAACCTTTTCTGTGGCTCCCGCCGTCTGCCTAGACTATCTCCGGCTGCTACCGCCGCGGGATTCAAACGTGGAGCTCCAGCGAACGACCCCTGCCCCTTCACGGCCCGCGCTCAGGAGGCTCCTCTCTCGACCTCTAAGCAGGCGTGCCCACCACCAGGTAAGATTCCGGCTGCTCTCCTGCAGCTCTTCCGGGTCCATCTGGACCCAGGGACCCCAGAAAAGGCTGCTTGATCCTTCCCAAACCTGACTCAGATTAGACCCTTCTGTGGAGATGTCCCCTCCGTCAGGATGTCCGAGAGTGGGCACCGACATGAGTGTTCTGAAGCTGTGTACTCCCGAGCGGCAGCACAGAGTGGGAACTCCAGCCTCGCCAACCAGGGCAGAGCCATCTGCCCAGTTAGGCAGGGCCCCTCCGGCAGGGTGTCAGGCCGAGTGAGGCAGGAACGGAGGGACACAAGCTCCACCCGCTCCGAGAACCCCCACATACTGCCGCCACCTCTGACAGTCGCAAGCCCGCTGCTCCGTCAGACTCAGCTCGCTGAGTGTAGGGCCGTGGGCAAGCCGAGTGGTCCGGATAGCCTCGGAGCGAATGAGGGGTTAAAGGGCGGCACTCCTGCTAGTGCTCCGCTGTGGCTTTGCTGGCCCCTGGGGTGGGAAGTCCGCGGTAAGAAGATGGTCTTCGCTCCCCGCCCTTCCCAGGAAGGGAGTTTTTCAGCTGCCAGGACTGCGAGGCTGTGGCGGGGTGCTCTTCGGGGCTGGACCCCTTAGCACCGGGGGACGAGAACAAGCCCTACAAATGCCAGCTGTGCCGATCTGCCTTCCGCTACAAAGGCAACCTGGCTAGCCACCGCACCGTGCACTCAGGTAGGGCGTGCGCACAGGCAGGGGGTGCACACAGGAGGAGCGCACAGGTAGGGGGCGCGCACAGGAGGACCGCACAGGCAGGGGGCGCGCACAGGCAGCACAGGCAGCAGGAGCGCACAGGCAGGGGGCGCGCACAGGCAGCACAGGCAGCAGGAGCGCACAGGCAGGGGGCGCGCACAGGCAGCATAGGCAGGAGGAGCGCGCACAGGCAGCAGGAGCGCACACCGGTAGGAGGAGCGCGCAGGTAGGAGGAGGCACAGGCAGCAGGAGAGCGCGCAGGTAGGAGGAGGCACAGGCAGCAGGAGCGCACACAGGAGGAGGAGCGCACAGGTAGGAGGAGCGCACAGACAGGGCGAGGGGGCCTGGGTCTTTGCGGCCGCCGCCCTCCACGGCTCTCTGGCTGTTCTCCCGCTGGCAGGAGAAAAGCCTTACCGCTGCGCCGTCTGCGGAGCGCGCTTCAACCGCCCGGCTAACCTCAAGACGCACAGCCGCATCCACTCCGGAGAGAAGCCGTACAAGTGTGAGACGTGCGGCTCGCGGTTCGTTCAGGTAGGGGGAGAGCCGGGAGGCCGCTGGGAGGAGGGGACAGGGCCTGCCCACCCCAGGCCCTCTCAAGGCCCCGCCCCCTCAGGTGGCACACCTCCGCGCGCATGTGCTCATCCACACGGGAGAGAAGCCCTACCCGTGCCCCACCTGCGGAACCCGCTTCCGCCATCTGCAGACCCTCAAAAGCCACGTTCGCATCCACACGGGGGAGAAGCCGTACCACGTGGGTACCCTGCGCACCCGGTCTGGGCGGGGCGGCTTCTACCCGGGGCGCTGGATTTCTGGGGAGCGGGCTGGGCCCGGGAGGGGGTGGGGACGGTGATGCGCGGCCCGGGCGCTGTTGTCCAGGACCCGACAGGCCAGGCCCAGAGGAATCAGAAGGGCGTGCGTGCCGGGAGGCTGCGTGTCAGCGCGCGCGGACAGTCCCCTCCCCGGCCCAGCGAAGCTGGTTGTGGAGAGTTGGGGCCCTGACATGGGGCCCATTCTTCCCACAGTGCGACCCCTGCGGCCTGCATTTTCGGCACAAGAGTCAGCTGCGGCTGCACCTGCGTCAGAAGCACGGGGCGGCCACCAACACCAAAGTACGATACCACCTCCTCGGGGGGCCGTAGCTGCGGCCCCGCCTGCGCCCCGCCTCGCTCCCCAGGGGCTGTGAGAGCGTGGGCTGAGGCGTGATGTGGGGTGCGCCAGGCCGCCCTGCCATCAGAAGCTTCATTACCGAAGTAACCAACTTCGTTCATTACTGAGGAGAGCAGGGGAGGCTGATCCCGGCTGGATCAGCCTCTGTTTTGCTGGTCAAAACCTCTTCCTCACAATCCAGACTGGGTAGCTAGGGACTGGGGGAAGACACGCGAGGGACCTGCTCCAAGGAACTGCGCCTCCCCCCCTCGAATGGTGTATGTGTAAATATAATTTATTAGGGTCTGTGGGTGGCACAGGGCCTTCGTTCTGTTTGCCTTTCCGACTTTTTTCTTCCACGAGTGTGATCAGAAGTGGCTGGACACGGGTGAGGGCATGCCTCTGCTGGCAGGGACCTAGCTAGCACTTGGCTCTTCCTTTGGCTTGAGCGTCTCCGCAGTGTTTTTGCTGTAACATTTCCCTTTTGAGTCGTCCTTTTCCCTGGTTGTTTGCTTGTTGCCCTGTCCCGAGGTTCTCGGGCTGGAAGCTTCAGTTTTCCTAGGCCAGGCCCCCGGAACACGTGGTTGGGTGAAGCATCCTCCCTGGTATTTTGGATGGTCCCACAGCAGGCTAGACCTGGAAGGAAACCTTCAGCTCTTTGAGGGTGATGGGAACCTTTTTGATGAACCCAAAATGTAGATAATAAATTCCTCCTGAAGGCTGGATTCCTATCCTCCGCGGAGGTGGGTGGTCTTTCTGATAAGGCCCAGCGTCTAAACTGTTCCACTGACCTAGTCCCCAGGATTTGACCCCATGCTGCCCCTCTATCAGAGAGAGCCTAAGGGTTTGAGCTGAACCCGCGGTCACCCTGCTTCCTGGCTGAGCTAGCACCCCACGGGGAGTGCTCTGCCATCTGTCCGTTCTCATCTGTCCGGCTTCAGAGAAGGCTAGTCAGTGACACCACCTCCCTCCACCGTGAGTCTGCAGAATCCCGGACCGCATGAGCGGCTGGGTTTAATGTTCCTTTGGGTTCATTATGCCCTTCTTCTCTGAATGTGTTGTTTTTGGACAGCTTCTGGCAAGTGTCCAGATTCCAAGAAGTTCATCTTTCATAGGTGCTTGGTAACTTTCTTACCTTAGGAAATCTGGGTCTAACTCAGATTTCCACCGTTCTCGCTCCCGGGACCAGTGAGCGTCCTAGGCTGCACAGAGGAAGGAAGCCAGGCCGAGCTCCATGCTGGGTTTGTTGTCGCTGGGGATTATTGTTGGAATTACATACTTCAAGGCTTTAAGAGACCGATTGGTGGGTTGGCCAAAGACCACTTCTCCACGAACAAGTTGCCAGATAGGTTGGTTGAGGGCTGCAGTTTGTGGCTAGATGGAGTCTGGAGTGTTGGGTGTCTGGGGCCTTGGCGTAGGGCAGAGCCCTGCTCCTGTCGCCCTGGGACTGAGGCTACAGGACTTGGAAGAACGGCAAGGAGACGTGAAGATGTACAGCAGCTGAGGTGGCCCTTTTGGCCAACGGCTGGGGCCTGGTGAGAAGCCGTTCTTCCCGCTTCACCCGTCAGTCTGTGTGTGTGTGTGGGGTGGAGACAGCGGAGCAGAGATTGAGAAGGTGTTGTGAGTTTTCATTAGCAGACTGGATACGCATGGGAAGTGCCGGGGGCTGAGATGTTGGAGGCTGTGGGATCAGATCCTTGGAATAAAAAAGCCCCTCTCTGTCCACCTGCTGCGTCCCACGTTTCTGTTTGTGGGGGGAGGAGGGACCTGGGGTCCTGGAAAGTCTGAGAAACTAATAATAACTTAGATTCCTCCTTAGTTCCACTGTCCCATCACACTAGTCCTTTCAGTGGTCCGGGCTCTCCCTCCCCTGCCCTGGCCTTCCGGCTCATTGTGTAGGAACCAGTGATTTCATGGGGTTTATCCGGAGCCACCTGCATCCTGCTGGCCTGAGGTCACTTCCCGAGGTGTGGAGGCTGCGGGGAGAAAGTGGGAAAGTACCCAGGCTCTGGAGACGCATCTGCGCCAGCCCGGGTTCTCGAGGCTCATGAGAGACCCACCCTGGCACAACCACCAGACGGGTGGGGCTTGGGACCCTGAGAACGAGGCTGGCTATGGCAGAAGGCGGTGTTCTAGCCTGAGGCCAGAAGTCACTGATCCCTGATCCTCTTACCTCCCATTGGACTTTCCTCAGCTGTGAGAGAGACGGATGTGCGCCCCGAAGTGTCCCCCACTGTGTGGCTGTGCTGTGCTTTTTCTTCAGTATAATGTTCTCCCTGATCATCTGCCTTTGTGGCTCCTTATGTTTGTGTTTTGCAATTCCATAACCTAGGTTATATATATATATATATATATATATGTATGTATGTATATTTAAAAAAACATCAAAATACAGAACCTAGGCAGAAGTTCCCATCACCTTCCATTGCAGCTACTCCCCTATGGAAAATAAGAGCAGCGATTAGCACGCTTGAATGCCAGGCCCTACACAGAGCATTTCAGCGCAGACTTACTAACTTAACCCACTGGCAGCCCAAAAAGGCAGGGGGTGTTCTGCCCAGTGTAGAGATGAGGAAGCCAGCTGAGAAGTTACACACCTTGACCATGGAATGAGTGAAGCCAAGACTGGGACATGATTCTAAAGATCTGAAGTCTGGCTCCGACTCCTGCGCCGTCTACTTTCTAAGCGTTGGCATCTTCGTCCTTAGGCGTGGGCTCACGGCACCCATAGCATCATGGTGTCCTAGTTCCCTGTAGACGACTGAGAACCTTTACTACGGTTTGGTGTGGTTTTGCCTGGTGCAAGGGGCTGAGCCCAGGGACTTCCGCATCAGGCCAAAGCGCCTTGGATTCAGTTTCCTAAATCTCAACGACTCATTTGTTACTGCACACGAGTGTGAGGCGTGTGTGCACACTCCATGGCATGTGTCCGTGTGGAGGCCATAGGTACAGCTCAGGCTGGCCTCAGACGTGACTGTCCCCAAGCGCTGGAGTAACACACATGCCAACGCAGCAAAGCAACGTGTATTTCCTCCAGGCAGGGCCACCAGATTGTCCTGGCTCACTCGGGTTCAGGCAAGCCCTGAGCTCAGCCCCCTCCGACCTCATTCTTTAAGCAGCTGGGTCTGTGGACAGGCCTTTGCAATCCAACTTGGCCTGTGTGTTTTTACGTGTGAGTGTTTTGCCTACATGTACTCACGTGACCCCCATAGGTGCAGCGCCCTCGGAGGCCAGAAGACGGTGTCGGAAGCCCAGGAACAGGGGCTACAGGCCACGTGTGGACCCGTGTGGGAGCAGGAACTGAACCCTGTTCCCGAGAGAACACCTGCTGGGCTATTGCGCCACAGCCTAAGAATGATTTCTAAAAGCCTGGCTTCTTAGCCCATCTCCCTGTGGTGGGCCTCTTTCCCCGCCGGTCTGAGTGTGAATCCTGAGTCCAAGGTTTCAAGGTCAGAGTCTTGGGGAGCCTGAGGTGGAGAAACGGAAAAGCCTAAGTCATGGCTGTCACGGGACGGGGCTTCCCAGGCCACGGTGAGACACGGATCGCTCCAGTGACCAGGTCACGGCTTGTCTCTTACGTTCGGCGAGAGATCAAAAAAATGGCTAGGAAATGGCTATTGCAGCACCGCTAAGGCTAGGGTAGGGGGTGGGAGCCGGGCCTCTGGGTGGCCTGGCCGCCGTCCTTCCTCTGCCCAGCTATTTCTGGTCTCGGCGACCCGCGCGCTTCCTGTTGGTGAGGGCAGGAACAAGTTTTCACTACAGAAACGAATGCCAGGACTCCAACGGGTCACCCGTCCTCGCCCCCCGCCCCCAGCAGTACTGGAGCGCGAACGCGGAGTGGCAAAGCACTGTACCCCTTCAACTGTTGGAAACACCGAGGCAGGGGCAGCTGACCTGGCCCCGCTGCCCACGAGCCTGGCCTGCCTCTGGGGCAGCTGGCATCCCACGCGGGGCGTCCAGTCTCCAGGCACCTCCGGCCGCTCTGTCGCTTGTTTGAGCCCCGCCTGGCAACCCTTGGTACCCACACGCCCTCCCCCTCCCCTAGCAAGACAGCGGCCGCCGGGCCGGCACCCGCGCGCCCGCCACCGGCGCTCAGACGCGAGCCTCGGCGCACGCGCACAAGCCTCGCGGTAGGTCCCCCGTCACGTGGGCGCCCTCGGCCGCGTGCCCCTCCCTGCGCATGCGCCCCCGTGTCCCGGCGGGTCCTGGGCGACGCGTCAGCCCCGCCCCGCCCCGCGGACCCGCCCCCTGCTCTGGACACCCGCGTCCCCATTGGCGAGCCGGGGCTGGGTGCTGGCGCTCGGGCAGGTGCCGAGGCGCGGAGGTAAGCGAGGCCCGCGCCGGGTGCCTCGGGGCCGCGGCCCGCCCGGCTTTGTTCTCGGGCCCCCCCGGGCCTGGACCCCCGGCGCGGGCTGAGCCGGGACCCTCGGGGGCGCTCGCGGGGCAGCGACCTCCCCGGCTTGGCGCCGAGCGGCCGCAGCGCGGCGGGAGGCCCGGCCGCTCCGGGATGGCGCGCGGGGCCGAGCCCCCCGACGGGGGCTGGGGCTGGATGGTGGTGCTCGCGGCGTTCCTCCAGTCGGCGCTGGTCTTCGGGGTGCTCCGCTCCTTCGGCGTCTTCTTCGTGGAGTTCGTGGCGGCGTTCGGGGAGCAGGCGGCCGGCGTGTCCTGGATCGCCTCCATCGGCATCGCCGTGCAGCAGTTCGGGAGTGAGTGCCGCGCCCGCGCCGTCGGGGCCGGAGAGGGGCTCGGCGGGGGTCGGGAGGAGGCGGGGGACGGCGCAGAGCGCGCGCAGAACCCGTCCCGCTTCCCCAGGCCCCGTAGGCAGTGCCCTGAGCACGAAGTGGGGGCCCAGGCCTGTGGTGATGACTGGGGGCGTCTTGGCCGCGCTCGGGCTGCTGCTCGCCTCGTTTGCCACCTCCTTGACCCACCTCTACCTGAGCATCGGGCTGCTGTCAGGTGAGACCCGGGGACAGCGCCAGGCCTGCATCTGAGCGCCTGGATGCTCCACCTCGGCCGGAAAGGCCCGGGGAGAACCTGTGCCCTGAAGGGAATTCTTAAGCTAAGTCAGAGATCATCCAGGAAACACAAGCCCCGACCCATCGCACCAGTGTGGAAGGGAGCCTCAGATCGAGCTGGGTGGCACTGAAATGGGTGGCACGGCCTACTGCAGGAAATAATGAAAAGCCTTTGACTCCAACCGCTGCCTGCACACCCGGGCCCAGGCAGCCTAACGCAGCCAGGAGCGGCAGAGATGGCGCTCTGCCTCCCAAGCTCTGTGTTAGTTACTTCAGTGGCACCAGCTCTTGTCCTCCCAGAAAGCGGAGCTTCCCAGCCTCCGGGTCACGACCCCTGTGGGGCGGAAACGACCCTTTCTCAGGGTATTGCAATCAGATTCTTGTGGTTCTCTCAGGGTATTGCAATCAGATTCTTGTGGTTCGTAACTGTAGCAAAATTACAGCCGTGGGTAGCAATGGAGATGCGTTATGGCTGGGACCCCAGCTGTAGGAGGGTCGAGAACCACAGCTGTGACATGCCTTAACCCACCTCGGTAAGCAGGGCGAGCAAGCAGAACACAGGGTCACACGGCGAGATTTAAGCCGGGGCGGGGGCCAGCAGGGGCTGGTTTACTGCTGGGCGCTGTCGGATGACTGGGAGCCCTGAGCGCCTCCAAAACGCCCCCCCCACCTTGTTTTCCGTTGACAGGCTCTGGCTGGGCCCTGACCTTCACTCCGACCCTCGCCTGCCTCTCCCGCTACTTCTCTCGGCGTCGATCTCTGGCCATGGGGCTGGCACTGACGGGCGTGGGCCTGTCTTCTTTTGCATTCGCGCCCCTCTTCCAGTGGCTGATCAACAGCTATGCCTGGAGGGGCGCCCTCCTGCTGGTGTCCGCCCTGTCCCTGCACCTGCTGGCCTGCGGGGCTCTCCTCCGCCCGCTCTCCCTGACGGAAGATACTGCTGTGGGCGGCCCCGGGGCCCAGCTCGCCTCCCTCCTCCGCCACGGCCCCTTCCTCCGCTACACTGCTGCCCTCACACTCATCAACACCGGCTACTTCGTCCCCTACGTCCACCTGGTGGCCCACCTGCAGGACCTGGGCTGGGCCCCCCTGCCCGCTGCCTTCCTGCTCTCAGTGGCCGCTGTTTCTGACCTCGTAGGCCGCGTGGCATCTGGTTGGCTGGGGGACGCTGTTCCGGGGCCCGTGGCTCGACTCCTGATGCTCTGGACCACCCTGACTGGGGTGTCGCTGGCCCTGTTCCCCGTGGCTCAGGCTCCCACCACCCTGGTGGTTCTGGCTGTGGCCTACGGCTTCACATCAGGGGCCCTGACCCCAGTGGCCTTTTCTGTGCTTCCTGAACTGGTGGGGACTGGACGGATTTACTGTGGCCTGGGGCTGGTGCAGATGATCGAGAGCATCGGGGGGCTACTGGGAGCCCCTCTATCAGGTAAGGGAAGTGGGGTTGCCAACAGGGAGGCCATGTTGCGAAACTGGGGGAAGGAACTTTTCTCAACAGTATAGATAATGGTGCCCTCTGGGGTGGGTTAGCAGCCTGAGCCAGTCAGAGTGGCCGAGAGGTGGTTAGCAGGGGGACAGAACTGGGGTCAGGGTGCAAAGACAAAGGGGAACTCGGTGAGACCGCAAGCCAGGTGTTCAGAAGACCTGGCTTGACCTAGTCAGTGTCTGGTTTTTCCCTTTGGCCCACTGGGGCCCCTGCCCAGGTGTCTGAAAGCTCTGGGTAAAGGTCCATGCGCAAGACGCCAGAAGCTCCTGATCTGTAACACTTTCCTCTCACCTATTAACCGAAGGCTGGGAACCGCGCACAGACACGCCTGACTGAATGCCGGTTCCTGCCGGTCTGGACACCCTTTCTGCAGGGAGGGTGGCGGCCGGAGCGACATTCTGAGGCTGCGCTGAGGGGGGTCTGAGCCGTCAGCCAGGTGCAGGGCACCCACACTTGCTTCTCCTTCTCTCTTGGACCCAGGCTACCTCCGGGATGTGACTGGCAGCTACACAGCTTCCTTCGTGGTAGCTGGGGCCTTCCTTCTCGCAGGGAGCAGCGTTCTGGTCACTCTGCCCCGTTTCTTCTCCTGCATCTCCGCGTCTACCTCCAGACCCCAGGACCTCGTAAGAGAGGCCCTGGGTACCAAAGTTCCCCTGCCCAAGGAGGAGGGCCTGGGAGAGGACTGAGTCAGGACCGGCTTGTCAGGCAAGCCCGAGCCTGACAGCGCCGGGTCTCCAGCCTCCTCAGGTGTCCCCAGCAGCACTGTGCCTTAGGAGCCTCCTCTGCCTCCCCCGGGGCAGGCCTAGACTCCTTCGATGTGTGTGCCAACCCTCGGTACTTTGTTGAGGATTCTCACGTCACCTCCTGTTCCGGAGGCTCCAGATCTCGCTCCACTGAGTTCTCAATCAAATGTGAAAATCTAAGGCCAAGAATCTTCTCATGTTTTTATATGTGATTTCTGGTGTCCTTGGATACAAAACAAATAATGAAACTGGACTAGAATTGTAACCTCAAGAAAAGCTGGGGTCCAGGTGCTTGGGACAGCTAACAGGGCCACGGGCTGAGTAAGGAGCTGTCCAAGAGCTCTGCTAACGCGGTCTGTGATGCTCACCTCCCTCTTCACCACTGCTGTGATACAGAGGAAAAGGGAGGAAAGGCGTGTGTGGACGGTGTCTGGGGCGCAGAAACGACCTGGTAGCTGACACCTAAGAGCCTTAACTTTTGAGCCTCCCCGGGGAGCCTTTGAACTTGAGACCTGGCCTCCTCCCAAGCGCTGGGAACGCAGGTGCGCACAACCGTGCCCGGATGGCTAACGAGGGCAGATCAAAAAGCAAGAAGTATGAGGCGGGGTTGCCGAGAAAGCTCGGCAGTTAGGAGCACTCCCGCTCGGTCAGAGTGCCTATACTCGGGCCACAGCCACCTACAGTGCAGACCCGGGTCCACACTCACACGCACGCACACACACGCTAAACAGAAATCCTGAGAGCGCAGCACTTAAGCTGCCCTTCCCCGTGGCCTGTCTGGCTCCTGACATCCACACCAGGCAGCTCAGAACAGGCCCAGAGATCTGGCCTTCACAAACACACAACTAAAGCTAGTTTAAAAACACGAGGTTTAGATACGCCCCTAACAAGTGGAAACATTAACAACTTCTCCCGCGGCTGAAGGCCAGGCAAACTGGCTGGACAGACACACACAGCGGGGCTCTGGGGTCCCGTTGCTTTCAGCTACATTCCTGAGATCTCGTCAGTAAAGATTTTCAGGGTCGTGGTTTGGCTCATGGAGCTTTCAGGAGAGTCAGGTAAAACCTCTTTATTAGGGACAAACAAGAAGATGGTCAGCACGTGGCCTCCCGGGCGGAACCAGCGCCGCCTGCGGGCAGCAGGGAGACTTGCGGCAGCGGGAGCAGCTCTCCTCTCTCGGGGGGAGGGGTGGGCGGAGGGGCGGCCGCGCGGCAGGAGGGGAGGGCCCGGGGCAGCCCCATGTAGACGAAGCTGCCGGAGAGGATGAAGGAGCTGCACACCAGAAAGGAGGCGCAGAAGTCTCCCGTCGAGTCCCGTAGGAAACCTGAGGAGAGGGCGGGGGGCTGAGGAGGCCGGCCCACCCCCGGCAGCGGCCTGCGCCCCGGAGCGAGCCCGGGCTGCGTCCTTACCTGACAGGGGCGGGCCCAGCAGGCCGCCGAGGCTCATGAGCATCATCACCAGACCCGTGGCCTGCACCACGCCGCCGATGCCCACCAGCCCCGGGAGCACCCCGAAAACCAGCGGGGCGTAACTCCCGGCGCTCAGGCCGTAGGCCCCCGCAGCGGCCAGCAGGGGGGCCCCCCAGGCCGCCTCCGTCTCCACCGCGGGCACCAGTCCCACCGCCAGTACCCCCAGGCCAGTCAGAGACCCGAACACAACCAGAAGTCTCGGGAGGGGCACCCAGCCCTGGTCCGCCAGCCACCCGCTGGCCAGCCGCGCGCTGGCATCGCCCACGGCGGCCACGGCCACCACCAGCGCCGCCCCGTAGCCCCCCATGCCCTGGTCCAGGGCGTGCGGACCCAAGTGGACGTAGGGGACGAAGTACCCGCCCCCAATCAAGGCGGTGCCCAGGGCAAAGACGGAGAAGGCCCGCCGCTTGAAGAGGCCCAGGCCGAGCGCGGCCAGGGGCGTGCGGGGCGGGGCCGGGGGGTCCCCGGACAGGGCCAAGGGTCGGAGCAGGGCGCCGCAGGGCGTGAGGTGCAGGGTGACGGCGCCCAGCAGGAGCAGGGCGCCGCGCCAGCCGAAGGCGTCCAGCAGGAGCTGCAGCGCGGGCGCCAGCAGCAGCGAGGATGCCCCGTTCCCGGTGAGCGCCAGCCCCACCGCCAGGACGCGGCGGCGGGAGAAGTAGCGAGACAGGGTGCCCAGGGCGGGCGCGAAGACCAGGGCCCAGCCGGAGCCTGGACGGGACGGGACGGGGTCCGGAATGGCTCCGCCGGCACGCGTCACCGCCCCCCCCCACTCGCCCCGGGAGCACAGGGCGCCCGTTCTCCTTACCAGCGAGGAACCCCAGGCCGAGGTACAGGTGCAGGAGGCTTCGGGCGAAAGCGGAGAGGACCAGGCCGAGCGAGGTCAGGACTCCCCCCGCCATCACCACCGGGCGCGCCCCCCAGCGCGCGCTCAGGGCGCTGCCCACTGGGCCTGGAAGGGGGCGGAGTCAACGGAGACACGCCCCGGGACCCCCGAGCCGTCTCCAGCGCTGGTCGGCAGCTCTTCGCCAGGCCGCTCCCGAGCCGGAGCCCCCCTCCGCCAGAGCTCGGCTCCACGGAAGCCCGGGCCCGCCGACCCCTGTTTCCACGGCCCTCCCGCGCCCGCCCCCCGCCGGGGGCCCCCCTCACTGGCTGCCTGCTGCACGGCCAAGGCCAGGGCGCTGACCCACGCAGTGTCCTGGGCGCTCCGTTCAAAGTGCTCCGCGAGGTCCGGGAGGGCCAGGCCCAGGGTGCGCAAGAGTCCGTAGGACAGCCCGTTCACGGCGAACGCCGCGGCCGCCACCACCCAGCCCCAGCCCCCGTCCGGGGGTCCGGCCGGCCTGGGGGTCATCGCCGCCTGCCGGGGTGGGAGACACCGTGAAGGGGGCCCCGCGCCTGCGCCTCCGCCGGGGAGCCGGCTCCCCGAGAGCAGCCCGGGCGGCTCGCCAGGGTGGGCGCGTGGAGGTCCTGCGAGCGCGCGGGCCCGGGGTCCCCGCCGGGGCTCCTCCTCCCCGAACCTCCCGCTCTTACCCGACCTCTGCCGGCGCCTGGGGCAGGGGACGGGCGAGGGGGCCCCGGGCAGCCTCTGCTGGCGGAGGCGCAGCCCGCTCCGACCCGGTAAACAGGTCTCCGCAGGGGCCCGGCCGCCTGGGACGCGGCTGGGTGCGCGCCGGGCGGGGGGGGCGCCCGACAGCCAATCCACCGAGCCCGGGCCGCGGCCTCGCGCCTGTCCCACGGGGATTGAATTATCCACACAGCCCCAGCCCCGGATCGGAACCGCGAGGAACGAGCGTGCCCGGGGGCCGCGCCCGGGACTCACGCCCACGCACCTGCCGCCGGCTGCCGCCCACGCAGGGGGCCCGCGCGGGTCTGCCGAGGCCCCGGTGACGAGGCCCGCGCGCCCGCCCTGCGAAGGAAGGGGACCTGTGCACTCAGGTCACCTCTGCAGCCTCCGCGTGAGGACGGCGGCCCCATTTTACAAATGGAGCAGCTGGTGTTTACAGACGCGGGGTGACCTGCCCCGACCGTTCAGCTCAAATAAGCGTAAAGAAGTGGAAACCTCTGAGGTGGGTTTTCCTACCGTGGGAACCCTGTCGCCGTGGAGGGAAACCGCCGGGAGACAGACAGCGCGGAATCTTGCGGAGCCACAGCGCCCAGGGGCTACACTAAGGGCGCCTGCGAGGGCGCTCCGCCAGCAGCATTGCCAAAGACTTAGGCTGGGCTTTCTGGTTTGTTTCTTGTTTCTGTTTTTAAAGCAAAGTAAGAGTGCAGAGAGATGGGCTCGGGTGCTTTCTGGAAGACTTTAACGACACCTTTGCAGTCGCCGCTGCTGGGCCTCAGCCGCTGCCTCGCTCGGTGTGCTCTCCGGTTTAATCGTTAAACAGGGCCACCGAAGCCTCGGCAGCTTGCAGGCTGGGGCGTGTGTCAGCCGCGGCCACGGGATGGCGGTGTTTCCTAGTATCTGCCTGGAAACGGAAGGAAAAACAGCTCAAAAGTTGGGCATCTGGAAGGCCGAAGAGCATTAGACAGACTTTCAGCAGCACACCATGCTGTGTGTGTGTGTGTGTGTGTGTGTGTGTGTGTGTGTGTGTGTGTGTGTGTGATGGCCCCACCATCACCAAACGCCAGGCTGCCTTTCCCTCCACCCTGGAAAGTTAGAGTCTTCCCGGCCGCCAGCATGGCTGCGGTTCTCTGCATTAGGGTTTCAGCCCCGGTGGCTTCTCTGGCTTCTCTGCTGACATGTCCTAGAACAGGAGACCGTGAAGGTCTGAGGCCGCTGAAGCGTTCACCTTAGGGCCTCACTGCTCTCACCAGCCAGGCGCCGTGTCTGGGAAGGCCACCGGAGTGGCCAGGCGGCGGGTGCTCGGCCACCAGGGAGAGGGCTGGCCTCCCGAGGGGGCCGGTGAAGGCCCTGCTGTGATCGGAGCCAGGCCAACCCCACCGATCGCCCTCTCGGCGATGGAGAAATGTGGTCCGGAGGAGGCCCGGCCTCGGGATCTGGGCTGCACCACGTGATGCCGTGTGCTTTGGCCGGATGAGATCTCAGCCCGGGCGAGCAGCTGTGAGAGGGCATGTTCCTCTTCCTCCTCCACAGTTGTGTGTTGTTCGTGGAGGTGATAGCACAGCTCTGGAAAAAACGGACCCCCAGCAAGACTTACGGAGCTTTCGGCTCCCTCGCTCAGCTGAGAGCGAACAGTGTCTGCTTCCTCATTTTTTAAAGCAGTAATAATAGTCACCTGATAGTGTTGTTGCAAGGGTTAAATTCGTCCTGGAGTGTGCGCGTGTGAGTAAGGGCTTAGAATAGAGTCTGAACACGCTAATGGCGGTGGACGCTAACCCAGGGCGACTGAGCCAGACGCCACCACTTCCCTTTGCCAGGTGGCCACCTCAGACCCAAAACTGACCTAGTAAACTCAAGGTCAAGGAAGCTCATCAAGCCACGAGTTTTCGTAAAGTCACGTGAGTTAGAAAGCATGAAGTTAGGAAACTAAATGGGAACGGCCTCTTTTTTCTTCTGTTGACATGGGTGCTCATGGAGCCCAGGCTGACCCCCAGGTCACTATGTGGCCAAGGAAGACTCAGGACATCGGCCGCCTCCCACGTGCTGGAACTGCACGCTGGGGTCAGCACACAGCGCCCCCATCTGGTCATTTCTCCTCCCAAAAGTACGGTGTGTACATGGAGGAAGTGCTGTCCGCTGCGGAGGCGTCCCTTCACCCTCGCCCTGTCCCCCAGGCCCAGAAGAGATGGGGGTTCTGCAGCTGCCCCCTCCCGGGCGGTGCCGCACAGAGTCTGTAAGCCAGGGCCACAGCTTCACTCCCTTCGTCAGCAAACCGCAGGGCGCACCCCACCACACTGGCGGCGTCTGCCTGGGCACAGAAATCTTTGCAAGAGGAGTAGGTAGGAAGCAGAGGCATTTGGGGGCGAGTGGCAGAGGAAGACATGCAACAGGGGCTCAGCGGTCTGCTCGGAAGGACCGCATCTGACGGGGTGAGCGGTGGGGGGAGAGAGAGAGAAAACAGGATACACCCTGCAGGCCCAGCCTTTAATCAGGTGAAGAGAAAATACAGGATTCAGCCAGCAGGAAGAGGCCTTGGTAACGGTCTGGTGCATAAGCCCACGATAATCGGAGCCTTGCCCCACGCACGTCCAATATTTGAGGTCTTCTTCAGTTAACCTGCGTTAACTGGAGGAGACTGAGTACGGGAGCGGGGGTGATGGAGTCAGTCCGGAGGCTGTGGAAGCAAAGGAGGAAGCAACAGCTGCTCCTTCAGCCTGGACTCAAAGACTGTGTGTCTGAGATGACAGGAGAGAACTCAGTCCTGTGAGGGACATTCGGCGACTGCTGGACAGGGTCCCTGTGAGCACCAGGGACCGGAAGGTCATGCGGAAGAATGAGCATCACTGACTGAGAAGCCGGGTGTAGGAGAGGCCGGGTTCGAGTTAAGTTCCCCCGCCCTGGTAGAGCTGTGTTCGCGGTAATTCGGCCAGGACCTCCCAGGCTCTAGCGCTTTTGCTGACCTGTGCTGGGCTGTTTTCCTCACAAGACAGAAGCAGCTCTGGGGGATCTAAGCGGCTGTTGGCATGTAAATCATGTTCGTAAAATTCGAAAGCAAGCAATACAGGAGGAACAAAGAAAAAGCAGACGGAGCTTTTCCAGGTCACTCAGGAGCAAATGTGGCGAGAGTTTTGTGGAGCTGGAGTTAGGGAAAGCCAAAAAGAAAGCCAGTGCCGAGCCTCCTGGGGGTGAATGACCGGACAGTAAGTGAGGAACAAAACAGGTTGTTCCGGGGGGGGGGGCAGTTATCTCCCCCAAGGATGCTGCACACATTTCTTCTCTGAGGGAGATCGGCCAATGGAAGGGCAGCAGGCAAGCTGGAACCTGTCAAGTCCCGGAGGCCAACCTGTGTGGTCCTAGAACAGCCCTGCTCCTGCTGGCCGCAGACCAAACAAAACAGTGTGGGCCAGACCCTTGAGCCCTTCCGGGTGAGGCGCACAGAGACGGTGTGGCGGTACCCAGAGCGAGCACGGCTCTGAAGAGTGACCTCGGGATACAAACCCTAAATCGGACCCTGCCTCTCAGGGCTGGCGCTCTCGGGGAAACACTGCTGAGCGACGGGGCACCTTCACGCTGCCTTCCTGACCTCACTGACACCGATTTCTGGCATCCCTTGGCTGCAGGGCCCCAAGATCAACCGGCATCTGCTTGAAATGCTTGGTGCTGGCACGGCTGAGGCCCTGCCTACCCTCTGTGGAAAGGTTTTCTTATGTAACGGCTAAGCTCGGAATGTTCTACCGGCTTAAAGAACAATTGGGAACGACACGCCCAGAGAAGCAAGCGTGAGAAACAAGTTCACACAGGTTGCAGGAGCCAGGCGTAGGGATGAGGTGGGGATTTTCTGGTTGCCGAAGGTAGGTGACCCCCAGCAAGGTTGGTGAGAACCCTGCACAGCCAGCGCCTAGGAGTTAAAACAACGGGTAGAGGGGTAGAGACTTGGATCAGGATACCTTGCCCAGGTGGGAAAGGCAGTCCCCAAACCTGTGCGGTTACTGAATGAAAGTCTCAGGCCAGAAATGGGCCTCCATCTTATGAGAGCTTGCTCAGAGATGTCCTTGAGGCCTGCTACAGAGGACTGGCGATTGCCACGGTCTTTGGGTACACGTCAGCCCTTGACAACACACACTTGACTTGCAGATACAGACTGGAGCTGAGCTCGGAGCTGCTTCCCTTTGCAGTGGTTTTGGCAGTCCTGGAGGTGCTGAGCCGACTCCCGGGGGAGAGCTGTCGCCCATGGTCTTGTTTGGTTAGGAGCCCGGCATGCTAGGCTGTGTGCGTGTGCGTGTGTGTGTGCGCGTGTGTGTGCGCGTGTGTGTGCGTGTGCGTGCGCGCGCGCGTGTGTGTGTGTGTGTGTGTGTGTGTTTATGCATGTGTTTATAGATATCTATCACGTTCATCGCTGGGCTTAGGAATGAGGATACACGAAAGAAGAAAACAGGTCTTTCCTCTTCTAGCCCCCACCATCAAATCAGAGAAACAGTCACAGGGAAGAAATCATGGCACGAGGGCAAAGAAAAGCACTCTGGGAGCACTTGGGAGGGGCTGACGCTTGGGCTGTGTAGAGGCTCCACATGAGAGCATCCCTAGGCAAGGCCTTGAAGGACGAATAGGAGTTTGCCAGCGAGGGTGGTGGGGAGGGGCACCCAGCAGAGGGCACAGCCTGTAGGAGACAGAAGTCTCGAGGTGGCTTGGCGCGTTGCGTACTGTTTGCCGAGCTGTGAAAAGTCCGGCGTAGGCAGTCTTGGGCACAGAGTCCTGTCTGAGAGGCCTGTGGCCCCTAGTTTCCATAGGAGGACTCACTAGAGTGGGCAGCGGGCACTGGGAGAGAGGAGCCAGCCAGAGGGTGACATGGCGGAGAGGCCTTTGAGCAAGACGTTCTCAAAGCGCCGGGGTCAATGCCGAAAGTCCAGAGGGAATCTTGCTTTGGTGAACATTCACGGGAAACTGAGGCTCACACGCTGTCCAGGGAGGCGCACGCGTTTGTTTGAAGCTGTTGCGTGGCCTGGCACACTGCCGCCCACGGTGACGGCCGTAGGTGGAGCAGGACAGAAGGCCCCTCCCCCTAAGTCTCCCCAGACCACGCCTGGCCCTCACCTCCCTAGTGCTGCCACCCTTCACGCAGTCGCTCATGTTGGGGTGACCCCAACCGTCACGTTATTTTCGTCACTACTTCATAACTGAGTTTGCGGCTGGGTACGGTACACATCCGGGTTTTCCAGTGGTTTTAGGTGACGCCTGTGGGAGGGGCCGCAACCCCCAGGTTGAGAACCACTGCCCTACTGAGTTTGTCCTCTGCTTGTTATGTAACTGAGGTTGCCCAGGCTGGCCCAGTCTGTTGTGATCCCCCTGCCTCAGCCCTCATGTGTTGGGATTGCTGGTATCAGCAGGCGCTGGCTCGCTCTGCCTGTGTTTGCCTCCTTCAGGACAACCAACTTGCCGGGAAATTGTTTTCGTTTTCGGCTCCTCTTTCCCCTGTTATATTGTTCCTGCGTCATGAGGCCTTGGAAATTGGACCTCAAATTTTTAATCTTTGGGTCTTTCGAATCCAAAAGTGGTAACGGTGAATGCTGAGTGAGACAAATATCTGGGAAGGAGGGAGGGAGGGAGGGAGAGGCCACAGCGGCCCCCATGTGGCAATATTGCCATGCCAGCTGTGTGGAGAAAACACAGAGGTGGACGAGGAGCCAGATGAGGGCTTGAGGAAAGCCAGAGGGAAGATCAAGGGCTGTAGGGACATTATTTGGGGGACACAGGATCTAGGGGTGCGGCCACTTCAGTGAACTCCGCAATGGCTTTTACAGGAGACGTAAATTCCTCAAGGCTTTGCCTTCACCTCTGTGCCCCCAGCACCCCCTGCGCGCGTATATGGGGCGGGGGCGCAAAGGTGACAGGCCTGTCAGAGCAAGGGATGAATGCCATCCACACGGAACAGGGCCGTTTGAGAACATGAGTCTTTCCAGCATCGGCTTGGCCGACCTCGGCCTCCAAAGCGGTCCCAGCTGTGCCCCTCACCCGCACTCCCCGGTCCCCGCCCCCTTCCCCGCCACGGCAAGGCAAGTCAGCACCGCAACCAGAGTTCGGATGCAGGGCTGCAGAAGAACACGGCCTGGGAAGGAGGCAGGGGCATAGCGGCCCGCATGTGAGGTTCGGGGCCAGAGGGCACCGCGAGACAGGACTATGGAGGGAGGTTGTACATGCACTCACACAGGTGCCCACACTTACACATATAAATAAACCTGTTAAAACCCACAGACACGGCTGGGCTCAGTGTCACCAGCCCGTAACCCCAGCACTCAGGCAGACGGATCTCTGTGAGTTCGAGGCCAGCCTGGTCTACAAAGCGAGTCCAGGACAGCCAGGGCTACACAGAGAAACCCTGTCTCAAAACAAAACAAAACCCCCTTGATGTAAAGTCTAGCACAGTTAAAGGAGGAAATGATTGGTTACGTCATAGTGTGAATGAAGCTCACAAGATCACAAAGAAGCTCCAGAAAAGTCTGTCCAGCCAGCACCGCCACAGCCGCCTCTATGGCACTAGGCTGCTGGCAGCCTTCAGCACTGGGAAGAGTGACCTTTGCCACTCTGTTCTTGACCCAGGAGCTCCCAGGTTTGAGTTTAGAGCCACAGTCCTGGCCGCTGGGGCCCTGGCCCTGCGAGTTCACCCTCGCTTGACAGATCTCCAGAAAGCAAATGCCTGGTGTCTGCAGGCAGCTGGGTTCTACCTCCCGTCAAAATGGCAGGGTAGGATCATACCCAGAGTGCACACATGTCCTCCCGGCTACTCGGGAGGCTGAAGAGAGAACTGGCTAGGGCCACGGTGAGAGATACAGCAAGCATTTTCCCTGAAAAATAAGTGAATTAAATACAAACAGCTGGGCAGTGGTGGTGCAAGCCTTTAAATCCGGCACTCAGGAGGCAGAGGCAGGAAGAACTCTGTGAGTTCAAGGCCAGCCTGGTCCATGGAGTGGCTCCAAGACAGCCAGGGCTACAGAGAGAGAGCCTGTCTCGAAAAATAAACCAACCAGCTAAATAAACAAACCAAAAACGCCCCAGACATTAAAAACAAAAAACAAAACAACAAGACACCTTGTGAGGAGGCGAATGCCTATGACCCCAGGCTTCGGGAGGCTGAGACAGAGTTCAAGGCCAGGCGGGCTGCATAGCAAGATCTTAAAAATAATACACAAACAACAAGATGGAGGGTTTCTGCAAGGAAGGGGTTCAGATTCAAGGCAGCTCACAACGTCTTTTAACCGTCCCAGTCCACATAGACAGACTGTCTCAGACAGAACAGAACCTGAATCTGATCGGCGCAGTGACAGCCGGGACCAGCGGGCTTGTGAAAGGTGTTCTTCCCTACAGCTTTAGGTGTCTGCAAAAGAAGCGAATACTCTTAACCAAGGCTCGCCAGTTGCACTCCGGCGGAAGGACGCTGGCAGGGGCCTGGCACACCCACGTAGAAGCAGTTCAGGCCACCCTTTCTCCTGACCGGTTCTCACCTCGTCTCCACCCAGCCTCAGGCTGTACCTCTCCTGTTAGGTCTGAGGAGGCGCTCACACAGGCTAGCAGGGGCCAAGGGTGAGTCTGCCCTTTTTCCTCCACTGCGCCCATCTTTTCAGTTACCCCTGAGTTTCCCAGTCCCAAACTGGTGCCTCAGCCTGTGACTTTCTGGTCTCTTAGAGGACACATCTAGATAAACCCTGGATAACCCCACTGGGCCGCACAGGCTTGGCCCGGCCGTGTCTGTTTAGCTGAGTCATGCCAACCAGGAGCAGAAGCCAGCAGCTCGGGGAGGAGGGGTGGTGGGGGGAGGAGGGTGGGGGGGGAGGGGGCGGGGTAACAGGTTCCCTGCAGCTGTAGGAATGTCAGCTAGACACCCCGTGGGCGCTGACAAAGCCGGCCTGCAGGTCATCCTGCGTGAGAGAACACTGCAGGCAAACACCGCCTCGTGCAATACTCCTTCCCCCAGCGCTCTTCTGGACCAAGAGAGCGGAGGAGTCCGCTCTCCTGGAGGCAGGTGCCCGGGTGAAGCCCAGCGAGAACCGGCCAAACCCGGGAAAGTCCCCAATCTGCGGGTTTCATGACTTGGCGTCTGTCACACCAATCTGCGGGTCTCATGACCTGGTGCTGTCACCCCCCCCCCCGTTTATCCGAAGGAAGCTCTTTTCGCCTCCATCGTATCTGCTTCCGAACCCAGCTCCTCTCATCTGCTACAAATCCTCGCCCTCTGCCGACCCTCTGCAAGCTTTTTCCCGCCTCTCTGTTTCTCAACCTTTCATAAAGCCCTGGCAGCCTCCCTGCCTGGAGAGGCCTGTTCTCCAGCGCATTCAAATAGCCGCACCGAGCTTCACGGAACTGAGCTTCAAACGCTCATCGCACGCCCCGTTCCTGGGCCCATGACCAGGAGTCATTGGCAAGGAGGCTGCCCTCACTCAGAACCTGCCCGTGAGGGTAGTGGCTCCATCTTACCTGAAAGCCGGACAGGCCAGGCACTGTGATTACGCCTCGCTGGATCCAGGGACTGGAGATAAGTTGGTGCCAAAGGCTTTAGAACAGATGTTTTAGGATTGGGTCCAGCGAGCAGAGCTGAGGTTCCATACCAAACTCCACAATACAATACGGAGGCCTGCTTGGCCTGTTCCCTCCCCTCCCCTTTCTTCCTCCTGCTTTTTTCCCTTTGGAGGGAAGGGCTCACTGTGTTGCCAAGCTGCCCGGCCTCAAATGACCGGCTCACCTGAACCTCATGAGTAGCTAGATACACGCCCTTCTCCTGGCTTCTTGGTGGGTCTCAGGAGACTTGTGGTTTCTGAGTTTATTTCCTTGTTTTCCTTAAGCAGAGGTGACTTGCCTGTTGAGGAAGCCGGGCTTAGAACTAACCCTTCCCAAGTGTTTATGTAAATGCTTGCGAGGGGAACACCTTTGTGGACTCTAAAATACAGAAAGGAAAGTTCTAAAATAATGAATGCTTAGATACGTGTCTACAAAACAACACTAGCCATCAACCCCTTTGTTAGAGTCTGTGTTCCCAAAGTGTCACTATATTACAAAACAGCTTTGAAGGCAGATTTTTTTCTCCCTGCCCAAGGCTTCATTTCATGCCCACTTCATCATGATCTGTTATGATTGACAAGAAATCAGTTACCAGACTCAGCAAGCTCTTTGTAGGTAAATATATATTTTAAATGAACGTCCTTTCAAAGAAAAAAAAAATAGCAGTCACTGATAAGCCTAGTTTCTCGAGAGCCCAAGTCAAGGAAATTGAACGTTTAAGAATGTCCTGGCTTTTGGAGTGAGTTCAAGGCCAGCCTGGGCAGCTTCGTAATCCATTGTCCCGAAAGAAAAATCGAAAGAGCTGGGCGTGATGGTGCATGCCTTTAATCCCAGCACTCTGGCGATTGTAGCTGGATGATGGTCTATCTACATACTGGACGCCAGGCTGGCCGGGACCACACGTTGAGACCCTGTCTCAACAAGCAAAAAACAAAAGGAAAAGGTCTGGAGAGACAGCTGGGCAGTGGCGTACGTGTGTGAGGCTCTGGATGCCACAGAAAATACATTAGTGTAAAAATGTCATATTCACCGTGGAAAACGAGTGTCACACACACGCTCAAGAGTTATTGCCGAATGGTGTAAGAACACGAACGCAGAAAAGTCAGCTGGCTTCTAGCTCGGCCTCAGCCACCTTCTGAACGAGAGGAAGTACTTAATCTTGCTGTGAAAGGATTTCCTAATCCGTGAAAAAGATGAGAACACCTATGATCTCAGCGTCTATTTCCTTCCAAAATCCATATGTTGAGATCTAATCCCAGTGCAACATTGTCAAGAGGTGGGGAGCTTCAGGAAGCGGTTAAGCCGGGCCCTCCAGAATGAGACTAGTGTCGTGTGAAAGGCCTGAGGGCTGGCTCCCTCCTGCCACCTGAACCCTCCGCTAGAAGGTGCCATCTGTGAAGCAGAGAGCTGGCTCTTATGAGACCCTGAATTTGCGAGCTTTCCAGCCTCCAGACTGGCAATCAGGACATTTCTGTCGTTTATAAAGTGTCTGCTCCACAGTATCCTGCTAGAGCGTCTCGAATGGGCCAGAACAACACCTTGACACTATCAGCGGCACAGGTGAGGGCTGCTCAGGGGACTGGATGGTCTAACAGTGTAGAGAGAAGTTCCCAGAAAGGAGTAACGCTGTTTGAGGCTTTAAACAGGTGTGAGCAGATAGATGGACAGGTACAGGAGAGCTTGCGCTTCCTGGTCAATGTTTGAGTCTTCAGGAAGGTTCGGCCCCTCTTAAGCTGAGAACCTGGGAGGAAAGGGCACAGCCGCTTAGCCATGCCCGTGAGAACCAGGTGCTCTGTCGCTCAGGCCCTGAGCAGAGGGAAAACCAGGCACCAGAAGGAACCGCCCAGTTTGAGCACCTCCTGCTTGGGCTACTCTGTTTTTGTTTCATTTGGGGTTTTGGTTTTCTTTTGAAACAGGATCTCATGTGTCCCAGATTGGCCTCTGAAAAGACCACAATTGGCCCAGGACCCACCAAGACCAAGTTCTCAACACGAAGGAGATTTATTTACCCCAAAGGGACAAAGGGCAGGGAATAGAAGACAGACTGGAGACAGAGGAGCAGGGAGAGGGAAAAGGAACAAGGGAGAGGGAAGAAATATTTGCCACCAATGGACAAAAGACCTCCGGATAGAGAGGAGACAGATGTGGCCCAGAGGCGAGTGGCATTTTATAAAGGGAAAAGGGGAGACGCCCAGGTTAGGGTAAGCATCTAGGATAAGCCCAGGTTTGATCGGGCATGTTAACTAGGGTAGCCAAAAGGGAGCTTTGGAAGGGGCTGGACTTCAGGACTTTGATAGCTGGACCTTGGTAGTCAGCCTTAGGAGGAGAGAGTGGGACATAAGGGACCAGACCTTGGGGGCCAGCTTTAGGAACGTAATCGAACAGTTTAACAGGGCAGAGGGAGCAGGGAAAGGGCAAGCCTCGCCAGACCCACATCTGCCATGCTTGAGCTTCCTAGAACCCTCATTCTCCCCCTTACTATGCAGCTAGGTGATGCTTTGAACTTCTAACCCTCCTGCCTCTGAATGCTGGAGTTACAGGCTTACACTGACTGCTATGTCAGCTTTATGAGGTTCTGGGCACCAAATCCTGGTCTGCCCTAGTGCTAGCAGCTGAGCTCCATGCTCAGCCCAGGAAGCTGCCCTCCTAACTCCTCCCAGCTCAGTATCCATTTGAGCATCGCCTAGTGAGCTTTTTGGAAGTCGTTGGCCCTGAACCTAAATATTCATTTTGGTCTCCATCTCCACTAAGGACCATCCATACCGAGAGGGCTTGGTGATATGCTGGTTCTGTCAGGCCCCCAAACCATTGGAAAGATGGTTTAGGTGCCATGGCCTTCAAACTCGGATCTGGAGAACCGGTCCCAGGCGCTGTCGATGTGGGGGAACCTTTAAGAGGTGGGGCCGGCCAGCTGGGTCAGCTGTGGGCCTGGCTCAAGGATGGGCTGCGGACCCCGTCCCTCTGTTGCCCGTTTGGCAACATCACCTCTCCCTGCTGCTCCTGTCCCTGTCACTGCGTCTCCAGAGCTGGGCCCTGACTCCGGAGGACCCGGAGCTAAACAAGCTTCTCTACTCCACACAGTCAGTTTGGCTCTTTCCTTACAGCAACGAAAAAAGAACACTGGGCTGATCGGAATCGAATCACACTGTGCCTTTCTAGGAAGCACAGGCAAGGTGAGGGGAAATGGCTGTCATCCTGCTCTGTAGGGGCCCAGGTCAGGCAGCCCACAGCTGCCAGCTTCAGGAGACCCGACACCCTCCTCTGGTGTCTACGGCAGACCCGGCAGAGGAGCAGGTTGGTTCCCAGCATCCACATGAAGGCGCAGTGGATCCACATCCCGCCTCCAGTTCCTGGGGTTCGGACCCCGCAGTGGCCAGGCACAGCGTGGACATACACGCAGGCAAATGTTCCCGTGCACACAGTCCAATGACTGTTTAAGGAAAGAAAGATGACGCTGTGTGGCCGAGGAAGGGTCCCAGCCTCCTACACTGAGACAGACTTGAAGACCTCAGCATGAACTCCGTTAGCTCTGAGGCTGACCTGGAAAGGTCTTGGGACTAAAGGAGAGGTCACAGGGCCAAAGATCACTTCCTGTTCTCTCACGTCCCTTCGCTGTCAGCAGAGAGCCGTGAGGAAGCTCATGGCTTTGCTGACACAGAGGAATACTGGGTTCATTTGCATCTGACGTGGTTACAGTTTTTCCACCAAGCTCGAAAGACTGCCTGGGTTCCAGATGTTCTAGAATGTTCTATTCTTTATGACCTTCTGGAGCATAATCTCTCCATTCCTAGTTCCCGCTCCCGGGGTTTAGGGTGTGCATGTGCTGTGTGGACGCAGTTGACTTTGGCGGTAGAAGCTGCCCCTCCGTGTTCCGCAGGGAGAGTGAGTCGTCGTTTTCTCTTGCTTTAAAACGGCGCCTGAGCCGTGTGACTTTGTAAACACGAGTCCTTTAGCTCACGGCTTTGGAGGCTGAAGGCAATCGTGGTGGCGTGAGCATGTGTGTGAGCAATCATGTGGGGAGGCAGGAAGCCGGGGAGGGCAGAGGTCAGGCTTGCTCTTCGCTGACGTCCGCTGACTGTTCAGCAGCAGCCCCGACCCCCGAATCTAACGCCCTCAGTGGCCTCGCTGCCATCCATTTGGCTCTGCGTCTTAAATGTCACCCAGCTCAGGGACCACGCCCCCGGCCCCCGGGCCTCAGGGAGTGCACCTGGACAACGTCCGTCCGCAGCACAGCAGATGGCGGAGCACTGAGGTGCCGGGAGGGAGGGTGCCCGCTGCGCGCTGGGCTGTGCTTAATGGTTTCTTCTCTCCTTCGGCAAACACTCTGCCAAATGGCGATGGATTGTTCCTGTCCACCCCCGAGAAGTAATCAGGCTCCCTGTGAACAGTAGAGCTGCTCTCTAGCTAGTAAAACATGACCACCTATGACTCGTTCTGACATTTTGGGGCCTAAGGGTTCTGGTGGCAGCAGACTGGCCTGTCTTCCGTTCTACCAAAATGATTCACTGGTTTTCTGCAGATTCTGTTAACCCATGCTGTTCCTTTCCCCGGAACCTGTATGAACCCTGATTGTAAGACACGCGTGTATTCTCATTACAGGTGAGGAGCGGGGTGCGCAAGGCACTTTTTTGTTGTTTTGTTTTTCGAGACAGGGTTTCTTTGTGTAGCCCTGGACTCACTTTGTAGCCCAGGCTGGCCTTGAACTCACAGAGATCCCAGGGCTTCTGGCTCGCTAAGGGTATCTGCCAGTGAGCTGCAGCTTGCTCTCGCCTTTCTCTCTTCACCACAGAAGACAATCCCGGCCGGGAGAGGGGGCCCCGCAGTTAAAAGCACTTGTTGCTCTCCCAGAGGAACCATGTGAGGCTCCCAGCACAGATGCCTGGCACCTCACAACTCCAGTTCCTGGGGACCCAGAACCCTCTTCTGGGCTCCATGTTACACACAGAAACACCAACACACACTCTCGCACGCGCGCGCACACACACACACCCACGCACGCGCACGCACACACACCCACGCACGCGCGCACACACAACATAACCACTCGTGCACATCCAATGCTTCTCTTTCCCGGAGCTTCAGGAGACATATTTTGAAGTGTCGCTGACTGGCGCGTGGGTACTCCTGAAATAATCATGGATAAAGGAGAAAGCAGGCGCGTCCCAGTGGACTTCAGCCAATCCCGTTGCAGCCCTCAGAAGCACTGAGGGAGAGGCCGCCCTGGACTAGCTGCTGCCCGGACTAGCTCACAGGAAACAACAGAGGAGGACGGGAACCCAGCAGGGGGTTGTCCAGGGGCGCTCTCTCTCTCTCTCTCTCTCTCTCTCTCTCTCTCTCTCTCTCTCCTTCCTAGCCTGTTGGGTTCCGGGCCCTTGAGGCTAGCTAAGGCTGCTGGAACCAAGCGCCACCACTAGGTGGCTCAGACGACAGAGCAAGCTCTCGCTAGGGCCTAGAAGTTGGCAGAGACTGTAGCACACTCCAATCTATCCCAACCACGCCATAACTTTTCTAGATATTTGGAGCAGGAAGAGCCTCCCTTTGGGTGCCTGTGACCTGCTTCGCTCCAGGCCCTATCCTAACCAGGTTACAGTTTTTGGGTTTTGTCTTGGCTGTGGGTGTCATGATGGTAGTGTGACCTTGGAGAGCTTGTAGTGTGTGTGTGTGTGTGTGTGTGTGTGTGTGTGTGTGAGTGATGTGTGTGATGTGTGTGCAGGTGACCACGGATTCCAGAAGGGGGCACCAAATCCTCTAGAACTGTACTTAGGTGTCTGATGTGGGTGCTGGAATGAAATCCAGGTCCTCTGTAAGGACAGAAAGCACTCTTAACAAGTGAGCCATCCCTTCAGCCCTATGGTACATACTGTAAGCCTCTCATGGTGGCACACACCTTTAATTCCAGCACCATGGTGGTGAGGGCTGGAGGTAGGAGGAACTCTGAGAGTCTACATAGAGAAACCCTACCTCAAAAACCAAAACCAAATCAAAACAAAAACTAAGATCAGAGGGTTTCTAAGAAGATTTTCAAAACTCCTACGAGAAGAACATCCTGAAAGCCACAGAGGGTCTAGATGGCCACCATCAGGCTGTGAAAACAGAGAGAAAATCTTGTTCAGAAAACACACGTTTGACATTTCCTAACAAGCAAAGCTTCGGCGAGGCCGATCATGAGGTTAACTCAACAAACACAAGTCTGGAGATGAAACAACTATTTCCTGAGAGCAGCAGCAGCCTTAGCCCAGCCT
The DNA here is from genome assembly GCF_030254825.1 of Meriones unguiculatus. Classification (NCBI taxonomy): domain Eukaryota; kingdom Metazoa; phylum Chordata; class Mammalia; order Rodentia; family Muridae; genus Meriones; species Meriones unguiculatus. Next base: position 1,964,739 of record NC_083359.1, read on the forward strand.
CGGGAGTTCCTGCGTCTTGCGGATAAGGGCCTTGCGGGCCGCCTCTGACTCCATCCTTCCTGCAGGGCTGGCACGTGCTCGCCCCAGCTGCTCCTCTCTTCTCAGCGACCGGTGGGTGCCTGGCGGCCCAGAGCATCTACTCCACGCAGCCTCTCCCCCTGGTCTGTCACAGTGGACTGGCTGCTGGGGTGGATTATGTTATGTACTTATAGAATAATACTGACCTGATCCTGGCAAACTAATAAAAATCGTCTGAAAGAACAAAAATGCTGCTTTATCGAGGTACTCGTGCTTTCTGCGGAGCCTGTCAGGCCTTTTAACTACTTAGAAAACAGTCTTAACAGCATCAGGATTTATTTTAAAATAATATAAAATAATGTTTTTGTCTGATGTTACACAAAAGTTAAAATGTAAATCCATGACTCCTTCAAGACCAATGAAACTTCCTCAAAGTGTTTTAACATCAAAGCTCAGAGTCCTGAACCAATGAGGAAAAAAGAAAAGTCAAAAAGGATAGCCAGTATTTTGGCCCCTGTCCCCAAAGCCAGCCAGGACCCAGGGAACGGTAGGACCCCTCTCAAAGGACCCTGTGAGTCTAGTAAGTCGCGTGTCCTCTTCCTCAGAGAGGCCGCCGGAAGCCTGGATGTTAAACAACAGCCGGTACTTAGCCCGCGGAGGAGGAAGACCCCAGGAGTGGCTAATGTCTGTGCTCTGGTGGAGATGGAATTGCGGCTCAGCGGGCGGCTCAGCGGGCGGCTCAGCGGGCGGCTCAGCGGGCGGCTCAGCGGGCGGCTCAGCGGGCGGCTCAGCGGGCGGCTCAGCGGGCGGCTCAGCGGGCACAGGCCAGAAGGCACAGGCCAACCCTAGAGGCAAAGGCTCGACGCTTCCAAACCACCCTCCGAGTTCAAACCCGTGCCCGCTCCGTGGAGGGGAGCGAGGCTGGCGGCGTGTCTTCAGCTTGGCGCTCGGATCAGTTAGTTGGACAGGACTGTGCTGCGGCCACACTGGGGGGTGGGGTGGGAGACGGTACGCGGCTGCGCTGCGCCGTTCGCGCTCACGCTGTGTGAGAACAACAGGCAAGAACACATGTCCGCCTTGGCTACGACGACCAAGACACCGCAGTCCCAGGAAATCCGGGCAGGAAGAGGAGAAACAACAGGCAGCAGCCCTGGGTGCTTGTCCACTTCCTCCTCCTGGATGACACAAATAAGGAAGTCCATGTTGGCAAGGCGGCAGAGGCAGAGAGCGCTTGCGTGTGATTGGAGGACGGGACGCTCGGTTAGAACGGACTCCACAGAAACCAGAAGTTCAGACGGAGCCACACGCACGCCAGCCACCCCAGTCCTGCGTGCACCCAAGGCGCCAAGCCAGGGTTCTGACCTGACGCCCTCACTCCTGCCCTCACGGCAGGACGGTTCACAGCACCAACAAAATGGAGTATGCGTGTCGCCTGAGAAACGCAGTGTGCCACGCACATGTCACGGATCCTTTTCAGCCAAAACAAAAGATTTCATCCAGTCGTCAGGGGCTGGAGAGATAGCTCAGTGGGTAAGGACTCGGGCTGCCCTCCCACGGAACATGAGTTCAGTTCCCAGGACCCATGTCAGGAGGCTCACAGTGGATCCAGAGTCCTGTTCTGGACTCTCAGCAGCCGACACACATTTGACAAGATACACACACACACGCACACACATACGTTCACAGAGAGACATACTTTCCCAAGTGTTTCTTTACTTCTTGTCTCTGAATTGCCTAGAATTACGAGTGTCTCGATCATTGGGCCCAAACAGGTATACACAAGCATGCATGCCCGAGCTTGCACACACACACACACACACACACACACGCACATTTGGAAATGAACTACGGTTCTTCTGGGAACTTGGAGGGACCATTACAGTCAGAGAAAGGAGCCAGTACTGTGTGATCTCACTCACACCTGGATTTGACAACTTTAATCGCATAGAAGCCAGTTTTTCTTTGTGTAGAAAACGTGCTTCAGAAGACCACTCACAAAGTCTTAACAATGGCTGAGCTCTGCCAGAGCCCTCCTGCAGATCTGGATGAACTGAATTGAATATGCTTTGTTTTTACACTGTGTACTGTGCCAGGAAAGACAAAGCATGACCAGTCTGGGTTACATGTGTGACTGGCCAAATCCAGTTCCTTTTCTCCGCCCCCCCTTCCTCCTCCTTCTCCTCTTCTTTCCCTTTGGATTTTCCACTTTCTTAAAATAGCTTCCATGGTATTTTCCTGGGAGTGGCTCTCTTCCATTTTAGGCCTCTTTTTTGGCTTTACCTGCTGTGTCCACCTCCCAGGCTGTCCCGGGCTGTGTCCCCTGGGTGTAGATGAACGGCTTCTCTGTGTCGCCCTGGCTGTCCTGGAATTTGCTTCATAGACCAGGCTGGCCTTGAACTCACAGAGATCCACCAGCCTCCGCCTCCTGAGTGCTGGGGTGAAAGGCGTGCGCCACCGCGCCCGGCTGAGAGACGTTTTCAATTAAGAGTTCTTCCTGTATGACTCTAGCTCATGTCAGGCTGATAAAAACCAGCCGCCAGCCTCTCCACAGAAACTGAGTGTCCAAAGCCTGAGTCTATGGGGACATTCTCTTTTTTCATTTAAACCTTCACAGCCTCCAAAGACTGCATGTGTATGCTCTTTATAAATTAGCATGTACTAACTTAGCAACACTGGTAAAACTGCAAATCTCATGCAACATTTTCATGCTTGCTTTCGTCATCGTCACCCTAAATCGCTCTTTCTCATCCCTCCTCCCTGAACAGGGAACATCTTCAAAGATTTGTTTATTGGTGTCTCTGTTGGTGAGCATATGCACACACATGTGTGAGAATGCATGCTGTGTGCACGCGTGCGCTCCTCTGTCACTCTGCCTGTCCCTTTGGGGGGGGTTTGTCCCTGAGCCTAGGGCTGGTGTTTCCTCAGCTAAGCTGGGAGCCGCAGCAATCCTCCTGGCTCTGCCCCCATCAGAGCTGGGGTGACAAGTTGGCTTCCACGCTCGGTCTGACGTCTGCGTTTCGTGGTTGTCCAGCAAGAGCTACAGGCGAGAAGAGGAAAGGGACCGAACCACCAAAGATTTTAAAAATAAAACAATAAAAAGCAATACTAAAAAAAACGGAATCAAAAGGAGACGAGAAGCAAAAGCATTAGTGAACACTTGAACTGCTTCTCTGCATGGTGAGCGCTGGTGAGCCTCGGAGCCTGGCACAGGCCGGCGCTGTGCGCAGCTGGTGTGAGCTGCCCAGGGCCAGTCTCGGCTTCCGTGTTACGCCTCTCTGGGCCTCTCACGCCTCAGTTCCCCACTCACTGCAGAGGCTCACTGCTTTGTGCAGCCAAGGGTGGCCAGGCCCAAGCCCGGACTGTCCTGGGATGCCCCCGAGAGGGAAGCAGGGAAGCGACCCTGCTGGGCTCAGCCCGAGGCAGGGGGCGGCCGGACACCTCCGCACCTGTGTTCCGAGCCGCTTGTCCCTGCCACCAGCTCTGGGCTGCAGAGCTCAGAGCACAGAGGCCACGCCTCCCGGGGCTTGAACCTGTCAGCAGATCCGTGCACCCCTCGACCTCCCCCTGACCCCTGCCATCCTGGGGGATGCCCCAAGGAGCGGAACCGGTTCCCACGCTCAGGTACCAGCAGCAGCCCTGTGTGGGCGGCAAGGGGACAGAAGGTGGATGGCTCAGCAGTTGTGAGGTCACAACCATCTGAAACCCCAGCTCACGGGGTTCTGATCTTCTGCTGGGCTCTGTGAGGAAACACAGACACACAAGCACACACACACACACACACACACACACACACACACACGTTTAAAAAGCAAGGATTTCATTTTTTAAAGTAGCTTAGTCTCAAACAATAGGCCCCTCTCTCAATATGATGGCTGGCCATGCAGGGGGCTCTCTCTGTCTCTGTCTCTGTGTCTCTCTATCTCTCTCTGTCTCTTTGACTCTGTCTCTGTTTCTCTCTGTCTCTGTCAGTCTCTGTCTCTGCCTGTCTCTGTCTCTCTTCCTGTCTGTCTCTCTGTTTCTCTGTCTTTTGTCTCTCTCTCTTCTGTCTCTGTCTCTCTGTCTCTGTGTCTCTCTGTCACACCCTCTTGGTTTTAGGTTTACAGCTGCAGGCTTTTCATTCAGCTCGGCTGGCTCCTCTCTGACTCTGGCTGTGCCCGGCTCACCCTCCTGCTGGAGCTCTTCCTACTCTTCTGGTTTTGCTGACCTGTCACCTCTTTCTTGATCCCCAACGTGCTTTCTCTTGTCCTTCTTGGAGTCTAGTGTGTCCTCGGCTGACCCCAGTGTCGTCCTCCACAGAGCCACAGCACGTCTCCCCGCCATGGTACCGGGAGCCACACAGGCACCCCCTCCTCCCTGGACCTCCTCTCTCTGCTCCGCAGTTACCTTTTCCTACATGCTTGATAGAATTCACAGGGAAAAAACCACTGAAAACCAGACATTTTCTTTTTCAGAAGTTTTTAAAGTATAAACTCCATTCTAACTTCATATTAGCCTGCTCAGGTTCCCGCTTTTGTTTTGCTTTGTTTGGAGTTGGTTTTGGTAACGTGTGCTTTCCAAGTGATGCGTCCATTTCAGCTGGTTTGCTGATGAGCTTTCAGCAGGAGGCTGCTCAGATTTTCCTGTTCCTGAGCCTGGAATTACAGCAGTATCTCTCTAGTACTTTGTGTGTCAGTGTGATATTCATATTATTTTACTTATTTATATTTCGATTTTTGAGACAGGGTCTCTCTACCTAAGTTTGGCTGTCCCAAAGCTCACTATGTAGACCAGGCTGGCCTTGAACTCAAGAGCTCTGCCTGCCTCTGCCTCCCAGGGGCTGGTATGAAAGTCATGCACCACCATGCCTGACCTTTCGTATTATTTTAATTGGTCTAAATACTGTCACACTAATAAAAACTTTTACAAACGACCTTTGTTAGTTCTTTTTTTTCTTCCTTTCTTCCTTTATTTGTTGATTTTACCTTTATGGCTGTTTTGTTTGCACATAAGTCTGTGCACCACGTGTGTGCCTGGTGCTCCGGAGGCGTCAGATTCGCTGGGCCTGACATCACACACAGTTGCGAGCTGCCGTGTGGGTGCCGGAAATCACGCCCAGCTCCTCCAGAAGGGCAGCCAGGGCTCTCAGCCGCTGGGGCTGGGCCGACCCTGCAGCCTGTCTTTCCCTTGACCCATTGCTCTTTGTCCTCCTGTTTTCTCAATGTCCTGCTTCCCACAGACGGCTTCTCCCTTTCCAGTCCGTGAAGGCAAAAGCTGCCATTTTTACATTTGGATCCTTCTCTCCTACTTAGCTGTTCTCAGGAACTCTGCATACACGGATTCTGCCAGGTGTGGACCAAAAATATTTTGAAAGATTAATCCTGTGCTAGCATGTGCTAAGCATGTGCTAAGTATGTGCAGGCTCTTTTTTACCATTCCTTCACTGGCATGTTATGGAAACAACTCACGTGGCATTACACTGTGTATTAAGTGTCACAAAAATCTAAAAATAACTGAAAATACAAAGAAGAGACACAGGGGTCATACACAAATGTGACACATTTCACACTTGGGACTTGCTCGTCTGAGGATTTTGACGTCCACAGGAAAGGACGCGGAGAGGACCTCCCGTGTTCCCTGGGATGACTGTCCTTGCATTGTGGAAAGCTCTGTGATCACCATTTCATTTACCATGCCCCCATTCTTCATCCAGTTCAAAACATTATGTATCTCGTGGTTCTTTCCTGGTCCAGCGTGGTCTAATGGTGTGCTGTGCTACATAAATTCAACGCAGGCAGATTTTCCTCCCTTTTCTTGATTACTTGGGAAATCTCACATCATGGACCCCAATTTCACTCACCTCCCAGTCCTCCCGTGTCTGCCCCAATCTCCCGTGACCTCCTCCCCTAAAAAAAGAAAGAAAAAAGTCTGTGCTGCTCGTATGCTCACTGGAGTGTGGTGAAGCCTCTAGCGGCCAGGCCCCAAGGGAAGGTAAGACTTCCTCCGTGCGCCCGCCAGAAGCCGTTAAACCTTCAGGGAGGGCCTCAGGTCCCAGGCCAAATTCGATAACACACGGCACCCATCTTCACCTGACGCCGTAACAAAGTGAGGTTTGTTAACGGAGCAAGTCGTGGAAGACTTCGAGGTGCAAACGGCAATAAAGTCATTTGTTGTGGCTGCAACATGGTTTGTGTTGGTCCCAGGTGTGGGACGTGGGGCTGATTCAGATGGTCACAGCAGCAGACTGTGTGCCTCATGCGAGCTCTGAGAGAGGCTCTTTCCCAGCTGCAGAGAGTTTCAATCTGAGGACTCTGGAGAGAGACTAAATGCCAGAGCCCAGAGAGTGGAGCTGAGAGAACGAACAAGATTGCTGCTTCCCCCTGTGGCTCCTGGTTGCTGTTGTGAGACCAGAACTTGGAGATCTCCTGAAACGAGGATTGCACTGGCTCCAAGGAACCCGAGGACTGTATGTCGTGGCCCACACCTGTAATCCCAGCACTGGGGAGGCAGAGGCAGGCAGGTCTCTGTGAGTTCAAGGCCAGCCTGGTCTACAAAGTGAGCTGCAGGCCAGCCAGGACTGCAGAGTGGGAGCTTGTCTAAAAACAAATAAGCAAACAAACTCAGCAGAGTGTCAGTGAGTTGGTATGTGAGGCTCCAGTCCCTCTATTTCTGCGAACAGCGAACAGACCAGCGTCCTCCATCCTGAGGGTCACACAACCCCAAACCCAGAAATCAGCACAGGGCAGGCTCTGAGCAGGCTGCTGAGGCTGCCTGCTAGCTCTCATGCCAGAACTCAAAGTAGGAACTTCTACTACTCCAAAGAAATGTGGAAATAGCATGGTTTCCTCCTGTGTTCTCTTCTGTACTCAAGCCTACAAGCGTCTCCTGGCAAAATGGCAGCAGCGGCTCAGCTGAGGCCACCACAGGGCAAAACTCTGGAAGACTGGCCTTCTCAAGTCCCTGTACAACAGGGAAAATGTCCGTCATTCTTCTGTGTCTTCTCTCCACGTTGACTCAAGTTTCTGACCAGAGAACCAAGAGAAGGAACCACGGGGGGTCGGGGGAATACACGCTGTGGAATCTGAACCATAATCTTGTTGCTAGACTCCAGGACAACCTCGGGATCCCCGCAGGCAATGAGCTAATCCTCTGTAGACAGCAGGCACCTCAGACCTGCCACTGGGTGGCACACAGCTAACGCAGAGTTTAAAGCGCCTATGACAAGGGTTTGTTTACAAAGGACACATACTTCACCGGTTGCCCTGGCACATAGCTTTCTCATGCAGCCTGCAGATTCAGCTCTGCTATTGCAAAGAAAATTCCTTGAACTGTGCCTTGAAGGGTTGGGACCCTGCCTCAGTGGCTGCTGTTCTGACTTTTCTTTCACGAGTCTTCCCTGCAGCGCTCCCTCCTTCCCACTTCATTCCAAGCCGTGCACCGTCTGTGGCTTCTCCCCATTTCTTTCTGAAACTTAGCTGTACCTTTGTGTTCATGTCCCATAATCTCCTTCATGAGCTCTCAACTTCCTGCGCTGTCATTTTTCTGTCATCCGACAATTTCCTAATAAAAAAAAAGTCCATCCCAAGCATTTGACCACGATGTTAAGCTGCTCTGGGACAAATGGGCGTCCTGGCGGGCACCCTTCCTTGTGGGCACCGCAGCAGCGTTTTCTTTGGCCTGTCTTGTCAGTACTTCCTCGGGCTGGGCACCGAATGGGGAGGATTCCCGGGCCAGCCACTGGCACACCTGACATCCTGGCATCACAGAAGCAAGGCTTCCCCATCTGCTGCGAGCAGAGCAGGCCTGCTTTCTCCAAACCTCTCAGGAGACGGATGGCCCCCAACTTCTGACAAAGCTGTCAAAATCACACACTAGAAAAAAAAAAGACAGCTAGCTCAGTAAACGGGGCTGGCAAAGCTGGATATCCACTTTTAGAAGGGCAAAGTCATATTGGTACCTCTCGCCAGGGATGACTCAAGTCACAGTGGATCAAATGTAAATTAAAACCAGAAACCCGGGCGAGGTTCCTGCCGCCAGTCCACCCCCAAGTCTTGAGGACCCTCAACTTCAGGAGACAGGGTTTTTGGGAGAGTAATTCTGTCTGTGCAGCACTGTGCAGCACTGTGATTACAACATTGATTCAACAACATAACAGTCTCAGCCTTCTCATTTAAACGCTGATTCCGTTGGCCTGTTGCCATCTGTTTGTTGCTCTAAAACGTCCGAACGCGTGGTCTATTTGATGCTTCAGCAGAACTTGTTTTGTTTTGTTGTTTTTGTTTTTTGAGACAGGGTTTCTCTGTGTAGCCCTGGCTGTCGTGGACTCACTTTGTAGACCAGGCTGGCCTGGAACTCGCAGAGATCTGCCTGCCTCTGCCTGAGATTAAAGGCGTGCACCACCCACCACTCAGCAGCAGAATTTGTTTCAAGCAGCCCGAAGAAAGATCTAGAACCCCCCCAGAGAGCCTGTCTCTAGAAAACGTCCCTCTCCTGCGTCCCTTCAGTATCTCTCAGGGCATCTTCAGCTCCAGGGGCACACGGGAAGGGCATGTGAGAAAAAAAGTAGGTACTGAGATACGGCTTGCACACACATGCGCATGCACACTGCTTCCCACACATCCCGCTTTGTATCAGAAAATGCACTGTGGTCCATTTCACTATAGGTCCAATATTACTCAATAGTAACAGAAAAAAAAAAAAAACATAAAATAACTCAACCACAAAGGTCAAGCTTATATAAGCCAGGGTGTGGCGAGTGTTTTTTGTTCTCAGAAGTCTCTGCTCGGGTGCCATTGCACCAGGAAGAGAGTCAAAGCAAACAGCACGTAAGATTCTCTGGTGAGAAAAGGAGAAGGGGCGGGGTGGGAGAGATGGGGCGTCGGCGAGCGGGGGTTAGCAGCCCTGCTCTGGCACCTAGTCTGTTCTGAGCAGAACCCTTATTCTGTGAGGGAGATCCCTCAAAAAGAAGATGGCCTCACGGTGAGGCCTCCCCAGCTCCCGTCCACCAGCGCTGGTTCTGCTACTCTCTGTTTCTCATCTGAACAGAATGCACACAGCTGGGGCCCCAAGCACCGGCCTCAGGTTACACGAGGAACGACAGCCATGGGCATGAGGGGGTGGCATGGTCCTGGCTGAAAACAAGACTTACAGGCCAGCGAAGTAAACCCGCACAGCTATGGCCCCCAACTTCTGACAAAGCTGTCAAAATCACACACTAGAAAAAAAAGACAGCTAGCTCAGTAAACGGGGCTGGCAAAGCTGGATATCCACTTTTAAAAGAGCAAAGTCATATTGGTACCTCTCGCCAGGGATGACTAAAGTCAAAGTGGATCAAATATAAATTAAAACCAGAAACCCGGAAACTGCTTCGGGAAAGCACAGAGCTTTAGGACAAGGGAAATGATTTCCGAACAAGGCACAGGAAACAGCCCCAGGAATTAATAAATGGGATTGAATAAAGTTCACATGCTTCTGCACAGCAAAGAAAACTGCTCAGATACTGGGGCACACAGCCCGCAGAGCGAAAGGAAACCTCTGCCTGCTAGACTTCAAACAAGGGGTTAATGCCCAGACTATCTCTTTATCCCTTTAACCATGAAAGCTGAACACTAAAACAAAATAAAAATTTCAACCAACAAAACAGCTAATGAAATGAACAAAAGAAGAAGAATAAATGGCAAATGGGTATTTCTAAGTGTTCGATGTCCTTCGACATCAGGAAAATGGAAATCAAAACTACTTTGAAGTTCTTGAGGTTATCAAGAAAAGCGGAGGTGGCTCATGGCGATACACGCCTTTAATCTCGGTGCTTGAGAAGCAGAGGTAGAGAGATCGCTGCGAATTCAAAGCCAGTCTGGTCTACGTAGTGAGTTCTAGACTAGCCAGGGCCACATAGTGAGACAGTGAGACTTTCAAAACCAGAGGGAAACAAGAAAGAGAGAGAGAAAGAAAGAGAGAGACAAAAGAGAGAGAAAAAGAGAGAGCAGCAAATGCTGACGAAGATATTAGGAAACAGAAACTCCCCAGTTGGCCTGTTTGTTTTTTCATCTTGACACAAGCCGCTTACTTGGGAAGAGGAATCTAAATTGAAAAAAAAAAAAGCCTCCATAATATTTTCCTTTGGGCAAGCCTGTCAGGCATTTTCTTGATTAATGGTTGGTGCGGGAGGTTGGTGTGGGAGGCCCGCTCACTGTGGACAATGGCATCCCTGGGCAGGTGGTCCTGGGTATGTAAGCACACAGGCTGGACACGCCGCGAGGAGCAAGCCAGTGAGCAGTGCCCTCCATGCCTCTGCCCCAGGTTCCTGGAGTCCCCGCCCTGGCTTCCCTCAGTGACGGAGCGTGAGCGGACGGGTGGCAGGTGAGTGAACCCTTTCCTGCGTGAGCTGCTTTCGGGCGTGGTGTTTTATTACAGCAGCAGAGACCCTACTAAGACACCTAATCGGGACTGAGGGGTGTGAACTCATGGGAGAGCCTCAGAAAAATAAAATACAGACCTGACGTACGACCCGGCCGTCCCCCGCCTGGACATGCGCCTTAAGGACTGTCCATCACGGAGCCCCACCATCATCCTTGGTAAGGGAGTCACAGCAGCTAGGAAACTGGATCAGCCTGGCCACCCACTACCTGAAGAAAGGAGCCAGGAGGGGTGGCACAGTGAGTTTTACTCATTTGTGAAAAAACAAAACAAAACAAAACAAAACAAAAAAACAAAACAAACAAACAAAGACTCATGACATTTGCAGGCAAATGGATGGGTTGGGAAAATATTGTATTGAATGAGGTGACCCAGACTCAGCAAAACAGAAATCGCTTGTTCTCTTCTTGAACAAGGATCTGAGCACATACATGTGTGTGGACACAGATGCTGAAACCAGAAAGGAGGCCAGAGGAAGGGAGGAAGAGGTTGGGAGGTGGGCATGGAGCCCCTGGGACGTGGGACTGGCAGGAACGCTGGGGTGGGCAGGAGAAGAGCACTGAGGGTTTGGGGGCTGGGAGAGGGGAGTGGGGAGAAGGTCAGACAAAAGCGTTGTTTGGAGATTCCGTAACGAGGCCTAACATTATGTTAAAAAGACCTTTAGCTGTGAAGACGTAAGCCAGCGCTGTCTCTGTAGTTCTAGCGACCTGGGCTGCTTGCTCAGGGGTTTGCCACACCTGTCCGTGGCTACAGTGGCTGCTCCTCACGAGGAATGCCGCACAGCGGAAGTCTGGTTCAAGGGTTTCTGAAGAGCCGGGGTGGACTGGTTCAGTTCCTAGGAGTCTTGCCACAAGTAGGCAGTTGCCAGAGGCAATCCTTCTTGAGTGCCGGGACTCGGAGGCAGAGAAGCCTGCCCAAGCTCCCACACCTCTCCAGGACAAAGCTGGACTCCCACCGCGTCCCAGTCTCCTGAAGCCCAGCAACCAAACACCTCCGCATCTTCAAGGACTTTTTTTTCCTTTAAAAATTTAGATTGTTAATCTTTATTTTACGTGTGTGTGTGTGTACCATGTGTGTGCAGTTCCTGTGGAGGCCAGAAGCATTGGATCTCCCGGATGGGGAGTTACAGACCGTTGTGAGCTGTCCTGAATGCTGGGAGTTGAACCTGGGTCCTCCAGAAGAGAAGCCCCACGTGTTTTTTTCTAAATTATTACATCTAATACAAATTTTTACCAAACACAGGGAAACTAGTAGTCTTTCCGTGTGCCAATGGCAGACACGCTGCGAAGGAAATGAGGGGAAAGTCCATGGATAACATCCTCAAAGGGAAAGATACAGGGCTGGAGAGATGGCTCGGTTGCCAAGGGCCCTGGCTGCTGTGGGCCTGCTCTGTAGTTCTGGTCCCAGGGGATTTGGCGCCCTGGCCTCCATATGAACTGCATGCACACGATGTAAAGACTTTATATAATTAACATATAGTAGGTAATATATGCTGTATGTCTGCATTCTATGCTGGCCCTCTCCTCCCCACGGCGATAATCCCAGGAGCTGACACTGGATTACAGGAGATAAGGAAGCATCTGTAGGCGCTGGCTCTGGCAGCTGCTAGCCGCGTGAGCTGTTCTCCAGAAGACCCGAGTTCTGTCCCCAGCACCCACACAGGGCAGCGCCCTCTCCTGGTGACCCACCTACTCCCTGCCTCCACGGGCACCAGCACTCACGCGCACACACGCGATTCAGGAACAAAAGAAACCACGAGGAAGCAGCCAGGCATGGCGGCACACACCTTCGGTCCAGCGCTGTGGAGGCAGAGGCAGCCTGGTCCACAGAGCGAGTTCCAGGTCATCAGGGGTACATGGAAACCCCTCTCAAAACAAAACAAAACATCGTGAAACCAGAAGTCTGAAAAACGGGTCTGCAATCGTGAATTCTTAACTGTGCCTGTGGCACTGGAGTACAGCAAGCTCTCAAGATCTTCAGAACGGTGTGTGTGTGCACATGCGTGTGTGTGTGTGTGTGTGACAGCTTGCATGAGTAGGCTCTCTCCTTTCATCACATGGGTGCCGAGTTCACACTTAGGTCATCCAGGGGCTTTGTGGGTTATTCCAGTACACAATTCCTTCCTTCCTTCTTTCCTTCCTCCCTCCTTTCCTTCTTTCCTTCCCTCCATTCCTTCCTTCCTTCCTCCCTCCCTCCCTTCTTCCCTCCCTCCCTTCTTTCCTTCCTTCCCAGGGTCTGTCTGCGCAGCCTTGCCTGACCTGAAACTCTATGTAGACCAGGCCGGCCTCAGACTAACAGAGATGCACCTGCCTCTGCCTCCGGAGTGCTGGGATCACAGGCCGCACTGACCCGGAGAGAACACAGTTCCTAACATGCATTCTCCGCTCTCTCCTTCGGTGACTTGACACGGCAGCTCTCTGCCTTTACTCTTCCCGAGGTTCTTCGTGTGTTCGCTTTGAGATGGTGTCTCACTGTGGAGCCCAGGCTGACCTAGAACTTCTGGGGGAGCCCAGGCCAGTGATAGTCCTCCTGCCTCTGCCTCCCAGGGGCTGAAATCACAAGCACCAGCTCTGGCTCCAGAGTTTCCCAACGGTGCACTGACAGCCCCGCAGTCACTCATCCTGGAGCTCTGGGGACCCAACCTCAACTTTGAGTAATTTGTTTTCCATGAATCTTTTGAGGGGTAGGCTGGGGAGATGGCTCAGAGGGTGAGAGCACTGGCTGCTCTTCCAGAGGCCCTGAGTTCAATTCCCAGCACCCACATGCTGGCTCACATCTATTGTGAGATCTGGTGCCCTCTGCTGTCCTGCAGGCACGCATGCAGGCAGAATGCTCTATAAATAAATCTTTTAAAAAATAACTTTTGGGGACACTAGTTTACACACTGACATTTGAATTTGCTTTTATTCAGTGAACAGAGGATAAATGCTAGACTGTGGTGTATGTAACTTTTCATCTTATTACCCAGTCTTGATAAGAGTAAAACCACACAAAATCAGCGAAAAGTATTTAATTTTCCTTACATTCAAAAGTCACCTGTCATACGCTGCACACAATATCACAGATTTCAATACGGTCATTTTTCCAAACACCACAGCACCACCTCAAAGCTGAGCCCTTCTCCTTGCCTTAAAATTCTTGATAAAAACCAAACCAAACCCAGGAGTGCTGAAGCGGCCAGGAGGAGTCCAGGGTCCAGGCTTTCCCAGCCGGAGACCCTGAAGGAGAAGGTTATGTGGCCAGGCTTTCCTTGGCCAGGTCTGTCTCACAGACCCAGCGGTAGGGCCTCTGGCAGGCGTCGTCATTCCAGAGGCCATCGGAGGTGAACTGGGCGCAGTCCTCGCCCCCTCCCAGCCCGTGTCCGTGCCAGTTATCTGGCTGCTCCGGACTCCAGTTCCTGCGAACACACAGCCATCAGCCGTCAGGTCCCTGCGTGGCCCCACACCCCCAGGGTCACAGGCCGAGAAGGTGGGCCGGCCCCAGGCAGGGGAGCAGACACGTACTGGAACCCCGAGTTTAAGTCGGTGCCATCCACCCATCTCCAGGGCCCGTTCTGGTCCGTCAGGCCCATCCAGGTGGCCACAGGGCCCTTGTGGGCCTCAATAAATTTCTGAGGAGGAAAAAAATGGGGACAAGGTGACACCCCCCCCAACAGGCATTGCCAAGGAGATCCCACCACGGCCTCATCTGCTCCCCCACCCCAGCCTCACCTGGTCCCCCACCAGGCCTCACCTGCTCCCCCGCCATGGCCTCACCTGCTCATCCAGGGAGTTGACCACCACCAGGTGTGCGTTCTCCAGCTGGCAGGCCCTGTCGGCCTCGGCCCACGACTTCTGAGCCTGGGAGAACCAGTAGCAGCTGCCTCCATGCTGCAGCCAGGGCGAGGGACAGCAGGCTGTGGACGAGCCTGGGGGGCAGAGAGGGCAGAGGCTGGCTGCATCTGGCACTCCCAGCCCCCAGCCTGGGGCGCCTGCCCAGCGCCCGCCTCACCACCTCACCTTTGGTCCTGAGGCTGTCCAGCTGGCACTCCAGGGCCTTCAGCTGCTTCCCCAGCTGCTGGACATGCTCTGTGACCTCAGACAGACCTGGGCACACAGACGGGAGTCATCCTGCCCACCCTCCACACACTGCCCACGCTCCCGCTCCCTGTCCACCCTACACACACACACACACACACACACACACACACACACACACACACACCCTCCCCGGGTGCAGGGAATGGCGGCCTCACGTGTTTTGAGCACCTGCTCCCTTTCCTTCATCGTGCTCTCCAGAGAAGTCACCTTCTGGCTTAAGCCTCGGCCTGGGAGACCACGGAGCACAAGGAGCACACTCACACACAGAAAACACGGAGGACATGGAGCACACGGAGCACTCTCACAGAGAATGTGCTCATCCCCCACGCCTCTATTTCCCCCTCCCCCCCTCCCTGCACCAGGCCCTCTCAAAGGCCTTGCAGCTCCTGCCCATGGCCCTGCACCTCCGCCTTCAGAGAGCCGAGCGCCTCCTGCAGGCCGGCAGCTGGAGGGCGAGGGAGGACGCTCCCTGCTCGGGGAGTCTGCGGGCGATGGGTGAGAGAAGCAGGCTGCTGGGGCCCCTCTGTGCCAGCGCTTTGCCCGCAGAGCCCGCGGGGCGGCGCCCTGGAACCCAGCACTCGGGGAAACCGAGGCTGAGGGTGAGCCAACGCCAGCCACTGTGACCCAAGCTAAGCAGCGAGCGGGCCAGCAGCCGCTGGGCACCGTCCTCCTGGCCTCCCCCGCGCCCGCCCTGATGACCTCTTGCCCGCTCAGGTCCGCGGAGCTTTTCCGTCGGGTCCGCCGAGCTTTCCGGGCGTCGCCGTCCCGCGCGCTCTGCACCGCCCCCCGCCCCCCGCCACGCGCCCCACGTTACGCGCCCCCTGCCTACTCCCCTTCTCGACCCACTCTGGGATCCAATGTAGGCGACAGCCAGCAGCAGCAGGAGGAGGCTGAGGCCCGCGGAGAACAGCAGCAGATGGGTCCAGGAGAGGACGCGGCACAGGATGGGCAGGGCCGCTGGAAGGGAGGAGGGTCAAGACTCAGGGACAGACTGCAAGAGGGGAAGGGAAGGGTCCAGGGGAAGGGGGCAGCGAGGTGTCTGCGAGATCCAATGAATGAGCTCCTCACTCCGGCTACCTGCACTGCACACTGCTCATCCCCAGCCGCCTGAGAACCTGCATCTTCTTACCCTGGGCCCTGGGGGCTGGCCCTGACCCCACGCCCCACCTCAACACTGCCCTCGGTGGACACACCCAGACCATGACAGCAGACATCCCGGGACAAGCAAGGGAGTGTGGGGAGGAGGTGTGTGCTTTGCTCTCACCTTTTCCGGTCTCTTGGTTTTTCTCCTTGGTCCGGAAGTTACCCAAGTTTTCGTAGGTGGTTGTCATCTCAGTCATTTCATACGTGGTTTTCACAAGGCCTCTGCGGCTGTGAGAACTGTAACTGAGAGACCAGGATCCAGGGTGTTACAGAGCCAGGGGGACAGCCAGCATGGTGGAGCAGAGGAGACAGCCAGCATGGTGGAGCAGAGGGGACAGCCAGCATGGTGGAGCAGAGGGGGCAGCCAGCATGGTGAAGCAGAGGAGACAGCCAGCATGGTGGAGCAGAGGAGACAGCCAGCATGGTGGAGCAGAGGGGACAGTCAGTCATGTGTTAGCAACAGGATGAAAATGGGCCTGGCGAGGGCTGGAGGAAAAGCTCCGTGGTTAAGGGCTTTTGGTGCTGTTTCAGAAGACCAGGTTAGATTTCCAGTATCTACACGGTGGCTCACAACCATCCATAACTCTAACCCCAGATCCAAGACCCTCTTGTGGCCTCTGTGGACAAGAGGCACACAGAACGAATGTGCAGGCAAAACTCTCACACACATTGAACAAATAAACAATTAAAGGGTTGGGTATTTAGCTCAGTGGTAGAGCACTTGCCTTAGCAAGTACGAGGCCTGGGTTGGTTCTCAGCTCTGGGGCGGGGGGTGGGGAGAGAAGGAAGAAAGAGAGGGAGGGAGGGAGGGAGGGAGGGAGGGAGGGAGGGAGGGAGGAAGAGAGAGAGAGAGAGAGAGAGAGAGAGAGAGAGAGAGAGAAAGAAAGAAAGAAAGAATGAACTGAAGAATTACAAAGGGGGCTGGCATGCGACTGAGCTAGAAATGGGGTCAGGATTGGGCTTAGTACCGTGGCTCAGCTGAGTTCAGAGGTAAGGTCAAAGCTGACGTTACTGCTATGGCTAGCTCTACCCGGGCCGGGTTTTGAGGCCAGGCCTGTCCTGGACATACAGCCTGGAGCCAGGGGAGGAACTGGGCCAAGCGCACAGTGAAATGGAGGCAGAAGACGGTTGATTCAATTCTTGACCAGGGCTGACCAGAACGTGCAAACTGGATCTGCTGAGATTAGAGCAGGGCTGCAGCTGGGGAGGGGGCTGCTGGGCTGTAGCTGGGGAGGGGGCTGCTGGGCTGCAGCTGGGGAGGGGGGCTGCTGGGCTGCAGCTGGGGAGGGGACACGGCTGCAGCCGGGGAGGGGGCTGCTGGGCTGCAGCTGGGGAGGGGGCTGCTGGGCTGCAGCTGGGGAGGAGGCCCGGCTGGAGCTGAGCCAGCCAGGGGCTGTGCCTGGCTCCTGTCTCCCTTGAGACTCAGGCAGCCGTGATCCCAGCTAGAACCCGTCGAGGGGAGTCAAACCCCACACTGTCCTCTTGTGTCTCTCCCCACTTAGGGTCACCAGCCCAAAGTCCCCCTTCTGCCTGCAGCCCTCTCACCCTGGAGGCCACTGGTCCCCCAGGCAGCCCCAGCCAGTCAGTCACCTGTGTGAAGTGTGAGGCTCCTCTCAGCAGTGAGCAGAGGTGGGTCAGTGTGGGGCCCTATATCCCCCGAGTGGGAGGGACCACGCGGAAACAGCCTTGTGCTGCGCTCAGGGGTCCGTGTTTCCGGACATTCAGTCTCCGCTTCTGACAGGAAAAGCCCTGAGTGGTCAGTAGTGGCTGCACGAGTGGAGGTGGGGGCGGGGCGGGGCTTGGGCTGAGGGTTGCACTTGTCCTCAAGGGCGCGCCTTCTCCCTGTCCTCTTTCTGGAAGCCTCATGACTTCCTCGTTTTTAGTGTTCTGGGAGGAGGGGGTTTGAGGGAGCACTGTTGGTTTTCCCTCACGATCCACACCTTCATTTCCTGCCTGCGTACTTCCAAGAACTGCTGGCATCTCCATCATTAGTCCTCAAGCCAGCGGCATCTGACTGTCCCCCAGCTAGCCAGGGCTCCCTCGCTCTATGCAGCCAGAGGTCTCGAGTGGGGGGTCACAGGCCCATAAACCAGGGGCTAATGTTTCCAGGCTCTGGAGGGCAGACATGCGGCTTGGGCTGCTCAGGTTGGAGGGGAGTGTCGCTGAGGCATGGTGGCCTGGCACCTGTGCCTCCTGCCACCCTTGCCTGGCCACTCTTTGGGACCATTTAGCTTGTCCCGCCATTGCCACTCCACCGTCTCCTCCCGTGTTCCCCGTTCAGCCTGCTTCACCTTCAGTGAAAATCCAAAGTAAGCAAAGAAAGGGGCATTTGATTGGGCCTGAGTTTGCCGCGTCAGGGGCCTGTTGGGGTGTCTCCTCGCTGACTACAGAGTGAGCCAACAGTCTGCTGCTTCAGCCATTGAGGGAGTGAGCAGAGAGGCTCCTGCCGACCCTAACTGTTCCTTCACACAGAGGAGGGGCTGAGTTTACAGCCATCACGCTGTCTCCCGGGTTAGCCGGGAAGCGGTGTCCCTCCGACAGGGGTGAGAGTGGCTGCTAGAATCCACTGAGGCAAGATGGGCAAAAGTGCGCCCCCTGCCGTGAGAACTGACAAGCGGCTGTGGTGGCAGGGTAGCCTCCTCAAGAAATCTGTGTTGTCCAAAGCGCCCAGACCGGCTTGCTTGGCTGGTAGCCCTCCCTCCGGAGAGCTGGGGGCACTGCCAACGCCGTAGCTTACTGAAAGCCCCAAAACCGTGGTTTAAGAAGAGGCCACCAACAGGCTCCCCTTCCCCTCCGTTAACAACCCAATTCCCACAGGTGACGGGAGCGGCATCGGGGGATGGGCCAGGACTCAGACTGTTCTGTGCTGTACCCTAAGTCAAGAGGCGCTGAAGGTCAGACGGAGGTCAGCCGGATTCGGCAGGCCACCCTGGCCTGGCTCTCGGAACAGGCTCCGTCTTCAGAACGTGTTCCCAGCTCGTTCTGTGAGCCAGTGCCTGAGGAGGCTGTCCTGAACCTGCGCACACTCCCTTCTAATGAGGGGCAGGGGGGCTGTGCTCTGGCTCCGTTAAACTCTGAACGGCGGGAGATTTCCTCACGGTGCTCACAGGTGCCTCAGGCCGCCCGTGCCTCGGTTCGGCGCGTGCAATAATTCTTCTCTTAGACTTTGAGTGTTGACGTGGAGGTGGCTCCAGCTTGTGTTAGCCCCTGCTTTGTTAGTGCTCCCATTGCTGTGCTGCTCATCAAAGATTGCATTTGCAGAGTCCTCCCCAGCCTGTGTGAGGGGTTCGGGCTCCAGCAGGAGGCTCCCTGGAGAGGTGGAGTGTCTAGGGGGCGAGGCCTCACAAGAAGTCTTCTGGACACAGGAGTGAGGGATGGGGCAGGGTGGGGACCCAGGCAGACCCTGAAGGGAAGTTCTGGGACTCCAACCCTTTTCCCTTTCACTTCCTGGTTGCTAGATGCGAGTTTGGGGGTGTTGGTTTGGTTTCTTGAGATGGGGGTTTCTCCGTGTTGCTCTAACTGTCCAGGAACTTGCTCTGTAGACCAAGCTGGACTTGAACTCAGAGATCCACCTGCCTCTGCCTCCAGAGTGCTGGGATTAAAGGCCTGCACCGCCCCCACCATCGCCACCACCAGGCTTTAGGTGCGGGCTTTTGTCTGCCACACCTTCCCGCCCTGATGACCCGTCTCACCACAGACCCGAAGCCAGCAGGCCAGTCAGCCATGGCCGGAATCCTCTAGAAGTGTGAGCTCGGACGCAGCGCACCGGGCGCGGAGTGAGTCTGGTTCTTGCAGGTGCTTGCCTTGGGGAGAGCAGGAGAGCAGCACTGGTGGCCTTAGAAGGCCACCCGAGGCCGACGGCAGCTCACGAGCTGGTTGCAAAACCGAGGGCGAGTCAGCAAAACCGAGGGCGAGCTGTGCAGTTACCAGCCGTTCAGCGAGCCCACGCGCCTCCGCAGCACGGCCTCGGCGGGGCGGCTGTGTGGGCACGAGAGCGCTCTTGCACAGGGTTGCTTCCTGACTTACTGCTACGCAAATTTGCTGACTCAGGAGTGGCCGCATGTCTCTGACCCTTCAGCTCAGTAGATGGCTGATGATGAAATAAACTTGAGTCTCTCGCTCTGAGCCGAGCGACCCTGAGAGTGCGGGACCTGCAGCCAGTGCCCCAGCGGGTGCGATTCCTGCCACGCCTTCACTTCCTGTTTGCGCAGAGCCTCAGGCTGAGACAGGGCTGAGAGGCTGTCAGGCACTTGGGTGTGCAGACACCTGAGGACATGTGCTGGCTCCTAGATGCCCCAGAATGCATTTCACTTCTCTGACCATCTAAAAAACTGTAACAATCCACATGAGAACGATGCAGACAACCATGCCAAAGGAACCAGTTGAAAGCTCAAGTCCTCATCAGCTGAGAGGGGGCTGCGGCCTCAGCCTCAGGGGCGCAGCCTCTTACAGAGAGCACAAAACATCTCTCCAAAAGGTACCTGAGGTCAGGGTAGCCCTGGAATGTTCATGCCTCGCAGAGCGTGGTAATTGTTTCAGACAGAACGTGACAATTATTTTTAACTTTCGCTTTTTCGGTTATTTTTAGGGAACATTTAATAGTTAAATATTTTGGGTAACACACACAGCCCGCAGTGGAGGCCATGGAGACGTAAACTGTGTCGCCAAGGCAGATGCGCGTGAGAGCGTAGAGCTGAGAGCTGCACACACAAAATGACAAGCGCAGAGCGTGTCTCCTTAGTTTCCCCATTTCTTTCAGCTTCTTTTAAATCTTTAATTTTTATGAAGGGTCAGGCGCTGGGCAACGAGCAGTTAATTAGGCCCAATCACAAGATCAAGGAAGAGAAGGGCAAGAGGAGACCCACGGGGCCAGCGAGCAGGTGGCGGCCCGGGGCCACTGAAGCGTGTGGAAGAAGAAGCTGGCCTTTCTACTCTGTTGTTTATAAGGGCTATTTAGACATATGACCAGGCATCACTTAGTAAAGAGCTCCATCAGTTCTGTTGTCCTGTTGCTTAGCTGCAGCAGAGACCGGAAAATGTGGCGTTAGCGTCCGGTCCTAGGGCGTCACCGGTGTTGGCCTACAGGAAACGCTAAGGCAAACATTACCTGAGTCCAAGGGGAGAGAGGGCAAGATCCCACCTCCCCGTGTCCAAGGCTGAGTTTCTCGAGCTCTGTCTCGAGGTCTGCTGGCCTCTGGGCTTCTAACAGGAGCGGGGCTGGGGCTGCTGCCCCGCCTCACCTGGAAGATGGCCTGGAGAGGCGGTCCAGGTGTGTTTTCACAGTCCTCTTCCTCCTCTTCAGTGCTGTCTGTCACCCAGGCACTAGCATGCCTGGGCTTAAGTGAGTGCCTACCCTTGAGCCTCTGTGCTGACCGGCCCCGACAGCCTCTGTGCTGACCAGCCTCGACAGCCTCTGTGCTGCACTATTTAAAACTCCCTTGGCGTATCGGGCAATTACCTCGGCCCTGAAATGAGCTTTTTGCCAGAAGAAGGACTGAAAGCCGTGGGAGACGGTCTGGCCAGCTGAATTAGCATGCAGGTCCTGCACCAGTCAGGTGGCAGGCTTAGCTGCAAGGCTCCTGAGTCCGTCAGACGGCAGCGACTGAACAGTAATTGCTCTTTGGCTCTGTTGTGTGAGACATTTAGGATGTGGGGTCTAGGACCCTCTACCTGGGTAAAAGAATCCACCCGCTGTCATGTGCACAAGAGGAGGCATTCTCTTCCTATAGGCAGGAGCAGGCTCTCCTGCCCGTGCCTGCGTGGGCGGGGCTGGGCGGGGCTGGGCGGGGCGGGGCGGGGCGGGGCGGGGCGGGGCTGGGCAGGCTGCAGAGCTGGAGGCCCGAGCCGCAGACCCTGCGGCTTCTGCATTCCCTGCGCCCGGATGCTGCAATGAGGCTAGCGTGCAGTTTATTCTGATGGGGTCTCAGTGGGTTCTGGAGTCACGAGTGAGACACGTAGAAGTTTAGACAGGTCGAATGATGGCAGTTGTTCTCATCCAAGAAATCGTTCCCAGTGAGTTCTGTGCTGGAGAGATGGCTCAGAGGTTAAGAGCACTGGCTGCTCTTCCAGAGGTCCTCAGTTCAATTCCCACCACTCACATGGTGGCTCACAGCCATCTATAGTGAGATCTGGTGCCCTCTTCTGGCCTGCAGGAACACATGCAGTCATAACACTATACACATAATAAAATAAATAAATCTTAAAAAAAAGTGAGTTGTATTGTGTTTTAAATTTCTCTTTCTAATTTCTCAGGAATCTTTGAAACTGTTCTTAGCCCTTAGGGGGGAATTGTAGAGGAGGTTCCAGAAAGACATGGAGAGAGACTGTCCCTTTCAGGAAAGGGGGCTAAAATGACACTAGCCACAGCAGGGGCAGGGGGCTGAGTGAACTTAGGTCCAGTCATCAAAAGAGATCTCTTTCCCTTCCGGGAGGAAAGAGGCCTGCACCACGGGGAAGCAGGCTTGTCTGACACGTTACCCACGCTACACGACAGCCCTCCCACGGACTCTGCACAGGGGACTGGGGCTGGTTAATGTGATCAACGTCAAGGCATCTTGGGTCCATTCCAGAAGCTGGATTTCTTTCATTCCCTGCCCACTGCCATCTGCTCGGGGCCTGACGGGCCTACCTGTACTAACAGCCAATGGAAAACCCGCAGAGTGGTGGGCGCTAGAGGGGAAGGAAAGGTCTGAAGTTAAGTCACTCAAATGAAAAGTTGTAGTCTCCTCTTTTGGAAGGCTCCCAGTGTCCGCCCGGCTCCTAGCAGGCCCTGGGGTATGACAGCCGAATGTCAGCGGTCCTCCTGAATCCCTTATCATCCTCACACTTGAGCTCGCCGAACGCAGGGAAGATCAGCTCTACCGGACGGAGCTCATCAGCAGGCTTGATTCTACATGCTCTCATTCGTCACCAGGTGCCACGTTGTTTTTATAAGGAAGCCGTATCTAAGACAATGTGGTGACATTTTCTTCCTATGAGGAAAGATTGAGAATATCTGTGGCGGTTCGTTCCACAGCTTCGTCTGGAGAAGGACATCGCCGGTAGAGCACTGGCTGTTCTTTCATGGGACCCGAGCTGCTCTCTTGCTTCTGTGGAAGGGGCCCGTGTAACACACACGGGAGGGGTAGTGGCACATACACAAAAATAAAGAAAAATCTTCTCAACATTTTTAACAATCAAGCTGTTTTCACTGAACACACTTTGCAGTGAGAGTTGTGCTGAGGCCAGCGGTCCTTCATTGTATTAAAATCCCTAAGCGACCAGAGAGGCGGCTCAGCAGCGAAGGACACTGTTGACCTTGCAGAGAACCTGGGTGTAGGAACTGGAATACGCCCAAGGCCCCCAAGATCACGTTGTCAGCACAAAGGAGAGTTCTTTGCCCCGGAGAGACAAAGGGCAGGGAATAGGAGACGAAGACAGGAGATGGAGGATGAAGGAGAAGGGAGGGGAACAGGGCGAGGAGGAAGGGGTATCTGCCCTGGCATGGGCGGGGGTGCACACAGAGGCCTGGGTAAAGAGGAGACAGACAAGACCAGAGGCAAATGGCAGTTTATAAAGGTCCAAGGGGAGACCCTGTGTTAGGATGGGGTGTTTAATCTGTTTTTAAAGATTTATTTATTTACTATGTATCCAGTGTTCTGCCTGCATGTACACCTGCACAGCAGAAGAGGGCAGCAGATCTCACTATAGATGGTTGTGAGCCACCGTGCTGTTGCTGGGAATAGAACAGCTGGTGCTCTTAGCCTCTGAGCCGCCTCTCCAGCCCCCCCCCCCCCGGGGTTTCATTTTGAATGGGCACGTTAATTAGGTGAGACAAGGGGGACTTCTATTGCTGGATTCCGATCCTTTGGTAGCTGGACCTTGGGAGTCAGCCTGAGGAGGGGAAGTAGCCAAATAAGGGAAGAAACCTTGACGGCTAGCTTTAGAAGGGTTGGTTCTAAGCAAGGCAGAGGGAACGGAACAAGGACAGGCCTGCAAAGCCATGCTGGGCCCTCTTCTGGCCCCTTACGTACCTGCATGCAGCCAGTGCGCACACAGAGAAGCAGGCGCACACACATTCTTTAGAAATTATTTCTTTTTATTTCATGTGCATTGGTGTTTTGCCTGCACGTGTGTCCGTGTGGTGGTGCTGGATCTTGGAGCTACAGACAGTTGTGAGCTGCCATGTAGGTGCTGGGAATTGAACTCAGGTCCTCTGAAAGAGCAACTAGTGCTCTTAGCCACTGAGCCGCCTCTCCAGCCCCTGTGTGTGTGTGTGTGTGTGTGTGTGTGTGTGTGTGTGTTTCCAGGCAGGGTTTCTCTGTTTCAGAGGCCCTGGCTGTCCTGGACTCGATTTGTAGACCAGGCTGGCCTCTAAGTCACAGAGATCTGTGTGCCTCTACCTGCTGCGTGCTGGGATCAAAGTCATGCATCACCAATGCCCAGCTCAGTCTGATTTGTTTGTTTGTTTGGGTTTTTTTTTTGGGGGGGGGGTTCAAGACAGGGTTTCTCTTTGTAGCCCTGGCTGTCCTGGAACTCACTCTTTGGACCAGTCTGGCCTTGGACTCGGAGATTTGCCTGCCTCTGCCTCCCGAGTGCTGGGATTAAAAGTGTGGGCCCCCAACACCTAGCTTCACATATTTTTTAACTGTATTTTTTTAAATTTTCCAACTTAATTATGTATACCTTTTTTTTTCCCCCTGCAGAAAGTACCCTTCACTGATCTTCCATACCTTCATTTGACTCTTCTGATTTTCTACCTTTTCCAGTCAAGGAACAAACCCCTTTCTTTCCCAAATTTTTTCTGACTCTGTTGTTTTGAGACAGGGTCTCACTGTCCTGGAACTCACTCTGTAGACCAGGCTGGCCTCAGGCTAACAGAGATTCACCTGCCTCTGCCTCCCGAGTATGGGATTAAAGCAAGTAAGCCTTTTATTTATGTATTCATTTATTTAGGTTTGGTTTTTTGTTTGCATGGTTTTTTTTTTTCTCTCTAATTTATTTAGTTTTTCACTTTACATCCCAATCTCGATCCCCTCCCTCCTCTTCTTCCAGTCCCACCTTCCCACGTTCCCCCTTCCCTTCTTTTCAGAGAGGCTGTACCCTGACTCCACCCCACCCCCATGCCATCCAATTCTGCCTCTTCTTGTTGCATCAGAACTAAGTAAATCTTCTTCTGGTGAGGCCAGACAAGACAACCCAGGGGAAAGTGATCCAACAGCAGTCAACAGAGTCCATGTTAGGACCAGCCCCAGCTCCAGCTGTTAGGGGACCCACATGAAGACCAAGCTGCCCATCAACTCCATTAATGTAGGGGTCCTGGATCCAGTCCATGCAAACCGTTAGGTTGGTGGTTCAGTCTCTGTGAGCCCCCACCTACCAGATGTGCAGGGATAAAGATGGAGCAGAGATTGAGGAAACGGCCAACCAATGACTGGCCCAACCTGAGACCCACCCCATGGGAGAGAGCCAACCCCTGACACTATTAATGACACTCTGCTGTGCGCACAGACAGGAGCCTGGCATAGCCGTCCTCTGGGAGGCTCCACCCAGCAGCTGATCCAGACACAGACGCACAGCCAAACATTAGACAGAAATCTGGGAGTCTGTGGACGAGTGGGGGAAGGCTAGAGGGACCAGAGGGAACAAGAGCTCCACAGAAGACCCACAGAGTCAACCAACCTTCCTGATTCTCAAACATCCTCTTTCTTTTTGACTTTCAAAACGATGCTCCCATATCCAGAACCTCGCTCCCATCTCTCCTCCCACCTGCTTCTTCCTTCCTGATTTATTTCCTCCCTTTAAATTTTAAAAGTCTTCACAAAATCCTTCCCCTTTCCAGCCAAAAGCTTTAAGCTGCTTCCGATTCCTACACCAACCTGCAGCCTTGGTCTCCCTCCTGTGCCTCCAACTAATTAACGTTTTCACACCTTTGACGGACTCAGATACACCGAGAGCTTCAAGAGTGTTTCCATTTAGCTCAAGCTTTTACCAAAAGTAGGTATAGCGGCACTCAGGGAAGAGTATTCGCTATCAGTTGTGACTCACAAGCACACTTCAGTCACGGCGTCTGTCAGAACTGCCTTAGTCTTAACTTCACGTGCAGGCTCACTTGTCTGTAGCTGATTTGAGCAGAATTTCCTAGCGGCCTTTACCGTCTGCCTGGAAGACACGCCATGCTCTGGGAAGACACTCCATGCTCTGGGAAGACACGCCATGCTCTGGGAAGACACGCCATGCTCTGGGAAGACACTCCATGCTCTGGGAAGTGAGGCAGCACAATAGGAAGCTTGGGAAGTTGGGAAGAAAAAGGAAACAAAGTATTCAAAAGTGGTTCAGGCAGCGGCTGGCCAGGCCCTCCTCGGCCACTGCCTGAACAGGGATCACTGTCTTCAAGGTCTTTTATTGAGGTGTGTGTGTGTGTGTGTTGAGTGGTTGCACTACTTGGGGTGATAACGAGAACCCCAAGAACCATTGACTAACAAAAACCCCAGTACCAAGCGAGAGAAACCAGGAGGCTCCCAAACAGCAGGGCCACTGCCGTTGCCTTTGGCTGCCTCCCAGAACTTGAAGGCGAGGCCCTGTCGCTGAAGACACCGCACACTTCAGGCACAGGGGGAGGCGGCCTGGAAGTGACCCCCCTGAGAAGAGCTCCCACAGAGTCTGAAGGTGCCATGCAAGCTGCCGAGGGAGGAACGCAGACAGTAGCCACACCCAGATCAATGACAGCAACTACCAGGATGGCAAGACAGTCCCAAGAGTGCGATATCCTGGGAGTAACCAACCTAAGGCCTACCATCTAGGCAAACACTCCTGAGCAGCGAGGTCCTGGGCCCCAGAGGAGAAGCTGCCATCACCACTTTCCTCAGCATAATTTCCAACTGCACTCCAAACACACGTGTAACACCAACAATACGTGTGGCTCCTGCCCTTACCAGAGAAGCCTTTTTTGCATCAGGCAGAGACCATCACAGACATTCACAACTGCCTTCAAGGAACCAAAGCTGACTGGTGTTGTGAAGCCATCGCCGTGGCAGACCACATGCAACTTCAGGTCCACACGCTGTCACTGGCCAAAACCAGACCTCCACGCGAGGAAGCTGACTGCAGCTGCGTCCAGTCTGCGTGATGGCTGGACTTGTGTCAACTTGACTGCATCTGACATCCACTAAACCCGGGGGGCTGGGCCTGCCTGCAGGGATGGGGTCATTCGCGGTGGGAAGACCCCCCTAAATCTGGCCGCACCTGCTGGTGGCAGCCCACGCTAAAGGACGGGGAAGACCGTGGCCTCTGCTTGTCGCCTGCTTGCCCTCACTCTCACGGGCAAGTTCACCCAGGCGGTTGCTGAGGCAGACCTCCACGGTGTTAGAACCCTCTCCCTAGGAACTCCAACCTAGACAGACCAGCTGCTCACGAGGACTCCTCCCGACTCCAGCACTGAACTGCGCTTGCCGAGACCACAGGCCTCGTGTGGACATTTTCTGGATTCTTGGCCTTTCTGTCAGGAGACAGACAGTGTTGGACTAGCTGGACTAGAGCCTGTAAGCCGCTGCTCCCCTAGAGAACCCTGAGTATCAGAGTGTGTCTTCAGATAATAATGACGATGACCTTAAAATCAAAATAAATTAAATAAAATCTCCTCAAAGAACCTACAAGGGCAAAGAGAGTCTCGAGAGAAATTAAGAAACTATTCTGAAATGAACTGAATGAAAGAACAACACATCAAAGCTTGTGGTACAGAAACTCTTAGAAATGAATACAAAGGAGAAAGTTGGGGCTGGAGAGACGGCTCAGTGGTTAAGAGCACTGGCTGCTCTTCCAAAGGACCCGGGTTCAATTGCCAGCACCCACATGGCAGCCCACAACCACCTCTAACTCCAGTTCCGGGGGCTCTGGTGTCCCCTCTGGCTTCTGTGGGCATTGGATGTATGTGGTGCACACACATACATGCAGGCGAAACACCCCCACACACAAAGTAAGATAAATCATGAAAATAAAAGAAGTAAAGGCGGCTCTAACTGCTCCGGTTGGCGTTCTGCTGGTGTCGCTGTAAGTTCCCTTGAGAGGAGGAAGGCTTGTTTTGTCTCACTGTTGTGAAGGCTTCAGTCACGGCTGGTTTTCCCTCTTTCTTTGGAGCCTGGGGTGGGCTGCTGCACCACGGCAGACGCATGTGATAACAGAGGTCCTGACCTCACCGACAGGGCTATGGTCCTATGTCCACCAAGGGCTCTCTTGCCTGCAGTGGCTGGAAGCCTCCATCCGTATCTTAGGCTCCCATTAGCACTACATGTAGAGAGAATCTCTTGTGTGTTGTATGAATGCAACACCTGCCAATAAAACACCTATGGCTCATAGGAAAGGGTAGGACAGAAGGTGGGACATACAGCAGGGGCAAGTTCTGAGACGGAGCCAGGCGTGCCAGAGTACCGGAAGATGTGAGGAGGACAGACGCATGGCTCCTGAGCAGAGGTAACCACACACACGGCAGAATATGAATTAATACAAATGAGTTATTTTAAGCAATGACCTAGTCACAGAAGAGCCGAGCTACATGGCTGAGGTATGTAAATCTGTTTTGGGTCTCACGAGTCGTTATTCTGGGAGCTTGGGGCCGGGAGAAAAACCTAAGTCTCCGACAGATTTCCTTGATGTGTATGCGGTAGTTGGTGGACACCTGGGTTGACTCTATAGCTCGGCTCTCGAGAACAGCGCAACGGCACACACGGTTGTCCAAGCGCCTCTGTTACGGTGCACACCAGCCTCACGCCGTGCTTTTCCGTGTGGTTGTTCAGAAGCCTCCTCGGTGGCTCCCGTCAGCAGTGAGTGCTGCACGACCGCCCCAGCATTTGATGCTTATTTTCTCCACGGCCGTTCTGATCGGTGCAAGATGGCGTCTCAGTGAGTTCTCACCTGCATTTCCCTGAGGGCGCCGGACATTTTCCACACATGTATTGGCCATCTGTACTCATTATTTGAGAAACTGCTTTGCCTGCTCATGTGTTGGCTGGGTCATCTTCCTTTTAATGTTTTGTTTTCTATTTTTTGAGTTCTCTGTATATGCTGGATATTAATCTCCAGGAAGAAGAGTCACTGACAACTGTTCCCCACATCCCAGAGCCCATTTTCCACTTTGATAATAGGTTCCTTTGCTACACAGAATCCTTTGAATTTCATGAATCTCATTTATCTACTGTTGCTATTGTTTCCTGGGCTGTTTGAGTCCTTTCCAGAAAGTTCTTTTCCACCTTGAGTGTTTTTCTCTAGGTTTTCAAAGATTCAGGTCTTACATGAAAGCCTTTGATCTGCTTTGAGTAGATTTTCGTACAGGAAGAAAGATGGTGATGGCGTTTTGTTTTCATATGAGTGTCCAGTTTTATCAGCACCATGCATTAAGGAAGACATCTTTCCTTGGGTGCTGAAATAGTTAATCTTGTCGATTTGATGGTGTCTGGAAACAATGAAGAGGCACACCTCTGGTTGAATCTGTGGGAGAATTTCCAAATAATAATAATAATCCAGGAGAGAAGAGTTTTCCTTAGAGAGAGTGGCATTTTCTAGCAAGTTGTCCAGATGATGTCTGAGGAGAAAGGAATGCTGCCTTCCCATTTTAAAAAGTATTTTTAAATTTTATTCTTTGACAATTTCATGCATGTATTCAGTGAGTTTTGATCACATTCACTATCTTTGTTTACTCCCTACCGTTGTGATAAAAGACCAGGACCAAAAGCAACTTAGAGAGGAAAGGTTTATTTAACTTACACGCTCCAACCAAGGGGCATCATTGAGAGAAATCAGGGCAGGAACTGAGGCAGAGGCCATGAAGGAGTGCTGCTTACTGGCTTGCTCCACATGGCTTGCTCAGCTGGTTGGCTTGCTTTCCTTCTTTTCTCACTTCTCCTCCTTCCTTCCTTCCTTCCTTCCTTCCTTCCTTTTTCTTTCTCTTCTCTCTTTTTTTTTTTTTTTTTTTTTTTATGTTTTCAGGACAGGGACTATCCCTGTAGCTCTGGTATTCATTATGTTGACCAGGCAGGTCTTGAACTCATAGAGATCTGCTTGTCTCTACCTTCCAAGTGCTGAGATGAAAGGTATGGGCCATCATGCCCAAAAGACTCTACCTAAAGCATTATATTTTGTTTCTATGTTTATTAGTTGCTTTCTTTTATGTAGATTTAAAACATTCTTTCCTGGGCTTTTTTCGGGGGGGTGAGGGTGGGGGAGAAGCTGGTATTTGAGGCCTCAAATATCCAATCCTGCCTTGGCCTTCCAGCATTCCAGCATGTGCCCCAACGCCTGCTCCTTTCTGAGATGCTTGGGTTTAATCACAGCTTATTCCAATTAAGCTGCTCTTACGCTTTAATAAATGTGCTGTGGCTACACGTGTCTCCTTCTGAGGGCTGCCTGGGATACTCACATTCTTCACTTCTTTCCAAAATAGATTTATTTCTTTTACAAGTGTTTTTCCTGTGTGCCTATGTGCCTGGTGCCCTCAGGGCAGGCCTCAGCTGCCCTGGAGCTGGAGTCACAGCTGGCCGTGCTGAGCTGATGTTGGGAAGCAAACCCAGGTCCTTTGCAAATGGGTTCTTCTGAGCTATCACTCCAGCCCATCGAATATTTTGTTTCTAAATCACTTGAAGTTTTTTTCCATTTTGACTTTCTCTTGCATCCAAAATGAGTTAGAAAAATGATAAGAAGATTACCAGTTGCCTCAAGTCTCTCAGGAGACTTTTGTGTTCATTCCTAATTCTTTCATTGTGCTTAGGGAATCATATTTTCCCCCTGTAATTAGCTGAGGTCTTACGAATGGGCAGGTTCTTAGCCTGTGCCTGCTGCTCCTTCCACAAGCACCCGAGGGCCCTGGTTCACTGTCCTTACCACAATCCTGAGTCTTAAGGACAGCGCTTCTTTTCCGAGGGCCTGGCTATCATCAGGTGTTGGGGGCACGGGCAGTTAATCAACAGTAGTAATCCCATATAACCATGGAGTCTGGACCGCAGAATGATTTGCCTATGCTTACGTAGCCGGAAATAAAAAAATGGGTCTTCTAGCCTCATCCCAGTTCAGTTCACCCGAGGCGTCCTAATGCCGGCCAGCGCACCACCAGCTCCTGACCGCCAATGACCAAACACACAGAACGTCTACTTCTCTGCTTTACTCTAAAAACAGTAACGTGACAGTAATGGGCCATGCGCAGCATCGGGGTTCCGGCAACCCCGCTCTTTCAAACACCTCGGATGCTTTCCTTTATCGCCCCCTTGAAGTCCTGGGAAAACTGTCTGACCAAGACCAGCTCTCCGAGGCTTACGGCGCTGAGGTCGCCGGGAGGGGACTCAGCTGCCTTCGCCCAGCTCTGTCTCACACACCCAGTGGTAGGGCCTCTGGCACACATCATCATTCCAGCGACCATCGTCGTAAGAGAAGTGGGCACAGTCCTCGCCCCCTCCCAGCCCGTGTCCATGCCAGTCATCAGGCTGCCGTGGCCTCCAGTTCCTGCGAACACATAGCCATCAGCCGTCAGGTCCCTGCGCGGCCCCACACCCCCAGGGTCACAGGCCGAGAAGGTGGGCCGGCCCCAGGTGGGGGAGCAAGCCATGGGCAGACACGTACTGGAACCCCGTGCTGAAGTCGGTGCCATCCACCCATCTCCAGGGCCCGTTCTGGTCTGTCAGGCCCATCCAGGCGGCCACAGGGCCCTTGTGGGCCTCAATAAATTTCTGAGGAGGAAAAAAATGGGGACGAGGTGACCCCACCCCCAACAGGCATTGCCGAGGAGATCCCGCCACGGCCTCATCTGCTCCCCCACCCCAGCCTCACCTGCTCTCCCCCCAGGGCCTCACCTGGTCCCCCACCAGGCCTCACTTGGTCCCCCACCAGGCCTCACCTGCTCCCCCACCCCGGCCTCACCTGCTCCCCCGCCACGGCCTCACCTGCTCATCCAGGGAGTTGACCACCACCAGGTGTGCGTTCTCCAGCTGGCAGGCCCTGTCGGCCTCGGCCCACGACTTCTGAGCCTGGGAGAACCAGTAGCAGCTGCCTCCATGCTGCAGCCAGGGCGGGGGACAGCAGGCCTTGGCCGAGCCTGGGGGGCAGAAAGGGCAGAGGCTGGCTGCATCCGGCACCCCCAGCCCCCAGCCTGGGGCACCTGCCCAGTGCCCGCCTCACCACCTCACCGTTGGTCCTGAGGCTGTCCAGCTGGCACTCCAGGGCCTTCAGCTGCTTCCCCAGCTGCTGGACATGCTCTGTGACCTCAGACAGACCTGGGCACACAGACGGGAGTCATCCTGCCCACCCTTCACACACTGCCCACGCTCACACCTCACACTGCCCACGCTCCCCCTCCCTGCCCACCCTCCACACACTGCCCACGCTCACACCTCACACTGCCCACGCTCCCCCTCCCTGCCCACCCTCCACACACTGCCCACGCTCACACCTCACACTGCCCACGCTCCCCCTCCCTGCCCACCCTCCACACACTGCCCACGCTCACACCTCACACTGCCCACGCTCCCCCTCCCTGCCCACCCTCCACACCCTGCCCACGCTCACACTGCCCACACTCCCCCTCCCTGCCCACCCTCCACACCCTGCCCATGCTCACACCTCACACTGCCCACGCTCCCCCTCCCTGCCCACCCTCCACACACTGCCCACGCTCACACCTCACACTGCCCACTCTCCCCCTCCCTGCCCACCCTCCACACCCTGCCCACGCTCACACTGCCCACACTCCCCCTCCCTGCCCACCCTCCACACACTGCCCACGCTCACACTGCCCACGCTCCCCCTCCCTGCCCACCCTCCACACACATGCCCCCCACCCTGTAACTCTCCACACACTCACACACCCCCACCCCTCCCCGGGTGCAGGGAATGGCGGCCTCACCTGTTTTGAGCACCTGCTCCCTTTCCTTCATCGTGCTCTCCAGAGAAGTCACCTTCTGGCTTAAGCCTCGGCCTGGGAGACCACAGAGCACACGGAGAACATGGTCAGAGAGCACACAGAACACACGGAGAACATGGTCAGAGAGCACACAGAACACACGGAGAACATGGTCAGAGAGAGCACACAGAACACATGGAGAACATGGTCAGAGAGAGCACACGGAACACACGGAGCACATGGTCAGAGAGAGCACACGGAACACACGGAGAACATGGTCAGAGAGAGCACACAGAACACACGGAGAACATGGTCAGAGAGCACACAGAACACACGGAGAACATGGTCAGAGAGAGCACACAGAACACATGGAGAACATGGTCAGAGAGAGCACACGGAACACACGGAGAACATGGTCAGAGAGAGCACACGGAACACACGGAGAACATGGTCAGAGAGAGCACACAGAACACACGGAGAACATGGTCAGAGAGCACACGGAACACACGGAGAACATGGTCAGAGAGCACACGGAACACACGGAGAACATGGTCAGAGAGAGCACAGAACACACGGAGAACATGGTCAGAGAGAGCACACAGAACACACGGAGAACATGGTCAGAGAGCACACGGAACACACGGAGAACATGGTCAGAGAGAGCACACAGAACACACGGAGAACATGGTCAGAGAGCACACGGAACACACGGAGAACATGGTCAGAGAGAGCACACGGA
This sequence comes from Meriones unguiculatus, assembly GCF_030254825.1. Lineage (NCBI taxonomy): Eukaryota > Metazoa > Chordata > Mammalia > Rodentia > Muridae > Meriones > Meriones unguiculatus. Next base: position 1,997,968 of record NC_083359.1, read on the forward strand.
ACACACGGAGAACATGGTCAGAGAGCACACGGAACACACGGAGAACATGGTCAGAGAGAGCACACAGAACACACGGAGAACATGGTCAGAGAGAGCACAGAACACACGGAGAACATGGTCAGAGAGCACACGGAACACACGGAGAACATGGTCAGAGAGAGCACACAGAACACACGGAGAACATGATCAGAGAGAGCACAGAACACACGGAGAACATGGTCAGAGAGCACATGGAACACACGGAGAACATGGTCAGAGAGAGCACATGGAGCACATGGTCAGAGAGCACATGGAGCACTCTCACACACAGAGCACACGCTCACACATAGAGCACGCTCACATACTCTCACAGAGAATGTGGTCACCCCACCCCCACCCTCCCCGCACCAGGCCCTCTCACCAGCCTGCAGCTCCTGCCCATGGCCCTGCACCTCTGCCTTCAGAGAGCCGAGCGCCTCCTGCAGGCCGGCAGCTGGAGGGCGAGGGAGGACGCTCAGGACCCTGCCCTTCCCCAGCCCCGCCAGCCCAGAGCTGGCACAGCCCCGCTCACCCCCAGCCCAGAGCTGGCACAGCCCCGCTCACCCCCAGCCCAGAGCTGGCACAGCCCCTCTCTTACCCCCAGCCCAGAGCTGGCACAGCCCCGCTCACCCCCAGCCCAGAGCTGGCACAGCCCCGCTCACCCCCAGCCCAGAGCTGGCACAGCCCCCCTCCTTACCCCCAGCCCAGAGCTGGCACAGCCCCGCTCACCCCCAGCCCAGGGCCTGGCACAGCCCCGCTCACCCCCAGCCCAGGGCCTGGCACTGCCCCATCACCCCCAGCCCAGGGCTTGGCACAGCCCCATCACCCCCAGCCCAGTGCCGGGCACTGCCCCGCTCATGCCTCCCCCCCCCCCCCAGCTCACCCCGGGCGCGCAGGGCCTGCAGCTCCGCCTCTGTGCTGGAGGTGCTGTTGTCCACAGCGGCCCTCAGGCTGCCCAGGTCCCTCCTGCACCGGGAGTCTGCGGGCGATGGGTGAGAGAAGCAGGCTACTGGGGCTCCTCTGTGCCGGCGCTTTGCCCGCAGAGCCCACGGGGCGGTGCCTTGGTACCCAGCACTCGGGGAAACCGCGGCTGAGGGTGAGCCAGCACCAGCCACTGTGACCCAAGCTAAGCAGCGAGTGGGCCAGCAGCCGCCGGGCAGCGTCCTCCTGGCCTCCCCCGTGCCCGCCCTGCTGCCCTCTTGCCCGCTCAGGTCCGCGGAGCTTTCCCGTCGGGTCCGCCGAGCTTTCCGGGCGTCGCCGTCCCGCGCGCTCTGCACCGACACGCGCCCCCGCCATGCGACCCCCGTTACGCGCCCCCCCGCCACGCGACCCCCCGCCACACGCCCCCCACATGTCCTCAAGCCCCACATGTTCTCAAGCCCGCTCCCGCTCCCGCCATCCTCACGCCCTCCTCACTGCCCTCCTCACTGCCCTCCACTCCCCCCCCACGACCCACTCTGGGATCCGATGACGGCGACAGCCAGCAGCAGCAGGAGGCTGAGGCCCGCGGAGAACAGCAGCAGGTGGGTCCAGGAGAGGACGCGGCACAGGATGGGCAGGGCCGCTGGAAGGGAGGAGGCAGATGGAGAGGTGCAGAGCGGGGGTGGTCCCCGGGGCGCCGCCCCTTTGAGGGCAGGTGGCCTCGGGGCCACGCGTCAGGCACCCTGCACTGGGTCACTTCATGTGGGTCTGGTTGGCAGCGGCACCGAGGGCCCCGGCAGCCCGAGGAGGGCACCACGGCGTGGCGGCTGGGGAGGTCAGAGTGCGGGAGACTCGGGGCTGTGCCCGGGACCTGCCCGCCGTGGAGGAGGGCTGGGGTGCCGCCGCCTCTGCGTGAGTGTGGGCGAACGGCGAGCGTCTGTGCACCCCACAGCACAGGGGAGCAGGTCACGGTGAGGACCTGTGCGTGCCAGGCGCCGGGCCCTCGAGTGTGGCGGGGCGCGGCGGGGCGCGGCGGGGCGCGGCGGGGCGCGGGGAGCTGCAGGCGCGGCGGGGCGCGGCGGGGCGCGGCGGGGCGCGGCGGGGCGCGGGGAGCTGCAGGCGCAGCGGGGCGCGGCGGGGCGCGGCGGGGCGCGGGGAGCTGCAGGCGCGGCGGGGCGCGGCGGGGCGCGGCGGGGCGCGGCGGGGCGCGGCGGGGCGCGGCGGGGCGCGGGGAGCTGCAGACGCGGGGGGAGGGGGGCTTACTGCTAGTGCGCGCCGGAGACGCCGCGCCTCCTCTCCTGCCCCCTTCCCCCGGCTGGCCGGGCTGCTCCTCATGCTCCTCGTTCTGGAAGTTCTCGTAGGCCATCATCACCGCTACCAAACACCAGGCTTCGGGCGGTCAGACCTGGGGCAGAGAGGCCAGGGTTCAGGCTGGGGGACAGGGCTCAGGCTGGGGAACAGAGCTCAGGCTGGGGGACAGGGTTCCGGCTGGGGAACAGGGCTCAGGCTGGGGTACAGAGCTCAGGCTGGGGAACAGGGTTCAGGCTGGGGAACAGGGCTCAGGCTGGGGAACAGGGTTCCGGCTGGGGTACAAGGTTTGGTTGGGGACGGGGTTTGGTTGGGGACGGGGTTTGGTTGGAATGGGGTTTGGTTGGGGACGGGGTTTGGTTGGGATGGGGTTTGGTTGGGGACAGGGTTTGGTTTTGGTTGGGGACGGTGTTTGGTTGGGGGCAGCGTTTGGTTGGGGACGGGGTTTGGTTGGGGACAGGGTTTGGTTTTGGTTGGGGACGGGGTTTGGTTGGGGACAGGGTTTGGTTTTGGTTGGGGTACAGGGTTTGGTTAGGGTACAGGGTTTGGTTGGGGGAAGCTGGGCCTAAGAAGAATGGAGACAGGCAGCGCTGAGGCAGGGCTGCGGTGGGGTGTGGCCGGCTGAGGGGAGCCCGGCTGAGGATGGAGATGGGTTGAGGTCGGAATCAGGTCAGCCTCTGAGGAGCACAGCGCGGGGCTGGATTTGGAGCTGAAGTTGGAGCAGACTGTCCAGGTCGGACCTTGGTCTGCGCTCGCGTGCCCTCAGCCTCTGCTCCCAAACGCCTGGTGGAGAAGGGGTCCCCTCCCGAGCTCTGAGAAACCTTCCCACTTCCGCTCGGAGGACTTACGAAGCTACAGAGCAAGGAAGGCTGATTTTAGCCCGTCATGCAAAAACGACAGGGAGCCAGGAGGGGCGGGCGGTGTTTCATCGCTCCTGTGTTTGTCGCATGCGCACACGCGTGGCTTGGTACACACATGGAAGTCAGAGGACTGTTAACAGGGTTGGCTCTCTCGTTCCACAGTGCGGGTTCCAGGACCGGAACCCGGAGCCGCCTCGCCAGCCAACAACTGGTTTCCTTTTTTCGACAGTATCTATTACTCTCTCAAGAATCGGTTTGACCATTTGGAATACACCGTCTTCAGAACCTTCCTCAGATTTTCACTCTTGTGTGTGTGTGTGTGTGTGTGTGTGTGTGTGTGTGTCTGTGTGTGTGTGCAGAAAAAACAGTTAATTTTCATGATGGCTTGTAATTAAGATACAACATACAAATAATTTCTAAGCTCAGCATTCCAAATAAAAACTTCAGCAAACTCATGCAATCCTTTGGAATATTTGCAAATAAAATTAAAGGTTAAGACCTCAAAAAAAAAAAAAAATTGCTACTGCCGGGTCTAGGAGGGGCCTGGGCTGGGCTTGCGCACTCTGCCGCTGGGGTCAGTGCTCAGGAGTGTAGAAGGAACTGGGACTGAGCCACAGCGAGACTGGAAGTGAAGAGCTGCGTGGGCGTTCGGGGCTTCTGTGGAGAGCCACCCGGAGCCGGGGCTGACACAGGAGCTGGCTGAGTGCACCTGCACACGTATGCACACAACACATGAGCTCTTACTCTACACACACACACACACACACACACACGAAGCAGGGTAAATATTTACTGAGGAACGGCAGCCATGGTTGTTCTTTGGCTCTACATCTATGTGCCTGCATGTATACTTACTCCCCCACACACGAACATGTGCACATGGATACACACACGGCTCAGGCCTGAGCAGAGGTCACGGGTGAGCAGAGAAGGGGCTGCACTGGGGTCTGACGGGAGTTTGGACGCCCCAGCCCACGCTGGACGCAGGGAAGGGTGTCGCCCCGAGTCCACACAAACCGGGCACCCTTCCCTCTGCCCACGGCCGAGAGCCCTCCCCCCCTGCACCCCTGACACGCTCGGCACCCGGCAGCCCAGCCCGGTTACCTGGGCGAAGCCTGGAGACTCGGGTCCGTGGTGTTCCCGGGCGGCGAGGGCTGAACTGGGAAGTCAGGGCGGGGCTCCGTGCCCACAGCTGGTGTGGGCGGGACCCCGCTCCTCTCTGGTCCATTTGGGGAGCATCGATGTTCTCAGCTTGTGACGTCAGCACTGGGGAGCTGGAGCTTGGTGTGTGGGCCGAGGCCTCGCCGCAGCGGCCAGGCCTGCCCCCGACGCTGCTCTGCCTCTCCCGGCGGGAGGACGGCCCTTTCCCTGGATTCTGCATCTCCACTCACTTCCCACCCGTGTCTGTGTCTCTGTCACTGCGCACCTCTCCACGGAAGCTCATTCACTGCTCGTGTTCAGACCGGGTGAGACCGGCCCCCAGGCCCCGAGCTCCATCTCCACACCCCTCACCGCACCCTGGAGGATGGACAGGGATGGAGACCATGTCCTGACCAGGATGGGAGAGGAGGAGACAGAGAAAGAACACTTCGTCCTACTCCATATCAAGGCCGTGCGGGAGGACGCTAGAACGGGCAGCTGGGGAGGCGGTGCTGGGTGGAAGGCCATCGGACACCAGCACACCCCGCACCCAGCCCGGCTGTCCCTGCTCAGCCTTCCCAGCATCCCCTTTCCTCACGGGAGCTTGTCAGCGCAGCCCCTCGCAGCACGCACCCCTCTGGGAAGCCTGCGTGGCGAGTGGAACAGCAAAGCAGAGTCCTTCAGGGTTCTTATGTGCTTTCTTTGTCGTCGTGATTGTCCACTTCACCTGCACGGCTGTTTTGAGTCTTACCTGCTTTTACTGAACAGATACGTGTCAGGACCATTTCTGCCCATCCAAGGCTAACAAACACTTGGCTCGGTGGCCATCGCTGGATTGCAGCCGCCAAGATGAAGCTCCATCCCTTCGTGACCTCCTTCCGCAGGCCGCAAGGGCTCCTCAGAGCGCCTCTCACACCCGGAGGAAGAGCGTGTCTTCTCCTCTGTCCAAAGAGCTGAGACAGAAGAGTGATGTTTGCTTACACCCATTCGAAAGGACGGTGAAGGTCAGGCCGCCTGAGGACAGGCCGAGGCCAGCAGCCCGGCAAAGTGGTCCAGGTGGACAGGAAGAGCTGTGTCTCCTACCTGAGTGAGTGTAGTGAGAAAAGGCCGCCCGCGGTCCGTGGGGGCCAGCACCCCAGTGAGGTGGCTGTCGCCAGGCCAAGCTGGACAGAGACTGCAAGATCCCGGAGAGGAAAGCCAAGTGGGAAAGGAGAAGGGCAAATCTGAGGAAGGAGAGATTGGGAAGGAGCAGGAGCGGGGGCCTCTCACTCAGCGCTCATTGAAGGCCGGAACAGGAAACAAGCCGCTCCGGGTCACCCGCACCTCTCCTCTCTGTCACTCTGTTATTCGTGGTTTCCCTGTGTGTGTGCTCTGGGCTGGTCTTATGCACCCTTGATAGTTCGACTCGCCTGTCTTTTGCCTGGAGCTCTGGCTTGGCTCCAGACAGTTGCTCTCAGGAGGCCGTGAAACCTTTCAGAGGCGACTGAGCTCTGGAAGGAGGTTGTGGCTTCCAGCCTTTTCCTCTTTCTCTTTTGCTGTACAGCCAGGAACTGAGTAGCTTTGCTGCCTGATGTGTGCCTTGCTGTGGGCACAGTGGAACCAACCACAGGCCAAAACCATGGAGAATAAGGTCATCCCTTTTCTAACCCAGTTGTCTTGGGTAGTTTTTGTAGGACAGAACCCTGACGAGACAAAGGGTTTTCAAGCTAACCCTAAGCCTGAGTGGGAGGCAGATAGGATCCTTAGCGGGGGAGGGGGGGTCACTCTTTGAAAATTTCAGGACCTGAGAGGACAAAAGAAAGACCCAACATGGCGTCAGCCAGTCCGAATTCTGCACATTTGCACCGTGAAGGTTCCCATTACCATAACGGCTCTTCTCCAGGGCAAGGAAGGAGGTTACACCAAGACCAGCAGATTCACGGACAGTCGTGTTCACAGTGTTGGTTCTGTGAACTCGAGAGGCCTTTGGGCCGTCTTCAGCTTCTTCCTCGGTGTTCGTAGGGGGTGCAAGCTGCTTGTGCTCACAGGAGCGCACCAGAGAAAGCAGCATAGGAAGCGCACAAGCTCGGCTCACCAGCGCACAAGCTCCAGCTTGGTGACCGGAGCTGCCTGGAGGACCAGGCCACATCCAGCCCGCAGGACGTTCTGTTTGCCCCAGACTCCTTCCTAGACCTTCGTCCTGGGCCTTGCTTCTCAGCCAACAGCCCTGTCCAGGGGGAGCTGTCCTGGGTGCTTTATAGCTTGGCGACCTCTGAATCTGCGTGATCTAGACCCCACCTGATCGCCTCTAGGCCCTTAAAGCTAGAGCCAGTATTTATGGAAGAGTCACGTGTGCTTTGCAAAGGAGTTTTGGTGTGTCACACTTTAAACTTTACTGTGCACGTGGGATTGAGAGCATGGTTACCAGAAACTTTGTTTCCGAAATTGCACTGCACTTAAATACATCTAAAATAAATGGCCTGGTGTCAACTCCTGAAGTTTGAGCGAGCCCAGCCAACTGAGCCGTGTTGAACAGGACTTCCTCATTGTCCGACGTGGACCATTGTTTCATGAGCTCACTCTGCCAGTGGCGGTGTTAGGCTCAAATCATGAGCCCGATACTGGAGAAAACCCGGAGACGGATCATTGCGACAGCAAGAGGTTTATTTTTGGCCACCGTGCGATGGGGCCACTCTATAAATCAGCAAAGAACGGCCCCAAGAAACAAAAGCCTCGGGTCTTTATAGAAAAAATGCAGGGAAGCCCATGGGTTTTAGTCTTGGCAGCTCGGGATTGGATGAAGAAGCTATAAGGTAACTGACTTCTAAGATAATTGGTTGGTCTTATGTGCTCAAGTTCCAGTCCTGCTAAGTGTGAATGTGGCTGCAGTTAAAGGTGGGGGTGGGGGATTAGCTCATTCTTGAAGATCGGGGCTGCGGGCTTTTGGCTGGAGGTCAGGGGCTACTCAGAAGAAGGTTTGAGTCCACCTGGGTTGGTTGCTAAGAAATGCTGTCTCGCAGACATGTCTGGTCATTCTTTTTGCTGGGCGAAGGTCGTTGCTTGCTCACTTAATCTCTGTCCTCACAGACGACCAGGGTCACATTCTTGGGCACCAGCTGGACTGGTACACAGAGCTCACCTGTTTGTAGGAGGATCTGAGAGTGCACACAAGGGGTTAACCCTGAATTGCAAGCCCACAAACTATTGTTAGGGGATAGTGGTACACACTTGATTTATCTGGGACCCGAAGGAAGGTGGAGCAGAGAGCGCGGTGGCTGGGTGTGGCTTTTCCGATGCAAGTTCCTGATCCTGAGGCTGATTGCAGATGGTTGCCAGCCGCAGCTGTCTGGACTAGAAACATAGAGTAAGTCAGAAGTGTTCAGGGCAATTCCTTCATAAAAAGGAGGATTGACTCCATAACAGAGTCAGCAGGACTCTGTGACCTTAGGGTTGGTAGTGTTTAGGGCTTTATAAGCACTTTTCATAAGGGTCCATAAAGGATCCTTCTGAGAGGCTGTGGTACTGACTGGAGTCTGCTGTAAACCTTGAGTCACCGGAGCCCGAGTTGCCCGAGCAGGAGTGGGTGGAGGGGAGGGTCTGTGTGACAGTGGTAGGGTCAGGAACACTGGGGTCCTTTCAGAAAGAAGCAACTGAAGGCGCACTATCCCTCCCGTGTGCCCCTGCCTTCCAGAGGCGCAGCCCGAAATACTTTCCTTGCAACCACTGGGTATAGCGCTTACCCTTATCAGTAAAGGAGAGCTTGAGCTGATCACAGGGTGTGGGGTTCACCCAGTGGGATGGCTCATCATCCCAGGTTCTTTCCTTGGCCTCCCAGGCACATTTATCATATTTGGGGTCCCTAGTCAACTGGATAAGTCCGACTGAAATGGGTTTCCAATCAGTGGCAAATTCCTCACACCCCATTCTGTGCAATATAGGCCAGCCCTGGTTCCACAGCGTCCCATCTCCACGCGGTGTCTGGGTAGGGAAAACCGTGTTCTGTGTTCCTCAGCCAGGCTTCTTGCATGGGACCCTGATGGCATGGCGAGGACTAGATCGGAGCTCAGCTCAGGGTACCATGTGTTTGGGGGAACTGTCTGGGATGCTTTGGCCAAGACATAGCCATAGTCATCCCATAGGACCCAGGTGTTATTCACAGGGGCATGGGAGTTGTGGGGGTTGAGGGGGTCATAGGCCCCAGTACATACAGTCAGAAGAGCAGCAATTGCAAAGACCTGGATCATGCCCGGGTTTTTGTAGCTTCAGCCTTAAGGGGTTATCAGTTTTTATGGCCCTCCAGGCTTTGCAGACGTCTGTAGCAGGGGGAGCTGGCTTGGCATGGGATGCGTGTACCCAGGCAGTTATTCTGTCCACTTTCAGTGCAGACGGGGTGGTCAGGAGCACGGGGTACAGCTCCTTCCAGCGAGGTTCCAGCGAGTGGGCTCCATGTCTTCATATGTAAACAGCGCCCCGGGGTGGAACCGGTGGGAACTTCAGTGGTGCCTGGAGCGTACAGGGCAGAGAGTCGAGACCAGTATCTCTCTGTAGAGCCTGCAGGGCAACCAGGCTGGCAGCCATCGCTCCGTCCAAGTCCATGGTTAAGTCTAGATCCGGTCCTGTGGCCACCAAGGGGGCTGGTGACTGTACATGATTTCAAAAGGAGTTAGTTTAAGCCTATAGTGGGGTTTCTGGGCTCAAAACAGGGCCAAGGGAAGGAGCACCACCCAGTGTAAGCCAGTCTCCGAGGTCAATTTAGTCAGGGTCTCTTCTATAGTTCTGTTCATTCTTTCTACCTGTCCTGAACTTTGGGGATGATAAGCACAATGTAATTTCCAATTGGTCCCCAACACCTTAACTAAGCCCTGACTTACTGAGCTGTAAAAGCAGGCCTGTTGTCTGATCCTGTTACCTGTGGAATTCCAAACCTGGGGAAGATGTCTTCCAGTATCTTCTTAGCTACTATTGCCACAGTCTCGTGCTTGGTGGGGAAGGCTTCCACCCATCCTGAAAAGGTATCTGCAGGATACCTAACTAACATATATTTATCAGCCATATTTATCAGGTTTTACTTCTGTGAAGTCTACTTCCCAAAAGATGCCTGGACGGAAGTTTCCCCTGGGTCTCTTACCAAGTCCGGCCTGAGATCTGCAGGCATTTAGCTGAGCGCAACCCTGACAGCCGGTTATTACTTGGTCTGTTACAGTCCTTAATTCTGGAACGGACATCCTGGACCTGTTAACAGCTTCAGCTAACTTTTCTCGCCTTAGGTGAGTCCATTTGTGCATCTGTTGGATCAGGTCCAATGCAGCATTTTGGGGAGTATTGTTTCCCCTTTTAGTGTCTTCCAATGTCCACACCTGTTTTTGTAATTGGCAGGATCCTGAGAGATGAGGTTTTCCTCCTCAGCTGAGCATTGTAGGTTGGGCCATCCTTTGGTCCAGTTATTTTCCAGTTTGTCTGTGACCTTGGTTACCAGGATGGGGGTTGAATGTTGCATGGCAACTGTCCTTGCAACTTGCTCTGCCTTATTATTTCCCTGGGCTATTGGGGAGTCTCCTTTTTGGCATCATGGACAGAGGATGATGCTTACCTTTTTGGGCAGGGAGAGTGCTTCTAGCAGCTTAGTTATTTCTCCCTTATTTTTTATTTCTTTTCCTTCTGAGGTTAAAAGTCCCCTTTGTTGGGATATGGCCCCATGTATGTGGGCCATGGCAAAGGCATATTTACTATCGGTGTAGACATTAATTTTTCTGTCCTTTCCTAGGTTGAGGGCTTGAGTTAAAGCAATTAGTTCTGCTTTCTGAGCAGAGGTGCTGGGTGGCAAGGTTTCGGCCAATATTATCTGTTCTCCGTCCACTACCGCTGCTCCTGCCCTCCTCTGCCCGTCCATCAAGAAGCTGCTCCCATCTGTGAACCACGTTACCTCTGCACCTGTCAAGGGCTTTCTCCATCTGTCGCCAGAATCTGCTGGCAGTCACGAAGGGGAGCACCCATGTCTGGATCAGGAAGCAAGGAGGCTGGTTTAGTCCCTGTGGGTGGGGTAAGGTGATGCGATCAGTATTTAGGAGCAGGTCTGGCGGTGGGTCGTTCTGGCATTGGTGAGCCAGCAGTTTGGGGGCGCTTTGATGATGCTTTCTAAAGCATGTGGAGCCGTAAGAGTCAGATCTTCCCCAGAGTCAGTTTGTCAGCGTCTTTTAGTAATAGGGCAGTGGCAGCCACTGTTTTCAGGCATGCAGGCCATCTAGCAGCCCCTGGGTCCAGTTTTTTTGATAAATAGGCTATAGGCCATTTCCATGGGCCTAGTCTCTGGGTCAGTGCTCCCTTAGCAATTCCCCTGTGCCCATCCACAAACAGCTGAAAGGGTCTGCTAACCTCTGGAAGTCCTAAGGCTGGTGCTGACAGAAGGGCCGTTTTAACATCGTCAAAGGCCCGCTGTTCTCGCTCACCCCAATGGAAAGGATGTCCTTCCCTTGTGAGGGGCTAGAGTGGGGCTGTGGTCTCAGCAAAGCCCGGAATGCCCGGAGTCTGCAAAAACTGGCAGTGCCTAGGAATTCCCTCATCTGTGGGGCTTTGGGGCATGGGTAGGGCAGGATGGTCTGTACCCTGGCCTCCGATAGCCACCGTTGGCCCCCTTGCAGTCAGTACCCCAGGTAGCTTACCTCCTTTCGGCAGATTTGAGCCTTTTTAGCAGAGGCCCGATAGCCCAGGTGTTCTAGTTCCCGCAATAGCTGCTCAGTCCCTTGGGAACATAATTGCTCAGTTTCTGCGGCAATGAGGAGGTCATCTTCGTACTGCACGAGAGTTACCTGGGGGATTGTGGGTTCTAAATCCTGCCAGGTCATGGTGCAGGGCTTCACTGAATATGGCTGGAGAGTTTCTGAATCCTTGGGGTAGCCGTGTCCAAGTCAGTTGCCCCGTTATGCCCTCGTCAAGATCTTTCCATTCGAAGGCAAAATGTCCTGGCTAGTAGGTGCCAGGGGAAGGCAGAAGGCGGCGTCCTTTAGGTCTAGGATGGTGTAGCAAGTCCTGGTCAGGGGCAGAGAACTCAACAAGGTGTAAGGATTAGGCATGGTTGGGTATAAATCTGTCACTCACCTGTTTACTTCCCGCAGATCCTGAACCGGTGGAGAGTCCTGTATCCCAGCTTCTTGGCTGGCAATAAGGGAGTGTTCCAGGCAGACTGGCAGGGTCTGAGAATTCCTAGTTGGAGGAGCCGTTTAACATGAGGCTTGATGCCAGCGTGGGCTTCTTTGGACATTGGACACTGTCTTATTGCCACTGGGGTGTCTTGGGCTTTGAGCTCAATGTTTATTGGAGGCTGATGGATGGCCCTTCCTATTCCTGCTGCTTCTGCCCATGCCGAAGGAAAGGCCTGTAGCCATCTGTCCATGCCCGGTTGCATCTGGCTCCTGGGCTCACATAGGTGGTACTCCTCATCCAATTTTAGCATTAGTAAGTGGATAGGCTTTCCATTGGGACCTTTAATTTGTGGCCCCTCAGGGAGAAAGTAAATTTGGGCCCTCATCTTGGATAATAAGTCTCAACCCAGCAGGGGGTAGGGCAATCTGGAATGACCATAAAAGAGTGGGATACCTGGCCCGTCCCTAGATCCAAAGATCTTTGGGTAGTCCATGAGTATTGTTTAATGCCAGTAGCCCCCTGCACCCAGGACCTTTTATCGGATAAAGGCCCATCCGGATGGAGTAGCACCGAGTGTTGGGCTCCTGTATCGACCAAGAATTGAGTGGGTTGCCCCTCCACTTTCAGAGTTACCCTGGGCTCAGGGAGGGGTTCTGAGCCCTGACCTCCCTAGTCTTCATCTTCCTCCAGGGCTAATACCTTGGGGTGGGTCCCCTGATCATTCCATTGGCGACTGTTCCTGTGAGCCCCTAGCCCTTGTGGCTTTCTGTGGGGGCAGTCACAAGCCCAGTGACCCATCTCCTTACACTATGCACACTGGTTCTTTTTCAGTGGAGCCCTCTCTTTGGTTTCAGTTCCCCCTCGGGTTTCTCTTACTACTGTGGCCAGGATCCGTTGGAGGTTTTTATACTGCCTCTTTTCTCTCTCCATGCCCTTTTTTTCTTGTTCCCTCTCTTTTCTTTCCTCTTTTTCTTCTTCCGTTTCTCTCTGGTTGAACACCCTCTGCTACTTGCACTAATTCTCTCAACGTCTTACCCTGCAATCCATCTATCTTCCGTAACTTTCTACCAATATCCTTACTGGACTGCTCTACAAAGGCCATAGTTACATTTGGTGATAATCATCATTTTCAGGATCATATGGGATGAATTATCTAAAAGCCTCCATGAGTTGCTCCAGGAATGTGGAAGGGGACTCTTTGGGGCCTTGCCTAACTTCCCTTACTTGGCCAAATTAGTGGGCTTCCTGGCAGCCCCTTTGAGACCCGCCAACAGAGCCTGATGAATAGACCTTGAGGCGTTACCTACCTTCCAGCCGTATTGAAGTCCCATTCGGGTCTTTTGAGGGGGGAGGTGTCATCAATGCTGGCAGGGTAAAGAGTTGGGTTTCCGGTATCTCCCAGTACATTTTTCCAGGCCTCTGACAGGATTCGCTCCCGTTCCTTGCTGGTGAACAACTGCTGACAATCGTCCCAGGTAGGTTCATGAGTAAAAAGAACTGACTCCAAGGATTGGTTAACCCTAGGGGTTGACAGAAAAGGGAGGGTGTTGAGCCTTCCAGTTGTATAGGTCAGCAGTGGCAAAAGGTCAGTACTGTATTTCCTGGTTTCCCTGATCATCTATGGGGAGGCCTATGGCCCGCGGAAGTGCATGAGTGGTATCAAGGGAAGCACCTCATTGGCTGTGGGTAGCCATGGCAGGGCCCTCCCTAGGTGCCTCAGGGAGTGGGGGGTATAAGGAAGTTGAAGGGGCTGAGGGTTGGAGTGTCTCAGCCTCTCCGGGGGAGATGCAGAGACAGGGGCAACCGGAACTGGTGGGGGTGGAGCTGGAGAGTAAGGCCGTGGGGAATTCGAGAGAAGGAGATCTGTGGTCCCCGAATCTTGGTGGATTTTGGAGCCTTCGTGTCCTCCTCCTTTATGGCCAGGACCTGTGTGGGATTAGGGGGAACAAAAGGACTAATCCAAGAAGGCGGGTTAGTAATCAGATCTTGCCATACAATGATATAAGGAACTTGGTCAGGGTGACCATGAGGTCGTGGCATAAAGGCTTTTTCATATACAGCCCTGGTTATATTCAGGTCAAAGGTACCTGTGGCAGGCTAACCGACGTTCAGGGCTGGCCAGTCAACCGAGCAGACAGTATCCATTTTTCCTTTCTTGACTGCAACAGACAGACTATGGGCCCTGGCTTTGATCATTCCAGTGTCCTAGCACCAGGTTTGGAGGAGTTGATGCATCCTGTCCCATGTTGAAATATACATCCAGAGATATCGTCAGTCCAAGTCCAACAATAAAGACAAATAATAAGACAAAACGGCAAGAGTACGGAAACCAGAATATAGGCTGCCTCGTTTGTGACCTCGAGACTAAAGTTCACCTTATTCGGCCAAGGCGCACAGGCACAAACTCAACTTGTTCAGGGAGCAGAATCTCTCTGTTCCCTCCCAATCCAAGTTGGAGGAGTGGAATTTCTCTGTTTCCTCCTTCAGAGAAAGGGGCAGCCTGAGCGTTCTCCAGGTTGCCCCACGTCTGCCAGGCTGCCTCACGACCCCGGCATTAACGACATGTCTGTCTGCCTTAATGGGCCATTCCACTTGGGAGGCCTCAAACCTCCCCAGGGGACTTTAACCCCTTCTACTGATGCTCACGAGGCAGACCAAAATCAAACCTTCAGGAAAGACAGAAACCCAACACTGCCACTGTCAGAGTAAACAAACTTGCAGCAGGCAAACAGCAATGACAAACAATAACAATAGTGAGATAGAGAGACAAAGACGAGCATCGGCCATAGTACCTACTAGGAGCTCGAGCTAGGTCCTCTGATAGCCGCTGTCCAGAGTTCTCTTCAGTGCCTCGTTTCCCGGCCAATGCACCATAATGTTAGGCTCAAATCATGAGCCCGATACTGGAGAGGCAGTTGAAGAAAACCAGGAGACGGATTGTTGCAACAGCAAGAGGTTTATTTTTGGCCACCGTGCGATGGGGCCACTCTATAAATCAGCAAAGAGTGGCCCCAAGAAACAAAAGCCTCGGGTTTTTATAGCAAAAAAGCAGGGAAGCCCATGAGTTTTAGCCTTGGCAGCTCGGGATTGGATGAAGAAGCTTTAAGGTAACTGACTTCTAAGATAATTGGTTGGTCTTATGTGCTCAAGTTCCAGTCCTGCTAAGTGTGAATGTGGCTGCAGTTAAAGGTGGGGGTGGGGGATTAGCTCATCCTTGAAGATTGGGGCTGTGGGCTTTTGGCTGGAGGTCAGGGGCTACTCAGAAGAAGGTATGAGGCCATCTTGGTTGGTTGCTAAGAAACACTATCTCGCAGACAAGTCTGGTCATTCTTTTTGCTGACTGAAGGTCGTTGCTTGCTTTCTTATCTCTGTCCTCACAGACGACCAAGGTCACAATCCTCTGTTCTCTGGAGAAGTACTAAGAGGCTTTAGCTTAACCTGGGCCTAAAACTCAAAAGTATAGGTTTTAGAAGACATATAGGTTACAAAGTTAGTCTGATCCTTTCAGCGGCACAGGGACCCCACAGGTTTTCACAGAAAATGTCTTTCTCCTCAGTTTGGACGTGCTTGCAAGGTCTTGTATAAGCTGTTGTGAATGGGATAGCCAACTTCTTTCCAGGCACACTCAGGATGGGGACACAAAAAACACGTCATTTTTCAGATGTCAGGTTGGGACCGCACAGCTCTGCTGAGCGTAATTATCAGACCTCAGGGCTTCGTGATGGAATGTTCAGGCTCTTTTACATATAGTGTTATATTTTCCAAAAGCAAGGACAGCTTGGCTTCTCCTCTTACTGTTTCTCACTTTTCTGTTTATTTTTATCACTATTGCACCAGCTGGAATCCCTTATCTCAGAAGGGACACATGGCTACCTGTAGCACCCATTGGCGTGTCAAAGCTCATGCCAGCAACACAAGTGCCTGCTGCACATCTCAGAGTCTGTCCTGCCCTCCTGCCCTCCTGCCCACCCTAAGCTCCCGCCAGCTCTAGGCTCATCTCCCCCAGCTACTCACGCTCCGTGTCACCCAGCTGTTTTGTCCTGCTCCTTCTCCCCCTGTGCTGTGCCCCTGCCTGCTTCTCTGCTGTCTCTGTTCACCCTCTCTTGCAGAGAGCCCTGGTCATGTCCAGTCTGCTGGCCATGCTCAGTTCTCTCTCTGCTCTGGACTCTCACAGATGCCTCTGGCTGTCCACTCTCTCATACCACGGAGCGGTCATGTTGTCAGTTCGAGCTGTCGAAGGCCTTTTCGAGTCTATTGCGGTGACCCCTGTGTTTACTGATTTGCATGTGTCGATCCATCCTTGTAATCATGATGGCTGATGTTTTATGAGCAAACACTTAATGGTGGACTAGGCCTGCTAGTGTCTCATTGAGAATTTTTGCATCTATTTTCATCAAGAACGTTGTCTTCTAACCTCTTTTTGTTGTTTCCTGGCCTGGATAGTAGTGGTTTTCGAGTGTTTCTGCAAACAGTCCCTCTCTATCCCCATCTCTAACTGCCTGGAGCAGCCATCTTTGAACCAGCGTTATGACAGTGAAATAGGGAGAGCACTAAGACAGACAGTGTTGACTTGCCACACAAAAGTCATGTGTCCTGCTCTCAGCAATCCCGTTTGGTTATTCAACATCAGTGGTCAACTCTGGAATCACCTACATACAACTAACATGTTGACTGAGCAGCAACACATAGACACACACATACAAACAATTAAAGACATAGAACCCACAAATTATAGAGAGAGTTGGAGGAGGTACATGGAAAGGGTTAGGGGGAAGAAAAGGAAAGGGGAAAATTATTTAATTCTATTAATTTTTAAAAAATTAAAAACAAAATCTCTGTAATAATCCCAACTTTTGCAAAAGTCACTTCTACCAGATCTCCCCACTGGATCTTGGCCTGCGAGAACCACACACTTGCCGTGGCCGGCGTCTCTTTAAGGGGCCTGCCTAACTCACCTTGTAAGGCTCTTCAGGCCTCTCAGGGAGCCAGGCAGCCTGCTTTCTAGCTTTTGCTTCTTAGTCCTGGCCTTGCTCCAGGCCCCTCTGTGAGATGCTCGTGGTTTCTGGCTGTCATTGAGCCAGAGCCTGTCCTTGTCCTTGACTTTCCCAATGCTGATGTTACGTGGAGGTGGCCTCTCCTCTGCCACCTTGGCATGCCTCTCTCTGACTTGTTTTTATTTGTCTGTTTGTTTGGCTTTGCTTTAAGACAGGCTCTCTCTGCGCAGCCATAGCTGTCCTGGAGCTCACCCTGTAGGCCTGACCTGCCCCTCACGCTCACAGGGGCCCGCCTGACTCCGCATGCCTCTGCTGGGATCCCTCTGACTTTCTCGTGAGATCTTGTACAGCTATAAATTTCCCTCCCAGAACTGCTTTTGCCATACCCTGTGGGTCCCAGTGAGTCATATTTTCATTTTTAGTTGATTCTAGGAACATTTACATTCCCTTCCTGGTCTCCGTGAGTGCACTTTTTCTGTAGTTCCTTCTGGTGGTGATTCCTAGCTTCATCCTGTTCTGATCAGATAGAATTCAAGAAGTTCTTTCAGATTCCTCGTGTGCGATGAGATTTGTTCTATGCCCCGAATGGCCATGGCTGCTGCACTGGGCGGCTGCTGCACTGGGAGGCTGCTGTACTCGGCAGCAGCCGCGTTGACGCGCTGTGGATGGCCGCTGAGGCCCGTGATCCACAGTGCAGTCCAGCCGTGACGCTCCTTCGCTGTTGCTGCTTTGTCCAGACCGTCAGGGTTAGGCCCGGGTATGGAGAGCACCCAGCGTGCCGTGCAGAGGCTCTCTGTGGCATACCGCCCAGGAGTGTTTGTTCCAGAAACCCGGAAAGCTCACGGTCGGTGCACATGTGCTTAGAATTGCTGTGTCCTCTTGACTGGTTGCTCTTACTCAACAGGAAGCGTTCCTCTGAGCCTCTGGCTGTTCTGCAGTCATTCTGTCGGATGTGAGAATAGCTATTCCTAGTCATTTTTGAGATTTGTTTGCTTAAAGTGTTTTGCTTTTTTTTTTTTTCTCTCATTCTTTTCACTCTGAGTCTTTGCCAAGGAGATTTGTCTTTTTCTTGCAGACAACTACTGTTGGGTCATGGCTGGTACGTGTGTAAATGTGGGGGTTGTTCACTGGCGGGTACATGTTAGGGCTTCATGCTCAAGGCAGGGTTTCTCAGTCAGCCCCGGGGCTGAGGAGGCTCGCCTGGCCGAGCAGCAAGCCCGCGGGGTCCTCCTGTCCCGGTTCCCTGAGCTGCGCTTTCCGTGGGCGCTGGGGACAGGGTTTCTGTTCCTATGTGTGATGAGCTCTACCAGGCAGGCCTCCGGGTGCGGCTGTGGGGTTGGCTTAATCACAGTGACGTGAGAAGAAGCCCCTCGTGGGCAGTGCCACCCCCGGCCGTAGGTATTCCATTCAGTGCCGTCCCCTCTCTGACCACAGGCGTGTGTGACAGATCCTTCAAGCTCGGCCACCTTGACTTCCCCACCCTATGGACTGTACTTTGGTGAGCTAAAACAATTCCTTTCTTCCTTGGGTTGATTTTCCCAGAATATCTGTCACAGCAGCAGAAGAGGAAACTGAGGCAGGCCACTTTGTCGTCATGTCCTGCCATCCCGTGCTCCTCTGGAGGCCTCCCGCTGGGGCTTCATGCAGCTGTCCCAGCGAGGGCCACGGTCGCCTTGATGACACACCATGACCAAAGCAGCTTGGGGAGGAAAGGGCTTATTGAACGGTTCCTCATCAAAACCAGCGAGGATGGGAACACACGCAGGGCAGGAGCTGGTGCAGAGGCCGCGGCTGCTCATGGCTGCTCTTCCTGTAGAACCGGGGACCACACAGCCCAGGGCCGGCACCAGTGGGATGGCCCATTAGTCACGCCATCAATTGTTAAAATGCCCCACAGTCTCGCCTGCAGCCCATTCTTACAGAGGCATTTTCTCACAGAGACCCCTCCTCTCAGATGACTTTCACTTGTGTCAACTTGACATAAACGTTGCCAGCACAGAGGCACGCTGAGCTTTCTCATTTTCACATTTTCTGTTCTTTTATCTTAGTCTTTATGTCTTTTTAATTCCTCTTTTTCATCCTGCATCGTGTCCTAATTCCATTCAGCTACCTATTTGCATCCTCTGAACTCATTCTTGAAGGATTGGCTTGGTGCTTCGCCTGCTTCCGCCGAAGCAGCACCCGACTGAGGAACAGGCAGCTTAGGGGAAGCCATGCTGTCGTGATGTTTTTCTTTCACAGCTCTCTTTCTGCCCTGGGGCTTGTGTTACAGGGACTAAGTCTTCAGTTGAGCTTTTAGATCTCCAGCAGCCTCTCAGGTAAAGTAGTCACAGTGTTCCGGTGGTGGTCAGAACATACACACACACACACACACACACCAAACACACACCACAAACATACACCAAATACACACAACACACATACACCAAATACACACACACACACACACACACACACACACCAAACACACACCACACACATACACCAAATACACACACACACACACACCAAACACACACCACACACATACACCAAACATACACCACACACCACACACAACACACACCAAACACACACACACACACACCACACACACATACACCAAACACATACACACACACACACACACACCACACACACATACACCAAACACATACACACACACACCAAACACACACACACCAAACACACACACACACACACGCACGCACACACACGCACGCACACACACCACACACACGCACACACACCACACACACATACACCAAACACATACACACACACACCAAACACACACACACCAAACACACACACACACACACACACACACGGGGTGCTAGGGGTCTAGTCAGTGGCTGAACGCTCAGCAAAGTGCCTCTGGAGACACCAGGCCCAACCACAGCACAAGTCCAAGAGCAGAAGATGAAAGAAGCAGCAGCCGTAACTGAGGACGCAGCAATGGTGGATTGCAGGCCTCAACTCAGTGACGGCAGGGAGAGTCTGACGTCATGCATACCTAAAAGACCTGTTAGGACTTTTTGTAAATGTAGAAGTCATGTGAGGAAAAAAAGGCTGATTTTTGCCAGGAGAACATTCTGAATTTGCCTTTTTCGTGTCGGAAGTGGTACTGGCACTTTTTATTGACACACCTACTTCTCCACTGAGTAAATGGCTGGCCTCTCTAGATGTTTCTCTAGAACTCGACAGAGAGGTTACCTGGATATTTTCCTCATGGAAGCTGTGGTGTTCGAATAAGAATGCCCCCTAAGCTCATGAGTGCTTAGTCTTCAGAGTGGCCATTTGAGAAGGGTTAGGAGGTGTGGCCTTCCTGGACGGCATGTCACTGCGGGTGGGCTTTTGGTGTCTGTGTCTGTCTGTCTGTCTCTCTCTCTGACTACAGGCAGACTTGGTGCTGGAGAACAAGCTGAGAGTCCCTCATCCAGAGCCACGGGCAGCAGGAGGA
This sequence comes from Meriones unguiculatus, assembly GCF_030254825.1. Lineage (NCBI taxonomy): Eukaryota > Metazoa > Chordata > Mammalia > Rodentia > Muridae > Meriones > Meriones unguiculatus. The sequence continues at coordinate 2,017,791 of NC_083359.1, forward strand.
GACAGTGTGCCACACTGGGCTTGAGCACTGGAGACCGCAAAGCTGCTCCCACAGTCACCGTGTCCTCCAACAAGGCCACACCTCCGAAGTGCCGTGCCTTATGGGCAGAGCATTCAGACACCTGAGACCGTGAGGGCCATGCCCATTCAAAGGCCACAGTGACTGAGACATTTTCAGATTCCCGATCTTCTCCGGGATCTCTCCGTGTAGATCAGGCTGGCCTCCAGCTCACAGCCCAGCCTTGGCGGCCCGTATGCTGGAGTTGCTGGCCACCTTGTCTGCTCACTCATTTGTCTATTTTGGGCTAAATGTTCATATTATCCCTTAACTGTATATAGGATCCTGGCAATTCAATCTTCATATTATCTCTCTATCAATCAGGTCTACAGACCTTTTCAAAAACAGCAGTGGGGTCGGGGCATGATGGAAAGCCTGCGGTCTCAGCACTCAGAAACTGAGGCACAGAATCCCCATGAGCCTGAGGCCAGCAGCCCAGGCCATATAATGAGTCCTGGCTACAGAGAAAGAGTGTCTCTGCAGTAGGTTTTGGTATCTTCACTGGTTTTTGTTACTTTCCGTTATTTTTAGCGTTACTAATGTCAGCGCTCTGTTCAAAAGCGCTCCTCTCCTTCCTTCATGTGGATCCTTCCAGGCTTTGGTGTCTGGTCTTTCTTTTCTGGGTAGAGTGGGCGCTCCCCTCCTGTGGATTTTACAGCTATGGCTCGTCGGTAATGCCTGGGAAAACCCTGCATCAACAGGGAATGTGACGACCATTTTCACATCAGTCATACTCTGATGGCATGGTGGATCATGCTCTGACTTTTTACCTAGTCCAAAATATTGTCTAGGTTATAGTATTACTTCTTATTTGAATGTTATATTTTTAATGTTGTGTGTGTATATAAATGGTTTCCCTACATGTATGTATGCACATCACACGATGCCTGGTGATTGTGGACCAGACATGGGCTTTGGATCACCTGAGACTGGAGTTGTTTATGGTTGTGAGTCACCATGCGGTGCTGGGAATCAAACCCTGGTCCTCAGGGAGAGCTGCGCTCCTGAGCTGTCTTTCCGGCCCCTGAATCTTACAGTTTTGAGTTCAACGTTATTGTTTAATGTTAAAATACATGAGCATTTTTGCACATCTTTAGTGGTTAGTTTGCAATAGTTGACATGAACTTTTACTTTGATGACGCAACATTTCTGCTCTTAAGTCTTTAAGCGCATGGTGAGGGCTTTGACTTCCGGGTGAAGGGGAGTAAGCACGTCCTTATTTCCCTCCAGCTCAGCACATCCTGCTTTGCTTCCTGTGGCTCTCTTTGTGGTAAAATAAAATAAAAGGTGTTGGGCTATCTGGTGCTTATATTAGCCCTGAGACTATTACGGCGGTATTCTCTAACCTGCTGTCACAAAGAATGAGACACCGACACCTGCTAGGTTTTTGCCTTATTTACTTTGGGCTGGGTAGATACGTCACCCGCCCTGGCTCAGTATCCTCACCATCCACCTCCCAGCCCCATCTCATGCCACCACCTTAGTCCTCCTCACCTGTCTACCTTAGTCCTCCTCCTCTGGTCCACCTTAGTCCTCCTCCTCTGGTCCACCTTAGTCCTCCTCTGGTCCACCTTAGTCCTCCTCTGGTCCACCTTAGTCCTCCTCCTCTGGTCCACCTTAGTCCTCCTCCTCTGGTCCACCTTAGTCCTCCTCTGGTCCACCTTAGTCCTCCTCACCTGTCTACCTTAGTCCTCCTCTGGTCCACCTTAGTCCTCCTCACCTGTCTACCTTAGTCCTCCTCACCTGTCTACCTTTCATCCATAACCCCATGGTGTTTGTTTGAATTCTGCATCTGAGCCTCTTCACGCCAACATTAGAGCCCTTCCTGCTAGGCCACATGGTTTCTTCTCCCCACTGACCCAGCTCCCTTCCCATCTGTCTGTTTCCCATGATTCTCTCTCGAACCCAAAGCCTGGGAACCCCATCCATGCCTCCCTGTTCTGCCCTGCCCAGGTATAGGCTGTTTAATCAATCAGATGTAATGACCTAAGCAGGTTCCCACAACAAACCTAGTTTATGTGAGAATGTGCTCTTCTGAGCAGGGACAAGATGTGGGAGCCAGTAATGACCATTAGGATACACAGTACCAGGCCAGGGCAACACACTGGGGCCCCTGGAGCTGGGGTTACAGGAGGCTGGGAGCTGCCTGATGTGAATGCTGGGAACTGAACTCAAGTCTTCGTGTCCATCACTGAACAATTTCGTCACCAGCCAGCATCCATGCCTCATCACCAAAGGCCTGAGTGTCCTCCTCCGACACGGCACGAGCAGACAAAAATATTCCAAAAGCCGTCTTCCCACGTCTTCTGGAGTGAGCCGTGTCGTCATCACTCCCGTGGGGTTGGCTTGATGTGTCCCAGGGTCTCTGTTCTCAGCACCACGTGAGACTTGTTTTGAAATCGCCTCAGATGCTTCCTAAGGAATCACTTTCTCCAGAATCCTCATCTTGGCATTTGCTGACCTTTGTTGACCTCTTCCCGTCCTCACTCTGCCACCCCCATCCCTAACTTCCCTTCCACAGAACACTCCGTAGCAGTTGGACGCCATTACAGTGGCTCTCCCTCCCAACACCACATTGTAATGAGCCACTTTCAAGGAGGCTCCAAAGAGCAGGGCCCGCCGTCAGATAAGGCTCCCGTCCTCCTCCATCTTTCCCTTGTCCCTCACTGATCCTCAAGAGCAAAGGAGACCAGAATTCAGGGCCGAGGGCTGTGCAAGCACCCAGAACCAGAGCTTCTCGAGGCTGTGGGAGTCCCTCGGAGCCCTGGGGTGCAGGAAGTGCGGGCCCCCCGCGGTCTGCTAGCTGTCAATCACTGGCTCCCAGGCTCGCAGTTCTCAGTCTGCAATCCGGGCCCTGCCAGGCAGCCAAGCGCAGCTTTATCAGCCAGCCAGCGGGGCACCTGGTTGTTCAGGCATTTGCTTTTAGATTTTCCTGTCAAGAACCAGAAGTTAGTCTCTTTCCTTATGGCTACCACAAAAAAATCTCAAAAGGATAGCCACAGCCTCGCCCAAAACCTGTCTTAAGAGGCTGGGCCACTGGCTAGTACATAGGATCTCAACACAGGAGAAGCTGAGGCAGGAGACCTGTTGCAAGTTCAAAGCCATCCTGGACCACATAGCGAGGCCCTGCCTCAAAACAAAACAAAAATAGTTTTGGCTCCACTAAAGCAGCTGCAGTCCGTGGCATCTCAACAATACCTTCAGCTTGGCGGGGGGTGGGGGTTGTTCTGAGGGGAGGCCCCCTCTTACTCCGCACAGACACGCCCTGCACCATCTTGCTGGGGAAGGGGTGAGGAAGCAGGTCCCTTTCCAACAGAAAAGAAGTGGATGACTTCCCGCTAATGTGTGAGAATTCTCTAGAACCATCTCCCTCCACAGATGCTTGGTTTTTCTCTTCCTGGGACACCCTGGCTCTGGAACACATGGGCACTTTGCTGAGGTGGTCTAACCAAATTTCTATGAAAACAGGAAAAGCATTTGGGCCCCCAGTTCCGTGTGACCACGAGGCTTTTCTCAGTTCCTTAAGCGGCTTGCCAAGATCTTCCTCGCTGCTAGGATCTTCCTAGCTGTGCTGCGTTGTTTTGGGGAAATGGGATCTGTTGCGAGAGTGACAAGGCAAGCAGAGGAAGGTGGAGCCGGAGAAAACATTTGCAGGCCTCTGACCTGACAAGGGCTGAGTGTCTAGAGTAGATAAGGAAATCTAGGGCTGGAACGGCTCAGTGGCTAAGAGTGCTTGCCACGCTAAGTTCGAATCCCCAGGCCCATGTTACAGGCATGGCTGTGTGTGCCTGCACCCCCAGAATTTGGGGGCAGAGACAGGGAAAAGATCTCCAGAGGTTCCTGGCCACCCAACCTAAACAGCAAGCTGCAGGCCCAGCGGGAGACCCATGCCAGGGTGCTGGGCAGGGAACGATGGGAGGGCGCCCTCTCTTCTCCTGGCCTCTGTGAGTGTGACCTGGACACTCAAGTGCACACAGCACAGACACAGCCCGGTACACACACACTGACACACATGCACACACCCCACACACATACACACCTGACATACACACACCCCATGCATGTATACACACACACACACACACTGACACGCATATACACACACACACACACATACACACACACCCCATGTACATATACATACACTGACACTGACACACACTCACATACACATGTCCTACACACACACCTTTCTTTCTTTTTTTTTTCATTCTGAAAACTCAACAAGAAATAAAAGGAACAAAGAGGCAGGATTAGGAGGACTTGACTGAGGAGGATTTGCTGATAAAAAGAAGCAAAACATGGATCTGGGAGACGGCTTGGCTGGTAAGAGCTCACGCTCATGCTCACACAAATCAATAGATAAGCTGGGCGAGGGGTGGTGGTGCATGCCTGCGACCCCAGCGCTCCACACACCTTTAATCCCAGCACTCCGGAGGCGGAGGCAAGTGGAGCTCTGAGTTCGAGGCCAGCCTGGTCTACAGAGTGAGTCTAGGACAGCCAGGGCTACACAGAGGAACCCTGTCCCAAAAAACAAAACAAACAAAAAAGGTGTATAAACTAAGCAAACCGGAAGCTGCACACCATTAACCAGCAGAGCAACCCTAAATAAAACAGTAACAACCAGAACCACCCAACAGCGGCGCAGCGCGTGCGGCAGGCGAGTGAAAGGGCATGGGAACCATGGGAAACAGCTTGGCGCTTCCCCGCGTGTAAGCGGGTGCCCCTGTGTGACCGAGCAACTGTGCTCGCGTGTGGGGACATGCGTTGCTCTGTGCCTGACCTGACCTGGGCGGTGGGCGGCGCGGAAGAAGGACAGACGCACAGACACGAGTGCAGAGACGCTGGGACCGCACGGGCTGCGCTCTGACGGAGAGGCGCCAGCGAACGGGACATCGGCATTTACCGAGGGACAGCGTGCCAGCTCGGCCCAGCAGGCCGCGTCTCAGGGCGGGTCCTGGGGAAAACGTCCAAGGGAGATGGCTGTGCCCCGCGCTCTCGCTCACACCGCCCACCACCCACAAGGACCAAGGGAAGGCTGTGCCACCGCATGGGTGAAGCGGTCGGGTCCTCGGCGCGGGCGGCCGGGCTCCCGCAGTGAGGGGTAGGGAAACTGTGTGCGCACAGCCCCGAGGAGCCCCGGACAAGGCGCTCGCCGACGACAAGCCTGCCCGCCCGAGCACACTGGGGGGAGAGCCGGGCTCCTGCGCGTGTCCTCGTGACCTCGCGACCTCGCGACCTCGCGACCTCGCGTGCAGTGTGGCACCAAGCAAAGGAAGCTTTCAAATCCAGACAGAGCAGAGGGTGAGAGGTGAGCTTTGGACCGGATTTATTGCTATCCCCATGAACTCTCTCCTGATACACTTTTTGATTTCTAAATTGATTTTCCTAGCTATTAAGTTGGATACTTGTATTTTCAGTCTTTAATTTTTGCTTGTTACAAACCTTGAAGATTTGCATTTTCCATGGTGGTTAGCATTAGCTATATCCCATATGCCTTGATATAAGCCACTGATTTACAGATAGTTTTCTTATTGGCCCATGTAATATGAAAGAAAAACCAGCTCTTCATTTACAAATAGCTAACCCCCTTGTCCAATTTCTGTGGACAATTTTAATTAATTTGTTTGTGTCATAACAGGAGAATGTAACCTTAAAATCCTTCCCTTTGGCAACTAGTAAGACTTCGCTGGGCTGGAGAGATGGCTCTGTGGCTAAAAGCACCCCCTGCTCTTCCAGAAGACTCAGGTTTGGTTCCCAGCACCCACAGGGTGGCGTGAAACCGCTGCAAGTCCAGTTCTAGGGGACCTGACGCCTTCTCCTGTTGGCCTCAGGCACCGCACACGTGTCATGCACAGACAGACATGCTGGCAAAACCACCACACACACAACAAATCAAAACTCCAAAGAATAGGAAAGCGTGTGTATTATAACTTTCCCTTTTCCCTAATATAATTTTCCCTAATCTGCTTTTTAAATCCAGTTGGTTGTTACAACGGAGAAGCCAATACCGATACAGTGTTAATTGGCTCCATTCCTTATGTTGGCTTTTGCTCTTCTGTTGCAGGTTTTGACATACTGACACAATGCATACTGACACAAAGCCACTCTCTCCAGCTCTGCCCCTCAGAATGGGATATAATTGGAGATATGGTTGTGAAATGTCTCCTGGAGGAACATATGACTATTTCCCGGGAGACTGAAGAATTCTGTCAGGGAGGGAGGAGCAGGGAGTCTGGGTAGGCTCGCTAGGCCCCCTCTCTGAGGTAATGAAAGCAATAGCAGCTGTGGGAGAAGGTGGCCCTCTGTGAAAGGTGTGCAGGGAGCTCAGGGACAAGGCTTCATTCATGCTGGGTGGAGCTTTTCGGTGGCATGGATGCCTTTCAGTCAGCCACGTGCCTGCATTGAACCCCAGTAAACTCAGTGGTTTCCAGCCTGGGCTGGGGTGGAGCCCTTCCTTTGCTCTGTCGTCTGGGATGGACGGACATTTGTTTACGTCTCCCCAAGCCAAGACTCACAGAGCTCCACAGACTCCTATGTGAAGGTCCCCAACAGCTGGGGGGGGCGCTCAGAAACAGTGACAGAGCTGGGCCCAGCCGAGGGCCGCTGTGGTTCCAGCTTACAGTGGGCTGGAGTCGTGCAGCCAAAGGCCGAGGTTTCTCGGATATTCTGCCAAAGCAAAAGGCGAGCCAGCTGACCAAGGAGCTGAGTGCGGAGAAGGGGGCTGGCCGTCCTCAGCGGGCCTCCTCGGCTCTGGGGCCAGGAGGTCGGGAGCCTTTGGAGGAGGAAGGCCGAGAAACCAGGGCTGTGGAGCGTGGCGAGCGCTGGGGTTGAGATTAGAGGGCTGGCAGCACGGCCGGGCAGCGAGGACTCTGGAGAACTGGCCCAGAGGCTGCTCGGGCCGCACAGGGCCCCCAGGAGCGCGCTGTCTGTGAGTGGACGTTCCAGCATCTTCCCAAATGGGAGGCCGACTGCACTGCCTGAGGGGCCGGGATCGGCCACCGACAGTTTGTAACCAAACTGGAGACTCCTGACTCACCAAACGCTCCCCAAATCGCCATCCCCTACCCTTCCCACCCTGAATTATTACGTAGTGAATAATTAAATAAACACAGCATGCTCACACTTCAGATTTCTCTACAGCTGCCACGTTCGATGAGGTAAAAGCCCATCAGGGAGTGACGTCAGTTAGATGAGCACAGGCAATGCAGGGTTAAAGAGAAACAGGGAGACAGAGGCCAAGCTGTTAGAGTCTATGTGTGCAGGTGTCCTGGAAACGCCCGACAGGACACCCTGGAAACGATTAACTCTAGGGCGAAATGGAGGGAAGAGGGGAACCCTGGTGTGTGTGTGTGTGTGTGTGTGTGCAGTCCCTGACAACTCAGTTTGGGGAGACCTTGAATTCAGAGAACACTCCTCTCCCAGAATCCTCTGGGGCTGTGGGCAGCAGCTCCCGTCTAAGCGCTGGCCACTGAGGCACCTGCTTCCTGCTTTGATACAGTGTGTCAAGGAACAGTCCACAAGGGTTCGAGCCTTGTTCCTCCAGACCCTCCTGCCTCCCTCCCATTTGCTCCGGTTCCAAGGTTCCAAACAACCAGGCCAGAGTTTCAAGCATTTGTTTCTTTTTTTTTTTTTTTCCTATTCCATTCAGAAGGTTGAAATTCGAAACAATCGCAATGAATTGTGAAGAGGTGTGAAATCCCAGCTTTCCCCAAGTGTGAGGACATAAAGCCATCTCCATCTCCCCAAAACTCCTCAGAGCTCTGTCCCTCTTCCCTGCTTCAATACCCCCAGTGAAGAGGTTGGGTGACATGGAGGGATGGGGGAGGGGAGGGAGCGGGCGGAGGCTGCTAGTGGGTGACATTGCGCCTCTTCTCACATGCCCAGCGGTTCACCTGCTCGCAAAAGTTGTCATTCCAGTAGCCACTCGGCAAGATTTCGGCACAGTCTTCACTGCCACCTTCTTCATGCCCCTGCCAGTTGTCTGGCTGGGTGATGGCCCAGTTCCTAAGAAGGTAAGCCAAAGAAAGATGCAGCTTCAACCTCCCCGCCTCCCACCAACCTGTCCCTGCCCCACCCCCCAAAAGCACAGCCTCGGAAGGGTGGGGTCAGGCAGAAGCAGGCTGGGAAACTGGCCCCGGGGACCCACAGGGGGCCACGGGGGTGAGGGCCGGTCGGCTGCGGCTGGAGCAAGCGAATGAGCAGGCGCAGGTGCTTACTTGTAGCTGCTCCTGTATTCCGTCCCGTCCACCCATTTCCAGGAGCCATTGCGGTCCGTGAGGCCTATCCAGACGTGGAATGAGCCTGTGCGCTTCGCCACGAATTTCTGGAGAAACAGTGGTGGGAGCAAATGGCTTCATTCGTCATCCACGAGCGCATCCGGGCCAGTGCACCCCACCCCAGCCTGGCCCGCTCCAGGCTGCAGCCTGGATACCAGCACAGAGGTGCAAAGGAGCGTTTCCTGGGCGAGGCTTTGCGCCAAGAGCTTCGGAAGGAGCACCTGCTCTGAGCTTTGGTAGCTCCCCCAGTCGGCTGGCTGCCGTGGTGATTCTCACTCTGCAAGGTAGTTATTGGAACCTGGAAAGCCAGCCAGGCTCTAGAACGTGGCCGCCATTCCAGCCTGGGCACTTCCTGCTCTGTGGCTTGGTGCCGCTGGTGCCGCTGCTATGGCAACCCCAGGCCTCTCAGCATCGGATACCGCCCTTGCCAAGCCTGGAACTCACAGCGCAGCAGTCTGGTTCACTCTTCTCTCTCGGTGCCTAGTTCTCTTGCTGTGGTTTTGATGTCCCTCCGAGCTTTGCCAGGCACCAGCCTCCCCCAGCTCGGGCCGACACCCAGAACTGCACTTTGTCTATGTGGGGCCTGACAGTCTCTACCCAAAGTAGGGATATGGCCAGTATGTACAGGGCAGGCGGCCCAGACAGGGTCGGGTCAGGGCTTTGGTCCCGGCATCTCTGCACTTACAGATCACCCCGAGGTGAGACCGGCCCTGGGTGCGTGCTCCCACGTGGCCGTTCCTGGGATGGTTTCGGGGGAATGTAAGGTCGCCTGGTTTCATCGAGGAAGCAGAGACCAGCGCCCACTCCAACAATCACCTTTGACAGCACATGAAAACTCCCTGCCTGCCTTCGGAGGAAACCTGCCCAATTCCACTCAAATCCACGGAGAGCAAGGTTGCTTACATGACAGGCCCCCAAGGCTGGAATTCTGCCTGCAGGCAATGCCCTGTGCATGAAGCAGCAGCTGCCAGGGCTGCCGGGGCTGCCGGGGCCGCCGGGGCTGAGCCACAGATTCAGAAATGCCAACAGGGATGGGGCAAGAGGACCTGGAATCCGGATATTCCGGCCGCCGCTGCTCTCTAATCCCTCTTCCCATCACCAAAGAAGCTGATAACTTAGGCAAATGTACAGGATCAAACATCCTCTGAGCTCAGGGCGAGAGGAGGGCCGCCAGGTAGTGCTGGGTGACCCTGGGAAACAGACCACTCATTTGTACTTTCCTAAGTGAGTGAGAGGAACTGCGCCCACTCACAACAGCGGCAGTACGGAAATCAGGGTGGAACTCACGCCCCGCCCCTAAAGTGGAAACAGTGTTCCCGGCACAGGCAGCTGTGGACTGTGAACCTCTGGCAGCTGGGCACACATGCTGCTCGTTCCAAAGACCATTGATCGGGTTGTTTCTGAGGACAGAAGTGTGCCAGAGTGCCTGAGGCAGCTGGCTCAGTCCGTGGAGGGAGCGCGGATCCCTGGGTCGGCTCCGTCCAGCAGGAACCAGGGGAAAGCAGGATGATCGCAGGAGTTCAAGGTCTCCTCTGGCTACAGAGCAAGCTTGAGGCTAACCTGAGCTACATGACATCTGTCTCAGGAAAGGAGGAGGAGGAGAAAAGGCTGCTTTCTTCATCTTTCCTGTGGAGATTATATAAACTTAGGTTGTTTTTTTTTTTTTTTAAGATTTATCTATTTATTTATTATTTATACAGTGTTCTGTATGCACGCCAGCAGAGGGCATCATATCTCACTATAGATGGTTGTGAGCCACTATGTGTGTGCTGGGAATTGAACTCAGGACCTCTGGAAGAGCAGCCAGCGTTCTTAGCCTTTGAGCAACCTCTCTAGCCCTAAACTTAGTTTTTTTAAACTTTAAAAAACTTATTTACTTACTTACTTATTTCAAGACAAGGTTTCTCTGTGTAGCCCTGGCTGTCCTGGAACTTGCTCTATAGACCAGGCTGGCCTTGAACTCAGGGACACACCTGCCTCTGCCTCCTGAGTGCTGGGATTAAAGGTGTGTGCCGCCACCACCAGGCAGAATTTTCTTTATTTTATGTTATGTGTCTGGGTGGTTTTTCCTCCATCTATGTCTGTGTGCCATGTGTGTGCCCGGTGTCCGAGACGGTCAGAAAAGGGTCTCAGCTCCCGGAACTGAAGGTACAGACGTTGAGAGCCATCGTGTGACTCTGGAACCGGATCTCAGCTTTCTGCAGGAGCCACCATGGCTCTTAGTGCTGACCATCCTCTGGCCCCGTAAGCTCTGAGTTAAGAAGCCAATAAACTTCAGCCCACCACTCAGAGCTAAGCACGTCATCACCACAGTACCTAACACTAAACTACCCACATTGTACAATACCGGGGGCAAAAATAGAAAGAGCACGCCTCCCAGCACACCTCACAGCAAATGTGAGAGACGGGGGCTGGTGGGAGGGCTCGGTCGTCAAGGGCATTTGTTCCATAGCAGAGAGGCCCTGAGTTCAGTTCCAGCAACTTCACAACAGGCACAAACACCCAGCAAACACCCAGGACCCCGGCTCCAGGGGCAGAGCAGGTCTGAGAGTTTCTGGCTTCCAGCCTAGACAGAACATGAGCTTCCTGGTTCAGGAAAAGACCCTGCCTCGGAGAAGAGGAGCGGATGACGAAAGGGGAAACCCAACACCCTCTCTGGCCTCTGTGTATGCGCACAGGCACACGCACAGGCACAGACTCCCCCACACATACTCACAAGTAAATAAATACACGTAATTAAAAACCTTGAAAACTGAACATACGGGAGACACATCCGCCTATGAAAATCATCCCAGGTACTCAGAAGACTGAGGCAGGGGGATCCCTTGAGCCCAGGGGTTTGAGGACAGGCTGAACAACATAACAAGACCAAAGAAGAAAAGAAACGGAGTCAGGGAAGGATGGAGGTGCGGTGGAGGTGGGGGAGGCAGAAGTGAGGAGAGCTTCCTCCTAAATGCAGAGAGGCAGGGGCTGGCGCTGGTTACCCAAGGCTGAGGACCGCTAACGTGAAGCACACAGACCCCAACACTGTTGGGACCCACATGATGGCCAGAGCGGGACTGGGTAAACCCAAGGACCACAGCCAAGGAGAGTTCAGGCACTGGCGGGTGCTCAGGACGGTGACGGCACAGTCCCCCACTGCAGCTGTGAACTTGTGAGCCAGATCTTAGGACAAATTACATAAAGCTGATGTTTTCTGTGTCAAAATGAGCTAGATGCTGGGAACTTCAACCTGATCAGCAAAGCAAGACGTGGTTGGATTGCCGTGAAAGTCGCTTGCTTAGCCCGACGGCGCACACTCACTCAGTGTGGCCTGGCAGAGTGTCCAGCCACGTCCAGACTGAAGAAAGCCTGCTGACCCTCTAGCGTACTGTCGGGAACAACAGTGGAGAAGGAAGACACCATGGCCAGCGGGGACCTGGGGACCCGCCACAGGCGAGCAATTGAAGCCTTCCACTGTGCTCCTTTTGCCACACTCAGCCAGTACAGCAGGAGGGGGCTCTCGGCCCCTCCACTGCATCGAGCCCGGAGCCCTAGCCCCAAAGTCACGTTGGCTGCTATTCTGTCTGCTTCTGTGCCACCTGGTTCCCCGGCTCGGCCTCCGGCCTCCCACCTCTCAGGACCGGTTACCATTCCACCACGGGCCTGAGCACACTCTTCTTCTGTCCTCTTCCTTAGGTTAAAAATAAGAGGTTCGTCCAGGAAGAAAAGCTGCCCGCTGCCCCCTCCACAGCCAGCTGCCGGGGGCGGGGCGGGGCTCCCGCCCTCCCTGGGGCTTGCGCTGGCTTCATCGTGTGCAGGTCTCATACATGTACACACAGCGCTGTATGTTCATGTGTGCAACAGCCCTGCCACGTCCAGAAACACGCCGTTTCACACCAGGCCCTGGCTGGATGCCCACGCTCCAGCGAATGGCCCTGTACCCAGGCACACACTGGCAGAACCAGCCGGACTCACGGGTTTAAAAAGAAGAGCGTGTGACACGGGGAGGGACGGGCGGCATGGTGGTGCTGGCGGAATTTGGAGGAAAGAGTGAGGAGGGGATGGAGCTGTGGTCAGATTGTGTCGTATAGAAGTGGGAAATTCTATCAGGACGCAGAGGCAGCAGACCTCTGTGAGTTCAAGACCGGCTTGGTCTACAGATGAGCTCCAGGACAGCCAGGGCTATACAGAGAAACCCTGTCTCAAAAACACAACAACAGAACTGTGTGCCATGGCACACTCGCTAAATAACAGCAGCAACAACAATATAAAATAAATAACAACGGGAAATAACAGCAGCTGGCTCTGTGGCCAGGCCAGCCTCCTCACCTGCTCCTCCCAAGAGTTGATGACCAGCAGGTGCGCATTCTCCAGGCGGCAGTAGGCCTCAGCCTCGGCCCAGGTGAGCCCGCCCCGGGAAAACCAGTAGCAGCTGCCCCCGTGCTCCACCCAGTTGACCGGGCAGCACTGGGTGCCTGAGGGGACAGGGGCATGAGGCCCTGCAGGAGGCCCGGGCCCGTGTCCCTAAACCCTAGGCCCGTCCCAATCCCCAGGAGGCCCCCTCCTTACCCCCCAGGCCCCTCCCTGCCCCCAGGCCCCTCCCTGCCCCCAGGCCCCTCCCTACCGTTGCTCTGCCGGAAGGCCAGCTGACAGGTCAGGACCCGCAGGTCCGGGGGGAAGTGCTTCAGGTGAAGGAGCAACGTGGAGTGCTCTAAGGGACAGACGCATGAGTCAGACGCGTGGCCCCACGCCGGCCAGGAGGAGACACGGACGCCCTGCTCCCTGGGGACGCACAGGTGCACAGCACGCCACACACAGGCTCTAGTGTCCCAGGAAGGGGGCTCTGACCTGCCTTCAAGTCCTGCTGCTGCTTGTCCGCCGTGGCCGCCCACGCGGTCAGCTTGTTGTCTCTGCCGCCTGCTGAAAGAGAGGGTGCTCGAGGCTTCCACACGGCTGGGCGCCCCTAAGCCGGTCACCCACGTGAGGCCGAACCCCGCCGCCGGGTCTCCGCGCTCTCAAACCCCACTCGGGCCCTGCAGCCCTCCCCACCACCGTCAGTCACCTCCTCCGTTCACACCAAAAGCGTGCGCGGTCCTCGGACAGTGACCTTCCCTCCCGATCTCGGCTCTTCCAGTCTCTACCTGGCACTGAGGGCCGAGTGCCCGGGTTCACCCTCCAGGCCCCTCGGGTGAGGGCACACGCCCTGCCGGCTCCGCTGCTGGGTTGTCCGCCCTGGTCTGCGTCCCCTCCGCCCACTGTGGACACACTCCTGCACACCCAGCGCCCTGCTCAGACACACACACACACACACACACACACACACGCGCGCGCGCGCGCGCGCGCCAGCCATGGCGTCCAGCTCACCGTGGAAGTCCAGAGCGCTGAACTCCATCAGCAGGCTGGAGGAGAAGTTGCTGAAAGTCTCTCTCAGGGTCCAGAACTCCTGCTGCAGCTGCAAGCCTTGTCAGGAGACACCCAGACCAGACCGCGTGAGCTGCCTCACAGCCTGCCGCCTCCTGTCCGTGTGCCCGGCCCCAGTCACTCCCCACATGGGGCGCCATCTGCACCCAGAACCCGCCCACACTGCCTCCACCTCCTTCCTTGTCTCCCCACATCTGTGCCCGCCACCTGTGTCCCCTCCCCCAGTGCACGTCTCTTCCCTTGCCCTATCCCCGCAGCCGGGACCTCACTTTGGGATGAAATCACACAGACGGCCACCAGCAGGAGGACGTTGAGGGCCAGGGCAAGCAGGCTGAGGTGGAGCGTGGAACAGAGGCGCCGAGGAGGGGGCCCGAGGGGGGGCTGCCCTGGGAGAGACAGTGTGTCAGGAGACAGCTCCAGGGCACTAGAGAGCAAGACACAGAACGGCACAGGGCACAGGCGTCTGAGGAGGCAGAGCCTGGCCAGACGAGAATGGCTCAAAGTGGGGCTGAGGGGATTGGGTGGACATCGACCCTACACACACACACACACACACACACACACACACACACGTGCAAGCACTCACTCGCACACACACACACACACACACACACGTGCAAGCACTCACTCGCACACACACACACTCACACACACACACACACACACACTCACACACACACACACACACACTCACACACACACACACACACACTCACACACACTCACACACACACACACTCACACACACACACACTCACACACACACACACACACACACTCACACACACACACACACACACACACGTGCAAGCACTCACTCGCACACACACACACTCACACACACACACACACACGTGCAAGCACTCACTCGCACACACACACACTCACACACACACACACACACGTGCAAGCACTCACTCGCACACACACACACTCACACACACACACACACACACTCACACACACACACACACACACACTCACACACACACACACACACTCACACACACTCACACACACACACACTCACACACACACACACACACACACACTCACACACACACACACACACACTCACACACACACACACACACACGTGCAAGCACTCACTCGCACACACACACACTCACACACACACACACACACGTGCAAGCACTCACTCGCACACACACACACTCACACACACACACACACACACACGTGCAAGCACTCACTCGCACACACACACACTCACACACACACACACACACGTGCAAGCACTCACTCGCACGTGACACAGATGCGCCAGCTGTGAACACCTGGGACAGGGAGAGGCGGAGAGCTCGCTGCGGACTGGCCTTTCCTAGACACCCTAAAAGTGAGCTCACAGATGGGCTTCCTTCTTCCCCATGGAATCTGCGCACCCCACGCCCGCGCCCGCGCCTTTTCACCCTAACAGACGCACAGTGTGGCATACTCCCAGACTCTGGTACATCCACACACCTCGCCACGCAGCGCTGCGCACAGAGTCACACGCCTGCAGCTCACCTGAGCTGGCTTGTCCGCCGCCTCCTCTCCCAGCCCCTCCCCCTGCTCTTCCTAATCACATCAGGCCCGTGTTCAAGATGTGCAAGAGAAGGATCCGGGTGGAAAGCAAGTGGGAATCTCCCAGGGCGTCTCTGTGTACATTTCCACACCCACCTCATACTCATCCCCTCACCCCAGTCCTGGAGCCAGCGTTCCTCCTAGGCACATACATGCACACATACACACATGCACACATTCACACATGCACACAGGCACTCATACACACAGGCACTCATACACACATGCACACAGGCACTCATACACACATACACACATACACACATATGCACATGCACATTTGCACACACGCGCGCGCGCACACACACACACACACACACGCAATCTGGAGGGAGAGTCACCCCTAGTTCCCAGGAGCCCTTGCTTCTAGGCAAACACCCTTTCCTTGGGACCCTGTGCTCAGAGGAGTCAGGAACTCACAAGGAGAGCGATGCTGTGCTGGCTGGTTCTGTGTCACTGTGACACAAGCTGGAGTCATCCAGAAGGAAGCCCCAACTGAGAAATGCTGCCAACGAGGCTGCAGGCCAGCCTGCGGGCACTTTCTTAATTGATGATGGATGGGGAGGGCCCAGCCCATGGTGGGTGGTGCCACCCCTGGGCTCATGGTCCCGGGGTCTATAAGCAGGGTGAGCGAGAGCCTTGGGGAGCAGGGACGTGAGCAGCAGCTCTGTGGCCTCTCGTCAGCTCCTGCCTCCAGGGTCCCACCCAGTTTAGTTCCTGTCCTCGCTCCCTTCAATGGTGAACGGTGATGATGAAAGCCCTTTCCTCCCTAAGTTGCTGTGGCCATGGAGTCCCATCTCAGTGATAGAAACGCTGACCTGACTAGGACAGACACACCCCTGATGCGGTGTGAGAGATCCCTGAGGGGGAGAGAGGAGTTGGCAGCTGAGACAGGGATCAGGAGATGCCCCAGAAGGGGACACTTGCCTTTCCAGAATGGATGCTCTGTCCTGGGCTTCGGTGCATGAGCGCCTTGCTCCTCATCTCCACCAAGCTGATGGTCGTTTTCCTCGAAGTCCAGCTGCTGGATGTCCTGGAAGTCCTTCTCCATGCTGGGCCCCACGGGCTGGACACAGATATGGGGCTGAGTGCAGGCTGGACCTCGGGTTTGCGCTAAGATGCAGACTCCTGTGGAGGGGTTGAGAGGCCCAGGTGGGTGGAGGTGAGCAGCTCAGAGGTCACACAGAAATTTGGGGACAGGGTCCTGTCCCTTCCCGGGAGCTGGCCGGCCCGTTGGTACAGCCAGGAGCCTTCCTCCCACACTCTCGTGGGCCAAACTGTCCACCCCGCTCCTGCCCACCCCGCCAGTGCCCCCCAGTGCCCCTGAACCTTGTTCTTCAGCCAAAGAAACCCCCAGCCCCGCCTGCCTCCCCCACCTCAATTACCTGTTAAAGGTAGAGTGACTCCGGCTCCCAAAGGGAAGGAGAGTTAAAGCCAGGAGGAGTGGGCAGGTGGTGACAGGGAGGGGCTGACCCAGGCAAGAGCCAGTCCTGATGTCTAAGTCCATCTGACTGTTACCCCTGCCCCTGGGACTTCGGACAGTAAATTGAAACACACTTGGAACTCAGTGAGTTGTGGGGGTGGAGAACATGGTTCTGCTCTCACAACCAGAGAAGGGGAAAGGTCTCCAAGTGTGTCAGGTCTCCTGTACACACACACACACACACGCACACGCACACGCACACGCACATGCACCTCACCCTTCGTTGCAGTTTAGGGAGGCAGCCAGGTGTGGAGGGCCAGGACACGGTTTGCTGTTTCCACCCCACACCCCGCCCTGTTTCACTTCCTGCCTCTTCACTTTCCAGAACTGTTGATTTCTCCAAATATCTCTGGCCGGGATCAGAGTGACCTACAGATCAGTTCCCTGTTCTTGCCCAATCTGAGCCTTCGACTCTGGCTCCGCGCCACGGCCATAGCTTCCCACGTGCTGGGCACCGGGCTGTGCAGCTCTGGCCTGACCCACTCACACTCCTTTCTTCCTCCTCCCCCAACTCCTCCCCAGTCCTCCTCATCTCCCACCTGTTGTAGGTGGTATTAATTTTTACTATTGATTTATCTTCTGTTAATCCTCAGCAGCTGTATAACCAAATCACCACACAGAGACTGGGTTTTTGTTAACCTAGAACACAATGCTGGGCAATATTTACTCCCTCCTAAACCTCCAAGCCCTCAGTTTCCGAACATTTAGATTGCCCACATTATACTTGCTTTTTGTGAAATCTTAGGTCTGGCTCATGCTCCATGTCCTCCAAGCTCTCTCCTCCAGCTCTGCTCTCCTAGCTCTCCTCCTGCCCCTTCTCCTCCCACTCATCTCCTGCCTTCTGGCTCCTCCCCTTTCCTGTCCTCTGGCTCCTCCCTGCTCAACATTGTGTTTAGTTGCTTTATTTTGTTCCTGTTTGCAAGAGAGTTGAGACAGGATGCTTAGAGTGAGTATCACAATGCAATATCTGGATTGAAACCAGAGAGTTGGGGGTGGGGTGGGGGAGAAATCAGTATTTAAATGAACAAGGGTAAGGTGTATACATTAAAAAAACAACAACATTATACCAACATTTCCCCCTTTAAGTCCAATAAAAGGCTCCTTTTCTTTCAATACAATAATAATTATGAAATTATAAAAACTGTTACATAAAATCTACATGTGCAATGTCCA
This sequence comes from Meriones unguiculatus, assembly GCF_030254825.1. Lineage (NCBI taxonomy): Eukaryota > Metazoa > Chordata > Mammalia > Rodentia > Muridae > Meriones > Meriones unguiculatus. The sequence goes on from NC_083359.1 coordinate 2,035,770, forward strand.
GTCCATGTGTATTTAGCACATGGAGAGGATATCTTAGGAGAAAGTATCTGATTGTCCTATCTATCTTGACAAGTTTAAAGTTCTATACATAAGTTAACTTTTATCCTCATTGATATTAACTATATAAAAAGATTTCTTAACTTCTAAACAACTTAAGCTTAAATGTGGTACTGTAACTATTTGGTTTTCAACCCCATCAGAGTCTTGAGAAGGAATAAAATTAGTTATGAGAGTAAATAGGAAGTGCTGTTAGCAGCTTCCAAAAAATAAAAATTGACAGAGACAGTTTGCTGCTGAAGAGTCACCCATAACTCTCTATAACATTGGCGCATCATCTTCAGCCTTCTGGCTCAGAATATGTGACAGACATATACGTGAAGCAGGAACTATTTAGGACTTGCTTACCCTGTCTTGGCAGAGTTAGGCAGTCGACTTGTCCTGCATTTAAACTTGCCCATTTTAGGCAGAATTTGTCTGTTGTGAAGCGAGGGTATTTTCTTTACCTGAGTGGCTTGTTTGCCACATTCGAAGCCACCTCCATATGGAGGTTCTTCAATGCTCATTATCTTCTTTCAGGTAGACAGGATGCTGCCAGGAAATGACTTGTCTCATTGTCAAAGAATCTTTAAAATAATAAGAACATTTTAAATGCCATATTCTGTAGGTCTCTGAAGTTTTTGAAGACTACCAATCTTTATGTAATCGCTTTGTATACAAAATCATATCTATCTGTTAAACCTATGATGTATACTCCTCTGATAAATTAGACTAGTGTCTGACATGACTATGAATTAAATAACTAACAATTAACTTGCATTACCTAATATCCTAACCACCTTTTAATAGTAGTTTAAAAGTATTGGAAGTAACCTTGACTTTCAATCAGTATACTAAAGCTTATACCAATGTATTAAAAATACTTATTTTTGCATCAATATGCAAAATCCTATACCAGAGTTAAAAATAACCTTATTTGGGAATAACAAATAAAACCTTAAGTTGAGTAGATTCAATAATCTGCCCTTTTTCTATTTCTATAAAATATCCCTGTATATTCCTTGTTTTACTTTGAATAAGACCATTAATAATAAACATCTCCAAATGACAATAAAATTTCGTAGCCATAGCAAACAACCAAAAACATACCCAACCCCCTTTAAAAGAAATTGGACGCCATTCTCATGAGTTTCTTCTAGCTGATATTGTGGACATGTAGAAATCCTATAGGGGGCAAATAAAAACGGTTAATTAAGCAAGCAATATCATTTGTGGTCCAATAACATTTGAATGTTGAGAAATTTCAGGCTTAATAAAAGTCCTTTTTGGAACAGTCCAAAATGCTGGACCAGTTAAACTTAGTAGCTTTCTTCAAAGTTCTTTTGGGAGCAGGCTTTGATGAGAAACGGCAATTGAAGCAGTTGAGGCAGGAACAAGCAGAATGCTGGAACATGCAAGATGCTGGAACAGATGTGTCAATGTCTCAGCATGCTGAAGAATGATTCTGTTAGGTTTGATCCAGCATCTCTGTGTCCAGTTCTTTTGTTCTGCAAACATATAACTTCTTACAAGCATTACAGAGTTCTAAAATTATAAATGTATGAGGTGTGCAGGATGAAACTAAACTGTAAGCCAATTTAATCTACATCAATTAAAAGGTTAGCATAATACATTTTGAGGATATTATAGCCAAGGATTTATTGGCCAAGTATTGTTGAAGTTTTGGCTGGAGACACATTTTTATGTCTCAGTCAGTTTTAGAGTTGTTCCCATGTAAAGCGATTAGCAATATAAGTTACCATTTTTATTGAACATTCAATCATTATCATCAAAACAAGGTTAGATAGATTAAAATATCTTTTTGGGCTCTTCCGTGCCTGTTGTATTAGTCCAAGCTGCTACCTATTTCCCTAGAGAAGCCTCCCATTAGAGAGACAAGCTGGTGGCCTTGAGCAATAGAAAATGCATGTTTTAAGTAAACTTTATATAAACTCCTTTTTAATTTAGAATATAAGCATACCATAGGTATCTTGTACCTGTTTTGAGGTTTAGCCCTAGATTTTTATATATGTTTTAGCTATTTGTCCTATCCCCATTTATATAGAATGGGCAGTTATGCCTTTATAACCAAACTTAATTTAAACTCCCTCTTACCTTTAGCATTTAAGCATAGCCTAGGCATCTTGTACCTGGGCTTTACATTGATAAGCATACCCTAGGCATCTTGAACCTGGGTTTTACATTGTTAGTGGCGATTTTTTCGCTTGTCCCTTATTTATACAGGATGGGCATTTATGCCTTTATAGCCCAACTTTATTTAAACTCCCTCTTACCTCTAGCATTTATATAAACTCTCTTAGTATTAGCATATAAGCTCTCTTACCCTTAGCATTTAAGTATATCCTAGGCATCTTGTACCTGGACTTTACATTGATAGTGGCTATTTTTTGGCTTGCCCCTTTTTTATACAGAGTGGGCAGTTATGCCTTTATAGCCGAACTTTATTTAAACTCCCTCTTATCTTTAGCATTTAAGCATATCCTAGGCATCTTGTACCTGGATTTTTACATTGGTTTTGGCTATTCTTTGGCTTGCCTCTTTTTAATATGGGATGGACAGTTTTGTTTTTTAAACATATGAATATAATTTTTGAGTTATTAGGACTAAATTAAGTTGGCATGTATTTTGCCATCTTTAAGCCTCTTGTCTTTTTTTACATAGGCATGACCAACATTATTCCCCTGTGAAAATGTCTCACATTTAAAAGGATAAGGCAGTTTCCAGAGCAGTGTGACATTATCTATTTTTACATAAACATAAAAATGATGTGAATCCAACCTTTAAAGCAGTAAGGATATAACATCTATTATTAAGAAAAAATAGTTTACATGGTAACCTTAAGGAAAATTTTCTCATTTTGAATCTTAAACTATCTCTGTAAGTGGCTAAACAGCAGGAGTTGCCATCCTGGCTTTTATTATGTAAATAAGTTTGATCCAGAACTCAGAGATCTGCCTGTTTCTTTTTACTTTGTGTTGGGAAGAAAGGCATGTGCCTTCACCAACTTGTTCAGATATAGATAGTTTCAAATCAGTATATTTGTAACTCAAAGCCTTTACATGAAAATCCAGCAAAGAGAAAAGAAAAATTTAAGTTTGGGGTCAGTTGTGCCAATTTACACTGTAACAAACAAAGCCCAGTTGGTTATTTTAGTTGATGTTACAGTAAAATGGTGGACCCTTACCAGAAAGAGCTGACAAATACCTTGCAGCCAGAGAGCTTTGAATTTTAGCCGTTATTAACCTAATTATTTGGATGAGTGCTATTGTCTGTAACTTGGTACCCCAATCCTTGGCTTTTTCCCCATTTTCTCCTTGAACTTTCTTGGAGAACATATGGAGAAGAACCAACACCATTAAACATATTGCAACTGGATCCACGAATATGACAGCCAAAATGAAGCCAAAAGGGATTAAAACACCCTCTGCCATGGCAATTTTTTTTATCTTAGATGCAGTTTAGGCCAAACTCTGTGTAGAGGTTTGTCTGCCTCCAGTTCCTTTCTTTCCTGCCATGGAAAGTAGCCATGCTTGTTTACTCCTCAGTTAAACTGCAGCAGCAGCCAGTTTTGTTATGGAAGTCTCAGGTCTGCCCACAGGAGGCTGTCTTTTGTTCCAGGGCTGGTTTAAGAGCCTCTCTTAAAGAGACAGTAACTGACTGGGAGTTTTTAGATTTTAAGTTTGGTTTGCATCACTGGGAGCTTATTCCCCCCACCAAATTATGATAAAGTATGATTTGAAGGGTGTGGACACTTAGATTAGTTGAGTGCCATTTGTTGTATGAGATTATTGATATTTACTTTTGGTTTATCTTCTAATAAAGCTTGCTGTTAATCTTAAACAGCTGTATAACCAAATCACCACACAGAGACTGGGTTTTTAGTTAACCTAGAACACAATGCTGGGCAATATTTACTCCCTCCTAAACCTCCAAGCCCTCAGTTTCCTAACATTTAGATTTCCCACATTATACTTGCTTTTTGTGAAATCTTAGGTCTGGTTCATGCTCCATGTCCTCCAAGATCTCTCCTCCAGCTCTACTCTCCTAGCTCTCCTCCCGCCTCTTCTCCTCCTTCTCCTCTCCTCCTTCTTTTCTTTCCTGTCCTCTGGCTCCTCCCATTGCACAACATTGTATCTAGTTGCTTTATTTTGTCCTGTTTACACAAGAGTTGAGACAGGATGCTTATAATGAGTATCACAATGCAATATCTGGATTGAAACCAGAGAGTTGGGGGTGGGGAAATCAGCATTTGAATTAACAAGGGTAAGGCGTGTACATTTTAAAACAACATTAGACCAACATCAAACCCAAGTGTACTCATGTAGAACATTCGGCATCAGTTTATGCTGCCTTTAAATGTAAGAAAGCACAGGATATTGGCTTCTGATGCTTGGCTGTGGATTTAAGGCGTGTGAGAAATTGTAACCAAAAGAACTGATAGTATATCTTCAGTTTATCTTCATCACCCTTAAACTGTCCATCAAAACTCCCTTCGGTTCCCAGAAATAGGTTCCATTAATGTTGTAGAAACTCTCTTCCATGTCAACATGACGATTTAATTTCCCAGAGCCTGCCTCGGGGCAACCTCTCAGTATGTTTCTCAGTTCAAAACACTTGTCCTTTTCAGGGACTGTTTCAATTAATGATTGGCCCAACTTGATTTGTCCATGCTGCTGAGTTTTGTCCATGTAGCTTTCCTCGTTAATTTTTATTGAATCTCGGCGTTATTACACTTTCTTCAATCCTGGGTCACCCGCTTCTAATGGCTGAGACATTGTCTGTCAGAGGTTCTTCTGACTACGGAATTGTGATCTGCATCTAACCTGTGACCAGGTCCACACACTTTTATAGTGTAGGTGTCACTGGAGAAATTACAAAATGGTAGTGAGTTTTCATTGCTTTTGTTTTTGGAAACTGAAACCACTTCATAAATCTTAGGTTGTAAGAATTTTGCAAGTTAGGCCCATCATTGAATTAAATGAGTCACACTTACTGCAGAGCCTCGGGCTACTGTTACCTGCCCTTCTGCCTCGTTCTGAAAGGGCCAGACTAACTTTGTAACCTGTATGTCTTCTAAAGCCTGTAGCTTTGAGTTTTAGGTTCAGGTTAAGCTAAAGCCTCTTAGTACCTTTCCAGAGAATGGAGGAATGTGACCCTATCTGTGAGGACAGATAGAAAAAAGGGCAAGCAAGCAATGACCTTCACTCAGCAAAAGAAGGACCAGACCCTTGTCCTTGAGATAGCGTTTCTTAGCAACGAACCTAGACTTCTTCTGAGTAGCTTTTGACCTCCAGGCAAGAGCCTGCAGCCCTAATCTTCAAGGATGAGCTAACCACCCCCACCTTCAATTGCAGCTGCATCCACACTTGGCAGGACTGGCCAAGCTTGAGCACCTAAGACTAACCAATAATCTTACTTTATAGCTTCCTCATCCAATCCTAAATTGCCAAAACTCCAACTTCAAATTTCTCGCAATTTTTCTTTTAAAAACCTAAAGGCCTTTGTTTCCCAGTGCACTCTTTGCTGACCAGCGGGGGTGACCCTATTGTGCAATGGTTAATAAACCTCTTGCTTTTGCAACGAGTCTTGGTCTGGGGGAGTTTCTGGGAAGGGCACGATCTTGAACTCCTGAGCTGTGAGACCCCAGGTCTTACATTTTAACTACAGCTATCCTTTAGCCTTGGTGAATACAGGTAGTTTCTGCCTTGTCCCCTCCCCTGTACCCCAACACACACACACCTTCTGCAAATAAAGAAAAGAGAATAATGTTTAAAGTAACATCAAGGAAAGGTATAAAGCACCTTAAGAGAAATTATTTTATTTTCTCTTCATGAAGGAAGGTGATTGCCAGCCACAACTGTGTCAAGCTTATCTAAGGTGACAACTCTCTGTGGCCTGCTTGTCCAGAAAAGCTGCACAATGATTCATCACACAGCCAGTCTCCCTTGTAGTACTGGGCATTTCAGGTTTCTAGCAGGCAGTGTTAGAGCTTACAATAGAGAGGTCAGTTTCATTTTTAAACCATTTACTCATTCAGGTGACATACTCTCAGTCCCTTAGGAGAAGTGTGGACTGTGCTTGTTTCTGGAAAAGAACAAAATATTGGCTTGTCTGGTGCTTATTAGCTTATAGATTTGTGACAGAGAATGAAGGTGCGTAAACAGATCCACAGGTTACCTACAGTGATTTGACTTATTTTATATTGTTCAAATCTTATGAGTATATAACACGTTTTAAAATCAAAGTGGACCTCTTTGGAAGACCTACCGTACTGTAAGGCTGGGAATTAGCTCAAATGGCAGAGCGAGTGCTTGCTTAGCATGGAGCCCTGGGTTCTATTTCTAGCATCACATTAAAGAAAGGGTAGTGGTGGTGGGGAGCTGGGCGCAGTGGCACACACCTGTAATAGCAGCATTTGAAGAGACAGAGGCAGGCGGATCTCTGTGAGTTCAAGGTCAGCCTGGTCTACAAAGCGAGTCCAGGACAGCCAAGGATACGCAGAGAAACCCTGTCTCTGAAAACCAACCAAACAAACAAACAAAAACAAAACAATAACAAAACCAAAAGTGGACACAGTGTTATATAACTCTAACCTAAACAGTCAAGAATTGGAGACAGGAAGATCAGAAGTTCACTATTGTCCCTGGGGCTGCAGAGAGAACCTAGTTATATGAAAAGAAAAAGAAAAATCCACAGTGATTTGTAAAATATTTAAAATTAACATTCTTACAGAAGAGTATTAACGCAGCTGAACGTCTCTTGTAGTTCTAGTTGCTTATAAATTCATGGAGACAGATGCAGTTCTTCCTTTCAGTGGATTAGTAGTTTGGAGAGGAGGTGGGTGGCAAGTTCATCCGCGTTTTGGATCATATTCTGCAGCGGGAGCCACTAGATGCGAAGATGGAAACATGTTTTTGCTCACTCACAATCCTATGCTTTCTCTGAAGGACTTCCTTTTTATCATCACTGTCCACCAACAGAGGGAAGAGAGTAAACCATGTGTCCTGAAAATAATGCAGGACAGTACTGTGACTTAAAAATAATATAATATAATATAATATAATATAATATAATATAATATAATATAATATATTATATTTGGGGTTCTCTGTGAATGCAGCTAACATGCTCTTCTTCTCTTTGCGTCCACTCTGTAAATGAGCATTGACTTTCACGTACATCCAAAATGAAACCTGGCAGGTTATGATATTGTTAAGTCTCTTGTGCGTAGGTTCATCTTGGCACCAAACATAAGACAATTTGACATCAGGCCTTGTCCTAAGTGGCTCACAATGCCAAGAATGGTCAAATTACTGCTTTGGTGTCCATTGATGGTCAAACAGGGTCATGAAGGAGAGTCTGTAGTTTGACTAACTGTCCTTTCTTTCAACATTGTAATCCTAGACTTGAGACAAAAGGATTGAAATGGATTATGTGGAGAACGTGTAGGAGGACGACTACTGTTGAAAGTAAGTGGGCATATGCATGCGCTGGCCCGCTGCCGAAAACTAATCACCTTAATCACGGTGATAGTCTAGAATTTTTCCACTGCTGTGTGGTATGTGATAAAAAAGGCCAATATTTAGTAGTTCCTTTGAAAATCTTAATTGATTTTGAAGCTACAGGGTGCCTCACTGTTAGCTAGGATTGTTGGAGTTATCTTTTCATTAAAACTCTAGGGGTTCTGGGTATGTGGCTCAGTGGTAAAGAGCTTGCCTAACATGTGTGAGGCCCTGGGTTTGAGTGTTAGTTACATACACACACAGAGAGGGAGAGAGACAGAGACAGAGACAGAGAGACAGACAGAGAGACAGAGAAACACAGAGAGAGAGTAGGAGAAAGAGAAAGAGAGAGAATCTAAAATGAGCTCTGATTCAAACTCCCAACAGTTTCACAGGCTGTAATTCTTCTGTGCTGCAGAAATGCTGCTGCAGCAAGAACACAGAAACCCTTGAGTTGTTGGTGTCCCCCCAACCTGTGCCCCCAAATAGCCCGTGTATGAACTGGAGGAAGCTCTGTTCTCAGTGCAGGGAGGGGAATAGAGGAGAGACGCATTATTATTAATTTCTTTCTTGAAATTCTTTTTCAGTAGCAAGTTTTTGTTAAGCATATACATGACAGAACTTTAAATTCACAGTAGGAGAGCTGACCTGCCCAGAAGCTTTGGAGAAGAAGGGAATGTTTCTCTAGCTCCTGGTTAAGGACTTGCTTTTATGCTAAAATAGTTGCCCAAATCCAAATGTCTTAGAGTCTTCAATTACCTTGGCAAATCATTATCTAAACTCCTGTGTGGACATTTAGTTCTTTGACTCCTTATGGAATGGCTTAAGCAGTGAATAAATCCAATGTAGAAAAGGCATTCTAATTGATTCTGAAAGTTTTTTTTTCCCCCTAGACTCTGTGATTCTAAGACTAGGAAGTCTAAATCAGAAGCAAGGTTATGAGTGATAGAGTGGGAGAGGCTTGCCATCATCACTTCTACCATCAAGCTTTGCTCAGTGTGTGACTCAAGTCTTGATCCATAGGAGGCAAAAGTCTACAGAAAGTACAGCTTCTACCTGCCAACTTGAAACCCATGGGTATGTACGGTTAAGGACATGGTTCTGGCTTGGATCCCTAAGCTGCAGCAAGAACTCCTGGAATAGATGGGGGCAGTGACAATGAGTCCTACCAGAATGAACCTGGAGTGAGCCAGTTACCCAGATGCTGCATCTCCTCACTAGGGTAATGGTCTAAGAGTTAGGTGTTGGTATAGTGTTCTGTGGAATGGATACAATTGACCCTTATCCATTCAAATGCTGACTTCTCTACCCCACTAGCTGGTTTCAATCTGAACATTGCATTGTGATGCTTATTCTAAGCATCATCTGTCTCAAGTTTGTGTTAGCATGCCACCGTTTGTTCTCTGTGTTGTCAATAAAACAGCCAGCCAATGCTGAGCAATGGAGAGAATGGGGTGGGACATCCTGGTCCAGAGGGGAGGAGAAGGAAGGGAGTGGGAGGAGTGGGAGAGCAGAGATCTGCAGGAGAGAACTTGGAACTAGGAGAGATGAATCAGACCTAAGATATGACTAAAAGCAAGTATAATGTGGGAAATCTGAATGGGAGGAAGCTATGTGGGCTTGGAGGTTTAGGATGGAGTAATTGCCCAGCATTGTGCTGTAGGTTAATTAAGTAAATTCTGGTCTCTGTGTGGTGATTTGGGTATACAGCTGGTTTAGGAATAACTGCTCATTAACTCAAAGATGCATCAGTAGTAAATATTAATAATCATCAACAGTTATGGATGTACTTTTATTTTTTTAAACAGAACAATTATTATTCTTAACGAGCATTTTAAATTTATCTATTTCATTGTATCTAGGACAGTCATCATTCTGTTTAATAATGGCCCAGGTTCTCTTTGTGTTGCTGTCAGATATTAAGAACCTTCAGGTCTTGTCAAATACCTATTTTAGACAACAGTTTTCATTATCATAACTTTTGAGTTTAGCACTAAGCTCTCCCTTGGATTTTGAAAAAAAAATTACTGATGTTTACATATAGAAGGTAATATATTAATGCGGTAAACAAAAAAAAATGAGTCTAAGGAGGAAGCCAATGATGGAAAAGTTAAAAAGAAAATAGTGGGAGGTTATAATCGTTACATATTAATGAGCATATGTTATGCCGAGAGTGTCTAGAAGAAAGCACTGATGCAGCACAAGGGCACAGATGGATTTAGACACAGATATTTAGACCTTGATATTTAAGTAAATGTCTTTTTGTTTACTTGAAGAGGCCATTTATGTTTTTTTAACAGGTTGCAGGTTTAAGCAGCTTTATCTTTGTGACGTCCTTGAAGCTATAAAGACTCAGATAGGATAGATTTTATTTTAATTTAACTGAGTTCTTTCTGTCTGGCTGGAGTGAACCTCTGTGCACATTGAGCTGGCAGCAAACATCACAAGATATTTGTACCCTGAGAAAGAATCTGAGTAAAGTCTAGGGGTCAGTCTTTTCATAAACAATGTATCATTTCTTTTCCTTAAATTAAGGAACGGTGGGTGGAGAGTAGAACCTCTAGGTTGTTATCAACAGAGCTAAAAAGGACCTTGCGACTCTTGTGGATTGTGGATGTCACAGTTTTCCCCACACCCCACAAAGGTGTAAATACCTAATTAGCTGTTCTCTTCTCGGATTACATGAACCATGAAGTCCCTTAATAATTTTTGCTCATCTGTGTTTGACACTGGAATCTCATTGAGTCTATTAGTTATATCCTTGCTGAGTGGCCCATGCTCTCTGTTTCTATATGAGGTGGGCTTATGCTTAATTTTAGCACATAGGTATAAAGCTATGTATCTCAGAGCACTACTGTGAGCTTTCATAGTTTATAAGCATACTACTTATCTACATGTGTCAGTATGAAGTATAACAACATGTTTTTTAATTTGTAAAGAAAGAATAACAAAGTAATCAAGTGGGAAAAGAGATACAGAAACGGTATAGATATAAAACACATTTTGGTTAAAAACAGATTAAAAAGAAAAAAAAATGCCTTCAGATAAGAAAAATTGTATGTGGTAGTTTTGTCCTAAAGTAAGTAGTGTTCCAATATGTACAAAATTTAGGACAAACCTAGGAAGGTTAAGCACATTACAGAAAGTCTACCTTAAAAAGGTCTCTGAGAGGTAAAACCGGAAGAAAGATGGTATTGCATGAGTAAGTGTATAATCACTTCCTGCAGATAGCTCAGTGGATGAAGGCACTGGCCACCTCACAATGCAAGCCTGCTGACCAGAGTTCCATCCCTGGAAGCCTCTGGCAGGGAGAAGGAGAGAACCAACTCCATAAGTTGCCCTTTGACTTCTGCATGTCGATGCATACACCCCAACCACTACCAACAATAATAAAACTTGTGACTTTATTATAATTAACATTGTTTTTATTAACAACAGATACTATTTGATGCTTATTTCATTGATCAGTCTACTCTGAATATTAAGGAGATGCTACAGTAGCAAGAAACAGGATACAAATACTCCAAGATAACCTTTAAATTTGACTTTTGGAATTTTCTACAGCAAAGTTGAAAGAGATAGTCCAAATGGTCCAGGGAAAAAAAATTTCAGGCAAGAGAATAAGCAGAACCCAACAGGAGCCCTGCCTAGTAACAGTTATGTAACAAGGGTCAACTGTCATAAATAAAGGGCGGGGCAGGGTAGGCCTGGTTACCAAAGTTCCCTGAGCTTAGGGGAATTTCATTTCGTTGACCACCAAGGTAGGAAAGTGCTATGAATCGGTCCCTGCTATATGTCATGTCTCTACTGCACTTTGGTGCAGGGAGGCTTCTCTTCACGTGACACCTTTTATGGCTGCTGGCCTGAGCTCCAGAGTTCACTGGAAACCCAGTCCAGGAGACTTCAGAGCCCTGTGTGCCCACCAAGCTCTCTGGTCTTGGCACCCCTCTGATCATCCACCTAACTCCGCACATACTCGAATGCCCAAGACAGACACAGGGGGTGCTGATTACCTGGGGGCCTCTGCTCCCACAGAGATATTGGCCCCACTTGAGGAGTTGACTGACAGTTTACTTCTGTTCCAGGACCCCAGTACTTCTCCAGAGCCTGAGGAGCTCACTGGACAGATCACCATCTGACCAACAAGGTGACACCACCTGGCAGGCAGCCAGATAATAGTTTAATGCTGAATGGGGATCAAGTTCATTCCACCATTCTGCTTTCACAGCTCCAATGTACTGCCAATATAGGGGAGGCTACAGATCATCAGTTTTATGAAATACTTGTTCCATCACTAGACAGAGTTCAAAAGCAACATAGTCCATTGTTTCACCAAAACAGTTGAAGAAAGATCAAGCTAAGCACAGGAAACTTATGAAAGTGGTTGTTAGAAAACCTCACTTTCAGAAAAAAGTCCAGGATGATTACTATGAAGATCTCAATATGAATGAAGCTTATTCTTACAGCCTTCCACTGCAATCTCAGGAGAATGCAGATGAAGCTTCAGAGCTCCTAGAGCAGGCAGAACCTAACCATCTGAAGACACAAACTGGAAAGCCAGAGAATCCCCAGAAGGAAGCTCTAGATTATTTCTCAGAGCCCCCTGAGGGAGGTGAACCTTTAACTCAAAAAGAAGACTCAGCTCACCGACAAATTTCTTCTGAGGAGGTATCCATGCAACCTGAAATACACAGTCCACCTCCAGAGAGAAATGAAGCTCAGTACTTAAACTGGCCAAATGTTACATTGAATCCTTTAGAACAGATCTGAGACAGTGACTTCAGAGGCAGATAAGGAGGAACAAGCTACTGTGAGCCAGCAAGAGACCCTAGCCCAGTATATAGAAAGTCCTGAGATACTGAGACCTTCATCAACCCAACAAAAGGCCCCAGACAAGACTTCAGAGTTTCCTGAAGATCTTGACATACTGCTAGCCAGCCAGAAGTTCCGGCTCTGCCTACAACACTCCCTGAAGAAATCAGTCCTTCAGCTGAGCAAGAGGCTACAGTACTGGGTCCATATTCCTCTAAGACCAATGTAATTGAAACAACAATTAGAGCAACAATTGCAGCAACATTAAAAAATACCAGTCAGGATCAAACTCAATTATACTTTGCCCACTATTACAGGTAAGCCTACACATGTGAAATTTAAAATAACTTCTGCAATTAGAACGGAGGTCGATTCACCTCCATATGAGGGGGAGACTCCAACTCATACTCCAGCTACTCTTGTTGGAATTGAATTTTTTCCTAGCCAGCAGCAGCCAGCTGAACCTTTAGAATCCCCAGCAGAGGTTGACTCTTCTGGAATTGATCTGGAGTCTTCAGTTCAGCCTCAGGAATCAGAGGAGGTAGGGCCCTTACCAACCCAGACAGAAGACCTATCCCAACATCTAGGCCTTATTTTGGAGAATGAATCTTCTCTCAGTGGATTAGAGCAGCCAGTTCAACCTTCTGAGTCTCCTGAGGAGGTAGGATCAGATTCTAGAAATCACTCAGAAGCCACAGTTCAGCCTGAAGAGTGACCTCCAGTTGAGCAAGGGTCTGTGTTTCAAACTCCAGAGGCCCGTGTTGAGACTGTAGTTGAAACACCACCAATTCATGCAGTCCAGGCAGCTCAGAGTGAAGAGCAGCAATATTACTTGTCAAATGTTACAGTTAAACCTGTGGGTGTGGAAATTACCATAACTTCAGAGCCTACCAAAGAGACTGAATCTTCTCCAGCCCAGCAGGAGTTCCCAGTGCATCCTTAACAGTCTCCTGGTGAGGTGGGGCCCTTTCTCAATGAAGAGAAGCCTCCAGTTCAGGCTGAGACACCTGGGGAGAGTCAGTTTGAAAGCCAGCAGGATGTACCAGCTTAAGCCTCAGAGTATGCTGAAGAGTTTAAACCTTCTACAACTGAACAAGAACAACAAGCTCACTTTCGAGAGAACCATGAAGTGACAGTTGACAGTTGTGCCCCCGGGTCACTATCAGGCTCAGCATTCCAGCTTCTCCCATGGGACTGGTCAACCACATCTGGCGATAAACATAACAGAAAAACCGATAGGGATGGGAACATCTGTCTACCAAGAAGCTGCAGAGGCTGAACTTCTTCAAAATCAACAGGGAATTCTTCCTCAATCCCCAGAATCTGTTCTCTATGATCAACCTCTAAGCCAGCAGGAAGACACAACTGGAATATCACAGATCTCTGAGGAAGGAGGACACTTTCTAGCCCAGCAAAAGGCTCCACAACAGCTTCTGGAACTGCCTAAAGAAAAGGTAGCTCAACCTCCAGGTCCTCATTAGCTAAAAGGTCCATCTTTGGCTCATGGTCAAGTTCATTCTCCAGCATCACACAGTGTCCCATCTCAGCATCCACCCCCATCAATAAAGGAACAATATTCTTTGTCTGGTCAAGAGGTTCCTACCCAGCCTAAGGAGCTTCCTGCGGAACCTTCTCCAAGACAGCAAGGGAGCTCAGCTTGACCTTCAATGACAAATGCATTTCTTTCAGCTGCAGCTCTAGAGGCAATGTCTAGAAATGAACATCAAAATCATATATGACAGCAATTAAACATCTGGACCTAGCTCTGACTGTTTCTCCAGAAACCTGTCTCCAGGATATGTCTGTTCTATTGCCACAGGACTGACTTCACCACACTGAGCAAGGTGGATTTTCACAAATCCAGACCAATGCCATTTCAAAGCCTCCATATTTCTCCAGAACCAAATCTCTAGCCTTCCAAGAAGCCACCTCTGACAACACACCGTACTAAAGAGGTGGATCTTTCTTCAATGCAGAAGTACCTCCAGGTCATACTATTGCAGTAGGACCTTACCGACATCAGCAAATGACCCTATTTCATCCCACAGACCTCCATGAGAATTTAAAACCATTTACAATACTGAGCCCACTGCAGCTCAGGCCTTTACAGCATCTAGGAAGGGACAGCTTTTTCTAACCCATAAAGCGATACCTCCAAAACCACTGAGAGGTTTTCAAACTCAGATTCCAACAGACAAAACAATGACAGTTCAAAGACCAGATCAGGATCAAGGTGAATATATCATATCACCTAATGATTCAGTTCAGCCTTTGGACCCAGAAGTCACTGTAACTTCAGGAATTATAATACAGGCTAAGCATCATATACTACCAAAGAGAACTGTAAATCCACAGACATATAATCAAGCGAAAATTCCACATCCACATCGTGTTGAGACACAACATCCAAACCCAAATGAAAACACAGTTCAGCCTTTGGATCTGGAAATAAACATAAATCTACAACCTACTACTAAGTTGAAACTTGATCATACAACGTGGGAAACCACAACTCAGATGACAAACCCACCCAAAGAGGTTGAAGCTCAAGCTCAAGAATATAACAAAGTGACAAATCCAATACTGACTCAGGATCAAGCTGACCATTCTACCTCACACAGTGTCTCCTTTCAGCCCTTGGACCTGGAACTCACCATAACCTCAGAACCTACCAGAGAGCCTCAGCATCCTACAACTGCAGAGCAGATTTCAATAGTTCATCCCCAAAGCACCCTCTGGGCATATATCCTGAACATGTTGACACTCAGCATCTAAACCCAGTTGAAGCCACAGTTCAGCCTTTGGATCTGGAACTTACCATGATTCCACCACCTAGTACTGAAGAAGAGCTTTCTCAAAATATGCAAGAGACCACAACTCAGATTACAGAGCCACCTAAAGAGGCCATAGCTCCATCCCCAGTATATACAGAAGCAACAGTTGCAACACCAGGTCAGGATCAAGCTGAGTAGCCAACCTCACCCACTGTCTCCTTTCAGCCCTTAGACCTAGAGCTTACCATAACACCAGAGCCTACTAGAGAGGCTGAATATTTTACAACTTCAGAGAACACTGCTGTTCCTCATCCAAATTGTATTCATGTGACATTTCCACAATATGCTCATGTTCAGCACCTGAAGCCACAGAAGTCAAGGTTCAGCCTGTGGATCTGGAACTAACCATAACTCATCAACCTACTGCTGACAGAGAACTCTCTCATAGTTTGCAAGAGAGCACAATGCAGGTGACAGAACCACGGAAAGAGGTTGTAGCTCCAGCCCCAGTATATCAGGAGGTGATAATTCCAACACCAAGTCAGGATCAAACTGACCATTCTAGCTCACACAGTGTCTCATTTCAGCCCTTGCACCTGGAACTCACCATAACTTCAGAACCTACCAAAGAGCCTCACCATCCTACAACTGCAAACAGACTGTAATAGTTCACCCCCCCCAAAGCACCCTCTGGGGATATATCCTGAACATGTTGACACTCAGCATCTAAACCCAGTTAAAGCCACAGTTCAGCCTTTGGACCTAGAACTTACCATAGCTCCACAACCTAGTACTGAAGAAGAGCTTTCTCAAGATATGCAAGAGACCACAATTCAGATTACAGAGCCACCTAAAGAGGCCATAGCTCCAGCTTTAGAGTCTCTGAGAAAGGTGGGAGCCTTTCTCACTGAGGAGAAGCCTCCAGCTCAGGCTGAGACACCTGGGGAGAGTCAGTTTGAAAACCTGCAGGAGGTACCAGCTCAAGCGCAGAGTATGCTGAAGAGTTTAAACCTTCTTCAACTGCACAAGAACAACAAGCTCACTTTCGAGAGAACCATGAAGTGACAGGTGTACCACCAGGTCACTAGGAGGATCAGCATTTTAGCTTGTCACATGGGACTGGTCAACCAGATCTGGCGATAACCATAACAAAAAAACCCATAAAGATGGGAACATTTGTCTACCAAGAAGCTGCAGAGGCTGAACCTCTGCCAAAATAACAGTGCCTTCTACCTCAATCCCCAGAATCTGTTCTCTATGATCAACCTCTAAGCCAGCAGGAAGACACAACTGGAATATCACAGGTCTCTGAGGAAGGACGACCATTTCCAGCCCAATTAAAGGCTCCAGAACAGGTTCTGGAACTGCCTAAGGAAGAGGTAGCTCAACCACCAGGTCATCATGAGCTAATAGGTCCATCCTTGGGTCATATTCCCATCTCAGATTCTGACGCCACCAAAAAATTATCACTACTCTTTGTCTGGTCAAGAGGTCCCAACCCAGCCTAAAGAACTTCCTGCTGAACCTTCTCCAAGACAGCAAGGGAGCTCAGTTTGGCCTTCAATGACAAATGCATTTCTTTCACCTGTAGCTCTAGAGGTAATGTCTAGAACTGAACATTCAAAATCATATACAACACCAATTAAGCATATGGACCTAGCTCTGACTGTCACTCCAGAGACCTCTCTCCAGGATAGGTGTGTTCCGTTTCCTCAGGACTTACTTCACCCCACTGAGGAAGGTGGATTTTCACAAATCCAGACCAATGCCATTTCAAAGCCTCCATATTTCTCCAAAACCAAATCTCTAGCCTTCCAAGAATCCATACCTCTGACAACGCACCGTCCTAAGGAGGTGGATCTTTCTTCAACTCAGCAGGAAGCCTCAGAACTACCTCCAGGTCATACTATTCGAGTAGGACCTTACCTACTCGAATAGGGTCATCAGCAAATGACCCTATTTCATCCCACAGACCTCCATAAGAATTTAAAACCATTTACAATGATGAAGCTCACTGCAGCCCAAGCATTTAAACCCTCTAGGAAGGGACAGCTTTTTCTAACCCATAAAGATATACCTCCAAAACCACTGAACAGTATTCAAACTTAGATTCCAAAAGACAAAATAATGACAGTTCCAAGAACAGATGAGGATCAAGGTGAGTATATGATATCACCTAATGATTCAGTTCAGCCTTTGGACCCAGAAGTCACCGTAACTTCAGATATTATTCTAGAGGCTAAGCATCATATGCTACAAAAGAGAGCTGTAAATCCACAGACATATATTCAAGCGAAAATTCCACATCCACATCGTGTTGAGACTCAACATCCAAACCCAAATGAAAACACAGTTCAGCCTTTGGATCTGGAAATAAACATAAATCTACAACCTGATACTAAGGATAAAATTGATCAAACAACGCAGAAAACCACAAGTCAGATGACAGACCCACCCAAAGAGGTCGTAGGTCAAGCTCCAGAATAAAACGAAGTGACAATTCCAATACTGACTCAGGATCAAGCTGACCATTCTACCTCACACAGTGTCTCCTTTCAGCCCTTGGACCTGGAACTCACCATAACCTCAGAACCTCCCAGAGAGCCTCACCATCCTACAACTGCAGAGCAGACTGTGATAGTTCATCCCCAAAGCACCCTCTGCAGATAGATCCTGAACATGTTGACACTCAGCACTGAAGCCACAGTTAAGCCTTTGGATCTGGAACTCAACATTACTCCACGACCTACTGCTAAAAGAGAGCTTTCTCAAAATATGCAAGAGACAACAATTCAGATTACAGAACCACCTAAAGAGGTTGAAGCTCCAATATTTCAGGAGGTGACAGTTCCAACACCAGGTGAGGATCAAACTGAGAATTCTACCTTACCTATTGTTTCATTTCAGCTCTTGGACCTGCAACTCATGCTGAGTTCAGAACCTACCAGAGAGAATCACCATCCTATAACCACAAAGAAGAATGTAATAGTTTATTCTCCAAAATCTCTGAGTTTGGAATAAGTTCATACTCAGCATCCAATCCCAGCAGAAGTCACAGTTCAGCCTTTGGATCTGGAATTTACCATACTCCAGAACCTAGTACTGAAGAAGAGCTTTCTCAAAATATGCAGGAGACCAGAACGCAGATTACAGAACCACCTAAAGAGGCCATAGCTCCAGCTTTGGTGTCTCCTGGTGAGGTGGGACCCTTTCTCCTTGAGGAGAAGCCTCCAGCTCAGGCTGAGACTCCTGGGGAGAGTCAGTTTGAAAGCCAGCAGGAGGAACCAGCTCAAGCCTCAGAGTATGCTGAAGAGTTTAAACCTTCTTCAACTGAACAAAACATCAAGCTCACTTTCGAGAGAACCATGAAGTGACAGTTTTGCCCCCAGGTCACTATCAGGCTCAGCATTCTAGCTTGTCACATGGGACTGGTCAACCAGATATGGTGATAACCATAACAGAAAAACCCATAGGGATGGGAATATCTGTCTACCATGAAGCTGCAGAGGCTGAACTTCTGCCAAATCAACAGCTCTTCCCATTCAAGAGTTCACTGGAAACCCAGTCCTGCTGACTTCAGAGTCCTGGGTCCCTGCCAAGCTCTCTGGTCTTGGCACCCCTCTGATCATCCACCTAATTCACAACATCCTTGAATG
This sequence comes from Meriones unguiculatus, assembly GCF_030254825.1. NCBI lineage: Eukaryota > Metazoa > Chordata > Mammalia > Rodentia > Muridae > Meriones > Meriones unguiculatus. The sequence goes on from NC_083359.1 coordinate 2,054,571, forward strand.
CCCAAGACAGACACAGGGGGTGCTGATTACCTGGGGGCCTCTGTTCCCACAGAGAAATTGGCCCCACTTGAGGAGTTGATTGACAGTTTACTTCTGTTCCAGGACCCCAGTACTTCTCCAGGGCCAAACCCAGACCCTGAGGAGCTCACTGGACAGATCAGGATCTGTTCAACAAGCTGACACACCTGGGTAGCAGCCAGAGAATAGTTTAATGATGAATGGGGATCACGTTCAATCTACCATTCTGCCTTCAGAGCTCCAAAGTACTGCCAACTAGGGGAGGCTACAGAACATCAGTTTTATGAAATACTTGTTCCATCACTAGACAGAGTTCAAAAGCAACAAAGTCCATTGTTTCACCCAAAGAGTTGAAGAAAGATCAAGCTCAGCATAGGAAACTTGTGAAAGTGGTTGTTAGAAAACCTCAAATTCAGAAATAAGTCGTGGATGATTACTATGAAGATCTAAATATGAATGAAGCTTATTCTTACAGCCTTCCACTGCAATCTCAGGAGAATGCAGATGAAGCTTCAGAGCTCCTAGAGCAGGCTGAACCTAACCATCTGAAGACAAAAACTGGAAATCCAGAGAATCCCCAGAAGGAAGCTCTAGATTATTTCTCACAGCCCCCTGAGGGAGGTGAACCTTTAATTCAAAAAGAACACTCAGTTCACCGACAAATTTCTTCTGAGGAGGAATCAATGCAACCTGAAATACACAGTCCACCTCCAGATAGAAATGAAGCTCAGCACTAAAACTTGCCAAATGTGGCAGTGAATCCTTTAGATCAGATCTGAGACAGTGACTTCAGAGGCAGATAAGGAGGAACAAGCTACTGTGAGCCAGCAAGAGGCCCTAGGCCAGGTTACAGAAAGTCCTGAGTTGTTGGAACTTTCATCAACCCAACAAGAGGCCCCAGACGAGACTTCATTGTTTCCTGAAGATGTTGACATACTGCTAGCCAGCCAGAAGTTCCGGCTCTGCCTACAACACTCCCTGAAGAAATCAGTCCTTCAGCTGAGCAAGAGGCTACAGTACTGGGTCCATATTCCTCTAAGACCAATGTAATTGAAACAACAATTAGAGCAACAATTGCAGCAACATTAAAAAATACCAGTCAGGATCAAACTCAATTATACTTTGCCCACTATTACAGGTAAGCCTACACATGTGAAATTTAAAATAACTTCTGCAATTAGAACTGAGGTCACATCACCTCCATATGAGGGGGAGATTCCAACTCAGACTCCAGCTCCTCTTGTTGGAACTGAATCTTTTCCTAGCCAGCAGCAGACAGCTGATTCTTTAGAATCCCCAGCAGAGGTTGACTCTTCTGGAATTGATCTGGAGTCTTCAGTTCAGCCTCAGGAATCAGAGGAGGTAGGGCCCTTACCAACCCAGACAGAAGATCTATCTCAACATCTAGGCCCTGTTTTGGAGAATGAATCTTCTCTCAGTGGATTAGAGCAGCCAGTTCAACCTTCTGAGTCTCCTGAGGAGGTAGGATCAGATACTAGAAATCACTCAGAAGCCACAGTTCAGCCTGAAGAGCAACCTCCACTTGAGCAAGGGTCTGTGTTTCAAACTCCAGAGGCCCGTGTTGAGACTGTAGTTGAAACACCACCAATTCATGCAGTCCAGGCAGCTCAGAGTGAAGAGCAGCAATATTACTTGTCAAATGTTACAGTTAAACCTGTGTGTGTGGAAATTACCATAACATCAGAGCCTACCAAAGAGACTGAATCTTCTCCAGCCCAGCAGGAGTTCCCACAGCATCCTTTCCAGTCTCCTGGTGAGGTGGGGCCCTTTCTCAATAAGGAGAAGCCTCCAGCTCAGGCTGAGACTCCTGGGGAGAGTCAGTTTGAAAGCCAGCAGGACGTACCAGCTCAAGCCTCAGAGTATGCTGGAGAGTTTAAACCTTCTTCACCTGAACAAGAACAAGCAACTCAGATTCTAGAGAATCATGAAGTGACACTTTTCCCTCAGGTCACTGTCAGGCTCAGCATTCTAGCTTCTCCCATGGGACTGGTCAACCAGATCTGGCAATAACCATAACAGAAAAACCGATAGGGATGGGAACATCTGTCTACCAAGAAGCTGCAGAGGCTGAACTTCTTCCAAATCAACAGGGAATTCTTCCTCAATCCCCAGAATCTGTTCTCTATGATCAATCTCTAAGCCAGCAGGAAGACACACCCTGAATATCATAGATCTCTGAGGAAGGAGGACACTTTCTAGCCCAGCATAAAGCTCCACAATAGCTTCTAAAGAAAAGGTAGCTCAACCTCCAGGTCCTCATTTGCTAAAAGGTCCATCCTTGGCTCATGGTCAAGTTCATTCTCCAACATCACACAGTGTCCCATCTCAGCATCCACCCCCATCAATAAAGGATCAATATTCTTTGTCTCTTCAAGAGGTCCCTACCCAGCCTAAAGAGCTTCCTGCTGAACCTTCTCCAAGACAGCGAGGGAGCTCAGCTTGGCCTTCAATGACAAATGCATTTCTTTCACCTGTAGCTCTAAAGGCAATGTCTAGAAATGAACATCAAAATCATATATGACAGCAATTAAACATCTGGACCTAGCTCTGACTGTACCTCCAGAGACCGCTCTCCAGGATACGTCTGTTCTATTTCCACAGGACTGGCTTCACCACACTGAGGAAGGTGGATTTTCACAAATCCAGACCAATGCCATTTCAAAGCCTCCATATTTCTCCAAAACCAAATCTCTAGCCTTCCAAGAAGCCACCTCTGACAATGCACCGTCCTAAAGAGGTGGATCTTTCTTCAACTCAGCAGGAAGCCTCAGAACTTCCTCCAGGTCATACTATTACAGTAGGACCTTACCTACATCAGCAAATGAACCTATGTCATCCCATAGACCTCCATGAGAATTCAAAACCATTTACAATGATGAAGCCTACTGCAGCTCAGGCCTTTAAACCCTCCAGGAAGGGACAACCTTTTCTAACCCATAAAGCGATACCTCCAAAACCACTGAGAGGTTTTCAAACTCAGATTCCAACAGACAAAACAATGACAGTTCAAAGACCAGATCAGGATCAAGGTGAGTATATCATATCACCTAATGATTCAGTTCAGCCTTTGGACCCAGAAGTCACTGTAACTTCAGGAATTATAATACAGGCTAAGCATCATATACTACCAAAGAGAACTGTAAATCCACAGACATATATTCAAGCGAAAATTCCAAATCCACATCGTGTTGAAACACAACATCCAAACCCAAATGAAAACACAGTTCAGCCTTTGGATCTGGAAATTACCATAAATCTACAACCTACTAAAAGAAATAGAAACTTGATCAAACAATGCGGGAAACCACAACTCAGATGACAGAACCACCCAAACAGGTTGAAGCTCAAGCTCAAGAATATAACAAAGTGACAAATCCAATACTGACTCAGGATCAAGCTGACCATTCTACCTCACACAGTGTCTCCTTTCAGCCCTTGGACCTGGAACTCACCATAACTTCAGAATCTACAGAGAGCCTCAGCATCCTACAACTGCAGAGCAGATTTCAATAGTTCATCCCCAAAGCACCCTCTGGGCATATATCCTGAACATGTTGACACTCAGCATCTAAACCCAGTTGAAGCCACAGTTCAGCCTTTGGATCTGGAACTTACCATGATTCCACCACCTAGTACTGAAGAAGAGCTTTCTCAAAATATGCAAGAGACTACAACTCAGATTACAGAACCACCTAAAGAGGCCATAGCTCCATCCCCAGTATATACAGAAGCAACAGTTGCAACACCAGGTCAGGATCAAGCTGAGTAGCCAACCTCACCCACTGTCTCCTTTCAGCCCTTAGACCTAGAGCTTACCATAACACCAGAGCCTACTAGAGAGGCTGAATATTTTACAACTTCAGAGAACACTGCTGTTCCTCATCCAAATTGTATTCATGTGACATTTCCACAATATGCTCATGTTCAGCACCTGAAGCCACAGAAGTCAAGGTTCAGCCTGTGGATCTGGAACTAACCATAACTCATCAACCTACTGCTGACAGAGAACTCTCTCATAGTTTGCAAGAGAGCACAACGCAGGTGACAAAACCACGGAAAGAGGTTGTAGGTCCAGCCCCAGTATATCAGGAGGTGATAATTCCAACACCAAGTCAGGATCAAACTGACCATTCTAGCTCACACAGTGTCTCATTTCAGCCCTTGCACCTGGAACTCACCATAACTTCAGAACCTACCAAAGAGCCTCACCATCCTACAACTGCAAACAGACTGTAATAGTTCACCCCCCCCCAAAGCACCCTCTGGGGATATATCCTGAACATGTTGACACTCAGCATCTAAACCCAGTTAAAGCCACAGTTCAGCCTTTGGACCTGGAACTTACCATAGCTCCACAACCTAGTACTGAAGAAGAGCTTTCTCAAGATATGCAAGAGACCACAACTCAGATTACAGAGCCACCTAAAGAGGCCATAGCTCCAGCTTTAGAGTCTCCGAGAAAGGTGGGAGCCTTTCTCACTGAGGAGAAGCCTCCAGCTCAGGCTGAGACACCTGGGGAGAGCCAGTATGAAAACCTGCAAGAGGTAGCAGCTCAAGCGCAGGGTATGCTGAAGAGTTTAAACCTTCTTCAACTGCACAAGAACAACAAGCTCACTTTCGAGAGAACCATGAAGTGACAGGTGTACCACCAGGTCACTAAGAGGATCAGCATTCTAGCTTGTCACATGGGACTGGTCAACCAGATCTGGCGATAACCATAACAAAAAAACCCATAAAGATGGGAACATCTGTCTACCATGAAGCTGCAGAGGCTGAACCTCTGCCAAAATAACAGTGCCTTCTACCTCAATCCCCAGAATCTGTTCTCTATGATCAACCTCTAAGCCAGCAGGAAGACACAACTGGAATATCACAGGTCTCTGAGGAAGGACGACTATTTCCAGCCCAATTAAAGGCTCCAGAACAGGTTCTGGAACTGCCTAAGGAAGAGGTAGCTCAACCACCAGGTCATCATGAGCTAATAGGTCCATCCTTGGGTCATATTCCCATCTCAGATTCTGACGCCACCAAAAAATTATCACTACTCTTTGTCTGGTCAAGAGGTCCCAACCCAGCCTAAAGAACTTCCTGCTGAACCTTCTCCAAGACAGCAAGGGAGCTCAGCTTGGCCTTCAATGACAAATGCATTTCTTTCACCTGCAGCTCTAGAGGTAATGTCTAGAACTGAACATTCAAAATCATATACAACACCAATTAAGCATATGGACCTAGCTCTGACTGTCACTCCAGAGACCTCTCTCCAGGATATGTGTGTTCCGTTTCCTCAGGACTTACTTCACCCCACTGAGGAAGGTGGATTTTCACAAATCCAGACCAATGCCATTTCAAAGCCTCCATATTACTCTAAAACCAAATCTCTAGCCTTCCAAGAAGCCACCTCTGACAACGCACTGTCCTAAAGAGGTCAATCTTTCTTCAACTCAGCAGGAAGCCTCAGAACTTCCTCCAGGTCATACTATTGCAGTAGGACATTACCTACATCAGCAAATGGCCCTATTTCATCCCACACAACTCCATGAAAATTTAAAACCATTTCCAGGGCTGAAGCATACTGAAGCTCAAGGCATTTAACCCTCTAGGAAGGGACAGCTTTTTCTAACACATAAAGTGATACCTCCAAAATCACTGAACAGTATTCAAACTCAGATTCGAACACACAAAAAATATGGCAGTTCCAAGACCAGATCAGGGTCAAGGTGAGTATATGATATCACCTAATGATTCATTTCAGCCTTTGGACCCAGAAGTCACCGTAACTTCAGATATTATTCTAGAGGCTAAGCCTCATATACTACCAAAGAGAACTGTAAATCCACAGACATATATTCAAGCGAAAATTCCACATCCACATCGTGTTGAGACACAAAATCCAAACCCAAATGAAAACACAGTTCAGCCTTTGGATCTGGAAATAAACATAAATCTACAACGTACTAGTAAGGAGAAACTTGATCAAACAATGCGGGGGAAACCACAACTCAGATGACAGACCCACCCAAAGAGGTTGTAGCTCAAGCTCCAGAATGTAACAAAGTGACAAATCCAATACTGACTCAGGATCAAGCTGACCATTCTAGCTCACACAGTGTCTCATTTCAGCCCTTGGACCTGGAACTCACCATAACCTCAGAATCTACAGAGAGCCTCAGCATCCTACAACTGCAGAGCAGACTGTGATAGTTCATCCCCCAAAGCACCCTCTGGAGATAAATCCTGAACATGTTGACACTCAGCATCTAAATCCACGAGAAGGCACAGTTAAGCCTTTTTTTCTGGAATTTACCATAAATCTACAACCTAGTACTGAAGAAGAGCTTTCTCAAAATATGCAAGAGACCACAACTCAGATTACAGAACCACCTAAGGAGGCCATAGCTCCAGCTTTGGTGTCTCCTGCTGAGGTGGGACCCTTTCTCCTTGAGGAGAAGCCTCAGCTCAGGCTGAGACTCCTGGGGAGAATCAGTTTGAAAGCGAGCAGGAGGTACCAGCTCAAGCCTCAGAGTATGCTGAAGAGTTTAAACCTTCTTCAACTGAACATGAACAACAAGCTCACTTTTGAGAGAACCATGAAGTGACAGTTTTGCCCCCAAGTCACTGTCAGGCTCAGAATTCTAGCTTGTCCCATGGGACTGGTGAACCAGATCTGGCGATAACCATAACAGAAAAACCCATAGGGATGGGAACATCTGTCTACCATTAAGCTGCAGAGGCTGAGCTTCTGAAACATCAAACGCTGTTCCCACTCCAGAGTTCACTGGAAACCCAGTCCTGCTGACTTCAGAGTCCTGGGTGCCCACCAAGCTCTCTGGTCTTGGCACCCCTCTGATCATCCACCTAATTCATAACATCCTTGAATCCCCAAAACAGACACAGGGGGTGCTGATTACCTGGGGGCCTCTGCTCCCACAGAGATATTGGCCTCACTTGAGGAGTTGACTGACAGTTTACTTCTGTTCCAGGACCCCAGTACTTCTCCAGGGCCAAACCTAGACCCTGAGGAACTCACTGGACAGATCACCATCTAACCAACAAGGTGACACCACCTGGCAAGCAGCCAGATAATAGTTTAATGCTAAATGGGGATCAAGTTCATTCCACCATTCTGCTTTCACAGCTCCAATGTACTGCCAATATAGGGGAGGCTACAGATCATCAGTTTAATGAAATACTTGTTGCATCACTAGACAGCCAGAGTTTAAAAGCAACAAGGTCCATTGTTTCACCCAAAGAGTTGAAGAAACATCAACCTAAGCACAGGAAACTTGCGAACGTGTTTGTTAGAAAACGTCAATTTCAGAAATAAGTCGTGGATGATTACTATGAAGATCTCAATATGAATGAAGCTTATTCTTACAGCCTTCCACTGCATTCTCAGGAGAATGCAGATGAAGCTTCAGAGCTCCTAGAGCAGGCTGAACCTAACAATCTGAAGAAACGAACTGGAAATCCAGAGAATCCCAGAAGGAGCACTAGATCATTTCTCACAGCCCAGTTAGGATCAAACTCTCAATTATACTTTGCCCACTATTACAGGTTAGCCTACACATGTGAAATTTAACATAACTTCTGCAATTAGAATGGAGGTAGAATCATCTCCATGTGAGGGGGAGACTCCAACACAGACTCCAGGTCCTCTTGTTGGAACTGAATCTTTTCCTAGCCAGCAGAGGGTGACTCTTCTGGAATTGATCTGGAGTCTTCAGTTCACCCTCAGGAATCAGAGGAGGTAGGGCCCTTACCAACCCAGACAGAAGACCTTCTGAGTCTCCTGAGGAGGTAGGATCAGATTCTAGAAATCACTCAGAAGCCACAGTTCAGCCTGAAAAGCTCCCACCAGCTGAGCAAAACAACAAGCTCACTTTTGAGAGAACCATGAAGTGACACTTTTGCCCCCAGGTCGCTATCAGGCTCAGCATTCTAGCTTGTCCCATGGGACTGCTCAACCAGATCTGCCAATAACCATAACAGAAAAACCCATAGGGATGGGAACATCTGTCTACCATGAAGCTGCAGAGGCTGAACTTCTGCCAAATCAGTAGGACACTCTACCTCAATCCCCAGAATCTGTTCTCTATGATCAACCTCTAAGCCAGCAGGAAGATGCAACTGGAATACCACAGATCTCCAAGGAAGAAGGACCCTTTCCAGCCCAGAAAAAGGCTCCAGAATAGGTTCTGGAACTGCCTAAAGAAGAGGTAGCTCAAACTCCAGGTCATCATGAGCTAAAAGTTCCATTCTTGGGTCATGGTCAAGTTTATTCTCTAGCATCACACAGTGTCCCATCTCAGCAACCAACCCCAACAAAAGAAGATCAATATTCTTTGTCTGGTCAAGAGGTCACAACCCATTTAAAGAGCTTCCTGCTGGAGCTTCTTCAAGAACGCAAGGGAGCTCAGCTTGGCCTTCAATGACAAATGCATTTCTTTCACCTGCAGCCCTAGAGGTAATGTCTAGAACTGAACATCAAAATAATATACAACAACAATTAGGCATCTGAGACCTCTCTCCAGGATACGTCTGTTCTATTTCCACAGGACTGACTTCACCCCACTGACCAAGGTGGATTCTCACAAATCCAGACCAATGCCATTTCAAAGCCTCCATTTTTCTCCAAAACTAAATCTCTAGCCTTCCCAGAAGCCATACCTCTGACAATGCACCTTTCTAAAGAGGTAGATCTTTCTTCAACTCAGCAGGAAGCCTCAGAACTACATCCAGGTCATACTATTGGAGTAGGACATTACCGACATCAGCAAATGACCCTATTTCATCCCATAGAACTCCATGAGAATTTAAAACCATTTGCAGTGCTGAAGCCCACTGCAGCTCAGGCCTTTAAACCCTCTAGGAAGGGACAGCTTTTTCTAATCCATAAAGCCATACCTCCAAAACCACTGAACAGTATTCAAACTTAGATTCCAACAGACAAAACAATGACAGTTCAAAGAACAGATCAGGGTCAAGGTGAGTATACGATGTCACCCAATGATTCCTTTCAGCCTTTGGACCCAGAAGTCACCGTAACTTCAGGAATTATTCTAGAGGCTAAGCCTCATATACTACCAAAGGGAACTGTAAATCCACAGACATATATTCAAGCACAAATTCCACATCCACATCGTGTTGAGACACAAAATCCAAACCCAAATGAAAACACAGTTCAGCCTTTGGATCTGGAAATAAACATAAATCTACAACCTACTACTAAGAAGAAACTTGATCATACAACATGAGAAAACCCTACTCAGAAAACAGATCCAATGAAAGAGGTCGTAGCTCAAGCTCCAGAATGTAACAAAGTGACAAATCCAATACTGACTCCGTGGGAGCAGAGGACTCAGATTACAGAACCACCTAAGGAGGCCATAGCTCCATCCCCAGTATATACAGAAGTGACAGTTGCAACACCAGGTCAGGATCAAGCTGAGTAGCCAACTTCACCCACTGTCTTATTTCAGCCCTTAGACCTAGAGCTTACCATAACACTAGAGCCTACTAGAGAGGCTGAATATTTTACAACTTCAGAGAACACTGCTGTTCCTCATCCAAATTGTATTCATGTGACATTTCCACAATATGCTTATGTTCAGCACCTGAAGCCAACTGAAGTCACAGTTCAGCCTATGGATCTGGAACTAACCATAACTCAGTAACCTACTGCTGACAGAGAACTCTCTCATAGTTTGCAAGAGAGCACAACGCAGGTGACAGAACCACCAAAAGAGGTTGTAGCTCGAGCCCCAGTATATCAGGAGGTGATAATTCCAACACCAAGTCAGGATCAAACTGACCATTCTAGCTCACACAGTGTCTCATTTCAGCCCTTGCACCTGGAACTCACCATAACTTCAGAACCTACCAGAGAGCCTCACCATCATAACTGCAGAGCAGACTGTAATAGTTCACCCCCCAAAGCACCCTCTGCAGATAGATCCTGAACATGTTGACACTCAGCATTGAAGCCACAGTTAAGCCTTTGGATTTGGAACTTACCATAACTCCACAACCTACTGCTAAAAGAGAGCTTTCTCAAAATATGCAAGAGACAACAATTCAGATTACAGAGCCACCTAAAGAGGATAAAGCTCGAATATCTCAGCAGCTGACAGTTCCAACACCAGGTGAGGACCAACCTGAGCATTCTACCTTACCCATTGTTTCATTTCAGCTCATGGACCTGCAACTCATCCTGAATTCAGAACCTACCAGAGAGAATCACCATCCTATAACCACAAAGAAGAATGTAATAGTTTATTCTCCAAAACCTCTGAGATTGGAACAAGTTCATGCTCAGCATCCAATCCCAGCAGAAGTCACAGTTCAGCCTTTGGATCTGGAACTTACCATAACTCCAGAGTCTAGTACTAAGGGAGAGCCTATCAGAGAGCCTCACCTTCCTACAACTGCGGAGCAGACTGTAATAGTTCACCACACAAGGAACCCTCTGGCGATGAATCCTGAACATGTTGAGACTCAGCATCTAAACCCACCAGAAGCCACAGTTCAGCCCTTGGATCGGGAACTCACCATAACTCCACAACCTAGTAATGAAGAAGAGCTTTTTCAAAATAAGCAAGAGACAAGAAATCAGATTAAAGAACCACCTAAGAAGGCCATAGCTCCAGGTTTAGAGTCTCCTGGTGAGGTGGGACCCTTTCTCATTCCAGAGTTCACTGGAAAACCAGTCCAGTTGACTTCAGAGCCCTGGGTGCCCACCAGGCTCTCTGGTCTTGGCAACCCTCTGATCATCCCCCTATTTCCTCACATCCTCAAAAGCCCGAGACAGACACAGGGGATGTTGATTACCTGGAGTCCTCTGCTCCCACGGAGAAATTGGCCCCACTTGAGGAGCTGACTGACAGTTTAATTCTGTTCCAGGATCCCAGTACTTCTCGAGAGCTGAACCCAGAAACTGAGGAGATCTGGAAATTACCATAAATCTACAACCTACTACTAAGGAGAAACTTGATCAAACAATGCGGGAAACCACAACTCAGATGACAGATCCACCCAAAGAGGGTGTAGCTCAAGCTCCAGAATATAACGAAGTGACAATTCCAATAGTGACTCAGGATCAAGCTGACCATTCTACCTCACACAGTGTCTCCTTTCAGCCCTTGGACCTGGAACTCACCATAACCTCAGAACCTACAGAGAGACTCAGCATCCTACAACTGCAGAGCAGACTGTAATAGTTCATCCTACAACTGCAGAGCAGACTGTAATAGTTCATCCCCCAAAGCACTCTCTGCGGATAGATCCTGAACATGTTGACACTCAGCATCTAAACCCACCAGAAGCCACAGTTCAGCCTTTATTCTGGAATTTACCATAACTCTACAACCTAGTACTGAAGAAGAGCTTTCTCAAAATATGCAAGAGAACACAACTCAGATTACAGAACCACCTAAGGAGGCAATAGCTCCAGCTTTGGTGTCTCCTGGTGAGGTGGGACCCTTTCTCAATGAGGTGGAGACTCCAGCTCAAGCTGAGACTCCTGGGGAGAATCAGTTTGAAAGCCAGCAGGAGGTGCCAGCTCAAGCCTCAGAGTATGCTGAAGAGTTTAAACCTTCTTCAACTGAACAAGAACAACAAGCTCACTTTTGAGAGAATCATGAAGTGACAGTTTTGCCCCCAGGTCACTATCAGGCTCAGCATTCTAGCTTGTCCCATGGGACTGGTCAACCAGATCTGGTGAAAACCATAACAGAAAAATCCATAGGGATGGTAACATCTGTCTACCATAAAGCGGCAGAGGCTGAGCTTCTGCCAAATCAAACGCTGTTCCCACTCCGGAGTTCAATGACAGTTTGATTCTGTTCCAGGATCCCAGTACTTCTCTGGAGCCAAACCCAGAGCCTGAGGAGCTCACTGTACAGCATCAGGACATGACCGAAAGCTGACACACCTGGGAAGCACCAGAGAATAGTTTAATGCTGAATGGGGATCAAGTTCATTCCACCATTCTGCTTTCACAGCTCCAATGCACTGCCAATATAAGGGAGGCTACAGATCATCAGTTTAATGAAATACTTGTTCCATCACTAGACAAGCAGAGTTCAAAAGCAACAAACTCCATTGTTTCACCCAAAGAGTTGAAGAAACATCAAGCTCCGCACAGGAAACTTGCGAAAGTGTTTGTTAGAAAAAGTCAATTTCAGAAATTAGTCGTGGATGATTATTATGAAGATCTCAATATGAATGAAGCTTATTCTTACAGCCTTCCACGGCAATCTCAAGAGAATGCAGATGAAGTTTCAGAGCTCCTAGAGCAGGCGGAACCTAACCTTCTGAGACACAAACTGGAAATCCAGAGAATCCCAGAAGTAAGCTCTAGATTATTTCTCATAGCCCCCTGAGGGAGGTGAGCCTTTAACTCAAAAAGAACACTCAGCTCACCGACAACTTTCTTCTGAGGAGATATCAATGCAACCTGAAATACACAGTCCACCTCCAGATAGAAGTGAAGCTCAGCACTAAAACTTGCCAAATGTTACAGTGAATCCTTTAGATCAGGTCTGAGACAGTGACTTCAGAGGCAGATAAAGAGGAACAACCAACTGTGAGCCAGAAAGAGACCCTAGCCCAGTATATAGAAAGTCCTGAGTTGTTGGGACCTTCATCAACCCAACAAGAGGTTCTTCAGACGAGACTTCAGAGCTTCCTGAAGATCATGACATACTGCTAGCCAGCCAGAAGTTCCGGCTCTGCCTACAACAATCTCTGAAAAAATCAGTCCTTCAGTTGAGCAAGAGGCTACAGTACTGGGTCCATATTCGTCTATGCCGAATGTAATTGAAACAACAATTAGAGCAACAACTGCAGCAACAATTAAAAATCCCAGTCAGGATCAAACTCTCAATTATACTTTGCCCACTATCACAGGTAAGCCTACACATGTGAAATTTAAAATAACTTCTGCAATTAGAACGGAGGTCGAATCACCTCCATATTAGGGGGAGACTCCAACTCAGACTCCAGGTCCTCTTGTTGGAACTGAATCTTTTCCTAGCCAGCAGCAGACAGCTGAACCTTTAGAATCCCCAGCAGAGGTTGACTCTTCTGGAATTGATCTGGAGTCTTCAGTTCAGCCTCAGGAATCAGAGGAGGTAGGGCCCTTACCAACCCAGACAGAAGATCTATCTCAACATCTAGGCCCTGTTTTGGAGAATGAATCTTCTCTCAGTGGATTAGAGCAGCCAGTTCAACCTTCTGAGTCTCCTGAGGAGGGAAGATCAGATACTAGAAATCAGTCAGAAGCCACAGTTCAGCCTGAAGAGCAACCTCCACTTGAGCAAGGGTCTGTGTTTCAAACTCCAGAGGCCCGTGTTGAGACTGTAGTTGAAACACCACCAATTCATGCAGGCCAGGCAGCTCAGAGTGAAGAGCAGCAATATTACTTGTCAAATGTTACAGTTAGAGCTGTGGGTGTGGAAATTACCATAACTTCAAGCCTACCAAAGAGACTGAATCTTCTCCAGCCCAGCAGGAGTTCCCACAGCATCCTTTCCAGTCTCCTGGTGAGGTGGGGCCCTTTCTCAATAAGGAGAAGCCTCCAGCTCAGGCTGAGACTCCTGGGGAGAGTCAGTTTGAAAGCCAGCAGGACGTACCAGCTCAAGCCTCAGAGTATGCTGAAGAGTTTAAACCTTCTTCACCTGAACAAGAACAAGCAGCTCAGATTCTAGAGAATCATGAAGTGACACTTTTCCCTCAGGTCACTGTCAGGCTCAGCATTCTAGCTTTTCACATGGGACCTGTCAACCAGATCTGGCGATAACAATAACGGAAAAACCCATAGGGATGGGAACATCTGTCTACCATGAAGCTGCAGAGGCTGGAATTCTGCCAAATCAACAGGGCATTTTACCTCAATCCCCAGAATCTGTTCTCTATGATCAACCTCTAAGCCAGCAGGAAGACACAACTGGTATATCACAGATCTGCAAGGAAGGAGGACCCTTTCCAGCACAGCAAAAGGCTCCAGAACAGGTTCTGGAACTGCCTAAAGAACAGGTAGCTCAACCTCCAGGTCATCATGAGCTAAAAGGTCCATCCTTGCGTCATGGTTCAGTTTTTTCTCTAGCATCACACAGTGTCCCATCTCAGCATCCAAACCCACCAAAAAAGGATCACTATTCTTTGTCTGGTCAAGAGATCGCAACCCAGCCTAAGGGGCTTTCAGCTGAACCTTCTCCAAGACAGCAAGGGAGCTCAGCTTGGCCTTCAATGACAAATGCATTTCTTTCACCTGAAGCTCTAGAGGCAATGTCTAGAAATGAACATCAAAATTATATACAACATCAATTAAGCATCTGGACCTAGCTCTGACTGTACCTCCAGAGAACTCTCTCCAGGATAAGTCTGTTCTATTTTCACAGGACTGACTTCACCCCACTGAGCAAGGTAGATTTTCACAAATCCAGACCAATGCCATTTCAAAGCCTCCATATTTCTACAAAACCAAATCTCTAGCTTTCCAAGAAGCCATACCTATGACAACGCACCATCCTAAAGAGGTAGATCTTTCTTCAACTCAGCAGGAAGCCTCAGAACTTCCTCCAGGTCATACTATTACAGTAGGACCTTACCTACATCAGCAAATGACCCTATTTCATTCCACAGTCCTCCCTCCATGAGAATTTAAAACCATTTCCAATGCTGAAGCCCACTGCAGCTCAGGCCTTTAAACCCTCTAGGAAGGGACAGCTTTTTCTAATCCATAAACCGATACCTCCAAAACCACTGAACAGTATTCAAACTCAGATTCCAACAGACAAAAAAATGAAGGTTCCAAGACCAGATCAGGATCAAGGTGAGTATATGATATCACCTAATGATTCATTTCAGCCTTTGGACCCAAAAGTCACTGTAACTTCAGGAATTATTCTACAGGCTAACCGTCATACACTACCAAAGGGAACTATAAATGCACAGACATATATTCAAGCGAAAATTCCACATCCACATCGTGTTGAGACACAAAATCCAAACCCAAATGAAAACACAGTTCAGCCTTTGGATCTGGAAATTACCATAAATCTACAACCTACTACTAAGTTGAAACTTGATCATACAAGGTGGGAAACCACAACTCAGATGACAAACCCACCCAAAGAGGTTGTAGCTCAAGCTCAAGAATGTAACGAAGCAACAAATCCAATACTGACTCAGGATCAAGCTGACCATTCTACCTCACACAGTGTCTCATTTCAGCCCTTGGACCTGGAACTCACCATAACTTCAGAACCTACAGAGAGCCTCAGCATCCTACAACTGCAGAGCAGACTGTAATAGTTCAGCCCCAAAGCACCCTCTGGGGAAATATCCTGAACATGTTGACACTCAGCATCTAAACCCAGTTAAAGCCACAGTTCAGCCTTTAAATCTGGAACTTGCCATAAATCCACAACCTAGTACTGAAGAAGAGCTTTCTCAAAATATTCAGGAGACCACAACTCAGATTACAGAACCACCTAAGGAGGCCATAGTTCCAGCTTTAGTGTCTCCTGGTGAGGGGAAAACCTTTCTCAATAAGAGCTGTTCCTACTCCAGAGTTGACTGCAAACCCAGTCCAGTTGACTTCAGAGCCCTGGGTGCCAACCAAGCTCTCTGGTCTTGGCACCCCTCTGATCATCCACCTAAATATGCACATATTCGAAATCCCAAGACAGACACAGGAGGTGCTGATTACATGGGGTCCCTGTTGAGACTGTAGTTGAAACACCACCAATTCATGCAGGCCAGGCAGCTCAGAGTGAAGAGCAGCAATATTACTTGTCAAATGTTACAGTTAAACCTGTGTGTGTGGAAATTACCATAACTTCAGAGCCTACCAAAGAGACTGAATCTTCTCCAGCCCAGCAGGAGTTCCCAGTGCATCCTTGAGAGTCTCCTGGTGAGGTGGGGCCCTTTCTCAATGAAGAGAAGCCTCCAGTTCAGGCTGAGACACCTGGGGAGAGTCAGTTTGAAAGCCAGCAGGAGGTACCAGCTCAAGCCTCAGAGTATGCTGAAGAGTTTAAACCTTCTTTACCTGAACAAGAACAAGCAACTCAGATTCTAGAGAATCATGAAGTGACACTTTTCCCTCAGGTCACTGTCAGGCTCAGCATTCTAGCTTCTCCAATGGGACTGGTCAACCAGATCTGGCAATAACCATAACAGAAAAACCCATAGGGATGGGAACATCTGTCTACCATGAAGCTGCAGAGGCTGGAATTCTGCCAAATCAACTGGGCCTTCTACCTCAATCCCCAGAATCTGTTCTCTATGATCAACCTCTAAGTCAGCAGGAAGACACAACTGGAATACCACAGGTCTCCGAGGAAGGAGGACCTTTACCAGCCCAGAAAAAAAGCCCCAGAACAGGTTCTGGAACGGCCTAAAGAACAGGTAGATCACCCTCCAGATCATCATGAGGGAAAAGGTCCATCCTAGGGTCCCAACAAGAGGCATATTCAGCACCACCTAGTATCTCATTACAGACTTTGTATCAGGATGAAACAGAACCTTCTTCTGCTCCTTCATTGACTTACAGGCCTCCCAAATCCAGAGGAGATTAAAGTTCTGCCTCCATATGATGATGAGGATCGCTATAAATTTAGATACATAAGGCCAATCCCTCCGGTAGTTGTACATCCAGATACTTTTTCCTCAACAGTACAAATTCCAAACCTGTGCAGGAGACCCCAACTCAAATTAAAAAACCACCTGAAGAGGTTGTAGCTCAACCTCAGAAGTTCAGGAGGAGGTGGCTCCAGGTCCACTGGAGAGCTAAGCTCCATCTCCAAAACCACCAAGTATCTCATTACAGCCTTCAAATCAGGATGACACCGAACTTTCTTCTGCTCCTTCGTAGACTTACCTTCCTCTAAATTCAGAGGAGATTAAAGCTCTGCCTCCATATGATGATGAGGATCGCTATACAATTAGTTACCTAAAGCCAATCACTCTGGTAGTTGGACCTGCAGATACTTTTTCCCTCAAAACTACAAAATCTAAACCAGTGCAGAAGACCACAACTCAGACTACAAAACCACGTGAGAATGTTGTAGCTCAAACTGTAGAACCTCAGGAGAAGGTGGCTCCAGCTCCACTGGAGAGCCAAGCTCCATTTCCAAAACCACCAAGTATCTCATTACAGCCTTCAAATCAGAATGACACCAAACCTTCTTCTGCTCCTTCATGGACTTACCTTCCTCTAAATTCAGAGGAGATTAAAGCTCTGCCTCCATATGATGATGAGGATCGCTATACAATTAGTTACCTAAAGCCAATCATTCCGGTAGTTGGACCTGCAGATAGTTTTTCCCTCAAAACTACAAATATAAACCTGCGCGGAAGACCACAACTCAGACTACTAAACTACCTAAAGAGGTTGTAGCTCAAACTTCGGAACCTCAGGAGGAGGTGGCTCCAGCTCCACTGGAGAGCCAAACTCCATCTCCAAAACCACCAACTATCTCATTACAGCCCTCAAAAGAGGAGGACACCGAACCTTCTTCCTCATTGACTTACCACCATCCAAATCCAGGGGAGATTAAAGTTGTGCCTCCTTATGATGATGAGGATCACTCAGGAATTAATTACGTAGGGCCAATCTCTCTGGTAATTGTCCCTCTGGATTTTTTTTCCCAGAAAACTACAAAATCTAAACCTGTGCAGGTGATCACAACTCAGATTACAAAACGAACTAAGGAGTTTGTAGCTCAAAATTCAGAACCTCGGGAGGAGGTGGCTCCAGCTCCACTGGAGAGCCAAGCTCCATCTCCAAAACCACCAAGTATTTCATTACAGCCCTCACATCAGGACGACACCGAACCTTCTTCTGCTCCTTCATTGGCTTACTGCCTTCCAAATCCAGAAGAGATTAATGTTCATCCCCCATCTGATGATGAGGATCGCTATGGAATTAATTATGAAGAGCCAATCCCTCTGAATTTTTTTTTCCTCAAAACTACAAAATTCAAATCTGTGCAGGCAACTCCAACTCAGACTACAAAACCACCTGAAGAGGTTGTAGCTCAAACTTCAGAACCTCAGGAGGAGGTGGCTCCAGCTCCACTGGAGAGCCAAGCTCCATCTCCAAAACCACCAAGTATCTCATTACAGCCCTCGAAAGAGGACAACACCGAACCTTCTTCTTCATTGACTTACCACCCTCCAAATCCAGGGGAGATTAAATTTCTGCCTCCATATGACGATGAGGATCACTCTGGAATTAATTACATAGGGCCAATCTCTCCGGTAGTTGTCCCTCTGGATTTTTTTTCCCAGAAAACTACAAAATCTAAACCTGTGCAAAAGATCACAACTCACATTACAAAACCACCTAAGGAGTTTGTAGCTCAAACTTCAGAACTTAGGGAGGAGGTGGCTGCAGCTCCACTAGAGAGCCAAGCTCCATCTCCAAAACCACCAAGTATCTCATTACAGCCTTCAAATCAGGATGACACCGAACCTTCTTCTGCTGCTTCATGGACTTACCTTCCTCTACATTCAGAGGAGATTAAAGCTCTGCTTCCATATGATGATGAGGATCGCTATACAATTAGTTACCTAAAACCAATCACTCCAGTAGTTGGACCGGCAGATACTTTTTCCCTCAAAACTACAAAATCTAAACCTGTGCAGAAGACCACAACTCAGACTACTAAAACACCTAACGAGGTTGTAGCTCTACACTAGAACCTCAGGAGGAGGTGGCTCCAGCTCCACTGGAGAGCCAAACTCCATCTCCAAAACCATCAAGTATCTCATTACAGCCTTCGAATCAGGACAACACTGAACCTTCTTCTGCTCCTACATTGGCTTACCGCCTTCCAAATCCAGAGGTGATTAAAGTTCTCCCCCATCTGCTGAAGAGGATCGCTATGTAATTAATTATGTAGAGCCTATCCCTCTGGATTTTTTTTCCTCAAAACTACAAAATCCAAATCTGTGCAGGCAACTCTAACTCAGACTACAAAACCACCTAAGGACTTTCTAGCTCAAACTTCAGAACCTCGGGAGGAGGTGGCTCCAGCTCCACTGGAGAGCCAAGCTCCATCTCCAAAACCACCAAGTATTTCATTACAGCCCTCACATCAGGACGACACCGAACCTTCTTCTGCTCCTACATTGGCTTACCGCCTTCCAAATCCAGAGGTGATTAAAGTTCTCCCCCATCTGCTGAAGAGGATCGCTATGTAATTAATTATGAAGAGCCAATCCCTCTGAATTTTTTTTTCCTCAAAACTACAAAATTCAAATCTGTGCAGGCAACTCCAACTCAGACTACAAAACCACCTGAAGAGGTTGTAGCTCAAACTTCAGAACCTCAGGAGGAGGTGGCTCCAGCTCCACTGGAGAGCCAAGCTCTATCTCCAAAACCACCAAGTATCTCTTTACAGCCTTCAAATGAAGATGACACTGAACCTTCTTCTGCTCCTTCATTGGCTTACCACCTTCCAAATCCAGAGGAGATTAAAGTTGTGCCTCCATATGATGATGAGGATCTCGATAGAATTAATTACAGAAGGCCAATCCCTCCCTCCGGTAGTTGTACGTCCACATTTTTTTCCCTCAAAACTACAATATCTGATCCTGTTCAGGATTCTCCACCTCAGCCTACAAAACCACCTAAGGAGGTTGTAGCTCAAACTCTAGAAGACTCAGAAAGGGTGGCTCCAGCTCCCCTGGAGAGCCAAGCTCCATCTCCAAAACCACCAAGTATCTCATTACAGTCTTTACATGATCAGGATGACACCAAAGCGCCTTATGCTCCCTCAGGGACTTACCGCCGTCCAAATCCAGAGGCGATTAAAGTTGTACATCCATATGATGATGATGATCACTACAGAGTTAATTACATAAGACCAATCTCTCATGTAGAAGAACCTCTGGATTCATTTATCCACAGAACTACAAAATGTAATCCTGTGCAGGCAACCCCAACTCAGATTACAAAACCACCTGAAGAGGTTGTAGCTCAAACTTCAGAACCTCAGGAGGAGGTGGCTCCAGCTCCACTGGAGAGCCAAGCTCCATCCCCAAAACCACCAAGTATCTCATTACAGCCTTTGTATGAGAACAACACCGAACCTTCTTCTGCTCCTTCATTGACTTACAGGCCTCCAAATGCAGGGGACATTAAAGTTGTCCCTCCATATGATGATGAGGATCGCTCTGGAATTAATGTCCTAGGGCCAATCTCTCCAGTAGTTGTACCTCTGGATTTTTTCTCCCAGAAAACTACAAAATCTAAACCTGTGCAGGAGACCACAACTCACACCAAAAAACCACCTAAGGAGTTTGTAGCTCAAACTCTAGAACCTCAGGAGGAGGTGGCTCCAGTTCCAAAGGAGAGCCAAGCTCCATCTCCAAAACCACCAAGTAACTCATTACAGCCTTCAAATCAGGATGACAACAAACCTTCTTCTGCTCCTTCATGGACTTACCTTCCTCTAAATTAAGAGGAGATTAAAGCTCTGCCTCCATATGATGATGAGGATCGCTATACAATTAGTTACCTAAAGCCAATCACTCCGGTAGTTGGACCTGCAGATACTTTTTCCCTCAAAACTACAAAATCTAAACCTGTGCGGAAGACCACAACTCAGACTACTAAACCACTTAAAGAGGTTGTAGCTCAAACTTCAGAACCTCAGGAGGAGGTGGCTCCAGCTCCACTGGAGAGCCAAGCTCCATCTCCAAAACCACCAAGTATCTCATTACAGCCCTCGAAAGAGGACAACACCGAACCTTCTTCTTCATTGACTTACCACCCTCCAAATCCAGGGGAGATTAAAGTTGTGCCTCCATATGACGGTAAGGATCGCTCTGGAATTAATTACGTAAGGCCAATCTCTCCGGTAATTGTCCCTCTGGATATTTTTCCCCAGAAAACTACAAAATCTAAACCTGTGCAGGCGATCACAATTCAGATTACAAAACGAACTAAGGAGTTTGTAGCTCAAACTTCACAATCTCGGGTGGAGGTGGCTCCAGCTCCACTGGAGAGCCAAGCTCCATCTCCAAAACGACCAAGTATTTCATTACAGCCCTCACATCAGGACGACACCGAACCTTCTTCTGCTCCTTCATTGGCTTACCGCCTTCCAAATCCAGAGGAGATTAATGTTCTTCCCCCATCTGATGATGAGGATCGCTATGGAATTAATTATGTAGAGCCTATCCCTCTGAATTTTTTTTCCTCAAAACTACAAAATTCAAATCTGTGCAGGCAACTCCAACTCAGACTACAAAACCACCTGAAGAGGTTGTAGCTCAAACTTCAGAACCTCAGGAGGAGGTGGCTCCAGCTCCCCTGGAGAGCCAAGCTCTATCTCCAAAACCACCAAGTATCTCATTACAGCCTTCAAATGAAGATGACACTGAACCTTCTTCTGCTCCTTCATTGGCTTACCACCTTCCAAATCCAGAGGAGATTAAAGTTGTGCCTCCATATGATGATGAGGATCACGATAGAATTAATTACAGAAGGCCAATCCCTCCCTCCGGTAGTTGTACGTCCACATTTTTTTCCCTAAAAACTACAATATCTGATCCTGTTCAGGATTCTCCAACTCAGCCTACAAAACCACCTAAGGAGGTTGTAGCTCAAACTCTAGAAGACTCAGAAAGGGTGGCTCCAGCTCCCCTGGAGAGCCAAGCTCCATCTCCAAAACCGCCAAGTATCTCATTACAGTCTTTACATGATCAGGATGACACCGAAGCGCCTTATGCTCCCTCAGGGACTTACCGCCATCCAAATCCAGAGGCGATTAAAGTTGTACATCCATATGATGATGATGATCACTACAGAGTTAATTACATAAGACCAATCTCTCATGTAGAAGAACCTCTGGATTCATTTATCCACAGAACTACAAAATGTAATCCTGTGCAGGCAACCCCAACTCAGATTACAAAACCACCTGAAGAGGTTGTAGCTCAAATTTCAGAACCTCAGGAGGAGGTGGCTCCAGCTCCACTGGAGAGCCAAGCTCCATCCCCAAAACCACCAAGTATCTCATTACAGCCTTTGTATCAGAACAACACCGAACCTTCTTCTGCTCCTTCATTGGCTTGCAGGCCTCCAAATGCAGGGGACATTAAAGTTGTCCCTCCATATGATGATGAGGATCACTCTGGAATTAATGTCCTAGGGCCAATCTCTCCAGTAGTTGTACCTCTGGATTTTTTCTCCCAGAAAACTACAAAATCTAAACCTGTGCAGGAGACCACAACTCACACCAAAAAACCACCTAAGGAGTTTGTAGCTCAAACTCTAGAAACTCAGGAGGAGGTGGCTCCAGTTCCAATGGAGAGCCAAGCCCCATTTCCAAAACCACCAAGTATCTCATTACAGCCTTCAAATCAGGATGACACCAAACCTTCTTCTGCTCCTTCATGGACTTACCTTCCTCTAAATTCAGAGGAGATTAAAGCTCTGCCTCCATATGATGATGAGGATCGCTATACAATTAGTTACCTAAAGCCAATCACTCCGGTAGTTGGACCTGCAGATACTTTTTCCCTCAAAACTACAAATATAAACCTGTGCGAAAGACCACAACTCAGACTACTAAACCACCTAAAGAGGTTGTAGCTCAAACTTCAGAACCTCAGGAGGAGGTGGCTCCAGCTCCACTGGAGAGCCAAGCTCCATCTCCAAAACCACCAAGTATCTCATTACAGCCCTCGAAAGAGGACAACACTGAACCTTCTTCTTCATTGACTTACCACCCTCCAAATCCAGGGGAGATTAAAGTTGTGCCTCCATATGACGATGAGGATCGCTCTGGAATTAATTACCTAGGGCCAATCTCTCCGGTAATTGTCCCTCTGGATATTTTTCCCCAGAAAACTACAAAATCTAAACCTGTGCAGGCGATCACAACTCAGATTACAAAACGAACTAAGGAGTTTGTAGCTCAAACTTCAGAACCTCGGGTGGAGGTGGCTCCAGCTCCACTGGAGAGCCAAGCTCCATCTCCAAAACGACCAAGTATTTCATTACAGCCCTCAAATCAGGACGACACCGAACCTTCTTCTGCTCCTTCATTGGCTTACCGCCTTCCAAATCCAGAGGTGATTAATGTTCTTCCCCAATCTGATGATGAGGATCGCTATGGAATTATGTAGAGCCTATCCCTCTGAATTTTTTTTTCCTCAAAACTACAAAATTCAAATCTGTGCAGGCAACTCCAACTCAGACTACAAAACCACCTGAAGAGGTTGTAGCTCAAACTTCAGAACCTCAGGAGGAGGTGGCTCCAGCTCCCCTGGAGAGCCAAGCTCTATCTCCAAAACCACCAAGTATCTCATTACAGCCTTCAAATGAAGATGACACTGAACCTTCTTCTGCTCCTTCATTGGCTTACCACCTTCCAAATCCAGAGGAGATTAAAGTTGTGCCTCCATATGATGATGAGGATCACGATAGAATTAATTGAATTAATTACAGAAGGCCAATCCCTCCTTCCGGTAGTTGTACGTCCACATTTTTTTTCCTCAAAACTACAATATCTGATCCTGTTCAGGATTCTCCACCTCAGCCTACAAAACCACCTAAGGAGGTTGTAGCTCAAACTCTAGAAGACTCAGAAAGGGTGGCTCCAGCTCCCCTGGAGAGCCAAGCTCCATCTCCAAAACCACCAAGTATCTCATTACAGTCTTTACATGATCAGGATGACACCGAAGCGCCTTATGCTCCCTCAGGGACTTACCGCCGTCCAAATCCAGAGGCGATTAAAGTTGTACATCCATATGATGATGATGATCACTACAGAGTTAATTACATAAGACCAATCTCTCATGTAGAAGAACCTCTGGATTCATTTATCCACAGAACTATAAAATGTAATCCTGTGCAGGCAACCCCAACTCAGATTACAAAACCACCTGAAGAGGTTGTAGCTCAAACTTCAGAACCTCAGGAGGAGGTGGCTCCAGCTCCACTGGAGAGCCAAGCTCCATCCCCAAAACCACCAAGTATCTCATTACAGCCTTTGTATGAGAACAACACCGAACCTTCTTCTGCTCCTTCATTGGCTTGCAGGTGCAGGTCTCCAAATTCAGGGGACATTAAAGTTGTCCCTCCATATGATGATGAGGGTCGCTCTGAAATTAATTTCCTAGGGCCAATCTCTCCGGTAGTTGTACCTCTGGATTTTTTTCCCAGAAAACTACAAAATCTAAACCTGTGCAGGAGACCACAACTCACACCAAAAAACCACCTAAGGAGTTTGTAGCTCAAACTCTAGAACCTCAGGAGGAAGTGGCTCCAGTTCCAAAGGAGAGCCAAGCTCCATTTCCAAAGCCACCAAGTATCTCATTACAGCCTTCAAATCAGGATGACACCAAACCTTCTTCTGCTCCTTCATGGACTTACCTTCCTCTAAATTCAGAGGAGATTAAAGCTCTGCCTCCATATGATGATGAGGATCGCTATACAATTAGTTACCTAAAGCCAATCACTCCGGTAGTTGGACCTGCAGATACTTTTTCCCTCACAACTACAAATATAAACCTGTGCGGAAGACCACAACTCAGACTACTAAACCACCTAAAGAGGTTGTAGCTCAAACTTCAGAACCTCAGGAGGATGTGGCTCCAGCTCCACTGGAGAGCCAAACTCCATCTCCAAAACCACCAAGTATCTCATTACAGCCATCAAATCAGGATGACACCGAACCTTCTTCTGCTCCTTCATGGACTCATGGCCCTCCAAATCCAGAGGAGTTTAAAGTTCTTCCCCCATCTGATGAAGAGGATCGCTATGGAATTAATTATGAAGAGCCAATCCCTCTGAATTTTTTTTTCCTCAAAACTACAAAATTCAAATCTGTGCAGGCAACTCCAACTCAGACTACAAAACCACCTGAAGAGGTTGTAGCTCAAACTTCAGAACCTCAGGAGGAAGTGGCTCCAGCTCCACTGGAGAGCCAAGCTCTATCTCCAAAACCACCAAGTATCTCATTACAGCCTTCAAATGAAGATGACACTGAACCTTCTTCTGCTCCTTCATTGGCTTACCACCTTCCAAATTCAGAAAAGATTAAGTTTGTGCCTCCATATGGTGATGAGGATCACGATAGAATTAATTACAGAAGGCCAATCCTTCCCTCCGGTAGTTGTACGTCCACATTTTTTTCCCTCAAAACTACAATATCTGATCCTGTTCAGGATTCTCCAACTCAGACTACAAAACCACCTAAGGAGGTTGTAGCTCAAACTCTAGAAGACTCAGAAAGGGTGGCTCCAGCTCCCCTGGAGAGCCAAGCCATCTCCAAAACCACCAAGTATCTCATTACAGTCTTTACATGATCAGAATGACACCAAGGAGCCTTATGCGCCTTCATGGACTTACCGCCGTCCAAATTCAGAGGCGATTAAAGTTGTACATCCATATGATGATGATGATCACTACAGAGTTAATTACATAAGACCAATCTCTCATGTAGAAGAACCTCTGAATTCATTTATCCACAGAACTACAAAATCTAATCCTGTGCAGGCAACCCCAACTCAGATTACAAAACCACCTGAAGAGGTTGTAGCTCAAACGTCAGAACCTCAGGAGCAGGTGGCTCCAGCTCCACTGGAGAGCCAAGCTCCATCCCCAAAACCACCAAGTATCTTATTACAGCCTTTGTATCAGAACAACACCGAACCTTCTTCTGGTCATTCATTGGCTTGCAGGCCTCCAAATCCAGGGGAGATTAAAGTTGTGCCTCCATATGATGATGAGGATCGCGATAGAATTAATTACAGAAGGCCAATCCCTCCAGTAGTTGTACGTCCAGATTTCTTTCCCCTCAAAACTACAATATCTAATCCTGTTCAGGATTCTCCAACTCAGACTACAAAACCACCTGAGGAGGTTGTAGCTCAAACTTTAGAACCTCAGGAGGAGGTGGCTCCAGCTCCACTGGAGAGCCAAGCTCCATCTCCAAAACTACCAAGTATCTCATTACAGCCTTTGTATCAGAACAACACCGAACCTTCTTCTGCTCTTTCATTAACTTGCCGCCCTCCAAATCCAGAGGAGATTAAAATTGTGCCTCCATAATCAATAAGGATTGATATAGAATTAATTACAGAAGGCCAATCCCTCCGGTAGTTGTAAGTCCAGAATTTTTTCCCCTCAAAACTACAAAATCTAAACCTGTGAGGGCAACAACAACTCAGATTACAAAACCACCTGAGGAGGCTGTAGCTCAAACTCTAGAAGGAAGAGCTGGCTCCAGCTCCACTGGAGAGCCAAGCTATGTCTCTAAAACCACCACGTATCTCATTGCAGCCTTCAAATCAGGATGACACCAAACTTTTTGCTCCTTCATTGACTTACCACCCAGCAGATTCAGAGGAGTCTACAAAATCATTCAGGAGCTCTTTACAGCCCTTAGACATGGGACACCCTCCTAATTTAGACCCTGCTAAAGAGGCTCCTCATTCTGCAACTCTCAGTGAGATTACTGATTTTCCTTCAATCCATCCTCAAGTGATACCTCCAGAACAGGTTCATGTTCAGCATCTAAATCCACCTGAAAGCACAGTTCGTCCATTAGATTTGCAAGTTACCGTAACTCATCATTCTACTACTAAGAGTGGACTCTTTGAAACTATGCAGAAAACTCTCTCTCAACCTGCACAGCCACTTAAGGAGCTTGTTTCCAGTGCCCCATTGTTTGATGATATTAAAAATTCAGAGCCAGGTCAGCATCAAACTCAGCATACAATGTCACCTGTGTTCCCAGCCCAATATCTTCATGTAGAACAGGCTATAACTGAAAAACCTAAGATAGATAATGAACTTCCTGAAGCTCCAGGGAATATTATTTTTGCTCCTCCATACAACCCTGAAACGAGATTGCTACCTTTTGACAAGATTCAGGTTCAACATCCAGACATAACTCAAGCCACAAGGCAGTATTTACCCTCAGAATCTTCTGTAACTCAACAACCTAATACAATGGTCAAACGTTCTGCCCGTATGAAGGAGACCCCAGCTCAGATTTCAGAGATACCTGTGGAGACTGTAGCCCAATCTCAAGCACGTCTAGCTTCAGTTGTTAAAATTCACCCTCCAAATTTATTAGCGATAGACGCTCCACCTTCTGAAGTACCAACTGTAGATGCTTGTCCAAGCCCAAATGCAGCTGCAGATCAATTTTTGAAAATGGCACTTGCCACAACTCCATATCCTGAAAATTCTAATACAGAAAAAAATTCAACTCTGGAACCAAATGCCTACGTATACACCAACATATGTGAATTCTGCGTGTGTGAAAATGAGTCACTGTTGTGTATTCATCTCAGCCCAATGTGGAGACTCCACCAACTTGAAACTATGCAGAAAACTCTCTCTCAACCTGCACAGCCAAGGCCCAACACCTACAACGGCACTTTTGCTATCTTGTAAGACTCACCTTTTCTAATTTCTGTTTTACGTTCTGCCTGACATGGCAACCTTTTCCTCAAAACCTTCCTGGACTTTCCTTGACACTCCATCTCCTGTTGATTGACTTTCTGCTCTTTTCTTGGCCTTGTCAACTTTTTATTGTCTTCATTTTTTTTAATTCAGTGCACCTTCTCCAGTCTTTTGTTTATGATAGCCTTCTTTTTCCATATCTATTTTTATTTAGCCCCATTATAAGACTGCTTAACTTTGTTCTTCTGATTCAGTACACTCTCTATAATTTATTTCATTAGTGAAGATGCAACAGAATGATTAGATTTCAGAGCTGCAACTCTAGGAAGAGTTCTTAGCTGTGAATGAACTTCCTCACCTATAAAATGGAGAGTCTGCTGGCTGCTCTTTCATAGGATAATTGTGAGGGATAGTTGACTACCTGGAATACTTATCTTAGCGTAAATGTGTGCTTAGCTGTTAATACTTTGCCATCTCTCAGTTATGTCCAGAGCTCATTCTTATTCTTAGCTTTCTATATTTTGCATGCATTGTGTGCACTACTCAGGGCTAAGAAGTATGGGATTTTTCTCTGAAACATGAAGTAATAGATGGGGAAAAGGGGAATGTTATATTAAAACTTTACCTTTGGCCCAAAGAGTGTCTAATTTTTAAATAAAGTGAAAATAGGGATTACAGCGTAGGCAGATGCCTAGCTACAAGGATAAGGATTTAGTAGCAGACCAGTCTATCTGCAAAGATTATCAACTCTGCTGGTTTGAAGGTCACAGTGTGATATGGAGAACTATTATACATTTCTAAGAACTATTGATCATACTGCCTCATTTTCTCAAATGACAAATTTAAGCATGTGTCATAACACCCAGAAATAGGATTATTTTAGCATCTGTGTGTGGAGTGATCTAGAGAGGAAAGCTTTATTCTTGACAAGCCTTTAGAAAGATCTAGCAAAACCTAGGCATAAAGTGAGGGAGAGCTGAACCATTGTGGCGGTTTGGACCAAAACCCTGAATCCTCACATAGTACAAGAAGATAGGATTTAGTGATTGACTACAGAGCTGAGGAGCGATGCTGCCTTTGATCCTAGCACTCAGGAGGCAGAGAGGCAGGCAGACTCTGTGAGTTTGAGGTCAGCCTGGTCTATAGAGAAAGTTCCACACCAGCCAGGGCTACATGGTGAGACTCTATCTCAAAAAAAAAAAAGTTGGGGATTGAAGTGTGCCTAAAAATGAGGCCACAATTTCTTGATGAAGATGAGAATGTCAATTTAGCAGATGGACTCAGCAGTCAGGAATGAGGACAGCTTGAGGGTGGTGAGTTCAGTTGTAAACATTTTCTTCATTGGTGGAAAAAAAAAATTAGCTTGGGGTTGAGTGGAGATGGCCACTGTCAAGGGAGCAGATTTTCTTCTTTCCTACCACAAGAAAGAGTATGTTTAAACTGAGCAAGAAAGTCTTCACTGATGAGTAAGAATATAAGTCAAGGCAAATGCTCAGAATCAGCTACAGAACATAGAAACAGAACATAACTAAGGTATTTAACAGATTCTCTCAAACATGTGCCGCTCATGGTTATATCCCATTTTTAAAAATGTCATAGAAGCCTGGTGTGATAGTATGTACCTATAATCCTAGTACTTGGGAAATAAAGAGTGAGACTCACAAGTTCAAGGCCAGCCTGGACTACACTTGTGAGTTCCTGTCTCAGAATGACCAGAGGGCTAGGAATACATCTCAGTGGTAGAATACTTGAATAACACACCTAAGGCCCTCGATCCCATTACTGGCACTGCGGAAAGGGACAGCTGGGGAGATTACTCAGTTGTTAAAATGCCTAAATTGCAAGTGTGAGGACTGCAGTTCAGTTCTTAAGAATTCCATGTAAACGGCAGGTCAGTGTGACAGTCTGCAGGTAATTACAGCCTTGAAAGTCAGAATCCTGTTCTCCAGGCAGTCTGGCTGGCAAGTCTACCACATCAGTGAGCTCTGGGTTTGATTGAGAGACCCTGCCTCAGTAAAGGAGAAGAGTGATTGAGGATGACTCTTAACATCAAACTCATACAAATTCACATTCACACATACAAAATGGGAAAAAAATGCATTAGTGCTTATAGGGTAATGTATAAACTTCATGTTCTTCTTCTATGCTGTACCAACCATAACATAAATCTCACTGGCAACATAAGGTGCAAAGTGAAATTTCATTTGTCTTTTTCCCAGAGAAGCTAAAGCTCATTTCACATTGTGCTTTTTCCCTGAGTGTCATGTCCAAGAACTATTTTTCACACCAGATCTTCACTTTTGCTAATTCTATTTTCCTCATCTTTCCAACACCAACACAGGTTTTGATAGATAGCCCTCAGGAAAAGTGTTGGTATTACCTATAATATGGTTTCTTATTAGCTGATTGTGGTAACTTTTTTCCTATTTTTCCTATTGAATTATTCACTATATTAATTTTAAGTCACATATTTTACTGAAAGAAAGACTTCATTTAAACACGTAATTTTGAGAAGAATACTTGGTAACTAACTAGCATTTTCTAACCTAGAGGAGGGTAAAATTAGAAGTTCAGGAGTCACATGGGGAGAAGTGGCTCCTGCTTGCATCAGCAGCCCCGCATTGTTAACTCTTCTTCCTTGGAAGCTGGTAGATCTGGGAAATAGAAAGTTGGTTTCCTTGTTCTGCATTGAACACCTCCATGAGGGTGCAATGGTTATCTCACTGATTATGCTTATTCTTTTTCTATATGAATTGTTTCTTCACAGAAATTTCCAAGGAAATAATATTTCTTACATCGATAAAAATGTATGGGAAGTATACCATTGGGCTGAGAGATTGTGAGTAGTATATAAATACATATATTCCTTCCAAATGTTATACAAAATATTGCATTAAGGCCATTTTTGTCTAGATTTTGAGGTCAGTATGTCTGAGGAGAGATATTTTCTCACTGCATCCCAGTGGATTTCTGTAGAATAGATAGCCAGACATGGAAGGTTTAGGATGGAGAGAGAGAATTTTAATTGTTCTCAATAAAGTGGTATAGGTTGCATTTTTCTGGTAAGTGGCGTGAGGGCTGGGGGTGCTTCGCTGTCAGCACACTTGCCTAGGGAAGGAGACCTTGAGTTGCGCTCTCACCAGTGAGGCAAAAGTTTTAATTTAATGTTACGGGTTTTCATTGAAAGAAGAGACATATTTGTTTTCCAGTACAGAAGTCATTGATGAGGACACTTGTAATAGTTGTCAATTAAATACGAGGGCTGGTGGAACCTGCCTTGTCCATAATGCCTCAGTTCTGAGGTAACCACTACTCTAAGTTTGCTATATATCCATACAGCATTTGCATATGAAAAACAGGAGTATTGCTGCTTTCCTTATCGCTTTATACAAGTGACATTTGGTAACTTGTTTTCATTTGACGATATTTGAAGTTTCTTTCCCTTATGTAGAGGTTTATACTGTTCGTTTCCATTTCTACATAACATTTCATAGTACGAATACAGTGAGAATTTAGTATTACCCTACTGATGGTTAAAGACTATCTGGTTTTTCTGTTACATGTCTGGCTATAATAAATGGCCTGTAAACCTTGGATATAAGTATTTCTATAGCCTTAGATGCCCAGAAATAGAACCTTTAGGATGGAGACCACTGTATATATGAAATTTTTAATTGCCCCCAAGAGAACTGAAGACTATCACAGATGACATATGACAGCATGTATTTCTTTATCTCATTTCACCAATGGATGTTCTCCATCTATTTGATGATTTTTTGATCCATTTTTTTTTTAATTTTCCAGAATTCTCAGTGAAAATCAGCTGACTGAATTACGTAAGGATACATTTGAAGGCCTGCTAACCCTCCAGGCTTTGTAAGTTAGTTAAGAATATTTATGTGTAAGTTCTGAGTTATCTGTGGATGAACAAGGGGTTTGAAGTAGATAGATACTAACGTCTTTCAAGCAATAAAATCGTTCAATGATTGACTGGGGTTGGCAGGGCTTGCCTATGGTCCCAGCACTGAGGAGGCTGGAAACAGGAAGGTTGCCGCAAGATGGAGATCTGCATGGTCTGCACAGCAGGTTTCATATGAGTTCCAGGGCTGCTTGGCAGGACCAGGCCTCTAAGTACAGAATGAGACAAATCCGCAGTTGTGTCAGTCTGTGGAGTTTTCAGCCCATCTCTGACATTAAAATACCTTCCATGCATTTTATGTTTCTTAAATCATACAGACAAGCAATTACTGAAACTCACACAGCCCTTGTTATATGCCTGTATTTAGATCTTGTCATATCTCGATCAAGTCTGATCCATGTTCTCATTTACTGTAGCCAAGAGTCAGGAGTGGTCTGACACTTTTAGAGAACTTGTGCCAGTACCTTTCCTGTTGTTGAGACAGGCGCCCGATACCAACAACTTGAAGGAGGCAAGATTCACTTTGGCCCTTCATTGCAGAGGTTTTTGGTTCATGGCTGCTGGCTCCATTGTTTCTGGTTCTGTGTGTGGGCTTGCAAACCCAACACATTTACGAATTTAGCCTTTACAGAACAAAAGGTTTAAGACAGAATGTAAGAAAATTAGTGTTACCTTTGATTAGATGTATCAAAGAGAAGAAAATAGCCAACTACAATAATTTTAAGGTCATTAACCCAGAATGTTTTGACAGTGTTTTTCCCTCTTTGAGATATGGTAACATGTAGCTCAGGCTTGCCTTGAACTCTCTAAATAGCCAAAGCTGGCCTTGACAAATTCTTTAATATCTTGCCTCTATCTCCAAAGTTCTAGGATTACAGGCATGCATTATCACATGGTTTACATAATTCTGGGGATCAAATCCAAGTTTTTGTGCATGGGAGACAAGAACCCCACCAAGCACATATGTCCCACGCTGGTTTTTTTTCTGTTTTTGAAACTAGGTCTCCTTGTGTTGCCCAGGCTGACCTTGACTCTGCAGCAGTCCTTCCATTTCAGCCTCCCAAATGCTAGGATCGCATGCATGTGGCTGGCATATCCAACTTCTTGTAATAATTTAATCAGAATTAAATTGATGATGAAATATTAAATAAGTAGCTAAATGGTAGTTTACATAAAATAGTATTAAAATGATTATTAAGTCATTAGGGGAACAAACTAGTATTACAGTTTTCAGTGTAAGAATTCTTATGCCCATGTCAAAATAGATATTGAAATGTTGGTTAGTAAGTACATAGTTTACTTGAAGAAAACACAGCAGAAGTGCCCCTGTCCTTTACTGATCAAACAATAAAAGACAGGAATAGTGGCATGTCCCTCTAATCACAACAGTGGAGAGGTAGAGTTAGGCAGGTCTCAAGTTCATGTTCTCAAGAGGAACAAACATACAAGCATGAATCTTAATGCTGCAGAGACACGGAAGGTTCAGACATGAAGTCACAAGCTGAATTTCTTCCAAATAAGCCACTTTTCTAGAATTCACCAACTGTGTGTATATTTTATAAATATTTGAGTTTTCTCAAATATTTGTGTCAGTCTTAAACTCAATGGATAATATAGATGAGTTAGACTTCATGCTTTCAAGGAGTTTGTGATTAGAAGGAATGCAAAAATAATTTCAAAAGCATAAGGGGGGGGGTGGAGGGATGGCTCAGCAGTTCAGAGCACTTGATGCTCTTCGGAAGACCTGAGTTCAGTTTCCAACATCCACATCAGGGGCTCACGACCGTCTGAACTTCTAGCTGCAGAGGATCAGATGCCCTCTTTGGTCCTCTGAATGCCTGAACAGACACATATGCACATAAATAAAAGCAAAATAATGGTTTAAAATAGTGAGGCCTCAGGAGAGAGTTCAGTGGGTAAAAGCACTAGCAAGGAAAGCCCAATGACCCACATTTGGTCCTTAGAACCCACGCTGGAGAAGAGCCAGTTGCAATGGTGTGCATCTTCAATCAGTCACCTAGCCTCCAGTACGCAGTGTGGCAGAGACACGAGACTCCTGGCTCAGCAAGGTGGAAGACGGGAACTGATTTCTGAATATTGCCCTCTGACCTCCATTCATACACTTTCATACATACCTGTTTTTGTAGGTCACTGAGGTATAAATTGTGTCTGGACCACAGAAGAGGAGAAAAGACTTGAGTTTGGTTTAGGGAAGCTTTTCCTACAGCAACGCAATTAGAGGAAGACCTTGCAGAGTCGATGGGGGTCACCAGACAGCCCTTTTGGGGAGAATGTGCTAAACACTAAAAACAAGAGTGGAAAAAAGGCAAAACGCATCAAAGAGCTTGAGGGGGGCCCAGGAGCACCCTCAGAATAAAAGAGGGAAAGCAGATTAGGGCTGGGCCTCCTTAGGATTTGAATGCCAAGCCAAGAAGCCATGATGGGACCATGGCACTGTATCCGTGCTCTGAGCCAGCCAGGAACCTCAGTGTCACCTGGAGATCTGGTTAGAACTTGGTTCTGGCAGCACCACCACCCCCACCCCCCACCCCCAGTTACCAGTTTGGTAAGTCTAGGGCTGAAAGTTTCCATCTTCGAAAGCTCCCAGCTACCAGGTTTGTGCCTGTAAATTCAAGACTCAGGAGGCTGAGGTGAGAGGATTACATTCCACATAGAGAAATCTTGTCTCAAAAGCAGAAGTCACCTAATAATTTCACTCTCAGGAAAGACTACCTCCAAAATTTCCCAGGGCCTATTTTATACAGGAAAATCATAAAGGTGGAGACATCTTGGATAGATGTGGATGGGATTAGAGGTTCTAGAAAGTTCACATATAAAACCAAAGGTTTAGAGTTTAAGAAAAAACAATAATATTATCAATTCTAACTTCTGTTGCTTATTCATACCAATTAGATATCTAATAGCTAACGAAAGGATTATTTCCTTTTTACTTTTCCTAGGGACTTATCCTACAACAAAATACGCTATATCGAAAGAGGGACATTTGAATCATTACCTTTTTTGAAGTATATGTAAGTTACAAATATAATCATTCATATCTGGAATTTTATAACCCCCATGCTACTTATTCTGATACATGATTAAAATTTTGCTAACAGGAAATAAGCCAGACGCAGAAGAACAAAGAGAGTGTGTTTTCTCTCATATGTAGAAGCTAGACTCATGCCTACTTTTTTTTTCAGTGCTGGGGACTGAACCCAGAGCCTTGTACTTGCTAAGCAAGCACTCTATCAATGAGCTAAGTCCACAACCCTTAGACTTATATGTAAATACATGTATATACAGTATGAACATAGAAGATCGACTATGGACAGCAAGAAAGAAGTCTACAAGAATGTAAAACAAGAGAGGATAATGGGAGAAAGAAATATAAAATGTCACATTTTACATCAGTTGAAATTTAGATTTAAATGCATGTATAAATCTAGATGTGTGCGTGCGCATATGTGTGTGCGCATGTGCATGTATGTGTGCATGTGTGTGTGTGTGCACATGTGTGTGTGTGCATATGTGTGTGTGCATGTGCATGTGTGTGCACATGTGTGTGTGTGTGTGTGTAAGGATTTCCGTGGGATGCAGGCCTACTGGTCTCAGCTGACCAGTTCAAGCTGGGTGAGGACAAAGGGGGAGGATTTGGGAGTGAAAGGTCTTGATGTGACACAGACCGTCTGTGCCCTTCAGAGGGGAGGTCGTCAGAGGTGTGCTTACTGATCCTGAAGACCTGCTTGTGTAGGTTCGTTCACACTGCTAAGCCCTAGGTATGTTTATGTTTGTGCCAGCGTCCGGGCTTCTCTGAGGGAGGAGCTCCTCTAATCACAGCTGACATCTGAGAAGACACAGATAACACCTCGGAGGCAGGGCTAGGCGGCTCCAAAACCACACTTGGCTTTCTGGTTCTCATCAGGAGTGTGCCTGCAACACCCTAAGAGTGAGGGCAGACTGCAGAGTGGGCACACTAGCCCACTGCCCCAGCAACGCCCTGGGGAGGCTTGGCGAATCCCAGCCAATGAAATGTGATCGCTGGTCAACAGGTGGCCGGGCAGCTGTGAGCTGGTCAACAGGTGGCCGGGCAGCTGTTGCTCTTCCCGAGGACCTGGGCGCGGTTCCCAGAGTTAGGCAAAGCTGGCAACCGCCCGTCATTCCATTCCAGGAGATCCTGGCCCCTGGGCGCTCTCCCCCACACAGCCACAAAAATAAATAAATCTGTTCTTCTAAAAAACATGTGAGCTTTTGTATAGTTAGATATTACCCCATCAGGCACCGAGCAAAGCAAAGACGCTAAAGGAAAGTCACCAATTCCGTAACCGCTTCTCTTTGTTAGCTCCGTGTGAGTCGGTGGATGAGAACAGCCCCAGATTCCGATGTGAAGGGTTTGTTCCCAGTCGGTGGAACTGCTTTGGAAGGATTAGGAGGTGCGGCCTTGTTGGAGGAGGTGTGTCGCTAGGGGCAGGCTTTGAGGTTTCAAAAGGCCATGCAGCTCCCAAACAGTGCCTTCTCCCTCCCTCTCTCCTTCCCTCTCCCCCTCCCTTCTTCTCTCCTCCTTCCTCCTTCTCTCCTCCCTCTCTCCCTCTTTCCTCCCTCCTCCTTCTCTCCCTACTCCCTCTCTCTTTCCCTCTCCCTTTCTCCCTCCTCCCTCTCTTCTCCTTCCTCCCTCTTCCTTCCCTCTTCCTTCCCTCCTCCTTCCTCCCTCCCTCCTTCCTTCCCCCCTCCTCCTTCTTCCTTCCCTCTTCCCTCCCTCCTCCCTTCTCCCTCTCCCTCTCCCTCTCCCTCCCTCTCTCTGCTATGGTGGTTGTCCCCAGAGCTCTCAGCTCTGCTCCATGCCCTGTGCCTCCTCCCACCATCATGGCCACGGACTCACCCTCTGAAGCTGCACACGCCCAGTGAACTCTTTCTTCCCTAAGTCACCTTGGCCATGGTGACTTATCACAGCAGTGGGAAAGTAAGAACTTGTCTTGGGAAGAGGTGGTTAAGACCCCCACAGTGTGTGGGTCCAGGAGGATCCAGAGTGGTACAGGTGGCGTCCTGGGGGGGGGGGGGGGGCTGCTTTCTTCTGCGCCGCAGATCTCTTACGTAAAGATTCACTGTCAGCCTCATGGAAGCCCAGGCAGTTAACGGTCTGTGGGCCTTTCCAACTTTCAGCTGTTTGTCAGGCCATGAGTTTCCTGGGTTTTTATCAGCATTTGTCTGGCTCGCCCACCAGACATGCAACCCTGTGAGAGCACACGGACGCAGGACGCTGGTGTGCGGCCCAGCTGGGTCTGCGCTTTCTAGTGTAATAGGTGAGGCACTGTGTCCACTGATGTTTGAGGGTACAGCCGCTTAGAACAGGAGGTCAGCAGCAGGAACACAGCTGTTCGCAGCAGGAAGCACAGAGCATGAGCGAATTCCTGTACTTTTTATCCTGCCGGAGATCACAGCCCACAAGGGGGTCCCACCAAGTTTCACGTGGGCCTTCCCACCTCGCTTAACCTAATCTTGATAGGCCCTCATTTATCTAGACAGGCCCAGAGATTTCCTCCCCATGGCGATTCTGATTCTGACCACCATCAATCAATTGATGGACATCAATCAATTGACAGACAAATGAACTCCTGCCATGGAGGCTACAGTCTCCAAACCTCACTCCGGAGCAACCTCAGCTATTCCAGGTTGCCACTGGATTGGCAGAGTGATAGGTAACAATGTCTCTCTCTTAAGCACCTCTTGACAAAGTTCACCCCGAGGTAGTTGCTGTGTTTCTTGCAGTGGTTCTCAGCCTGTCACCACCCATTTGGGGTGGAACAGCCCCTTCACAGGGGTGGCCTAAGTCGGTCGGAAAAGACAGCAAAGTTACAGTCACCAATAGCAAGAAAATAATCTTACGGTTGGGGTCACCGTAAGGTGGGGGGCTGTATTGAAAGGCCGCAGCACCGGAAGGCTGAAAGCAGCTGGCCTAGGTGTGGGAACTCTTAACACTTGCCCACTGAGCAGCCTTGGGGGGAGGGGGCGGGGGGGTTGCAGACACCCATGCGCACACAGACACAGAGGCCAGAGAGGAAGGTCCTGCCTGGATCAGCCAGCTGGGCTGCATGTCCATAAAGGCAGAAAACAGGCTGAGCATCACTTACCTTAAGACCCTTCCCCAGCTAAGACGAAATTCAGTCCTTGAGCCTCAGGAGGCGACACGCTCACACTAGGGGGTGAGAGGCTCATCCCCTCAGGTCCCTGTAATCTTCCTCCACGAGTCTGGGTTTGTTGTTGTCATTGTCATTGTTGTTTTGGGTTTTCTGTTTGTTTGTTTTATCCATATGGTTGCGGTGTTTTGTTTTGTTTTGTTTTGTTTTGTGTTGTGTTGTTTTGTTGAGACAGGGTCTCTCTGTGTAGCCCTGGCTGCCCTGGATTCCCTCTGTAGACGAGGCTGGCCTTGAACTCCCAGAGGTCCTCCTGCCTCTGTCTCCTGAGTGCTGGGATCACAGGCGTGTGCCACCTCTCCTGGTGTTGCAGCCAGCGCTCCTGACCACTGAGCCATCCCTCCAGTCCCTGCTTTATGGGCTTTTGGAGGCTACTCCTGTGTTCTCATGATTTTATTCCCCTTCTTACATTTGTCTGACTTTTTGTTCTTGAACTTTTTGCTCTTTCTTTTTTTTCCTAACCGCTTGCTCTCTTCTCTTTTCCTCTATAACATCCTCTTCTGCCCCCCCACCCTCCTTCTTTTATTGGTTTAACCTTGGCTCTCTTTCTCCCACTTTCCTGCCTCCTTGATCTTATTCACTTGCAACTCACACACTTATTCTCTCTCTTTCCTTTCTTCTTTCTTTTTTCTTTTTCTTTTTTCTTTTTTCTGTATAGCCCTGGCTGTTCTGGAATTCACTTTGTAGACCTGAAGATTTTTAACTTTGAAGCACTTTCTGCCTGGTGATCATTGCGCCACCGAGTCCAGAAAACAAAAAGGAAAAAAATGTCTACAGCAGCAACACTCAGAAAATCAATAATTAGTATCAGCTATAGCTCAGGAATACATAGAGCGCAACGAGGGCGGAGGGAAACCCAAGAAGAGATATACAAGAATAAGAAGAGAGGAATAACGAATGAAACAGCAAACCAGGAATTACAGTAAAAGTCCTGCTGCACAGTCAAAGTTTGCGCTCGCAAGCGTGCGCGCAGGCACACACACACACACACACACACACACACACACTTAGAAGTTGAGCGGAAATGAAGGTGCAACAGCAGTTTCTTTCTGAGTCCTTAAAGTTTGAGGACTGAATGAGTGGGCTGGGGAGTGGGCAGCCCGTGAGCTCTTGTCCCTCCTAGTGCTCACATCATAGTGTCTGATGTCCCCTGGGCCCTCCGCTCACAATGCTCACTCCCTCTTTTGTGGATCAGGGGTCTCCACTGGCCGCCCTGGCCACATGTAGCTTTATATCTGTGAGCTGGCAAATTCCCTCTGAGACTCCCCACATCCCTGTGAAGCGACTAAAGTTCTCCCAAGTGAGCATGAGTGACTCAGTTCACTGTGCCTGCTGCCCCAGGCCGAGGTCTATCACGCTCCAGTGCAATTCCAGGGTGGCTCTTCCCCAGGGGCAGGAGGGCAGCTATTTCCCAGGGGCAGGAGGGCAGCTATTTCCCAAGGGCAGGAGGGCAGCTATTTCCCAAGGGCAGGAGGATGGCTATTCCCCAAGGGCAGGAGGATGGCTATTCCCCAAGGGCAGGAGGATGGCTATTCCCCAAGGGCAGGAAGGTGGCTATTCCCCAAGGGCAGCATTGCTATTGCTCCCCAGCCTGAGCCAGCCCCAACCCTTGCACTCTTCAGCTCCTGGTGCCAGCCACCCTGCACTGCACAGCTGCCCCTCGGGCCTCCCCTTCCCCAGGCCACACTGGAGATCCTGGATCCCTAGCTGTCCCTGGAGCTCAGCCTCCTGGGCAGCTCAGCTTTCAACAGCGGATTCTCCAAACAGCAACTTAGCCACAGCTCAAATGGCTTTCATCTCATGGGCGTGCTCACACAGGAGCACATGATCGCACACACTCACCCACAGACCCGCACACCCCTGCCAGGACACTAGCTGCACAGCAGAGACTGTTCGCCTGTTCCTCTGGCGGCCGCCGTTTTCCTGCTCTTTCCCCAAATCCTTTCCCTCCCCTGCGGGTTTCCAAAGCTCATCTTCCTTCGTCTTTGAGATGAAGTCTGTGTTTCCTTACTGTTTTGCTCCCTCACAGGCTCACACACACAGAGGCAGCCTACTCTGCTGGAAGCTTGGGATAGTGTTGTTGAGTGGCCGGGGCCTCACACCACCGGGCTCACCTGGAAATCGCTATCAGTAAAAAATGGCTCTGATCCTCCCGAGACTGCAGGTGTGAGCCGTTACTCTCTCTCTCTCTCGCTCTCTCTCTCTCTCTCTCTCTCTCTCACACACACACACACACACACACACACACACACACACACACACACACACGCACGCACACACGCATGCACACACACACATTTTACCAACACCCGGGACAGCAGCGCCACCGTGTGGTACATCTCCAGTTTCAGAAACCCTGAAGCAACTTTTTTTTTTAATTTTTTCTTTATTATCATTTATTACAATTTATTCACTTTGTGTCCCCGATGTAGCCCCCTCCCTCATGTCCAGTCTTGAGCCAGGCACGGTGGCGCATGCCTTGATCCCAGCATTCGGGAGGCAGAGGCAGGCGGATCTCTGAGAGTTCGAGGCTAGCCTGGGCTACACAGTGAGTTCCAGACTAGCCGGGGCTCCATAGTGAGACACTGTCTCAAAATTTTAAAAGAAAACAAAATAACATGTCCAGTCTGTGTAGATGCTGTGGTTAGATCTGGAGAAAAGGCTCAATGGCTAGGAGATCTTGATCTCGAAGATGACCCAGGGTCAGTTCCCAGCATCACACAAGCACCTGAAACTCCAGTTCCTACCGTTAGCTTAGCTCAGCCATCAGTGTGATCAGAGACCTGAGAAGGATAAATTATGAGCGAAATAAATGTACCAACTCATGTACCAACCAAAATGACAGTGACAACTAGTCAGTCCACCAGCCTAGGCAGCTGTCCCTGGCTCCTGTGGCCTCATGGCATCATGAGCGGAGGCAGTCTGGTCATCAGGCACTCCCACCCTTGTTCTCCCTCCCCCCCAATCCCACTTCCCTTCCTCCCATGGTCCCCGAAGCAGTCATGACCTGAACCTTGGCTCGGGTGATTAGGACACTTCTCCGGTGACCCAAACAGACACTTCTTTGTGGGTTTCCCCTCCCCGGGGGGCTGTCTCCCAGCAGCCCACGAGGTCAGGAGGGGCAGGAGACGGAGCAGCAGGTCTGGAATGGTCGGTGAGCACTGTTCCAGTCACACATTCCGGGGACCACTGCAGGGAGCTAGTTCAACTTTAATTCCGGAGAGCAGAGGCTGTACGCCCCTTGGGGAGGGGACTGCCAGGATAGGTGTACGTAACTGCTTGGAACTGGGCACTTGGAGGATGCTTGATTTGCATCCACCAGCACGCTCCTGCCGTATGAACAGGAACACAGTCCTAATTACCCTGTAGGCGCGGGGAGGGGAGAGCCAGCAGGGAGCTGTGTCGGAGGCCACATGCCAAATGTGGTTAGGGGCATCTGTGTCTAAAGACACTCTCCAGATGAATCAGGCAGAGCAGGAGGCCCTGCTGGGGAGAGGGAGTCCTGCACCTTAACACGGAGCTCAGGATGGCTCTCCAGACTGAGAGGACTGCAAATCAAACAACAGGGTCCTCCAAGACTTCTTAGTCATTAGTGAGGAAGGAGTGAGGTGGGGAGAGGGAGACAGGCAGAGACAGGAGAGATGGTTGCTAAACTCTAAAGCTGAGGTAGAAGGTGTGAAGCGAAGAAGCGAAGGAGCCAAACCACAATAGCATAAGATGTTGAAAATGAGGCAGGTGACGTGCAAGAAGTGGAGTGAGTCACAGAGAACCCCTCGGCCACAATCGGAATGCCTGGCCAGCCTGCAGGCCTGCCGGGAGCTCACAGGGATGGTCCGCCTCCGCCAGCATCCTTCTTTGCTCAGGCGGTCACCACTGGACACTTTCACCACCCGCACAGCCACAGCCGGCTCCCGGCTCCGGCTCTGAAGACTTTCTGCACCTCCAGCTCATCTTCCATTCCTACACCAACGCCAAGTGCATTTTATCCATCATCTATCCCATCATCTATCCCATCATCTATCCATCTATCCATCTTCAATTCATCCATCTATCTATCATATATCCATCCATCCATCTATCGATCGATCTATCTACCTATCTATCTATCTATCCATCTGTCTATCTTTAATTCGTTTATTTTGGCTTTTCAAGACAGGGTTCTCTGTATAGCCCTGGCTATCCTGGACTCGCTCTGTAGACCAGGCTGGCCTCAAACTCACAGAGATCCCCCTGCCTCTGCTTCCCTGAGTCCTGGGGTTCCAGGCATGCACCACCACAACCAGCTACCAAAGTGCATATTTCATGACTTACTTATTTTTTTATTTTATGTGCGTTGGTGTTTTGCCTGTGTGCATGTCTGTGTGAGGGCGTCAGATCACTCAGAGCTGAGTTACAGGCAGTTGTGAGCTGCCATGTGGGTGCTGGGAATTGAACTTGGGTCCTCTGGAAGGGCAGCTAGTGCTCTTAGTTGCTGAGCCATCTCTCCGGAGCCATGAAGCACATTTTAATGACACTGCCTGATAATAGATTTCAAGTTCTGGGAAGATGAATTTCC
This sequence comes from Meriones unguiculatus, assembly GCF_030254825.1. NCBI lineage: Eukaryota > Metazoa > Chordata > Mammalia > Rodentia > Muridae > Meriones > Meriones unguiculatus. Next base: position 2,096,711 of record NC_083359.1, read on the forward strand.
TAACTGTTCTTTTTTAAACTTTCCTGCAACCTAGTTCTCACATGTTCTTTCTTCCAGATAAATGTAGACTCATTTTTGTCAAAAAAAAAAAAAAAAAAAGTAAAGGCAAAAAACATTGCTTATGATTTTTTTAAATTTCAGTTTATTTGCTTTACATCCCAAGGGTGCCCCCTCCCTACTTAGAAATTTTTGGTTGGTTGGTTTTCAAGACAGGGTTTCTCTGTGTAGCCCTGGCTGTCCTAGACTCACTCTGTAGACCAGGCTGGCCTTGAACTCACAGAGATCCACCTGCCTCTGCCTCCCGAGTGCTGGGATTACAGGCATGAGCCACACCCGGCCACCACTCATGAAATTTATTCATTCTGGATCTGGATTCTCGTGGCGGCATCCATTCAGCAGTGAGTGAGTGACCGCCCCGAGAATCAGCCTCTGTGTTTAGGAAAGAGCGAGGTCTCTGGGAGGCTTTGGCAGATTTTTGGATACTTCGCACATTTCCTAAGGTCCTTCTTCCGTGTTTCACGTTTGAGTTGCTGGCGGGCATCTGTGTTCTTGCCAGAGCCTGAGTGTGTGGACCACAGAAGGCTCCTCCTCTCACGGCCCCTGCCCACTCGTTTCTGCCACAGCCGGAGGTGGGCAGGTAGGCTAGGCAGCTTGTCCTGAGGACGTCCCCGAGAGCCTGACTACACGCTCTGCTCCAGAACGTTCTCCAGGGCTGTTTAGAGCCAGGCCGACCAGCACAGGGAGGTGCAGAGCTACCCGGAGTTGACAGCCGTGGGGAGCAGGGGCTGCTGGGAAATCCTCCAAGCACTTCTGCCTCAGGTCAGCTGCTCTGCACGCTCAGGAGACGCTCAAGGACTGCCTTGGCTGCCCAACATGGGGCAGCTTCTCAGTGCCCTCTTCCCGTGCCACAGGCTTGCCTTCTTGGGCTCCTGAGAAACCCCCTCCCACCTAGGTGCAATGGAGCACGCCTTTAGTCCCAGCACGTGGGAGGCAGAAGCAGGTGGATCTCTGTGAGTTCAAGGCCAGCCTGGTTTATAAAGTGAGTCCCAGAACAGCCAGGGCTACACAGAGAGACCTCGTCTCAAAAAAAAAAAAAAAAAATAGACTGAATGAATGGAAAGAAAGAAAAAAGAAGCTGCCTCCCTCAACTCTTCTCAGGCTCTACTCACACTGAGACAGACGTCTATGAATTCTGACTCCTAGTGAGGTGACAGGCTGCTTCCTCTTGTCACACTTGCCTGCATCTACCGTGCAGAGCTGGCTCAGCCTGGCCTGGAGCAGAGGGCTCCATGATGCTTCAAGGAGGAAGAGTCCTAGACGAAGGGACCACGGAGAGGCAGATAGAAATGGCTGTAATCCCAGCACTCGGGAGACAGAGGCAGCAGATCTGAGTTCAAGACCAGCCTGTTCTACAGAGTGAGTTCTGTAGAAACTCTGCTGTTTTGTTTTGTTTGCCTGTGTGAGTGTGTGTGTGAGTGTGTGAGTGTGTGTGTGTGAGTGTGTGTGTGTGTGTGTGTGTGTGTGTGTGTCTGGGGGGGAGAGATAGGGAATCAAAACCCAGATGAATATGATTTTCTGTCCTTGACTCTCCAGCCCACACTCGGGGACTTGTGCCCCAGTGACACCCACATGTATCCAGCTGTGTAACCCAGCACCTCTGCATTTCCCTCCCACTGGTGTGTGGGGCTGAGTGACGGCGGACACAACAGACATGAGGTAGAGTGAGGCCAGAGACGTGTCCACACCCTGAAATCCCCAACCTGAGGCACACCCTGAGACCACACCCTCACTGCTTCCCTGCCTGCCCCAGGGCACACGGCCTGGAGACCCCCAGCTCTCAAGGTGGTCACGGGGGTCACGGGCGGTCACGGACAGTCACAGGGCCAGAGCAGGCACCTGGAGGCAAACAGAGCCGCCCTCGGACCGGCCCACCTGGTGGCCTTGCCAGCCCGGCCTGAGCTCTGGCTGTCACGGTCAGGCGCCTCAGCCAGTCACAGTGTCAGACTGCTCGGCTCCTTGTTCTCATCCCTCCTGGCGGAGGGCTGCAATCGCCCAGAAGCTCTGTGACGCTAAAATCCTCCACAGCCCACAGCCGCGCTCCCAGCTGGACCTGGATGCTGCCGACCCCTCCCTCAGCCATCGCCACGGGGTTGCTGTCCCTTCCCTGCTCAGCAGGGCCACCCTGGCGTCCCACCATTCTCCTTTCACCACTGCTGAGAAGTCCCGCAGAACACGGCCCTGCTCCACAGCCCTCCTCAGTTTGCCTCACCCCAAATCTAGGCCACTGAGCCTTCCACCCCTGCCAGCCCTCCACGCCAAAGCTCAGCTGACTTCAGGGTCTGGGGAGGGCCTGAGCCCTGGGGGTGGCTTTTCTGATGAGCACGCTTTGAGGAGCAGAGCTGAGCACAGAGGTCGTCAAATGCCGCAGAAACACACCTAGGAAGGACCAGCTTACAGTCTCTTTACCTCACGGGCCGGGAGCACGGCGTGCCTGGGCCGAGGCTCGCTCAGGGGTTCAGGCTGACATGTTTTCTGGGGCAGTATGCCCTGGATCCCTGTCCTACTTCGCTTCCCTACCCCTGTGATGAAACATTGACAGAGAGCAACCGAGGGACAAAGGGGCCATTTGGCCTGCGGTCCGCTCCTGTCCTGCCGGGCTGCGACAGAGTCTCGGCACACGGCCGGCCACACGTCAGGAGGGACAGCCGTGCAGACGGTGCCACTCAGGCTTCTCGAGGTAGGTAGGTCAGTGTTCTCACAGAGTGTGGGCCCGGCCAGGTCGGTGCTGCCACAGGAGTGCGGGCCCGGCAAGGCCGGTGTTGTCACGGGAGCACGTGCCAGCCGAGGAGACGGCTGAGTGGGCCCAGCACTGGCCACGGAAGGTTAGACCCTGGCTTTGACCTCCCGAACCCTCAGGGAAAAATGATAATAATAGCAGTCCAGGCCTGGCGTTATTTGAGGACAATCCCAGCAATGGGGAGGCCGAGACTTGGGGATTTGACTGGGCGGCCAGGCCAGCCAGGCCTGTGACCCCAAGCCTGTGACCTCACAAGGTAGAGAGAAAGCCGTCACCACCGAGCCATGGGTCCCCACGCCTAAGAGCGGAGAACACACGCAGAGCGCGCCACAGCCTGCAGCGACCTGCCAGGTGGGATCGCCCGGGACAAAGCACGAGGGCCCCCACCCGCCACGCGGGTCCCCACCGCCACGGGGCCCCCCACCCGCCACGTGGGTCCCTACCGCCACGGGCGCCCCCTCCCCCCCCCCGCTGCTGCCCAGGTTCTTCCTTGTCTATTTACGGCTGTGGAGGTGAGTGCCCACTGCATGGCTGTTTTGCTTCTCCACAGGAGCTCACAGAAATCGGCCCTTTAAGGATTCCTTTTCTTTTCGATCATGTGTGTGCCCGCGTGAGTGTCTTCTGTGTGAGCGAGAGCGCTTCCAGACATGGAGCGTCAGACCCCGGAGTGGCCTCCCACTCGGCTAGAGGCTGTGTCAGACCCCGGAGTGGCCTCCCACTCGGCTAGAGGCTGTGTCAGACCCCAGAGTGGCCTCCCATGCGGCTCGGGGCTGTGCAGTGGGGCCTCTGGGGAGCGATGCGCGTTCTTGGCCGGTGAGCCAGTCCTTACACAGGAGCCACACACACCCGCTCCTTCACAGCCTCGGTTCTCGCGTGCTCTCAGGACAGGTCCTTGCCTGCAGACTGAGGGTGACGTCCCCAGCCCAGGCCACAAGAGGCACAGGGAAGGGAGCTGCTGGCTGCTGGCGGCCCGGAGAGCTCTCCAGCAGGAAGTGCCAGGCGCTTATCTTCGCACACTTCGCACAGTTTCTCTTGTGCTTCGTGGTTCCTCACAGGCCGGTTATTAATTGCTCATTGCAGATGCTGCAAACAGTCCATCCAGTCTGCTGCTTGCTTCTAATTCTAGGTGTCAGCTTTGCCAGGCTCTTCTGCAGTGGCACCCGGCTTGTCAAAAGAATATGTGGCTACCACATCGCCCATACACACGTGGACATCTACGCACGATGGAGGGCGCACACGCGTGCACACACAGATACGCGTGTGACGTATCACTTCTTGTGTTTGGTGTTACTCGTAGGCGAACAGTTTGCCAGTTCTGTTAATGATGTCTACGCTCGTCCTCTAGCCGACTCGTCCTCGCTCCTGTCCTCTGTTGTGGGTTATACTGGTGTCAGCACCCCGTCCTCGTCCTCGCGTGTCTGTGGCCCTGAGCTGTGTATTCGCCGCAGGCCTTCAGTCTACAAAGCGGTTTGTTTGTTGTGGTGAACGCAACAGGCCAGCGAGTGTCGCCCCAAGCGTCTGAGGGACTCAGCCCGGGGCTGCAGGTAACCCTCCTTCCCACTGGGGCTCAGGACAACAACCCCTCCAGCCGGCCTAGCTGCGCACAGCAAAGCCTGAGGCCGAGGCCGAGGCCTCCCCAGCCCTAGCCAGCCCCCCCCCCCCCCCCGGCTGCTAATCCCCAGTGACCAGACACGGGTAAGTCTCTTCTTTTTTTTTACTCTTAAAAAAAAAAAAAAAAAAGTTGACAATCGTCCACTGCCCGCTGCACAGAGCCTGGGAGGGGGGAACCCCAGCGGGCATGGGCCACAAACGCCCCGAAACTCCCAGCTGCGGAGACCCCTAGACAGGGCTCCCCGCCTAAGCCTCACAGCTCAGCGTCAAGAAATAAGTTAGGGGAGGGCGCCTAGCTGGCGGCCCCCAGCTCCGTCTCGCAGACCCAGCGGTAGGGCCTCCTGCACATGTCGTCATTCCAGCGGCCGTCGGCGGAGAAATGGGCGCAATCCTCGCCCCCTCCCAGCCCGTGTCCGTGCCAGTCATCCGGCTGCTCCGGCCTCCAGTTCCTGCGACAGGGGACCGCCGTGAACCCCAGGAAATCAGACTCAGCCTCGGTCCCAGAGGCTCCCAGTACTGGGAAGCAGGGGGCCCTCCCCACCCAGGGACGCACAAGCTGCAGCAGGCAGGCGCACACTCACTTGAAGTTTGTCTCGTAGTCCGTGCCGTCCACCCACCTCCAGGGCCCGTCCCGGTCCGTCAGGCCAATCCAAGTGTTTATAGGGCCCATGTGGTGCTGGAGGAACTTCTGCGGACAGAAACAGAGCTGACAGCCCCTGCCCCCGCCGCCCCACCTGCCCGCCCCCCAGGAGTCCCCGCGGCCCCGCCTGCCCGCCCCCCAGGGGTCCCCGCGGCCCCACCTGCTCCTCTGAGGACGTCACCACCACCAGGTGCGCGTTCTCCAGCTTGCAGTACTTGTCCGCCTCCAGCCAGGGCCGCCCCGAGCTGGAGAACCAGTAGCAGCTGTCTCCGCGCTCCACCCAGTTGATGGGGCAGCAGGTCCGCTCAGAGCCTGGCGTGGGGGAGAGGGTGGGTGAGGAGCCGTCTGTGGGGCTCAGGGTCTGTGGGGGCTCAGGGGACGGGCTGCCAGCCCCGCCGCTCACCGTTGCCCTGAAGCGCCGCCATCTGACAGCTCAGGCTCCGGAGGTCGGTCACCAGCTGATTCGCGAGCTGCAGCAGGCTGGAGTGATCTGGGGCGCCGAGGGCGGCGGGGGAGGGGGTAGAAGAAGGTGGACAAGTGTGAGCACTGGGGGCAGCCAGTCACCGCAGGCCCCGGCCGCCCGGGACTCCGCCCCCTCCCCTCACCGCTCCCCTCCCGCCAGCCCCTCTCCACCCCTCCCCCTCACCTTTGCTCAGATCCTGCTGCTGCTTCTCCAGCTGCGACTCCAGCAGCTTCATCTTTCTTCCCACACTGCCTCCTGGAGGAGAAACTTGCTCCTGACCCTTCCACCCCTCACGGCCCCCACCCCCACCCCCAGGCCCTGGACCGGCCGCCTCACCCTGGGTGCGCAGGGTCTCGACCTGGTCCTCAGTGCTCGCAGAGAAGTTGCTGAAATTCTGCTTTAGAGCCCGCAGGTCCCCCCGGAGCTGGGAGTCTAGGCCGGAGAGGACGTGGGTGTGAAAAACCAGCTGTGCCCACCCATCGCCCGCTCTCGCACGCCCAAGGTTGCCCCCGTGGACTGCCCAGCCCTGGTCACCCACTTTGGGACGCGATCACACAGACAACCAGGAGCAGCAGGAGGCTGAGGCCCAGGGAGAGCAGGAGCAGCCGGGGCCCGGAGCAGAGGCGCTGCCAGAGCGGTGGGGCGGGCGGCGGCCCTGCAAGAGAGCAGTCAGGGTTCGACCCTGGCGCCTGCTGTGGACCGCGGGGCCTCGAGGGGTGCACGCTGAGCCCTCCAGCGGCCTGAGAGGAACGACGGAGATTACGCAACTGGGGCAACCCGGGAGGATCCACAGCAAACTAGGACCAGTTCGAAGCGCCGCGCTTTGGCCCGCCCGTGCGCGGCCGAGGCCGAGCCTCTGCTGCCACCCTGTGGCCCGACGGCGTCATTGCACGCGACTAACCGCGCCTGGGAAAGGCATCCTTCCTCTCCAGGAATCCGGAGCACCCGGGGCCTCCCCAGCGGAGAAGACCACGCTCGGTCCTGCCAGCTGGCTTGGCTTCTCCCTTTTCCCTCCCTGTGCTCCTCCCTGCACAGAGGCGCGCTGCCCGCCAGGGCCGCCTCAGGAGCTCCTGCCGTGCTCTGCTAACACAGCAGCCCCTGCCCAGAGCCGTCGGGAGTGGGGAGGGGGTGATTTACACACAGAGCGCTGCCCCTCCCGTGGGACCCCTCCCCATGCCCTCAGCCTGATCCTGACGACCACGGACACCACCACCGCACACACTGGCCTGGCCTCAGAAGGGACAGTAGTCACCCTTCCACAGGCCCCGCGCCCGGGATCCGCCCGCTGCCAGGGTCATGGGTGGCGCAGGAGGACCGGGGCAGCTGAGGACTGTAGCCCTGTGCCCTGTACCCAGCCCCAGCAAGAGCAGCAGCCACTGTCCCCTAAGGGCGGCAGGGGGACAGGGGCTGAGTGGCAGGAGCTCTCCTCTGGAGGGGCACGCTCACCTCTCCGCAGATGGTGGTCGTTCTCCTCATTGTCCAGATGCTGGAAATCTTGGTAATCCTTTGTCATAATAGCGTCGGAGATGGGCCTAGGACGGCCAAGTCCAGAGCTGAGGCCAACAGGCCCCGACAAAGCCCAATCCCCTTCACATCTGACACACTCCCTTCTTCTCCCATCTGCTCCCAAGCCTGGCATCCAAAACTCTACCCTCTAGCCGGGCATAGTGGCGCACGCCTATGATCCCAGCATTTGGGAGGCAGAGGCAGGGGGATCTCTGAGGGTTCACGGCCAGCCTGGTCTACAGAGGGAGTTCCAGGCTAGCCAGGGCTACATCCTGTCTAAGAAAACTCTATCCTCTCCTATTTACACAAACTTGTGTGTGTGTGTGTGTGTGTGTGTGTGCCCGTGTGTGTGCCCTCAGGACCCCTCCACCCACCCTCTTGTGGGCCACCCACCCCTTCTCCCCGACTTTACTTACTGAAGGTCCCTCACACCACACAGCCCAGGCTAAGGAGGGGGCTGATCTGAAGAACCAGGTGGACAGCCCTGGGCAACGGGAGAGGAGGGGACAGGGTCCACCCAGGGGCCCTGAGCACGCTGAACCTGGCATTGCCAGTGCCAGGACTTTGGACCGTAAACAGAGGTGGGAATGGATTTCGGATGGGGAGGTATTTGGGGTGGAGGGAAGGTGTGGGTGACCTCTATTCTATGTCTCAGAAAAAAAGGGGTCTCCTGACTCTCACACTCACGCGCACACACACACACACGCACGGGTTACGCCCCCACGGCACTAATCTTTACCTTTCTGTGGGGAGGGGCAGGCCGCAAAGGCCAGGGTGCAGTTGGCCGGGGTCCCTCCCCTCTCTGTTCTGAATTTCTCAGAATTGTCCGTATCTCCAAATATCCCTGACCGGGATCAGAAGCACCAGCTGATTCCCGGCTCTTGCCCAATCCTGCCCTGTGACCTTGGCCCTGTAATTGCAAGCTGTGGCTTCCTGGGGGCTCACGGCTTGCAGCCTAGCCTGACCTACTCCTGCAGTCCTCCAGGCAGCAGGAGGAGGCCAGAGAAGCCGTTCTTCCCGGGGACTGGGGCCAAGAAGTCGCCGGTTCTGCCCTGTGCCCCAGTGCTTTGACCTGCCTCAGACCCAGGGAGCAACCCATTCTGCAGGCAAGAAAGCTGAGGCCCTGCAAGGCAGGAGCTTGCCAGAGCCACACTGCACAAAAGAGTGAAGAGGAAAACATGGGCAGCCAGCTCCGCGCCCTGCGTGCCCTCCAGCACCTCAGCCAGAACAGGGCCCTTAGCTGGGCCGCACCCAGGTCCCCAAGTCCCCTCAGTCCTGAGACCTCCCTGGCGGGGGAAGGGAGGCTCCGACTGTGGCCATCCGCAGCCCCCGAGCCGCTCAGAAGGCATCGCTTACATAAACGCAGCCGCTGCGTGTCCTTGTTTGTCTGTGTCCTGAAAACCCTCCTGTTTGCATGGACTAGGCTCGCTGCCAGCGATTTTGGTGAAAATTGGGCCATTAATTTAACACTCTCTGATTTTGCCACTTAAGGTCCAGTTTATTCTGGCAAACAGACGCAGCTCCAGTGTGGATGGCAGCTACTGACAGGCAGGGCAAGGAGGGGTTCAGGGGTGAGGCGCGCCCCGTCTCTCGCTCTCTGGGTGCTGGTGCTACCTCCACATTAGCGTGGAAAACAGCAAAACACCGAAAACTCGCCATTTTTTTTCATCTTTCTATTTGCGTATTGTTCCGGAATGGGGCATCTTAAAGTCTGCTCTGCAGCCTCGAGCCCTGCCCGGGGTGGGCAGAGAGCGCTAACGGACTAGTGCGAGCGCCTGTGTGTTCCTGCCAAGTGCCTCGCTCGCGTGACAGGCGCCATGCTGCCTGCTGCCACGTGGGGTCCTCTGTCCCCTGCCGCACGGGCCTCTCCACGCCTGCTTGACTGCTGGCCTCGCCTGTGAAGAGCGCCATCACGCCCTCTGGTCTCCCAGCTCTGCCCTCCTCATCCGGGAGAAGAGCCACACCGCGTGAGCAGAGCCGAGAGAGCACACACACACACAGAGACACAGAGACATGTGCTCACAGATGTCTCACGGACACACGGAGGCGTGGGCCTGCACTGCGGGGCGTGAAGACTTGCAGGCCGGCTGGACGCTCGCTGGGTGGCAGCGCGGGGCCCTGGCACGCCCAAAGCCATGGGTTCAGACCTCCGGGCTGCACAAAGGGCGAGGAAGGTGGTGGGCACCGGCTAAGAATGCAGCAGCTGGCCTCGGCGCGAAAACTGTCAGAGGGGCTGGGGGCCCAGAGGCAGTGAGCTCAGCCAGGGGTGTGCCTTGGAAAGGTTCATCTTTTCCTGGATCTCTCTCCCCCTCCTCTCTCTCTGTCTCTCTTTGTCTCTGTCTCTCTGTCTCCCTCTCTCTCCCTCTCCCCCATCTCTGCTCCCTGGCTGTCACCCAGTAAGTAGCCTTCTCTGCCACACCCCCCACCCTGCCACAACCCTGGGTGGAAGCAAGCCCCGCCCCTCTGAGTCTCTCCCTCCGCAGCAGTGACTACACAGATGAGACCCCGGCCCGGTGGGGGGCAGAGTGAGTCCCGGGCTGCCAGCTCGGAGCTGGGGTGGACAAGCAGAGAGAAATGAGTCTCCTTCGGGGGAAACTGGGAAAAGGAGGTATTTTTCAGGTTGGGGGAGGCCTGGACAGCTCCAAAACTGAGGAGCTGCCTGAGGGCGAGCAAGGGCTTCGGGGACGAGGCCCCCAGAAGGGGGTGCAGGCAGGGCCTGAAGCCGTTGTCCCAGGCCCTCTCGAGGGTTTGCGGAAGCTGAAGCGCTGAGTGAGCAGCGCCGAGCTGTGGCCTCCTCTCTGGGCCCGGTGAGAGATGGACTGGGCCTTGGTCACCTTTCTCTTGCAGTGAACAGACATGACCAAGGCAGCTCATTCACAGAATAAATAAAATAAGACGTTTAACTGGGGCTAATGGTGTCTGAGAAATCCATGACCGACAGGGCAGGGCGCCCGGCGGGAGACCTCCCGCCCGATCCACAGAGGCAGAGCGAGGGGGGTGGCCCTGTGGGCCTCAGAGCCGGTGCCTGGGGACACGCCTCCCCTCAAGGACACCCCTCTTCTTTCTTCCCCAAACAGTTCCACCGCCCAGGGTGAAGCCTTCAAATGCGTGAGCCCTCGCGGGGCCTTCTCACCAGCCACCACAGGCGAACACGCGTGTCAGGAAAGGGAGCGGGCGCCCGAGTGGGCTCATTTGCATGAGGTTCTGCACGCTCCCCAGGGCAAAGCAGCGGCCCTGGAAACAGTGCCCCACGCAGATAAGCCCTCGTGTTTCACAGGAGACTTCAAGCCACGGCCACGCGTGACCGCCCTACCCTGGCCTTGCCCCAGACTTGGGGAGAGAGAACCGAGTGCCACAGGTCCACAGCCCTGACCGCAGCACCTGGCACCGGAGGCTTCGAGCTGAGCTCATCCCGCATCGAGCTCCCGAGAGCCCCACAGCCAGCAAGGGCTGGAGAGAGGGGGCTGAGCTGAAGCCGGACAGATTGTGCAATGAGTGCTGGCTGCGTGGCTGCATGCGTGGCTGCGTGGCTGCGTGGCTGCATGCATGGCTGCAGGGCTGGGGAAGGGAGGGACAGCCAGGGCGAGGAGGCGGCCCTGCACCAAGCGTCCCGTTGGAGCTGACACCCGCAAGCACGACGGTTCAGGGAAGGCCTCAAACACCGAATGCTGTGGGGTTTGCGTCATTTTCCGGTTTACCCTGTAGGCGAGCAGACCCATTCGCTGTGTGCACGCGCTCGGGCACGCCACGTCCAGGGCTGGAGGTGCCCACTCTCAGGGCCCCAGCGAGGCGGGCAGTTGCCAGCTGGGGAAGCGGGCGAAGCGCCTTGCCCTGGTCGGCGACACCGCAGTGGCTACCGCCGCGGGCAAGGCCGCGGGGCTCTAGCGCCCCCTGCTGGACGCTCTCTAGTGGCACACGTGGAATCCGGCCCTCTGGTTTGGTTTGTATTACGGTTATTTCTATGTAACTGTTCTGGTTTCTCTTAGTTTCGCTCTTAACCCGCTATCGCGTAAATAATTGGGACTCTTTGTATCTGTCCATAATAAGCTTCACGACACAGGAACTGCGCAGTCATTACCCGTTCGGGAACCCTCTAGGCTAACCTGCTTCCCGCCCAGCGCACAGCCAGGCATGCTTGCACTTTGCAGCTTTCTGCTGAGCTCTCTCAGGGTCTCCTGGACCTCTTCTCCCGGATGAATGCCCTGCTTCTTCCTCTAGCTCTTCCTCACCTGGCTGGCAGGATGTCCAGCCCTGCGTCCTCGCCTGCTCAGTGATTGGCTGTGGAGCTAGTTTATACGTCATTGAGACGCCTCAGGACAAGGCTTGCAACCAGATGTGGAGGTGCAGAAATCAGCATTTAAATTCCACAATAACTTTACACCTTCAGGTTTGGTTTGGTTTTTCCAGACAGGTTTTCTCTGTCCTGGACTCACTCTGTGGACCAGCCTGGTCTCCAACTCACAGAGATCTGCCTGCCTCTGCCTCCCTGAGTGCTGGCATCGCAAGCGTGTGCCACCATGCCTGGCTGCTTGTTTTTGTTTGTTTGTTCTAACATTTCTTTATTTGTTGTATGGATGTGAGCATTCAGAGGTCAAAGGACAACGTCTCTGCTTCCACCATATGGGTCCCTAGAGGTGGTGAACTCGGGTCTCCAGGCTTGGCAACGGGCACCCTTTCTCACTGGGCCCTGTCCCCAGACGCTTTGCCAGCTTTCCACGGCACCAGAATGCCATGGGGCAGGAGGGAACATAAAGTCCTGTGAGCCGATCCTGCTTCCCCTCTGGGGCCTGCTACACCAGGACCCTCCTCTGTGCTGTCTTCCAAACCTACTTGCTGCTGCTCTCCTTGGCTCACTCCTGTCATGTCATCATTTCTGTCAACACAGCATTGCTCCAGCCGAGGCCGCATGCCTAACCTAGCCCTGGACAGGGCCCAACAGCCACGGTACTTGCTTAGCAGCACTCAGCGCTTCAAACCCTCTGCCTTGTTTTCATTCAGCTTTGTCCATCCCCACTGAGGGGCCCGAGTACCCTGACAAGGGGTGTTGACTTCTTCATAGTTAGAACACACGCCAGAACCAAAAACAAACACAACCAAACAAAAAAGGGACAGTGGGGACTTGATAAAGACGTGAAGAGGGTAAGAACAGAGAAGCCAGGATTTGAATCCACGTCAGGTAGGAAGCCCAGGCAATGCCCTGCCTTCCGGGGCTGGCTGAGGGCAGTGGCCGCTCTTGCAGAGGACCTGGTTTGACTCAGCACCACATGGTGGCTCACAAGCATCTCTAACTCAGGTCCCCGGGACCCAGCACCCTGCTCTGACTGTGAGGGCACCTGGCACCCACGGTGCAGACACACCTGTGGGCAAAGCACCCCCACACATAGAACCTTTATTTTTAAAATGTGCTCGTGTTGCTGTGCGTGTGAATCTTTTCCCATGCATGCACCATGTGTGTCCCCCAGACCTCCTGGATCTAAGATTGAGATGGCTGCGAGCCTCCATGGTTGTGACCCGGGTCTTCTGCAAGAGCAACAGGTGCTCTTGACCTCAGAGCCGTCTCTCCAGCCCCACACGTAAAAGTTTTAAATGAGATCATTTCCAGTCTGATGCCAAGAATGTTGATGCACACCTTTAACCCCAGCACTTGGGAGACAGGGGCAGGTGGATTTGTGAGTTCGAGGCCAGCCTGGTCTACATGATGGATTTCAGGACAGCCAGAGAGCTACATAAAGACCCTGTCTCAAAAGCTTTTTTTTTTTCTTTTGGTCTGGAGTGATAGCTCAGAGGTTCACAGCGTGGCCCACTCTTCTAGAGGACCCGGGTTCAGTTCCCAGCACCCGTGTGGCAGGTCACAACTGTCTGAACCTCCACTTCCAGAGGATCCAACACCCTCACGCAGACACACGTGCAGGCAAAACAGGAATGCATTTTTTTTTCAGTTTGCCTCAAGGGAGCAGAGGAGCGGAGGACAGCGAGACAGTGCTTGTCCAGCCTGTGGGCCTAGGTGTGAACCTCGTTCAAGGTGAGGGACACCAAACGAACGCTGTCCGTAGCCTTGGAATGACATGCTCTGCACGGCTAAGCACGCTCCCTCAGATGTGTGAGATGAGGAGGGAACTGTCTAACCATGTGAATTTCTGGGTGTGCAAATTTGTCAGGTACACAGATCTTTCACATCGCTTGAAAATAACGGAAAACAGGAGTGATGGTGGGTGCCTGTGACCCCAACATTGCGAGGTGGAAGCAGAAGGATCGCGAGTTCAAAGTCATCCTCACCTGCACAGCAAATCTGAGGCCGGGCTGGGAACCTGAGACCCTCTCTCTCAAAATAATAAAACGGAACAAGAGCCACTGTGACGATGCAGAAGGTACTTTGCCCACCCAGCCTGACACCCTGAATTTGATCCTTGGAACCCACATGGTGGAAGGGGAAAATCGACTCCCCCGGGTTGGCCTCTGACCCCCACACATGCACCACCCTCGCACTCGCAATTAGAAAAGGAAAACAAAGAAAAAAGTGACAGGAGCTGAAGAGATGGCTCAGCGGTTAAGAGCTTGCTGCTCTCCAGAGGACCCACGTTTGGGTCCCAGCACCCACGTGGGGTAGCATCTGTGAGTCCTGATCCAGGGGACGAAATACTCTCTTCTGGTCTCCTGGGGCCTCCACAGACATACACACACACACATAGATTTGATTTTTTTTTTTTTTTTAATTAAAGGCAGTAATAATAATGCAGAATTTGAGCCTGGGTGGTGGGGCACAGTCCCAGCACTCAGAGGCTGTAGCAGGATGTCAGGTTGGAAACCAGCCTGGGAAACTTAACCAAAACAAAAAAACAAAAACAAAACAAAAAACCTGGGAGATCTACCCCTTCCAGGTAAGGTCTCCTCAGTGCCTTGGACCCAGACCCGTTCCCTTAGCACACCTTCCTCAGTGCCTGGATCCTCCCTTTGGCCTGGCCTCACCCTACCCAGAACCCAGCCGAGAGGATTATCTGAAAGCCGCCCTCCAAAACAGCGCCTGTGCACCCGGCCGGACATCAGGCCCCGGGTCCTACGTGCTGGGTGGATAATTCCCCTGGGCATGCCAGGGTCACCGGTTCATGCGGCCGCGCTCCAGTGACCTCTGCCTTGCTGCTGGATGACTCGTCTTCCCCTCGGTTGGTCTTTCGCTCTCCTCTCTGCTCAGGGTGACTATGAAAACTGCCCTTGGCAGTTGTTGAGGATTTAACGAGTGCCAGGGGTCCCACCCCAGCCTTCTCCTTGAATGATCCCTGGCAATCAGAAAGACATGGGAACAGAGTCACAGTGGCTGTCAGCAAGCCGCCTGTCTGTCAAGTTCTGGGATTGCACACTCATCCCCATTTCTTCTGGATTTGGGGTCACATTTCTGATTTCTTACCCACAGTATCTGCCAAGACTCCTCATAATTTTTCCTGCAAGATGGAGCACAAAGAAATCCAACAACTATTCACACAGCACCCCTCCTCCGGAAAACTCTACTCTAGAGACTGTTCATACCAGGCAGGGGTGGTGGCGCACGCCCTTAATACTAGCACTGGGGAGGCAGAGGCAGGCGAATTTCTGAGTTCCAGGCCAGCCTGGTCTATAAGGTGAGTTCCAGGCCAGCCAGGGCTACACAGAGAAACCCTGCCTCAAAAAATAATAATAATAACAACAACAACAACAATAACAATAAATAATAAAGTCAGGCGGTGGTGGTTCACGCTTTTAATCCCAGCACTTTGAAGGCCAAGGCAGGTGGATCTTTGTGGGTTCAAGCCCAGCCTGGTCTACAAAGCGAGTCCAGGAGAGCCAAGGAAAAGCCTTGTCCCGAAAAACAAAAACAAACAAACATTCTGCGCGTGGCCCCATGAGTGTAAGGAAGAATGTTTGCTCTAGACAGCCCTGTCTTTAACGGGTCCACCTGGGGTTTTTCAACTCTAATCACCAAGAAATACACATTCGGTAGAAACTAAGTTTTTGTTCTTATTGCATTTGTCTTTTAAGGTAGCTTCCTTCTGATGCTCAGGCTGCTGGCCTGGGTTAACCCTGAGTGTCCCAAGCGCTGGGATTACACGCAGAAGCCTCCATAACTGGACTTTTTAATCTTTTTATGGCTGGCGCTGTCCTGGGTGCCTCCTGAGGCTGGGTGGCGGTGGCACATTCAGCTTCCAGGCCGCCCCCTAGGCTGCTCACTGCTCTGACACTGCGGGCTCTGCCTCACCAAGGCCCGTGCTCTGAGCCCTTTCAGGTGGATGAGGCCAAGTCCTAAATCGTGTTTAGACCTGTACATTCCGTCCAGCTTTGTACAAAGGTCATTTTCGGGCCCCGGGGGGTGGAGGACGCTTCTGCATTTTTCTTCAGGAACGAAAGGGCCACCAGCGGAGATGAGACCAGCTAGGGCAGTAGTCAGGGCTGGACTAGGTTGGCCAGGGGCCAGCTGAGCCCCCACTCTTCTCAGGCCCACGGCCCTCGTGTTGCTGCCCAGTTTGACAACTCCTTCCCAGGGCCCTCTCAGGCACTCCCGTCCCTGTGAGGCAAGGGTCTGAAGTTCCCAGACCCACCCGTCCCAGGCCCCCACCTGTGTCCTCCGCTTCCCTCCCTCACCCCAAAGAAGCAGGCCACACACCGGGTTTCAAGTATCTGTCTCTTCCTTTCACTCTCTCAAAAGAAAATATAAATAAATAAATTGCAGAAGGCGGCAGCATTTCCTGTCTTCCCCTGGCTCCCAGACACCCAACCCCTGACCCCTTACCCCCCACCCCCCTCCCATATTCCCCAGTCCCTAGACCCATCCCTCCCCTTTTCCCAAAAATAAACTAAAATAAAACAAAATAAAGTCCCAGGGAAAAAAAAAAAAAAAAGCCACATTAGACCTTCCACTCATGCAAACCGGCAAAGAAAAGGTGGAGGTGTGTGAAAGATGGGGGCACCACAGCAGAGCCCCCAACTTCTCCCCCCAAAAACCACCTTTGAGAAGAAAAAAATGGAGAAAATAATGAGAACTGAAACGGCATGGGGAGTGGCGGGCGGGCGAGCCCAGCCTCGGGAGCGCGGAAGCCTGTGGCCCTGCAACCCTACAGCGGGGGATCCCTTGAGAGGGCCCTGACTTCTGGAATGTGTGGGGAGAAAACGGGGAGGGCAGAGGCCCCCGTGGGTCTGTGTGTGCGTGGGGGCGGGTAGGGTAGGGGACCTAGGGAGCAAGGGCTCGGAACCAGGAGCCCAGCCCCCTCCCAGGCCGCAGGTTCCTGGGGTCCAGGAGCCCTGATCTGGGGTGCGGGGTACATGCAGAGGACTGTTCCCCCTCCGGTGGGCTGGATCCAGTTAGAAAGGAAATAAATAAGAAGGGTGGGCAGGGAGGCCGGGGTGCGAGGGGCTCGGGCTATCCAGTCCAGACCAAGGGCCCAGGTGATGGAGGCAGGGTGAGTCCAGGCCAAGCCAGGGCAGGGATCAGAGTCTCTCTCGGGCTGGGACCCAGATGTAGGGGCCTGAGAGGTCTTCAATGACACGCTTCACTTTGTGGTAGATCTCCTCAAAGCTGTCGCCCTCTACGATGGCTGCGAGCGGGGTGGAGCAGGGAGTGAGGCCAAGGTCCCAAAGACGTGTGCCCAGGGAGTCCCCGGCAAGGAGCACTGCCTGCCCTGCAGCCATGAGTGTGGAGCCCACCAACAGGACACTGCCTCCCGCCTACCCTGCAGGGCTCCGCCCGATCTCAGTCAGAACTGTGCTCATCCCTTAAGGGCAGCGGCTGGCTCCTCCTGATCTCAGTCATCCCTCACAGGAGCGGCTGGCTCCACCTGATCTCAGTCATCCCTCACAGGAGCGGCTGGCTCCACCTGATCTCAGTCATCCCTCACAGGAGCGGCTGGCTCCACCTGATCTCAGTCATCACTCATGGAGTGGCCTCTCACCCGATCTCAGTCATCCCTCACGGAGCGGCTGGCTCCACCTGATCTCAGTCATCCCTCAACAGAGTGGCCTCTCACCTGAGAAGCACTCTGTGAACTCCTGCTCCAGCTTCGTGGCTCTGTCGAAGGCTTTCCGGGCTTGCTCCTCCGTGATCCGCTTATTGATCTCTCTGTGGAGAGTGAGAAAAACACAGCCGTGAGGGCTGGCCCCCTCTGTGTTTTCACTTCCTCCATCCTGACGTGCTAAGCTGCAACTTCCTTCTTTGTGCTGGGGCGCGCAGCCAGCCACACCCTCTGCAGCTGCCTGCACTCTCGGCACCCGCCCATCCAGGCCCTCTCTGGACCGACCCGTCCAGCCTTCAGCCCCAGAAGGGATGCAGAGTCTCCATCCTAACTGCATCTGGGGTTCCGATTTGCCCCGGGGCCCCTGAGAACTGTAGTCCTGCGCAGCCGAGGCAGGAGGGACCTGTCACTGCCCCAGCCTGGCTCTCCACCCTCCAGCCAGCCCTCTGGGCCGAGAGGGCCTCCGTGCGGTCCAGGCGAGGCCCCACGTGGGGAGCGGAGGGGAGCCCAGCTCCATACTCACAGCACGTTCTCCAGGGAGCGGGGACGGATGAAGATGGCGATGGGGTGCAGGTGGGCCGCCTGCAGCCGCCGCACGGCATTGGCCGAGACATCGAGGATGCAGTGCTTCCCCTGGGGGCCGGCGGGGGGCGGGAAAGGACACAGCACACAGAAAGGCAGGGGCAGGAGGTTGGCCGAAGGGGAAGTGACAGATGTCAAAGGACATGGAGGGAAGAGAAGAGAAACAGGTATGGACAGGGTGACCAACAGCGCGGAGAAGGAAGGTGGGGCGCCAAGCACCGGGGGACAAGGAAGGGCAGAACAGAGGGGAGACAGGCAAAGAGAGGCCCCAAAGGAGGTAGTCAGAGGGCAGGCCAGGGCAGGCGTGGAGAGACAGCAGAGGAAAGGATAAAGGAATTAGGATAGAGGGAGGAGGGAGGGGAGGACGGACAGAGGACAGACAGATGGAAGGAATGCGAGAGACAGATGGGAGGGAGGGGAGGCAGATGGAGAAAAGAGCCGCAGAGGGAGGACAGGCAGTGAGGGGGGGCAATAGGGAAAAGGAGATTAAGGAGGGATGAGAGAGGGGAGTAGGGACCCCACAGGAAAGGGAAGGAAAGGAGCAGGGGAAGGCATGAACGCCGTCAAGGGCAAAGCCCCAGGAAGGGGAGAAATGGGGCAAGAAGGGAGGAGAGGCGGAGAGGCGGGGACAGTGGGGAGCATGGGGTCAGGAAGCAAGGGAGCCACAGAAAAGCAGGCGTCAGGGTTGCCCAGGAGGAGGAGGAGGTGGAGGAGCGGAGCGCAGAGCCAGTGGGGAGAGAGACAGAGAGAAAGAGTTAGAGAGAGCGGGGAGAGGGCAGGAGGAGGGCGGTGAGGTCCCGCCAGTCTTACCTGCTCTGCCACCTCCCGCACAGACTGCACGCTGGTCCCGTACAGGTGGCTGTTGTACTGGCCAGCCTCGATGAACTTGTGCGCCTGGATGTCCTTCTCCATTTTCTCCCGGGAGGACACAAAGTGGTAGTCCCGGCCATCTATCTCATATTCCCGCTTAGGGCGTGTTGTATCTGCAGGGAGCCGCCCGCCCACGAAGAGCTCACCGTCGCCCTTCCTGCCAGCCTACGTCACCCCCCGCCCCAGAGACTCAGACAGGACAGAATTGCCCCCCCAGGACCCCCCAGGCTCTGGCCCAACCTTCCTGCCGCACACCCAGAAGGGGGCAGGCAGCGCCCCGCTCTACGGTGGTCTGTGTCCCACTGTACGCCAGTGTCACGGCCCTGACAACTCCAACTCCGTAGACCCAAGGCCCCACACTCACGAGGGACACAGGATCCAAACTTGTCGGGGAACTCAGAGAGAAGGTCGTCGTTGGCGCGGTCTTTGGTGGGCCCGAGGATGATGATGGGGCGAGCATAGTGCACTAGGGAGAAAGAACCTGGCTCAGGCAACAGGCAGATGCCGGGCGGGGGCTGGGGCGGGGGGAGGCAGGGGCCAGGCGGGGGCCTGAGGCTGAGGCCAGGCAGAGCGGGCAGGCGGGGGGGGGGGGGGAGCGGCGGGGGGGCTGAGGCCGAGGCCAGGCAGAGCAGGCGGGAGGGGGGCAGGGGAAGCGGGGGGGGGGGGCTGAGGCAGGGGCCGGGCAGGGGCCTGAGGCTCACCTTCCATCTGCGTCACTGTCTCATAGCTCAGAACCGAGTCTTCTCGACCTGGTGAGAGACGGACATCTGCAAGGGGCTCCAAGGCAGGGG
Source organism: Meriones unguiculatus (assembly GCF_030254825.1). Classification (NCBI taxonomy): domain Eukaryota; kingdom Metazoa; phylum Chordata; class Mammalia; order Rodentia; family Muridae; genus Meriones; species Meriones unguiculatus. Next base: position 2,115,945 of record NC_083359.1, read on the forward strand.
CCTGGGGCCACCTCGCCTGCTTTCCCAGGAAGGTCAAGGTGTGTTTCGTGCACCCTGCTGCTTCCCACTGACCCTACCTACCCTGTGATCCAGAGCTGGAGCCCCAGTCCTAGGAGAAAGAGCAGGCCTTGTGGTAGGTTCGGGGTTTGGCTCAGTGGCCTCCCTACCACTCCCTCACCGAGTCACCGTCCACCTGGACCTACCTTGGCCTTTAACCTTGACCACTCTCGTCGCTCAACCCTGTGGGACACATGGAGGAAGAGCAGGGAACAGAGAAGACGCACAGTGAGGTCCCTACACCCTGGCCCCCTCGGCAGCCTTGGTCCCCAGCAGGGCCTAGCCAGCTCCGGAGAGCCCCCTGCTGGATGCCCCCCCTGGGTGCCTCTACCAGGAAGGCCGCCGGCCCGGAGCCTCACCGCCGTTTGCTGGGAATGAAGCCAATGTCGTCGGTCTCACTGTCAGAGTGGACCCGCCGCGCCTGCCACCACTCCTCGTCACTGGCATCAATCACATGCAGCACGTCCCCAAAGCGGAAGCTCAGGGCCTGGCTCAAGAAGCCGCAGTCCTTGGTCTTGTCATAATCAAACAGCGCCCTACAGCACAAGCGACTGAGGGTCAGGGCCCCGCTGAGGGCCAGGAAGGTGGGCCAGCTGGACGGGGCAAAGCTCTGCCACAGACACCAGGAAACCTCAAGGCTGGCTAGGGATGACAAAGCGACGACGCAGAGAAAAGCAAGGGGGCTGCAGACGGAGGAGAGCCCGAGGGCTCTGTAGTGTTGTCTGACAGTGAGCACTGAGGGACCCCAGGACCTGCTGAGCCCCCAGAAGAAAGGGAGAGCTTGGGTGTGGGCCTTGCACCAGCAGGGACACAGCAAGCTCGGTCTAGGACTCGCCCAGGCACAACCCAAAGGAGAGGGCCCAAAAGCATCAGCCAGAGCTGGTCTGAACCTCCGAGACGGTATCAAGCTGGGCCAGACGGCTCTAAGAGACAGCTGTACAGCAGAGCGCAGACGGGGCCAGCCTACTGCACGAGGAGAGAGGATGAAGGAGATGGGCAGGGGACTGGAGAGGCAAGGAGACAGGAAGAGGAGCCTTCCTGGTAGGGGGACCCCCAGGCTGGGCATCCAGCAGGGGGCTCTTGGGAGTCAGCTAGGCCCATGTGTTCCTTGAGAAGGGGGCAAGTGCTGCTGAGATGTCAGAAGATCAGCTAGGGTGGCTTTTCAATGGTGGTTTCGGTGCCCGCCTAACAGGCACGAAGTTGGGGTTCAATCCCTAGCACGGGAGGGGCGGGGGGGTGCAGTGGAAGGAAGAGATAGAAATGAGACAGACAGACGGGAGGCAGGCTCCGAAGAGCTCGGGCCTTCCCGCCGAGGCTAACTAAGGTGCCGAGAAGATGCAAACATCCCAGGGCTGGGTGTGTGGCGGGTGCAGGGCGATTACTGAAGACAGGGGTTCAAACTCGGCCTAGGTCCAAGGGAGAGAGGGAAGGAGGGAGAGAGGGAGGAAGAGAGGGAGGAGGCCTGCTGTGTTAGTGCTGGCCTTCGGTCCTGCCAGGAAAGCCATTGGGAAAGTACTTGGGCAACCAGTGGCTAGAAGGCAAGTACAAGACTTGGGGCTGTTTTTCAACCAGATGATATATTCCAGATCAGTGATCAGCCCTGGTGGGCGAGAACGACACGCCCAGGAAGAACCATGCCCAGGAAGCCCCTCACCTGATATAGAAACCTCTCTTGGGGTTGCTCCGCAGGGACGCAGTCCCTGAGCCCAGGCTGCTGTTCATGAGCTGCTCCCGAAGGTCATGGATCTTGGCCTCGAACCGGCTGTACTCTGAGGAAGGACAGAAGGTTCTGGAACGCTGTCCAGCCGTCCTGACACACCCCCTCCACGCTCACCCCACCCCGCTGGGGCCGTCCGAGGGCCAGCTCAGGCCTCGGGAGCTCAGGCCTCGGGCGCTCAGGCACACCTTCCGGTTTGTACTGCGCTATGATGGTGACTGTCTGGCCCGCGTTCTTCAGGGCGATGGCGGCCTGCTCGTGGCTGGCGTTCCGGAGGTCGACACCGTTGACCTAGGCAGGGAGAAGAGGTGTCCCCCGGGGCCCAGCCAGCCCCCGGAGAGCGCAGGGCCCCCGGGCGCAGCGCGGAGCCTCGCACAGGCCCCTCCCTCACCGACAGGATCTGGTCCCCCTTCCGCAGCTCCCCGCTGAGGTCGGCCGGACCCCCGGCGAGGATGAAGGAGATGAAGATGCCCTCGCCGTCCTCGCCACCCACGATGTTGAAGCCCAGGCCCGTGGAGCCCCGGTGGATGACGATCCGCCGCGGCTCCCGGGGAATGTCTTCCTCCCCCAGCAGGTCCTTGGCCACAGGGGAGTAGCGCCGAGGGGAAGTGGGGGTCATGGCTGTGGGGTAGTCAGTGCCCAAGTAGCTGCTGTGGCTGATCTCGTTGTCCAGGTGCTGAGAATACGCTGAGGGGAGACGGGACAGGATGAGATGAAAGCGCAAGACCGCGGTACCCACCCAGGCATCCTCCCCACCCACCCCCCCCCCACCCCCGGACGGAGCCCAAGCCGGGCTCAGCCAGAGGATGCGGGCGGAATGTGGGCCATCCGCAGCCGGGTCAGAGATGTGCAGGCGACACCACAGGGCAAGGACCTGAAGGATTGGTGACGGCAAAGGGGCCTGTGGGTCCAATGCTCTTCCTAAAGCAGCTCTCAGTCCATTAAACTGTCCCTCACGCCTGTCATGGTTTTGTTTCCTTTAATCGGGTCATTTATCTTAAGTATTTTTCCACATTCTGCGAGGGAGACTGCTTATACCCGTGGCCTTACTCAGCCTGTGCCCCTGCCTTTCTCCTTTTCCCAGGCTTGGCCTAGAGCCTTAAGCGGACTCAAATTCAGTGAGCAAACATTCTCCCCGCCCACAGCTGCGGGTATGCCACACCCCCAGATCCGCTGGAGAAGCGGGCAGAGTTCCAGGCCAGTGGGGCTGCACAGTAAGACCCTGTCTCAAGGGGGAGGGGTGCCTGTCTTTCTAGAATTGTCGGGTTCTGGTGTTTGCCCCGCCCACTACAGCGTGCTCTGCCACTGCTGAGGGCACAGGGACAGTCAGACTCCTGCAAGGACTGTCCTGTGCTGAGGTGGTGTCCAGGCCTACCACGCCCTTAGGCTGCCGCAAACCCAGGCCAGCACTGGTTACACAGCGAGACCCTACCTCAAAACAGTAACAGTGAGAAAACATGCTCCCGCCTTCATGCACACGTGCGCGCGCACACACACACACACACACCCAAGCTGCAGCACAGCACCCTTGTGCTTACTCTGATAAAGCTGACACAGGGAAGAGGGTGGATGAGGCTCTCCCTTACGCTTTCAGGGAGAAAGGTAAGACCTCTAGACACCGAGAAGGCTGTCTGGCAGTGCAGTCAGGACCCCAGACCTGGCCCGCTCCGTGCAGCCACTGCATGGCTCCCCAGACCGCCTGGTCACAGCTTGGGCTGAACTCTACTTTCAAGTCAGGATCTCACTGTATTGCTTGCGCCTGACTGAGCTCCCACAATCCTCCTACCGCCCTCTCTTGAGTAGCTGGGTCCACAAACGTCTATCATGCCTGATTCCCACCTTCTTCTTAGGTGTTATTAAGACCGTGTGTGTTTCACGTACTAAATGAATTCTGAGAAGCCGGGAGGAGGCTCTTCATGGCTCCTATGTCTGCCGTATAACTAACAGCCTTGGGTCCCCTCCCTGGAGCCCTCTAGTATTGCAATATTAAGGCTCGTCTTATACATTTATATATTCCTTTTTTATTGTTTCTTTGTTTACATACAGGATTTCACTGTGTAGCCCTGGCTGTCCTGGACTCACTGTGTAGACCAGGCTGGCCTCAAACTCAGAGATCCTCCTGCCTCTGCTCCTGAGTGCCGGGGTCCAGTGTGTGCCCCTGTGCCTAGCCCCACCTCGCTTTGTGAGACAAGGTTTCCAGCTGAACTTGAGCACAGAGATTCCGCTGGGCTAACTGGGGTCAGCTCCAGAGAGCGCCAGGAATCCACCTGCCTCTGCACCAGCCCTCAAGCATGTGCACCACAGCTCCCAGCTTTTTACGGACGAGGACTCTCACTTGGGAAGAGGCGTTTTACCACCTGAGCCATCTCCCTAGCACCATTTTGAGGTTTTTTGTGTTTAAACACAGGGTCTCACGTAACCTAGGCTGACCTCAAACTCACTATGCAGCCCTGAACATCGGAGCCCTCCCCTCCGCCTCCTGCTCACCAGGAGCGTGCACTGAAATGCCCAGGTTCCCTCAGCACTGGGGATAAAGCCCAAGGCTTTCATGTACAGTGGGAAAGCACTCTGCCCTCCCAGCTGTTGGAAGGTTCTATGTAGTCCAGGCCGCCCTTAAACTCTCACTCCCCTACGTCAGCCCTCTAAACCCCTGGATTCTAAGTATTTCAAGCACCACCCTTCCTGTCTCTTGTCTTGCCCAAAACTGAAAGTCACCCCTCTTCCCAAGGAGCCCAACTTAACTCTGGGAAATTCAGAAATAGTACCAGAGGCTGGGCAGTGGCGGCGCACACCTTTGATCCCAGCGCTCTGGGGGCAAAGGCAAGAAGATCTCTGAGTTCGAGGCCAGCCTGGGCTGCAGGGCGAGTTCCAGGACAGCCAAGGCTACATAGAGAAATCCTGTCTCAAAAAAGTAAAACAAAAGTCCCAGAAAGCTGGACATGATCAGACACACCTATAATCCCAACCCCAGGAGGCTGAAGCAGGAGGCTTGCCAGTTCAAGGGCAGTTTTGGCTACACAGTAAGACTGTCTCTAAAAGAAGTTAAAAAACAAATAGTACATTAAATTTGAATGTGGCCTAAGTGTGTTTCATATTTGATAAAGAAAAATAATATCTCATTCTTTCCAAAAAAAAATGTCTTAGCTATTCTCCCACACATTTTCCCAATTGAACTTTAAGATGCAACACAGATTCCAGAAGAAGACACACTGAAATTCTGATTAGGATTCCATAAAATGTATAGTTGGAGGAAGGTTGAGCTCCTTCACATATTAAGCCTGTATTTTTCCATACAGGCTCAGCAGATAAAGATTCCTCCCAACCAAGCCTGACCACCTGACTTTGATCCCCGGGGTCCACCTGGGGGAAGGAGAGAGCAACGCCCACAAACAGTCCTCCCACCTCCACACCCTTACTATGATGTGTGAGCCTGTAACACACACACACACACACTCACTCACTCAAATTAAGTAAAGGGGAAAACATCTTTAAAAAACATCCAGAAACATTGTTTCATTCCATTCATCATTTTTGCCAGGTGGTGGTGGCGCACACCTGTGATCCCAGCACTTGGGAGGCAGAGGCAGGTGGATCTCTGTGAGTTCCAGGCCAGCCTGGTCTACAGAGCAAGTTCCAGGTCAGCCACACATGATAAGACTCTGTCTTAAAAAACTATTTCAGTGGTTAAGAGCACTGTCTGCTCTTCCGTAAAGGACCCGGGTTCAATTCCCAGCACCCCCATGGCAGCTCACAACTGTCTGTAATGCAATTCCAAGGGATTTGACACCTTCACACTAATGCACATAAAATAAAAATTAAATAAATTATAATAAATAAATAAATACTTTTTTCATCACTTTCTTCCTTTTTTTTTTTTTTTTTTTTTTTTTTTTTTTTTTTAGTTTTTTGAGACAGGGTTTCTCTGTGTAGTAACCTGGCCTCTGGCTCCCGAGTGCTGGGATTAAAAGCCTACACCACCACATCCCACTAAGTTACTATATTTCTTGTCAATTGACAAAAGTATTCCTTTTCTGTTTTCCCCATTCCAACCATAACAATCAAAATGTTACAACAAATTTGGCCTAACAAAATTATCGTGGTTCAGAATCACAGTGCTTTAAAGCAAATAAAACAACATTTGAAAACAGAGAAACCGAGGCTGGAGAGACGGCTCAGCAGTTAAGAGCACCTACTGCTCTTTCGAAGTCCCTGGTTCGGTTCCCAGCATCCACACGGTGGATCGCAAACACCTATAACTCCAGTTCCAGGGGATCTGACCACCCAGCACACTGGCAGCTTCCATGAGCACAGGCCACGCTACACAGTGGCACACAGACAAACATGCAGGGAGTTCCAGGCCAGCCTGGTCTACCAAGCAAGTCCAGGACAGCCAGGGCTGCACAGAGCAACAACCGAAACCAACAACAAAAACCTCTTACAAAAGAGAAGGGAGGGGAAGAAGTGTGGCTGGGTGTGGCCGCACAAGGCTGAAATCCCAACCCTGGGAGCGGGTAGGAGCAGGGGCAGGTCCATCTCTGTGAGTTCTAGGCCCAGCCTGGTCCACATAGTGAGACTCTGTCTTGAAAAGCAAAAACAAAGCAAAGCAAAACAGAAGACAAGCCATGGGGTGGGGGAGATGGCTGAACAGGTTGATGACTCCAGTTCAAACCCCAGCGCCCACATGGGGGAAGGAGAGCAGAGACTTTCACAGGTTTGTCCTTTGACCTGAACACACACGCACGCACACACGCACGCACGCACGCACGCACGCATGCACGCACGCACACGCGTGCCACCAAGTGTCCATACCCACACAAACGTACACAAACAATAAATAAACCCATTTTCTCTAATTTAAAAAAGTAATTGGCATAATGGGGACACACATCGTGGCACACATCTATAATCCCAGCACTTGGGAAGCTGAGTTTGAAGCCAGCCTGCTCTACAGCCTGAGTTCAGAACGGCCGGGGCTACACAGAGAAACCCTGCCTTAAAACAACAACCACAGAAAGATACCTATAAATAAAAATTCTAAAACCAAGCTTGGTGACACACACCTGTAATCCCAGCATTCAGGAGGCCGAGACAAGTGAATTGGCACAAGTTCAAAGCCAGCCTGGCCTACATATGGAATAGTGGAGCTACACAGAAAGAAAAAAGAAAAGACAAAAAAGCGAGAACGGAAATGGAGCCTTCTGAGTTCTTTCTTCCCTGCTTTTCCTTAGTAAATCTATGTTCAGTCTACGGAGAAGAGGAAGGTGGGGAAGAAATTATATAGCCATACAGCCCGGGCATGACTCAGTGGCAAGCACTTGCACGAGGCAGCCCTGGCTTCCATCCCTATCACCTTTGCAAGGAAAATAAGTAACCTCTTTTAATTACTGGAAACTCCAGGAGTAGTTTTCGGCTGGTGAGAAATAGCGGCACCAATAGAAAGGAGTTACGGAGTAAGCGGCGCCTTCCTGACTGCTGGGGTGGCGGGCACACGTGGGGACTCGTTATGTGAAGGTCTGTTCCCACTGCACCCGGCATCTCCACCCCGGGGCCACCGAAGGGGTCTGTGTCAGAACAGATGTTGAGTTTCAGTTGACTTTCACATCCATACTTGGTCTCTTTTGTCTCTGTCTCTGTCTGTCTCTGTCTGTCTCTCTCTCTCTCTGTCTGTTTCTCTCTGCCCCTCTCGTTCTAGCAGAGTCTCATCTCACTAAGTAACCCAGGCTGGCCTAGAACTTCCAATCCTCTGCCTCTGGCTCCAGAATGGTGGGATACAGATATGGGCCACTGCACCCATGCTGCTGACTTTTTAATACACTGAATCGTGTTTATCATGTTTCTGAGGCTTTCCCAAACACCTTACTCTGCAACAGCGTTTCTCTTACTGTGTTGCGGGCACCTGCCAGGGCGCTCTGATCTTGGCCTCCCTGGGCCAGAGTTCAGCAGGCCTCTGTGCTCCTTCTCCATGATCGCTCTGTGACCATGTGAACTAGTCTTATAGAAGAAATGTGAAGCCTTTGTCCTTTTCTTATTTTCCCCCTTTTTCTCACAGCCTCAAGTAGCCCAGGATGGCCTCAAACGTGCCATGAAGCCCAGGACAGCCTTGACCTCCTGATCTTCCTGCCTCTACCTTCCAAGAACTGGAAAAGCAGGTATGTCCCATCTTGCCGGGTTCTTTCCCTACATTCTTGCGCATGGGGGGTTTTGGGGGGGAAGGTGTAGAGACAGGGTTTCTCTGTGTAGCCCTGGCTGTCCTGGAACTCGTTCTATAGACCAGGCTGGCCTCCAACTCAAGAGATCCCCCTGCCCCTGCCTCCCAGCGATGGGAGTAAAGGCGTGTGCCGCCATGCCCAGCTCTTTTCTACATTCTTAAAGACTGTGAGAATTGTCTGTTGCTTGAGGATTTGGCCCGAAGCATAAAAAGCATGTGGGCTTTGTATCCCTTGGACAAGAGACATGAGTGCCCACTTTCAGTGCTTCCCCATGACTGCTTTTTCTCCTCTCTGACCAGCACAAGGCTCAGAGGTTGTGGTCCTGGAAACAGGCCCCGGGGTGTCATGGGGCAGTGTTAGGAATGGCTAGGATGGGTCATGAGGGGCTCTGAGGTCTGGAGGGCTCTCACAGGTCGTGATGTCTGGGGGAGCATAGCTGTCACTCAGGTAGGCATTGCTGGGCTTGGCCACCTTTAGGTAGACAACGTCATACGTGTTCTTCAGGGCAGCCACGGCATCCTCGTGCATGACGTCCTCCAGCCCCACACTGTTGACCTGGAGTCAGGGGAAGCAAGGCTCAGACAGGCCCGGAAGCAAGCATGGAGAGGACCCCGGGCCCGGGCGTGAGCCCTGGGTCTGGGCCAGAAACGGACTGGGACCCTCACCGCCAGGATCTTGTCTCCGATCTGCAGCCGGCCGTCCTTGTGGGCGGCGCCACCTTCGATGATCTTCGTGACGTAGATGCTGTTGTCTCCTGGGATGTGCTGGTTCCCTACGCCCCCTGCGATGCTGAAGCCAAGTCCTGGATGGCAGAGAGGGGAGAAGTGGCTGCCTGGCCTGGGGAGGGAGGCCTGGGGCAGGGCAGGGAGAGGCAGGAGCTTGGCCCTACCTTTCGGCCCTTTGATGAGCTTGATCTCCATGACCTTTTCGGCTGGGGGTTTCCGGCGCATGACATAGAGGCGGACGATGGAGCCTGCCTCTTTGAGGGCCTCCACCGCCGCTGAGTGTGTCACCTCCCTGACGTCCACTTCATTCACAAACAGGATGCTGTCATTGACCCTGGAACAGCAATGTGGGCCTGAGCCAGGGGCTTCCTCCCGACAGACACCCCCTTCCAGGGTGCTAGCTTGCTTGCTCTTTTGATGTTCCAACACAGGGTTTCCCTGTGTAGCCCTGGCTGTCCTGCACTCACTTTGTAGCCCAGGCTGGCCTTGAACTCAGAGATCCGCCTGGCTCTGCTGGGACTACAGGCGTGTACCACTGTACCCTGCAGCGGTAGCTTTCTAAACCCCGTGTTGTCGGCTCACCTGAGGCGGCCATCTTGAGCTGCAGCCCCACCAGGAATGATCTTGGTGATAAATATGGATGGGTCATCACCGATGTGTGGGTTGTCAGTGCCACCTGCGATGCTGAAGCCCAGACCTGAGTTACCCTGCGGAGAAAGAGGGCAGGAAGGTCAGCTCCCCCTACTGCTCACTTCTGTCAAGGGAAGCGGGCCGGGGCCGGGGCTGGAACACATAGGGACACAGGAGACTGGGCACCAGGAAAACTCAGGCACACAAAGAGAAACAACAGCCCTGAGCGAGGGACCTCGCATGGAGGGGCCGGCTCTCACCCTTTCCAGCGTGATCTCCTCGTATTCCATCTCCCCCTCCGTCCCGTTCACCTGCAACTCCAGCACGGGGCGAAACACAAGGCCAGTAAGACAGACACTCAGGCAGAGTGTCCCCTCCCTCCCAACAGGGGTCCACGCTCTCCTTTCTCTGACCCTTCTCCTAGGGCCCTAGTCCCAAAACCTAAACAACTCACATATCCTGGGGCTTCGAGGGTGTCCGTGTTGACAATCACAGGGGGGGAGTTGGCCTGCAAGAGAAGACAGAGACAAAAAGCTGCCTTAGCACTGACTCCAGGGGAGTCGCAAGCAGAGGGGTCCCACCAGTCTGGAGCCCTTTCCCCGCTGCGCAGTGGCTCCACTCTGCCACCTTCAGAGCAACTCAAGGACCCAGCCTCAAGCTACATGACACAAACACGCACACACGCACACACACGCTCGCACACACACAACTCTGCCCAGCCCAGGCCCCTGTGTATTTAAGGAGGTGTGTGAGAAGAGGAAAGAGAGAGACGGCCAGACGGAAAGGGGAATAGCAGATGGTAAAGTGGGGAGAGGGGGGACGCTGGGGGGTGCTGCTCACCGGATCTAACGCTGCTGGGTGTTACATGCATTAAGTGGTACGTATTACAGCCCGGGGTTCCGGTCCACCCGGGCCTGCTCTCCCGCTTGCGGCTCCCTTCCCTGTCTTTGTACCTTCACAATCATTCAGATATCTTGATAACCCTCCCCCAAATGTGTCCCTCACCTTGGCACACATTTGCTCTAAATCTTGCGCGCCGTGAGAATCCGGGGTTTCCCCAGCTTCTGGTCCCTCCCTCTCTCTCACCCACCCGCCATCCAATCCACCCCTTCCTCCAGGGACCAGGTTGCCTAGCAACAGTATCTAAGACCAGCCAAGACCTGGGGAGACCCACCTCCAGGAGGCCTGGTAGTCAGGACAACGGGTGGGGGCGTGGCCTAGGGTATGACAGACTCCCGAGAGCAAAGGACCCGAGAGTCCCTCTCCTAGGCGCCGGACCCGCCTACCGCTAGCCCGGCCAAGAGGCCAGGAGGCGTCTACTCGTGGGCGTGGGCGCGGTGCGCCCCGAATAACCTGCCTCCCTTTCCCTCTGCAGCCCCGCCCTACGCAGTGCAAAGACTCTCAGGAAGGAGGCATGGTAAAAGGCGTCCAAAACCTAGCCCCTGCCCCCAGCCCATGTAGGAAAGGGTTAAAACGAGGCGTGCCCTGGTCCCTGACGTCAGTGGCCTCAACGCAGCCAGGTCTCTAGCTCAACTGCAGGGCGGGGACAGCTCTAGAATTGTCCTAGGGGCTTCCCCAGTTGCCAGGGCAACCGAAGCCACGTCTCTATGGCAGTGAGGTGAGGCTGCCGAGAGACTCCTTCCGGGGGTCCCCAATCTATTTCCTCCGTAGACAAATATTTGAAATCGACCGAGCACGAGGGTTCCCGGTCCCCTTCCTAAGGTCTCTCTTCTCTTACTGCTCTTTCTGAAGCCATTTCAGGCCCTTCACAGATTTCAGCCCCACCAATCCACTGTCATCTTCCCCTGCAGGCAAACGCTGCTGTCTAGCCAGCATCAGTGCCTGCTGAAGTCATCCACGGCCTCCTCTGAGGCACACACCTCAGACCCATCCTCGCCCTACAGCCTCGCCCCACACCCAGCCAAATCCCCCCACCCCCCGTGGCCTCCCTAGATCCTGTCCCCGGCCTTCCTCCCAAGCCACTTCCCTGTCCCCATACAAGCCCTCAGCGCCATCCCCTACCAGCTCCTGCCCTCGCCCGCCACCTCTAACGAGAGGAGAGGGGCCTCATTACTCTCCTCTACCTCATCTTCAACCCCTTAGGCTCTATCCCCAAATTACAGTCCTCCACTTCTCAACCCGCACCCCAGCTTCTCTCCTGTCCCGTGGCTGAAGCCCTGTCCACCTTCACTTACAGCCTCCGCTAGCCTTCTCCCGGCCCCTCAAGGACCTCGTTTTCCTCTCCACCCAAGACATAATGGCCCCATTTTTGCAAAAGGCATCTGAATCTTCCTTGGCTTCGGCCAGAGTTGCACACAAATGTGCTATTTCCAGGGCTCGGCGCTCCTCCTTCCTCTCAAGCAGCTAGCCTCACTCCAGCCTCAGCCTCAGGCCTGAAGACCCTTGCCCTCCCCACCTTCCTCCAACTACTCTCTTTGCCACTTCCCTGCCTTATCCCTTGGCTCACAAATCTTGGTGAAATGCAAGTGACTGGGGTCCCCTTCCCAGAGCACCCCACACATCTGTCCCTCAGAATTCTCCTCAGTCTCACAGCTTGTGTCCCTAGAAGAGGATCCTGAGGGAAAGTGGGCTGGGAAATAAAAGGCCTCTGAGGAATGAAGAGGGAGAAAAAAGGCATACTGTGAACACAGCGGAGGGAAAGGGGAACAGGTGGCCATATGTGATAATGAGGACAGGAGACGGCTGGAGAAGGAGGCAGGGGTGGAGGAGAGACCAAGAGGAAGGAAAGAGACAAGGACGATCAGGGAGGAGCGACGCTGGGAAAGAAATGAATGGGAGGACAGACAGAAAGGACCGACTGCTCCAACCAGGCGAAGATTGATCAGGCCACAGAGGCCTGAGCTGGGGATCAGCGAGGGGGGGAGGATACATGCGTGGGAGGAAGAGAGAGACAGCATCAAGAACCAGCCAGCCAGCGGGGAGGTGGGGGGCACGGGAGGGAGCAAAGGCTGGGCACAGGAAGAGGCAGAAAGGACCAAGCCTCCCAGTCTCAGTCCAGCCAGATGGAAAGAGCTGAGACTCAGGAACAGGCAGCGCCAGGCCCAGAGGCGGAGGTTGGGGGAGGAGGTGGGGAAAGGGACAGGGGCAAACGAGGGCACCAGGCGCTTGGAACAGAGCTCTGGACAGAGAAAACTGAAGTGGGGGCTGGGGCTGCGAGGGAGTGAGAGCGCCCCGGCATTGGGGGCACTTCTTGGGCGATCCATCCATCCTCTCAACACACCAGACATAAGCAAGGGCGCATGCACCGGCTCTAGGCTCCGAGCCCACTCCCACTTGCCTGGCCTATTTCTCTTCTGAGACCAAAGTGCTTCCGGCGTCCATCCCCCTCCCTCCCAGATCCAGAAGCACAACCCCGCACCCCAGCCCCAAGAGCCCAAAAGCCACCCCCAACCTCTTCCCCCATCGCTCTCGCCCTACCGGCCCATGGGGGATTGCTGCAGCTCCGAGGCTCCGAGGGCCGCACTGGGGAGGGGGCCGCCAGGGTCTCCTACCTTGAGGGGGGAGAGGTGGGCGTGGCCCACGACCCCGTGGACGGCCTCGAGGTGGGACAAGTTCCTCTCCGCCACGTGCACCAGCTCGGGGGCGTTTACCTGGTTGGGGAGGTGGGCCGGGCTGTGCTCCAGAGGGGGCGTGTCTTCATCTTGGTAGCGATATTTCTGGGGGATAGGGACGGAGGCAGCGTCACCGGGCCAACCCAGCGCCTGGGGCTCCGGGCGCCTCCTTGTCCCCTCGCAGTGCAGTGCGGAGGGCCCTGGGGCCTGCCCGGCTCCTCCCCCGCCCTCTCCTCCAGCCCATTGGCTCCCCTCTCCCCGCCCTCCGGACAGCCCCCTCTCCAGCCAGGTCCAGGCTCCATTCCTCCAACTTCCTACTCCTGGTATCCTAGGGCTCTGGCCGCCTACCTCACATCCCCCACCGCCGGTGTCTTCAAGCCATGCCCAAGCAAGCCTTCATCTTTATCCTTTTACGGGTTGCAGCGGCTAACCCTAACCCTCATTTATCCCCAGATTCTTTGTTTCTGCCATCATCTCCCATTTTCACACTCCATTTGACGTCCCTGCTCTACACCCTACCCTTAGCACCCCAACTTCCCCATGGCAGCCTCTCCCCCTAAGCAACTGGCTCTCCAGCACCTTGCATGCCTGAAACAGGAACCAAAGTCAGGTACTTCAGCTAGAGCGTGCTAGCCATCAACAGCCCCTAAGCAGGGTGAGGCTTCGGCCGCCCCATCTTCCTTCAGCGGCCTGGCTCATTCCCAATTACTCAGCAAAGGGGCCCGAAGCTAGCCAGCTAATCCGGATAAACTAGAGGGTGATGCGCTGGGGGAGGAAGGGAAGGGGGACAGGCAGGAGGGAGGTCTGGCCCCCTGATTGAGGAAGATGATACAATGTTTTAAGATTGAACGCCTGCTCTTTGCCGGACTTTGGAGGTAAAAAGGCTCTCAACGTGACTCCCTGACCAACTAACCAGCTGCCGGGACAAGGGCCTCCTGCTTAATAGAAACATCAGTAAAGGGGACTGACTGGGGTTCGGAGAGAGGCAGCAGCCCCTCCCCTCCAGAGCTGACCTCCGAAACTGAACTGTCAATACCCCAGACTCAGGGAAGAAGGCAGAGAGCACCAGATGCAGGGCTCGGCCAGGGACTGGCGGGAACAGACACAGCAGCTGCTGCCACACATGGGCGGAATTTCCCTCCCAGGGTCTCTGAGAAACTGAGAGGACCTTTGGAGAAACATTTGGAGGCCAAAAGTAGCAAGATTAAGTAGAAGGAAGTTTATCAAGGACTGTGATTCTGAAAACGCTGAGGAGGATGAAGCAGGTTGACTGTAGATTAAGGACATAGTAAGGGGATTAGGGGAAGCGAGTGGTCCTGTCAACCAAAGGCTCTCAAAGCAGGACCCAGCGGTGAAGGGTTAGCACAGGCCGGGGCGCCAGAGGCAAGCAGAGCTCTGAAAGTTTGTGTAGAAAGTTCCGGGCCGGTTAGGGTTACACAGCTAGACCCTGTCTCAACAAATGAACGAATAAAACAAACAAAAACACTCTACACGTTTGAAGAGCCTTCTCGAAGGGAGATGGGGCTCCCCAAGTGTGGGTGGCACCCTGGGGGGACATATCGGGGTGAACACACGTAATCACTGCACTCTGGAGGTGCAGCCTAGAAGTTCAAGGTCACCCATGACTACATAGTGAGTCCAGGACCAACCAAAACCCTGCTTAAGCCCTGCTCCCCAGAAAAGCAAGAGGGGAAGAGAAGCAAGGCGAGTCCAGGCGAAATGGACCTTCTTGAAGGCTGAGCTGCCCGGTTAGTGTTCTGAACGAGCAGGTCAACAGCCTGACCACCGCCCCAGCTGAGGGACGGGGCCCCACGGCAGGACATGCCCACAGGAGGTGCCCAGAAGTCCCTGCAGGGTAAGCTAGGCAGGACCAAAGTGTGCACCTCCCAAATGCACCCCACTGAACAGGACATTTCTAAATATGAGGAACGGTCTGGTGCACAAAGGAAATGGAGGCCTGGAGGGAGCCGATCAGCCATTTATTATAGACAAGAAACAAAGGTGACCCTTTATCACCGTGAGGCCCCAGCCTCCCTGCTCCCCTACCGTGGGGAGGGACCTGTGCGTGACACTAAAGGAAAGGCTGGAGACTGGGAGACGGTGTGAGGGAAATGAGGGCCACAGAAGAGCCAAAGTTCTCAAGATATGGCCGGAGGAGCTAGGGCCTGGGCCCTGCCCTAGGGGATTTCACACGAACTCTGTGAAGCCATGAAGCCGTAGGGAAGGTAGGAGAGCAATTCCGACACTGCAGACACGGGGGTGGGGAGGTCGCCCCTACAGTTCTGGTTTACAGGCCAGCCGAAGCCAAACAGGAAGGAGGCCACGGCTCCTAACCCGGGGAGAGGCAGGGCCCTGGCTGGCGCTCTATGCTGTTGGGCAAGTCTGCACCCCAATATATTAGGACTTGAAACAAGGATAAGGCCTGACAGATGGTGCCCGTTATTCCTTCCTGCTGCTTTCCAAGGCCCAGCTGCACAGAATGACCTGGAGCCGGGGTTGGCACCCCAAGAATAGAGGGGTGTGGGTTAGAGTGGGGGACGAGAGGTACAACCCCCTGCGCCTGTTTTCAAGAAGTTGCAACCCAGAGACCCCATGCCAAGCAGAAGGAAGAGCAACAGCGTTTGAAGCTCGCATCCTGAGATCTGGGGGGGTGGGGGTGGGGGGTGTCCGGGAAGAGGCAAGCAGGCCGGATCCCGTAGATCCCGTACCGCGGCACGTACCACGCAGAGACACATGGAGGCGAATCTGTTCCGAGCCGACATGGAGAAGGGGAGGGACTGAGGGGAGGGTATGGGTGGGATAGCAAGGGTGCTGGGTTGGGGGAGGGGGAGGGGCGGAGGGGGCGGGGGCTGCGGCGGCCGCGGCGACAGGAGGCTGCGGCCAGGGAAGGGGGGGGGCAGCGCCTGCGCAGTACCAGAGAGCGTCATGATGGGAGTGAAGGGTGAGGGAGACCCTCTTGGCTACCAACTTCCTCCCTGATGGCAGCGATTTCCCTGCTGTCTTCAGCTTCCCACGGTCTACTCCTATTTCAATCACTCTACAAACACTGACACTTGTAAAATTTAGCGACTTATCCTTCTGGCGCTCAGGGACCCCTTACTTCACCCAATTCTCCACTACCCCCAAAATACTGGGCTTGTGACTATTTGAAACCTCACTGTGCATCTCATCAGTAAGGTACCCCTGGACTAGAGGGGGGCAGCAGCGCTTCTCCCTGTCACCTCTGAGAGCTGCGAGGGACCTCGCAAGCCCCCACCCTAAGCCTCTTGCTGTTAACACCCTGTAAGACTGCGAAGCACCTGCCACGCTAGAGTTCCTGCCGACCGCCCAGCCCCACCCCACGGCCACGGTGCTTCTTCAAGAGTTTAAAGAAACGTAGATCTTCCACATGCCCTCAAGTGGACGTGCCTTTTAAATCATCCCTTTACAAGTCCTCTGTCCCCCAGACCACCACTGGCGACCTTAACATTAATATATTACCCAAATAAGGCCTCTTCACATGTTTGTAGCTTCCTCGTCCAAAACCACTAAACTGAATTATATGCTGGACTGTCTAAGATACCCCAAAAACCTCACTAGAACCCAATTCTGAGTATGTCTAATCTGCTTTAAAGCAAATCTTCCAAATCCAATTGCAGTCTTTTCCAATCATTCCAACATTCTTGCTTTATATTAAAAATACTTCATGCTTTACCTGAAATCTTACTACATGTATCTGTGTGTGAGACCACACAGCTGAGTGCTATGGCGTGCATGGAGACGGTTCTTTCCTTCCACCGTGAGTCGCAAGGATCCTTCTCAGATCACCAGGCTTGACAGCAAACGCCTTTACCCACACCCTGACAACTCCAATCTCTCTCTCTCTCTCTGTCCCTCTCCCCCTCATGAGAGAGACTACAGTCTCCTGTAACCCAGACTGGCTCCAGCCAGAATTCCTGATTCTCCTGCCTCTACTTCCCAAGTTCAGGCATGAACCACCATGTCTAACTTTTTCTTTTCTTTACCCTTCAAATTAGTAAATTACTTACTTTCTGGCTGCTGCTCCTGCCCCATTTCAACACCCTCTCTGTAATTCTGAGCTGCATTTTGGTTGGAAGATTTGCTCCCAAATATATCTTTTCTACACCCACAGGGAAAAGGAAAATAAAGCATCAGGCTAAACATGGTGGTCTTTACCCTTCGCGCTAGGGAGACAGAGGCAGGCCAGTCTCTGTGAGCTCCAGGCCTACAGAGTGAGGACCCAGGAGCCATTCAGAACACCCTACACTGTCTCAGGTCATTTCAGTCTCCCTTCCTTCCCCAAACTCCTGAACTTGTAAACCTCTCTCCCAGAGAGCCTCCCGGTGAAGGTTTATCTCTCTCCTTGAGGGGTCTCCCCAAATCTCCCCAAATGTAAAATTCCCGCCCAAGGCAAAAGGCCTTAAGGGACTCTACAGAACCTCACCCCTGCACCCATCGGCCTCTGTTAGGTAAGACCCCCAAGATGGATCCCCACCTCAACGACCTAGTTTCATATCTAAATAAAATGCATGGCTCCTCAGAAAGAACCAATGCGGGACAGGCTTGGACTCAAAAATCTTTTTCGGTCTAGAAAATACATAGGTCCTGCTCCTCCACCAGAAGGCGCAACGGACCATTGAGACCCTCTCCCATCCCCCCCATTTCCTTTTTCCCTCCATTTTCCGTTTCCCCGTTGCCTGGCAACGCAGCAATCAAGGACTTTGCCGTCGCCTAGCAACTGTCTCCCTGGAACAGAGAGCTGAGGTAGGAGGGGTACTCTGATGAAATCCGAGCAGGCCTCCATCTTGGGAAAACTGAGACGTCATATCCCCAACCCACGGATTCTCCTTTCCAAAGACCCCCGCACCCCGCAGTTCCGTGGACTACGGCCACGCGAACCCGGTCTCCTTTCCGTACAGGAACCGCACCCCGCCCCTACGGGGTCGGCCCCGCCCTCATGGTACCCTGGCAACCCAGCCCCGCCCCCTCGGAGGGTTGTTGCCCGCCTCCCCCGGTGGAGTAGGCCGACTCCGCCCACCTGGCCGTGAAGCCACGCCTCCCTGCGCTTCCCGCCCATTCGCTCCCCGGCCCCGCCCACACCAGCCCTCCGCCACGCCCCTGCCGACCAATGAATGAAGCGATGGGCCACACTGCCCCGCCCCCAGCGTCTTCGCGTCGCCCAATAGGGACCCCCCAGCGGGCTTAACCGCTTCGCCTCCGGGGCCCTGGCCCCAGGCCCCCGTCCCTCCCCTGCCTCCCCCCAGCCCCCGCTCGCTCCGCCCCGCCCTCCGACACCCTCGCCCTGCCCTCCAGTCCGCCGCGCGACTTCAGTCGTCGCTGGTTACCATGGCAACTGCGGCAGCAGCCGCGCGGGGAGAAAGGGGGAGGGACGGGGGCGGAGTGGGAGAAAGCTGCTCGGAGACGGAGGTACTGGCAGGGAGCGGGGTGCCGAACGGGACTCGGGGAGAGCTGCACAGCGGCGTTCCCGGGGCGCAGCGCCCAGCACACGTTACGTCGTCAGTAGAGGTCCCTTAAATTACAGACGGACGCGGCCGGCTCGGCCGCCGCGGAGGCTGTGCACTCCCATCCCACCCCCAGCATTTTCCTAGGGCAGAAGCCATGTGCCCCCTGCTGGCTCCTCCCGGGCTCCCCCGCCACTGGCCTGGATACAGAGGAACCACAACTCCCAACAGTCCGAAGGACAACTCCACTCTACCACTGAGAGAGCTGGTGCCTCAAGGCCTTATGGGAGTTGGAGTCCCTCCATCCTGAAGCTGACAAGTTTCCTGGCCAATGAATGTGGCAAAGCTGGGTCTCCAAACCTCAGCAAGACCCGAATGCGTGATCGGCTCTGCAAGCCTCCTGCCTTCAGGGAAGCTTGGGTCATGTGCTCCATCGAACACTCAGGAGTTGGGAGCGGAGAAATTAATAAAAGCAGCCACCCAGGACAGCCACCAGCGCAGGCAAGCCCCTCACCCTTACTGGCACTCATGTGTTCACGTGTTAGAGGCAGAGCCCACACATTTCAGTGGGCTTCCTGTACACATCTGTGCACCGGTGACAACAGCTAGGGGCCAAGGCCAAAGATCAGGCCTAAGGACAGGCGACAGAAAGGGCCCTGACTGAAAGAGGGCCAGAAGAGCCGAGGCACAAAATTCCGCTGGAGACCAGGGGAGGAGAGAAGCCAGCTCCCTGGAAGAAAGCCCAGACCCCGCAGACAGAAGAGCAAGCGGCGCTGTAGATGGGGAGAGGGGTAGAGACCCGAAGTCTTCAGCCTCCGTCGTGTTCACCCGTGCACACGCATGTGTATACACATGTGTGAGTTTGTGGCAAGGAACATGTGTGTCCTCAGCTTCCTCCCATAAGAAGCTGCAGTTCCCACTAAATATAACCCCCTCCCCAGCCTGTGACTCACCCGGACCCCGCCTCCCCCGGCCCCCACTTCCTGTCCCACCCCCCAGCCCCCAGCTGCCTGCCACCCGCCCCAGCCTCCCTCCACACACCAGCTTGCCAGTCCCAGAGTCTGGAGGCAAACCACCTAGGCTTGCTCGGCCTCTTCAGCCCAGAGCGCCCTGTCCTTCCAGGCTCTAAGCACCTCCGTGGGCCCCGGCTCTGCGAGCCCTGTCCTCCTCCTACACCCTGGCCTCTTCAGAGACCCTTAGATCCAGCGGTCTTCCCAAGAGTCGGGGTAACAGTCTCCTCCATCTGCTCTTCTGTTTTCTTGATGAGGTGTGGGAGATGGGCCACTGGGCACCTGCCTCGGCTACCCCGAAAGCTCGTACCACCCACATGGTCCCACTCTTCAGCTACCCCCTCTCTACCCTCCTACCCCAAACCTCTCCTTCCCAGGAGAGGACAACCTCAGCTCCTATGGGGTACCCCAAATCCTAATCCCACCTGGTCCATTCTCTCAGGTAGTTCTGTATCAGGACCCCAGCCCTCTGACAACTCCCAGGGTGCTCCAGTCCACAGAATTAAACTCCAGCAATGCCCTCAAACCAGGAGCACCCCAAACACATCTACCACAAGATGTTCTGTTTCCTGAAGGCCCACCCTTACCTGACAGCTGACACCCCCAGATGAACCAGACACTCTCAACCAGTAACCTTTACCCTCATGCCAGGAGACCCCCAATGCTGGTTTGCATCCAAAGACCAGCTTTTTTTGCCCAGGAGGGAAGACAGCCCCCACCCCAGCACACAGGGAGCCCACCTTCCCACGTATCTGACCAGAGCTCCCGTGTGAGAGGCAGGCTTCTCCTTAAATAAATCGCCCTCAAAACATTGCTGGTGGACCAGAGCACAGCAAGCCCCCAGGGGCCAAATTCTCCATTCCTCTAGAGGGACAAAATGTCACTCCTGGTGGCACCTGTGGCCAAATCCAGCGTTTCCTCAGACGTGAACCCCAAAACTAAATGTGACCCCTCTAACACATCTCACTTCAGAGGCTCTCGCTCTGGTGTCTGCAGCCCCAGATAAGGCCTGGCAACCCCTCTCTACAAATTCATTACTGCTCCCCTCCCCAATGCCCCCCATCGTGCTTACCTTGGTTGTCACTATACAGAGACAGTCCATGTTGGGGGCCGCGGCGGCGAGTAGGGGGCTCTGACTTCATTGGAGTTTTGTTCCTCCCCTCGGTGGGTTCTCACCCCTCCCCCCTCCGCACCCCACTTTTGCAGGGGGGGCCAGGATGGGGGGAGGGGTGAGAGGGGAAGGAGAAGGTTGGAGGAGAGAAGGGTAGGGAAGCGTGGAAGGGAGGGGGGACCCTAAAAAGGGCTCCCCAGTGGAGGGGAGGGGGCTGGAGGAGCACACCCCGATTCTCAGGAGGGGCAGGGGCACAGGGGGCTGGCAGCCCCGGAGTTCTGGGGCTGGGGCATGAGCTGGGGTGGGGGAGGGGAACTGGATTTCGGGAAGCCCCGGGGTATGCGGGGGTCTTGCCAAACGGCCAGGGGCTAGGGGCCGTGGCGGGGGAGTGGGGTGGGGGGGGGTCGGAGATGGCAGCGGCCGATGAAGCCGCGGAGCCGAGGAGGGAAGGGGAGAGAGGAGGAGAGAGGAAGCAGGGGGAGGGAGGGAGGGAGCTAGGAGCCAGAATGGGGGGGTGCCTTGGCAGTGTTAACTCCTTCACTGCTGGCAGGAACCCGGATAATGGGAAAGGAGCTAGACTCACTAGCAGGGAAGCTCTACGACAAACATGGAGGCCTGGCTGGCCCCGGCGGTGACAGCAGAGACAAGGAGGACGGATTTCATTTCTTAGAGGGAAAAGCCCACGGTTCGGATGGCAGCATCCCAGGTTGTCTGAGTGATGGAGGGAGGCCACAGCATGGGGTAGGGTTTGAGGGAGGGGCTGGCCACACAGAATCCTGAGGGCCTAGTTCTCCCCTAGGATTCACAGGAAGAAGTCTGAGAAGTAATTAATTATGGCCTGGACTCCCTGGTGCTGAAACTGGAGCAATCCAAGATAGGGGAGAAGAGAGGGGCACAAGACTGGCTGACCACAGACAGAGTACTCTCAGTGCCCCAACACCTAAGTCAGCGTGCGGGATTTGCTTGCCAAGGCCCCTAAGACTGAGTTTAAAATTAGCAAGACTGTGCATCCCTCAGTCCTGGCAGCCAGGAAGCCCGGCACCCACCTTCATCACCTTACCTGACTCTCTGAGATGGAAACCTCGTAATAGTCCAGGATGTCTGTCACAGGAACACACCTAAGTCACTCTCCCACAGCCCAGGCCCCTCTGGCCACCCCTGCTAGCCATGGCTTGTTTGTCAAGACCTACTCTAGCTAGGACGGATGCTGCAGGGAGGGCGCAGAAGCTGAGCTTGGATCAGCCCCTCTGCAAGCTTCCAAACAGCCCAGAACCTGCAACACTTGACCTCAACACCTGGCCAGCCCTTTCCACCGTGGCCCCTCAGAACCCTGGCATTACTCACCCAGCAAGGCCTGGAAAAGGTCACTGTGCAGCACTGTGAGGAGGGGCGGTGCCCACCGCAGTAGTGGGGGAGCCAGGAGCCAGAGAGCCGACCTGGGGGCTGGTGAGGACCAAGTGACAGAGCTTTGAGACCAAGCCACCAAACAGCCATCAAAGGCCCCACCACACATGCAGGCCTCCCCTCCAGAGACCCAGTTTTCACCTCTTGGTCTCTGGGACATCTCTCTTCTCTCGCCTTAATCTCCCTAATCCGCCAAGATCGAAGTTGAGCTGCCTTCTCCCTACCCTACGTAGTTGTAGGCAAGCAGAGCGCAGAGCGTGGCTTCCCTCTTCCACAGGCCCCCAGGTAGCACGCGGCTCCATGGAGTGTGCCTCCCCGAAGCCAGGCGTACCGTACCTACTTTCCTGAGTGGGAAAGAGGGTTTTCTCTAAAGTAGTCCCAGCAGTTTGGAAGAAATTTCAAGCTGAGCCTGACTTTCTTTCCCAGGGCTGACCACAGTGACAAATACAGGAACGGGGTTGGAGTCGGGATGGGCAGTGACATGGCTCACTGGGTAAAGGAACTTGCTCTCAAGCCTGGCATCAAGGACTCACATAAACCAGGCATGGTGGTGCACACCTGTAATCCCAGCACTCCGGGAGGCAGAGGCAGGAGGATCTCTGTGAGTTCGAGGCCAGCCTGGTCTAGAAAGTGAGTACAGGACAGCCAAGGCTACACAGAGAAACCCTGTCTCAAAACAAACAAGCAAAAAGACCATAGACTATTGAAAGCTGTCTGCTGATGAGGGCTTGCTTATGAGAGCGCACACACACGCAAACATTTAGATGAGGCTGGAAAGATGGCTCAGCAAGTAAGAGCCTTTGCTGCTCTTACAGAGGACCTGTGTTCAGTGTTCAGCGTCCCCATACATCTATCTGTAACTCCAGTTCCAAGGGATCCAATGCCTCCTTCTGACCTCGGTGGGCACCAGGCAGGTACGCCATGTTTGTGAATAGATGGTATACTCGTATGCATAATATTTAAAAACACAACAAACCCTTCAAACGCTAAAGAAATGCATATTGCTCTTCCAGTGGACCTGAGCTCTGTTCCCAGCACCGATGCCAGAGACTCACAATTGCCTGTAACTCCGGAGGACCCAGTGCCTCTGGCCTTTATAGGCGTTGCACCAATGTGCACGTTCCCACACACAAAGACACACATAATTAAAATAAATTTCTTGGGACTTCCGTGTTTGGAGTTTTTACTTTAACAGGGTCTGCGCGGCCTCAAATTCATGATGACCCTGATTCAGTCTCTCCCAGTCCATGAAAGAGATCAGTGGCCCCTACTACGTGCTTTTAGGAGCGTTTAGGTCTCACGTTCGGGAGCACGTTCCAGCTTGAGTGTGCCACCCCAAGGCCCTCCATTCGGAAAAGGGAATCACCTTCTGAACAGTTCAGGCCTCTGCACCTGACATTAACCTCACCTGTCCCCTCTAACTTGAGTAGGAAGTCCTCCCCTAGTCCACCTCCATCTCTCGGGCTGTAGCCACTTAAACTCCTCCCCCCTTCCATCCCCCTTTGGCGGATGAGACTTTAGTGCAGACCGGCGAGTTTGGGGGAGAAAAACAGATCGCTTGGAGATCCATCACTCTAGGTCAATGAGAATACCGGGACCGGGTGAGCGCCGGAACTTCAGCTCCCACCATGCCCTGGGACACGAAAGGCCACGCCCCCGCCGCGCAGTGCATTGTGGAGCATGAGTCAGGGCCCAGACACACAACCTTTGGGCAGGAGAGAGGAGAGGTCAGCGGTCAAGCCTTCAGCAGCGCTCGGACATGCAGTCAGCTCGGATGGCCCCGGGTGTGGGGGGACAGCTGCTGCGGCTGAGGGCCGGAAGGTCCGTATGTGGCGGGGTACAGAGGGTCTGGGGACCGGGGCAGGACTCAATCCCGACTCCTTACAGCCCGCGATCCGTGCTTCTGCGGCAGCCCCGGCCTACCTCTGCCCAGCGACATTATGCCAGGGAGGCCGCTCAGGTAAGTGATCTCGGATGGTGGAGACTGGCACAGAAATGGGAGTTGCCAGCTCACACTAGCCTGCGACCGACAGGGGTCTCTCTCTTCGTCCCAGTCACCCGGTGACAGCTCTGGCAGCAAAAGTAGGGGAAAGGGCAAGCCAGGGTGCCCTAGTGCAAAAAGTAGGGGGAAAGGCAGTTCCTAGAGGCAGCGCTTCGCCAACACACCTCAAGACCCATCTCCATCCAATCTATCTGGCCCTTCCCCCAGGAGGTCTTGGACAAGCCAGACACCCTCTCCTCTGATGCTGCCTCCAGACAAAATCCAGCCAAGGTGGTAAGTGACCCAGAAACTGGATCGATACTTAGGAGGCAGGAGACTCGCCCTAACTGGCCTGAAACCCTGTTCCTCCTTGCCCAGGAATCCAAGTCCTTCGCCGTGGGCATGTTCAAAGGCCAGCTTACCACTGACCAGGTGTTCCCGTACCCGTCTGGTAAGCAAAGGGCTCATTAGAGGCAGTGTGGGCAGGGGAGCCTCGCTGCCTGACCAGCCTCTTCCTTCCCATCCTGCAGTGCTTGATGGAGAACAGACACAGTTTCTTAAAGAGCTGGTAGGGCCAATGGCCCGGTTCTTTGAGGTACGGGATGACTGGGGAAGCCCCTCTTGGGGCGGGCAGACGTTGGGGTGCTTGAAGGGTCCCCTGAATGTGGGGTCCTGTTCCTTGCCTAGGAAGTGAACGACCCTGCCAAGAACGACTCCTTGGAGAAGGTGGAGCAGAGCACTCTGCAGGGACTCAAGGAGCTGGGGGCGTTTGGTCTGCAAGTGCCCAGTGAGCTGGGTGGTCTGGGCCTCTGCAACACCCAGGTGAGAGCACCCCTCGTCAATACCCCACACTGCTCTGGCTCTGGCTGCCTCACTACCAGGGCCAAGCAGATAGGCAGGGGCACCATCCGCTGGCCCTCTGTCTCAGCTGTGCACACACCTTCCCCTCAACACACAATCCACGTGCAGCCCGCCAGGACTGCGGACCCAACCCCCGTTCCTGAGTCTTTAGGGACCATGTGGCCAATGGGGTAGTAGGCAGTCTTCCCGTCAAAGGGCAGCTGGACATGGCGGCACATCCCAGCACACTGGAGGCAGAGGCAGGCAGATCTCCAAGTCTGCAGCCAGCCTGGTCCACATACCAAGCTAGCTGGACCTAGTGAGACTCTCAGAAAATCAAAAGATCTAGGACCTCGGATGTCCCTGCTACTGTTTCTCGGGGAAAGGATTCCAGGGCCTCATGCATGCTAGGCAAGCACCCTACCCTGAACTACACTCTCAGTCTGCCCGTGCCCTTTATGGTGGTGGAACTTTACTACACTGTTAGAGGGGGCCCAGGTCAGGCTCTGCAAGGCAGCTGCTACGCTCCTGCTGAAGGCAAGTTTAATGCAGATCCGATGCCTCCTCCCCTGCAGTACGCCCGACTGGCGGAGATTGTAGGCATGTATGACCTCGGTGTCAGCGTCACCCTGGGAGCTCACCAGAGCATTGGCTTCAAAGGCATCTTGCTCTATGGCACGAAGGCCCAGAAGGAAAAATACCTCCCCAGGGTGGCATCTGGTAAGACACCCTTCGGAGGCCTAGGGCCATCACAGGACTGCCAGGGTAGCACAAGAGGGGCACCCTTTTGATGGTCTTCATTCCAGGTAAGCCAGTTCTCTTCCCCACAGGGCAGGCTGTGGCAGCTTTCTGTCTGACAGAGCCCACAAGTGGGTCGGATGCAGCCTCCATCCGGAGCACGGCTGTCCCCAGCCCCTGTGGAAAATACTACACTCTCAATGGAACCAAGATCTGGATCAGGCAACCTTCCATTTCTTCTCTTCATCCCCATTCCCTGACTTCACTGTGCTGAAGCACCCAGACTCATCACCTCAATCTTCCACAGTAACGGGGGCCTGGCAGACATCTTCACAGTCTTTGCCAAGACGCCAATTAAAGATGCGGCCACGGGGGCCGTGAAGGAGAAGATCACGGCTTTTGTAGTGGAGAAGAGCTTTGGAGGGGTTAACCCGTGAGTGAGGAAGGGCACAGCTCCAGGTCCTTCAAAGCACATGGGCACTGCGGGTCACACTGGGGCTACCCACACGCAGGAGCCACAGGTGGGCACTTTGGTTCAGTGGGGACACACAGGGCAGCAGGGTAGAGGCAGAGCTCTAGGCTGCGGACACTGCCTGCATCCTCCATGGGCACTTCCCACCTGATCACGAGGACTGGAGCGGCCTCTTGTCCCACCTCAACTAACCTGCCCCCGTTTTCAGGGGTCCCCCTGAGAAGAAGATGGGCATCAAAGCCTCCAACACGACAACCGTCTACTTTGACGGGGTGAAGGTGCCATCAGAGAACGTGCTGGGACAGGTGGGAGACGGCTTCAAGGTGGCTGTCAACATCCTCAACAACGGGCGCTTTGGGATGGCCGCGACCCTGGCCGGCACCATGAAAGCCGTCATTGCCAAGGCGGTGAGTCCAGGGTCAGGCGGGGCTAGCCCGGAGCCGGCCTGCGCTCCCGCCCAGGCACTCACACTGCAGGCCGCAGAGCCACAGAGGGCCGACTTTGCCTTCCTTCAGGTTGATCATGCTACTAATCGTACTCAGTTTGGGGACAAAATCCACAACTTTGGGATGATCCAGGAAAAGCTGGCTCGGATGGCTATTCTGCAGTACGTGACTGAGGTATGGGCCTCCCGTGCCCTCCCTGGAGCCCTGTGGCTTTCTTCACAGCTGGGTCAGACTACAACCCCCAGCAGCACCTGGGGCAGTGGGTCTCCAGCTTTACACCAATGCCCTAGGGGATGCGAGGAGGCATAGTCAGTCAGGCCGGCTTCTGAGCTGCTGCTCTGTTCCGCGCTGCCCAGAGGGACCAAACTCCGATCTTGACCCACCCCTCAGAGTCTGAGGCCTGGAAGGCCCAATTTCCCAGATCAGAGGGCCAAATACTGACGTGTGACCTGACCAGGGGGTTAAAGTGAATACAGGGCTGTGAGGGAGGTCAGAGCGCATCTTACTGACCTCAGTGTTTCCCACGCCCACCACGCCCCCTCAGTCCATGGCTTACATGCTGAGTGCCAACATGGACCAGGGATTCAAGGACTTCCAGATAGAGGCCGCCATCAGCAAGATCTTTTGCTCGGTGAGGACCCAGGAATGGTGGAAGGGCAGAGCCCAGGTCCAGACCCCAGCCCTAAGCCGGCCTCATGTGGTTGTATCCTCAGGAGGCAGCCTGGAAGGTGACGGATGAGTGCATCCAGATCATGGGCGGCATGGGCTTCATGAAGGTATGAGGGTGCAGTGCAGCCCCGAGCACGCGCGGCCCAACAGCACAGGCCCTCCCAACAGACTTGTCTCCCCCGTGCCAGGAACCCGGGGTAGAGCGTGTGCTCCGGGACATTCGCATCTTCCGGATCTTTGAGGGGGCAAACGACATCCTCCGACTGTTTGTGGCACTGCAGGGCTGCATGGTAAGAGGAGGACAGTCGGGAGAGGAACTGTGAAGGGCACGGAGTCCTGACTGTCGGACCTCCTCCACAGGACAAAGGGAAGGAACTCACTGGGCTTGGCAATGCCCTGAAGAATCCTCTTGGGAATGTCGGCCTCCTGATAGGAGAGGCGGGCAAACAGCTGAGGCGGTAGGCGGGGGCCGGGTCTGGGGAGGGCAGGATGGCCCCGCAGCCGCTGACCAGCCATCTTCCGTCTCCTCCAGGCGCACAGGGATGGGCAGCGGCTTGAGTCTGTCAGGAGTTGTCCACCCAGAGCTAAGCCGCAGCGGGGAATTGGTGAGTGACGTTAAGAGCACAGCCCGCCGCAGTGGGCTGCCTGCCTGTCCTGAGCGCCGGGGCTCTTGTCTCTTCAGGCAGTGCAGGCTCTGGAGCAATTTGCAACCATGGTGGAGGCCAAGCTGATGAAGCACAAGAAAGGCATCGTCAGTGAGTGAGCTCGGGAAACCCCCTTGCCTCCTGCTTCGTCCCCTCCCTCATCTTGACAGCCCCGCCCTTATCTACCTGACAGATGAACAGTTCCTGCTGCAGCGGCTGGCGGATGGAGCCATTGACCTCTATGCCATGGTGGTGGTTCTCTCCAGGCGAGAAGGCAGTGGGAAGATGGGAGGTGTGGCCAGAGGGGCTGGGCCACACTCAGCTCACAACTGTCTCACCTTCCTGTCCCCTTCCAGAGCCTCCAGATCCCTGAGTGAGGGCTACCCCACAGCACAGCACGAGAAAATGCTCTGTGATAGCTGGTGCATTGAGGTGAGCCTTGCAGCTGCACGGTCCAGGCGGGCACGCGAGGCCCAGGCCTGACCCTCTCCTCCCTCTGCGCAGGCTGCAGCACGGGTCCACGAGAACATGGCCAGCCTGCAGTCCAAGCCCCAGCAGGAGCTCTTCCGTAACTTCAAAAGCATCTCCAAGGCCATGGTGGAGAGCGGCGGCGTGGTCACCAGCAACCCCCTTAGACTCTGAATACTCCCAGCCAGGCCCCAGCATCGCCCTGTGCCTTCTCTTATGCCAAAACACACGCCCCCCCCCCCCCCCTGGGGGACCTGGTTCTCCTTTTTCTTCTCTGGAGTACCTACTGCCTTAAGAATAATAAATTTTCTACCAAGTCCTCTCTCCACTGACCCTCACTGTCTTCTCAAAGCCCGCTTCCCTCCCGGCCTCCTAACAAGCTACCTCTGCTGCTGCCCTCACAGGGCCCTCTGTATGCCTCCCTCAGTCCCTCCTCTCCACTGCCTGCCTCCCGAAGAAAGGAGCCAGAGGCTTGGGGAGTTGGCCTCTACTGCTTTATTTGGTGTTTTATACAAGTGACTAAAATAAATAGAGTAACAAAGGCAGCTTACACAGTCCGGGCAAGTACACCACCCGCATCCTGGGACTGCGCCTAGGGTACCCAGGCCACCCTTCCTCTCCCCAGGTACCGTGACTACCACCCGTCCTTCATGTAACAGAAGACGAGGCAACCGGACGGAGGTGGTCCTATTATGGGGACAGGAGAGACCCAGGACATTTTATATGGAAGAATTTTTCATATAAAAGAGGAAATGTCTATTAAAAATACTCCCCAAAATATAAGAAAGTCTATTTTAACCCCCTCCAAAAGCTTATTAAAAAAATAAAGCTAAAATTAACCAAAGATCCCCATGTACCCCTGAGGAAGGGGCAGGACCAGGCCTGCTGGCGACAGTCACAGTGGCAGACACCTTTCGGCAGGCACCAGCCTCTAGGCTGCGCCCAGGCACCATGAGGAGCACCAGCACAGCCCCGACATGGCCTCAGGGCGGCCTACATAACGTCTACGAAGAACTCACTGGGGTTGCCCATGGCCATGTGGAAGCTCTGGCGGCTGGCCGTCAGCTCCGGGGGCACAGAGCCCAGGTCTCTGACCGGAGGGGCACCAGGGGGCTGCACTGCAGTGGAGACCGGGGGTGGGGGCGGGGGCATCATGACCACCATCATGGGATTGTAGGGGAGGGCCATGCCAGGGGGTGGTGCGTAGGGGTGGAGCCCCGGGAGTGTGCGGAGATTCGGAGCACCCCCTGCTGAGCCCCTGGAGGGAGGGGGGGCCCCATCACCAGCCCCACCCGAGTCCCCGCCCCGACGAAGGCTGCCTCCCCGGCTGGAGAGCTCCGACTCACTGCCACTGCCAGACTTGGACTCAGGGGCCCTTTCCTCAGGCCGCCCTGTGCGCCCTGCGCCCCCATCACTTCTCGTTGACCCACTGCTCCGGCTCCCTAGGGGGGTGGGTAAGCAAGGCTCAGCCAGAGCCTCTGGATTCCCCCGCCCTGTCCTGCCTCTCCTCTCCCGTGTGCCCTCCTTCTCTGTACAGAAGGGTCTTACCTTCACTGTGCTGGCTGCTGGCACTGCCGCCACCATAGGTATAAGAGGACAGCTCATGGTAGGGCGGGGGCTGCGGACTGTAGGGGTGGGAGGCTGGGTACTGGTAGGAGAAGGTAGGCAGCAGGGGCCAGGGGGTCGCTCCAGGAAGAGGAGCCAGGGTATCCTGGTCTGAGGCCCCACTGGAACCATCATTGTCATTCAGAGACAAGTTGACTAGGTCTGGAACAGAGGAAGAGAAGTCCCTGCTTACAGAGGCAGGACTCCTGGGTGATACCTGGAACCGGTTCCCCAGAGCCAGCCACCACAGGAAAGCAAGGACACCATGCTGGCGAAGACGCAGCCAGGGCCACCGTCACTAGCCAGTAATGCTTCCGCGAGATGCATGGCTCTGCGCTCACTCAGGGCCGGGGGGTGGCCACTGCAGGCCAGGCTGTGACTTACAGCTCTCACAGCCGCCACTCAGGTCCCCGAAGACATAGTAGCACTGCTCAGAGAAGGTGATCTTGTTGACCGTGTGGCGAATGAGCCCCGCCTTCAGCAGCCCGCTGGCATACTTCCGGGCCTCCCGGCGCTCGGGAAACCCTTCCACGTGATGGTACAGCCAGTCGACCACGTCTGAGCCTGAGAGCCACCACAGCGCGATGGTCATGTGGCCCTCCCAACCCTGCCCACGCCACACGCTGCTCCCGGCTCTCTTCTCCTCCCCTCCCCACACCACCCCACTCAGGGTTGTACCTAGAAAGGCATTTGGGATGGTGATCTTGAGCCACATGCGGTCCCGGACTTCTAGCCCAGACTCTGGCGCGGCCATGGCCTTGGTGACAGAGGCCATGTCCATGTGAACAGAGAGGCCCCGGCCTTCACAACCTGACAGAGGAGACAGCAGAGAACGGCCTTGGTGACAGAGGCCATGTCCGTGTGAACAGAGAGGCCCCGGCCTTCACAGCCTGACAGAGGAGACAGCAGAGAACTCTGGGGTGGCCACGGCCTTGGTGACAGAGGCCATGTCCGTGTGAACAGAGGCCCCGGCCTTCACAGCCTGACAGAGACAGCAGAGAACTGGAGAGAGGCCCACCCGCACAGGGGCAGGGGCCAGAGACTCACCGTCAGGCAGGGAGGAGCCGGACGTGATCGTGCTCATAGAAGAAGAGCCTGGGTAGGCCGGGAAGGTGCCAGTCAGCGCGGCGGAGTGTGACACCCAGGCTGCGGGGTCAATCGGCTGGATGGGTTCATCTGGTACAGAGTGGAATAAAATGAAGAGAGCACGCTGGCTACCACTCAGCCCGAGCAAACCAGCCCTGCTGCTCCAAAGCTAAGACTCCTGGCACCCTCCCTCCCAGACCCTGGGTCTCCTGACCCCCTCACCTCCCAGCTCCTCTCATCTCTTTCTTGAGGCAGGGCTGGCCTGGAACTCACTATGTAGCCCAGGCTGGCCTCAAACTTGTGGAGCTCCTGTCTTAGCCTGCCGAGTGCCAGGATTACCAGTGTGAGCCACCATGCCCAAGCTCCCCATTGTCTTAGCGTCAGACCTGTCTGAGCATCACTTACTTCGGGGCAGGGTGAAGTAGGCCTGGGGAGAGGGGTCCCAACACTTGGCCACGGTCAGCACGATGGGGCTGTGGACAGAGAAGACCAGTCAAGCAAGGACAGCGCAGAGGCCTCAGGACCAAGTGCGAGGATGAAGGGCATGAAGATGGAGAAGAGAGGGACATATGTAACTGGGCCAGAGAAATGGAGGGTGAAGGCTCACAGTGCGGTGACTCAGCACACGGCTGAGGTAAACCCCCTGCGGAGTGAAACAAGGGAGCACACGCTGTACGCTCATTCACAAGAAGTACAAACAGGTAACACTCAACCATCCTGCTCCAGGGTTCAGGCATGGGGGGGAAAAACCATGAAAGGTTTTCCTGACCGAAGAAGCCAAAGGGTAATTAGCGCCAGCGAGGAGGGTGGGAGTGAGCGGGAGCCAGCGAGGAGGGTGGGAGCGGGCGGGAGCACAGCAGTGGCTTTCCTGAGGAGGTTTAGGCTGGATGGCATGCATGGCCACAGAGGTTTCCGATTTTACTTTGTTCTGTGTTGTTCTGAGACAGGGTCTCACTGTGGAGACCTGGCTGGTCTGGAACTCACTATGTAGGCCGCACTGCTTCATGCCTGGCCTCACACTAGAATGGTGAAAGGACACTGAGGGGACTTAGGAGCGAGGGCCGAGGCTAGGGCGGCGCTCACCCGGGCTTGTGAACGATGTCTCTCAGCACCCGCACAGCATCGTCGTTGCTCATGTTCTCAAAGTTCATGTCATTCACCTGGGAGGGCAGGGCGGGTCAGGGTGGCGTGGGGGCGGGGCCCAGCCCGGGCAGCAGCCGGCTCCGGGCTTACCTGCAGAAGCATGTCTCCAGGCTCGATGCGGCCGTCGGCAGCCACAGCGCCGCCCTTCATGATGGAGCCGATGTAGATGCCGCCATCACCCCGCTCATTGCTCTGGCCCACGATGGAGATGCCCAGGAAGTTGTATTTCTCTGGAGAGGCCACGAGAGGACTAAGCCCCAGGAGCCCCAGAGGCTCTGTCCCCCCCCCAGCCAGGGCCCTCCGTACCCATGTTGAGCGTGACTGTGATGATGTTGAGGGACATGGTGGAGTCGGTGACGCTGCTGAAGGAGGAGGTCTGCAGCAGGGAGAGGAAAGGGGTGAGCAACCCCAACCACAGACAACCCGGCCTAGGGCCCCACCTCCCTGAGAAGAACCCTCACCCTCTCCATCCGTGGTGGCCGCTGCTTCCTTCGCCTCCGGTGGCGCTTGAGGAGGCGGGAAGCACTGCTCTGCTCCGTGGAGCTGCTGAACCTGACCACAATTGACAAAAAGGAGCTCAGAGATGACAACGGTGCTGGCTAGGGAGGAGGGAGAAGGATGCGGGAAGGATAGAGGAAGATGAGGAGAGGATGCAGGAGGAGGATGTGGGGAGGATGTGGGGAGGATACAGGAGGAGGATGCGGGAGGATACAGGAGAAGGATGCGGAGAGGATGGAGGAAGATGAGGAGAGGATGCAGGAGGAGGATGAGGGGAGAACAGAGGAGGAGGATGTGGGAAGATGGAGGAGGATGCGTCGGGCCATACCTGCTCATGGTGTCATCCTCATCTGAGTCTCCTAGGCTGGTGCTCTCCAGCTCGCTGGTCAGGAGGGTGGAGGAGCTCTCATAGCCAGCCAGGTGGCGCTCTAGCCTCGAGGGGCCACCAGGCCTATGGCCAGCAGCTGTGTGTGAACAGACTCTCAGAACGAGCTAAGGCTTGTCTCCTTTCCCAGCCTCCGGTCTCCCCGCCTCAGGCCCGTCCCCTCACCGCCATGCTCACTGCTGTCTCTCCTTCGAGGGCGTTCCCGTCTGACGGACACAACAGACTCGGTTTCTGTCTCAGGCTCTAGATTTTCATGGCTACTGGACACATTAGGGCTACACAGGTAGAGACAGTTTCCCACCAGTGTCAGGACACAGCACCAAAATCCTCAGTCTCCCCTCTCAGGGTTGGGCTGGACCCCGCTTCTCTGCCCTCCCATCGACTCACTGGAAGGATGGTGGCCTTGAGTCCCCAATGCCACTGGTCCTTTCTGGTGGCAGAGGGGGTAATGGCGGAGGTGCGGGGACCTCATGGGCCGGGGGAGCCGCCTCGGGCTGGGGGTTCTCTGACGACACTAGCTAGAGGAGTGCAAGGAGGGAAACATGGCTCCACTGCACAGCAGTTTAAGAGAAAAGACAAGGAAAAGGGCCAGAAAGGGGACCAGGTCCCAGAACCCGCAGAAAAGTCCAGAAAAAGCAGCGAGTACGGGAGGCTACAGAGGAGAAGGCTGAGGAACGTTCATGGCTTCCACAAGCCGGAGGGTGGGGGGGCAGTCTGCGGCTGGAAGTGCCTTGGTAACGTGTCCCTTACCCAAGAGACAACCCTTCCATTGAAGCACGGCAGGCGGGCACTGTCGTCTGAGATCTCTTCCTTCACCACCCTTCAAGAGAGCACAGCGACGAGTGAGATGCTAGCTGTGACAATGCAATTCCAACCCTTGGGAGGCCGAGGCAGGAGGAAGCCAGCCAAAGTCTCACACACACACACACACACACACACACACACACAGTGGATCTCCAAGTTTGAGGTTAGCCTAGTTTACAGCCAGGGCTACACAGAGAAACCCTGTCTTGAAAAAAGAGGGGGAGGTGAGGAAGACTAAACTAATCGCTCCCACCCCGAATCTGAAGTCTCCCCAACCTCCATTTTTAAAATGTATGTATGTACATGTCTGTGCGCATGGCTGTCACATGAGGGCGCTTGTGGAGGACAGAAGGTATCATATCCTCAGGAGCTGGGAGAAGAGGTCCATGCCCTCAGATCCTCCAAGCCAACTCTCCAGACCCAACCTGTTAGCAAGGGGGAGGACGCCCTCATTTTGTATCCTTGGCTGGCCTCAAGCTCACCGAGACCTGCCTGGCTCTGCCTCTTGACATTAATGGCATACACCACCAAACCTGGCTTTGCCAGTGCCCAGCAGGCACACCAGCATTGTGACAGCATCCATCTGCTGTCACAATGAAACAAACTATGTGCTTTCACATAAAAAGACAAAAACAAATAACAACCCACCTCCAGACTCTCCTTATTCTAGCCCTGCTCCAAAGACTTCTTCACACTTGATGGAAACTTTCAAAGACTGTGCAGGACAGTTCCCCAGCAGCTCCAAATACCTTCCTTAGCAGCCCTGCTTCCTCTGTCCTGCACATCTGTCCCACAAAAGCGCCAGGTCCTTGGCAATCCTCTGCTGTTCTAATTCACAGACAGACTTGCGGCCTGTGCTGGGTAACAATGCCCTTAAATGCAACTGTAACCCTCCACTCCGGAAAGGCCCCACAGCAGAGGAAGCCGGGCTTCCCACTGCCTCACCTCACTTCTGCTCAGCCTGAAAATGCCTAGGCTGCGGTGGCCACGGGTCCTCCTTGATGCCCACAAGTCATCAGCACTGCCCTGCACGACACGTGTCCTGAGTGAGCACCGCCCTGACACTTAGTAAGTACTTCCAAACGAGCCATTCTTTCTCATACACGATACCTTGTCAGGCCTGGAGAGCTGGCGCAGCGGCTGCGGGCACTTACTGTTCTTGCTGAAGACCCAGGTTCAGTCCCAGCACCCATGGCTCGCAACCGTATCTCCAGCCCAGGGGATCTGACTGTCCCTAACCTTCACAGACGTCAGGCATGCACACAGCGCACATAAACATGTGAGCGCAGGCAAAATGCTCACGTACAAAAAATTTAAAAGTCTAAGAGATAAAAACACGCCTTCCTGTGCAATTAACTCTAGCCTACCATGGTCGGGGGCCTCGGGTGTAAGACTCAAGGATACACCTTACAGCGCACTGTAAGTCTCCCAGCATAACCAGCCTCAGCATGGCGCAGCCACCCCCAAAACAAACAATTTTGTATCACTCTAATCTATTCTCTGCACTAGTAAGCCTCACTACTAAATGAAAACTACCAGTCGCCAGGAATTTACTGTGTGCTACTGCCTAAATTAACCATCTTACGCCATGATCATCACCATGCCACAGACGAAGAAATCAAAGCACAAAAGCTAAATAAATTGCCCAAAATTATAATGCGAAAGAAGAACCTTGATTTAAACCCGAGATAACTCCATAGATATTATCACTTTCTCCACATCGGACAATCTTTAACGAGAGTCCAGTTTGTTCAGTTCTGGCGGATGGAGGTGTCCAACCACAGGGGTTTTCCCAGGTGGCAGGTGACCTTTTTCTCCCCAGTACCCTGCTGGCCCTGCTTATGCCAACCCAGGACATCACAACTTAACGCAGTCTGAGCCTGAGGACACAGAAGGATCAGTCTCAACAACTACAAAAACTGCCTCATTACTCTGCCAAACTGACGGTCCCAGTCCAGCCCAGGATCACCCCAAAACAAGCCAATCTATTCTAGCCCGGGCCCCGTCTCCACACTCTGCAGCACCACTGACTGCAGCACCCCATGCCCTATACGTAATGGTACCCCCCCAAGTTGTTCCTACTTGTCGCTGTCTTTGACCTAAGAAACCCAGGTTTCGGGAGACCAACAAAGCTAAAGGATCTGAACACAGGGTCCTGCAGAGACTGATGCATCAACTTAGAACGGTGCATGGAAAGGACGGAGACCCCCTGCTCAGATGTAGCCGATCCGCAGCTCAGTCTCCATGTGGGTTCCTGAGTGAGGGGAGCAGGGGCTGCCTGATATGAACTCTGTTGCCTGCTCTTGGAGCACTCGCCCCTGGTGATGCGGCCTTGCCAGGCCACAGAGGAAGAGGATCCAGGCAGTCCTGACAAGACTTGATAAGCTATGGGCAGATGGCAGAGGAGAACTCTCCCTTTCAGTGGACTAGGGGAAGGGGATGGGGGGAACAGGGAAGGAGGGTGGGACTGGGCGGAGTTGAGGGAGGGGGCTTCAATCAGGGTATATAATGAAGGAATTATGAAAAAAGAAGGAGGAAAGAAACCCGGGCCTGGGGCAGGCATGCTGTCACCCTTACCTGACCCAGCACTCAGGCTGCGGACACGGAGGCTGTCACAGGTGCAAGGCAAGCTGCTCTACTTTTCCAGTTCTAGAAGACCCTGGCTCTGCACTTCAGAGCGCTGCTGCTCTTCCGCAGGACTGGAGCTCCATCCCCAGCACCCACAGGGTGGCTCACATGCCTAACTCCAGTCCCCAGAGATCTTCGGGTTTCTTTGAGCACCGTGTGCTTGTGGTGCAGAGACAAGCATGCATGCAGAACACCCCCCCACACACACAGAACACCTTTTCTTTACCTGCTTGTTTGGTTTTTCAAGATAGTTTTCTCTGTGTAGCCCTAGCTGACCTGGAACTAGCTCTGTAGATCAGGCTGGCCTTGAACTCAGAGATCTGACTGCCTCTGCCTCCCAAGTGCTGGGGATTAAAGGCATGCCACTTAAAACATCTTAAAAACAAAAATAAAACCCTCTAAACCTCTCCCCTTCCCGGCCAAAAAGGGAGGAGAGAGGGTAGAGAAAATAAGAACGCAGTAGAACTGAGAAGTGCGCAAGTTTTGCCAGGAAAAAAT
Source organism: Meriones unguiculatus (assembly GCF_030254825.1). Lineage (NCBI taxonomy): Eukaryota > Metazoa > Chordata > Mammalia > Rodentia > Muridae > Meriones > Meriones unguiculatus. Next base: position 2,152,747 of record NC_083359.1, read on the forward strand.
TTATTTCAAAACTGCCTAAAATATCCCAATAGGGCCCCTCTACATGATCACAGATTGCACCGTCCCAAAACAGTGAAACTACGGAACCTAACGAATAAGCCCAAAGAGCCTCTCCACAGCCCAGTCTGTAGGAAGACACCACATGCCCCGCATGCTGGCTCACGCTGGTTTAGCCCCGCTCTGGAGGCCGAGGCCCTACACGAGCTCCAAGCCAGCCTAGGATACAGAGAATGAAGCCCTGTCTCAAAACAAAAGAACAAATCAAAACAAGCAGACAGCAACAACAACAAAATTTACAGAATATTCCTTAATAGCCAGCGTGCAGATGCCTGAGAGAAGACCAGACTGCCAACAGATAGGTGGGAATCTGATCGCGGCACAGACTCGACTATCAATCACGGCTTCTGAGCCTCCGGGTTAAAATCAAGGAGAGAGAGTGGCCAAACACACCAGCGATCCCCATTGTCCAACCTAATATTCTCGCCTCCGGTTTGCTCACGTTCTGGTCAAGCTCCGTGTCTGCTCAGACGAGATCTACCCCCGCCCAGCACAACACGCTACGCTCCACCACAGGCCAGAAACACTGCAAGCTCGAGCGGTGCCCCTCATGTCGCCCCATCCGCTCCCGCACGCGCAGCGCCCTTACCAGCCTAGGCCTCGCGCTTACCCAAAATCCTGATCCATGGACTTGAAAAAGTACTTGGCGCCCGCGGGCCGCTGCAGGACGCTCTTGAAGTCGCCCAGCGTGATGCGCTCGGCCGGGACGGGGATCTTCACCAGGTAGGGAGTCTCCTCCTCGTCCAGATGGTAGATCACCTTCGTCTCGCCCACACCGCCGCCCCCCGCGCCGCTGCCCGCCATGGTCTCGCTCGCGCGCTCCCAGGCTCAGCCGCCCACCCAACGGGACGAGGCGCCCCCGCCGCGCCTGCGCACAGCCGCCAACCGCCGCGCGAGCGCCGCCGCGGCGGGCCCAGCGCGGGCGACGCGCCCGGAGGACGGCGCGGGGCGGCGAGAGCGCGAAGGGCCGCGGCGCGGAGCCCCCACTCCCCGAGCGCACGGCCGAGGGCCACCGCCACCGCCGCCGCCGCGATCGCTCTCCGCGTCCCCGCCCACCTCTCCCCACGCCACGTGACCCGAGCCCGCCCACTTTGCGCAGCCGACTGTCCCTCACGTGACTTCCCTGGGTCACGTTACCACGAGCTCCCTCTAGAGCCTCACGTGACCGCAGCCTTGAGCAACGGTCTCCAGCCCCGCAGGACCCCGCCCCCGAGCGTGGACACCCGCGGGCACCGTGGCCAGCGGGGCTCTTAGAATGCCGGCAGCCGGCTCCCACTTGGCGTCGCCCATGGCAAAGCTCCTCAGCTGCAACCCCTGCGGGGTGGAGGGACCACGGGGCCAGGCACTGATGGGCTTCAAACGGGGTCTCAAGGCATCCTTGCTAGCCTCAGCCCCTGAATTTTCCCTCTCCTCCCAAGTCGTGGGTCTACAGCCCTGGACCTTAAGAATGGGTTTCAGCCCCGACACCAGCAGCAAGACTCTGGCCAGGTTTCCCAAAGATCCCCTCCCGAAACAGGACACCGGGGGCTGTAAAACACAAGAGCCCACTCTGCTTTATTTACAACACGGAGGCTGACCGTACAAGCCAGCCAATATTATTAAAAACAAGGCGAGTGGTAACTGACACCTTTCTGCATTCCTTCCTCACTCGCTCCACCAGGCTCTGATACCCCACCTTTGAGCAACCACACTCAAACTGGGGAGCCCCGAATTAAGAATACAACCGGTGTAGAAGAAAGTAAACGGGAGTGAAAGAGAAAAACATGAGGGGAGCGCTGTGTTTACACTACAACTTTATAGACAACTACCCCGTTCCGGGCCCGTGTGAGCCTGGCCACCAAAGCGAAAAGGGCGGCAGGCTCACTGGACAGAGACTTCGTCTACAGAGCCAGCCTCCCCTGACCCTGTGAGGGGTCAGTTTCAAGTCCGCAGAGCAGGAGGGACAGAAGACACTCATTTCCAAGTGAGTCTGTCTCCCTCGAGAATTCTGGCCTTCAGGTGGGGACAGGCTCCTCAATCCAAGGAAGGGAGACTCCGATTCCCAAGTAACGTCAGAAGTTCCAGCCTCAACAGGGCCCTCAGGGTTCTCCAGGCTTGGGAAGAGCCCCTAGCCGCCGGGCCTCCGGCCGAAGCTCCTTGCATTTCTGGCAATAGAAGAAGTCGGGAACATTGGTCTTCTTGATCTTCGCACAGGAGAGGTGGATCCACGTCCCGCACAGGCTGCACTCGATCATCGGCCGCCCAGCAAAGGGCTTTCTGCAGTAACATGTGATCAGGTCCCACGAGTCATCGCCTGGAAAGGACAAAGTGTGGTTGGTGCCCTGCTTGGGGGCCTGGCCGGGGACAGACCGGACGAACACCCACCACCCCGGCTCCCCGCCCTGGGCCGCCTCAGCACCGCACCTGATTCCACCATGATGTCTTCATCCATGACCCTCATCTCGCCCTCGCTGGAGCTGCCGTCTCCATCCTGGCTAGTTTCTGTGCTGCCCACATCCCGGCCTTCTCGGTCAGCAGGAGGAGCGCCTTCTGGGTGCGCTGCAGCGGGGGGCCTGGGGGCTTCAGGTGGTGTTGGCAGCACAGGGGCGGGGACCCCACCCGCCACAATGGCTGTCATCTCTTCCTCCTCCTCCTCCTCTTCCTCCTCCTCCTCCTCTTCAGAGTCTGTGTCACTGGGAGGAGCCCGAGGAGGCCCGGGAGGCGGGAGCCTATCCCCCCTATCTGCCTTTTTCAACTTCCGCTTCTTGCTCTTCTTGATTCGAGACCGTTTTTCCCCATCCCCAGGGGCCGGCCGTGGCCTCCGAAGCACCCCAAAGCCTGCCCCACCGCCTGGTCCCAACTTTCTGTTCTTTCGGTCCTTCTTTCGTGGCTGGGAGAGGTCCCCCTGGGAATGCGGCACTGGGGTGAGAGCAGCAGGGGGCCGGGAGGTATGCGTCAGGGGCGTGGGAGACAGCGGCGACGACACTCTGGGCCCGTCCAGATCAAACAGAGAGTCCTTGAGCTTCATCTTCTCCAGCAGAGTGGCACTGTCAGGGGCCTGCAGGCGAGAAAAAGCGGACCTTGGGGGTCCCGGCTGGGGAGGACCTGCTTGAGCTGCCCTTCTCTTTGAAGACTTTGCTTTCTTAACAAAAGTCTGGATAGTTCGAAGGTCCGAGGGGGCCGAGTCCCAGCCATCACTGTCTGCTGCACTCTCGCCTCGCAATGGAGAGCTAGAGCCAGAGGCTGGCCAACTGCTTTCCTTAAAAGAGGAAGAGTAGGGTCAGCAGGGGTCCAGCCACACATCCAGCATGAGAACCAGGACCCAGAAACATCCCAACCCCACACCTGACACACTCTCAGGCTGCCTGCCTTCACCCCACCCTCCTCCCCTCACACCAGCTTTCCCACCCAAGAGCCTCCGGTTCCCTCAGTCTCCACGGCCCTGGGGCAGAATCTTCCTATAAAGCAACTCACTCCCTCTAGTCAGCCACTGTTCCGCCCTACCTCTTTGCTGGGGGGGATGTAACCAGCATAGGCCAAGACAAAACTGCAGAATTTGTTGAAATCCTCAATTGTTCTCCGTCGTTTCTCTGGTGGCTACAAGGAAAGAGAAACGTGATCACACGGAAGCCAGGCGAGAACGTTAGAGGGGCCTCTCCAAAACAGCCCCCAAGATGCCAGGCCGTGTGAAAGGGTCGATGGGACAGCTCACCTGGGTCTCCGGCTTAAGAGTTGGAGGCGGATCTGTGAAATCAATAAAAGCTGAGTCAAGGCACTGGGAGAGTCTGTAAAATCCTCCCTCTAAACCCCGGAGGTCCCAACCTAATAATCCCATCCTCTGTTAGGTCGCCGGCCTCGGCGGCCGGCCCCCGGCGCGACCGGACCCGCCCCTGCTCCCCCCTCCGCTCCTCGGGGCGGAGCCTGGGCGCGGCGCCCTCGGCGGCCTCGCTATAGCGCTCCCCTTCCCCCAACCCCGGCGCCCCGCCCCCTCCCAGCGTCTCCAGTCAACTCGGCTCTCCCGGCGCCCCACCCCGCCATAGCGCTCCCGGGGCGAGCGCAGGCCACCGCCCGCCCCCGTCCTTCACGCGCGCCCGGAGTTCCTACCCGGCCGCGCTCCGCCGCCCTGCGCCCTCCGGGAGCGCCCATGCCGTCCGGCCGCCCGCCCCGGGGCCCAGGCTGACCGCGCCGAGGTGCTCCCCGCCCTCCGGCCCTTCCACTCGAACACGCGGCCGGGCGCGCCCCTCACCCCCACCCAAAACACACGCGCCCGGGCGCCCGGTCCCGACGCCACTTCGCGGCCGGGACGGGCGGAGAGCCGCAGCCCGGACACCGGGACCCTGCCCCCCCCCAGCCCGCGGCCGCGCTCCCCACGATTTCGCCGTCCCTCCGCCCCCATCCGGGCCTTTGGCCCCTCCCCGTCTCGAGCTCTCCGGGCTCCCCGCCGGGCCCCCGGGCCCAGTTCCGAGCGTCTCCGGCCGCCCCCCTCCCGCCCCCGTACTCGGCGAGCCCCTTAGGCCACGGACCCCAAAACTCCAGCCTCGAGTCCCCGTCCAGGGACCCCACAGCAGGCCCTCCGCCGCGTCCCCCTCCCACAATACGCTTCACAACTCGCAAGCTCCTGCCCTAGCCGACCAACCCCCCCCCGCGCAAGTTGCCGGTCTTAACCCCCCAGCTCGCCCCGCCGCCCCTGCGAGTACCGGGCCGGCCTCGCCTCCCAGCTACTGGCCCACGACCAGCCCTCAGCCCCGGCTCCGCACCGGAGACAATACCAGACCCTCTCCCGTCCCCACAAGTACACCGCCAGCCCTCTAACAATCACCGGGCTCGCTCCGGCGGCAACTCCGCGGCGCTCCGCAGCCGCCGCCACCAACTCCCCACCGCGGCCAACTCCCGGCCCCTCGGCCGGTCCTCTCCGTGCTCGCTCAACTACTCTCCGGCAGGTCCCCCCGGCCCCTCCGCGTCCGAGCGCCAACCGGCCCGAGGCCTCTCCAGCCCCCCGCCCCGAAGCCAGGCTCCCGGCGCCCAGCCCCGGACACCCCGGCACCACCATCCGCACCGCGCCGGGGTCCGACCGCCCCGAGCCCGGCTCCCGCTCCTCTTTCTCCAAGGTACCTCAACTCCGCGCTCTCCCAGCGCAAGAGCCAGGCCCCCGGCCCCTTCTCCCGCACTCCCCCGCGGGGTGCCGGCGCCCGACCTCCAACTTTGCCGACTGAACCCTCACCCGCTCGCTGCCCTCCGCGCCCACGGAGCGCTTACCTTCGGGACTGGGCTCCGCCATGGCCTCCAGCATCGCCCCCTCCCCTCCACCCGGTCCGCCGACCCCCTCCTCGAAACCGGGATCCCCGGTGCTGCCTCGGGCGCTCCGTGGTTCTCCTGCCTCGCTCCACCGAAGCGTCCGCCTTGGCGCGGTTGAGACTCCAGTCCGCTACCGCCACCTCCCTCTACCACTGCCTCCCGCACTCCCGGACCGGGCCCCCTCCCCCCGCACCGCCGGCCGCCTGCTCCCTCCTCCTCCTCCTCCTCCCTCCCTCCTCCCCCTCCCCGCCGGCTCCGTCGCGCAGTGCACCAAGGGATTTGTAGTCTGTGCAGGGGCAGCGGAAAGGGGACTGCAAGAGCCTCCGGAACTCCAGTTCCCAGGAAGCCACGGGCTGGCGCAGGCGCAGTAGACAGCTTTCCCCACCAGGGGAGTGGCGGGGAGATCCGGAGCCAGAGGGGTAGAGCGGAAGAGTGCACACTGGCTCCCGGGAAGTGTAGGCTGGGCGGGACCAACAAAGTAGATGAAGAAGGGATTAGAACTCTCGGCCACCATACTGCCTCATTTTGTACTATCTTTTTACCCCGTCAGGGAACCGCCCCACTTCCGGCCAGGAGGAGAAATGTATGCTGGGAGATGAAGTTCTCCTACTATTCGCCCTCTCGCGTTCCTCTTTACAGGATCCCATACACTGGCACAAACTCTGAAAGTGACAGCCAGTTAAAGACTGACCTTTTACCACCTCCCCAACATGAACGTCTCTTCTTTAACGCAAAGCAACAACTTTGGATACGCTTACCTAAACATGGCACTTTGAACCTTCTCCTAAAGACCCCACAACCCCTTTGTTTGTATTACACCCCGATGCACACATATGAAATGAAAGTCCCGTGAGATAATGCTCACATTATCCCACTCATCAAGAATCCAAACGAAAACCCACCCTTTTCCAGAGGAAAACAGAAACCAACAAAGTGTTTCTCTCTCTCTGATCTACACCTCGCTCCTTCTCCTCTCCCACCACTTAAGTTCACGACCTTGAGTCCTTGAAACGCACGAACAAAGGTGGAGCGACACAGAGCAAGTTCAATTCAGCTCGGTGGTTTCTTCTTTATTGGTGTGCCTCCCCTCCCTCCCCCCACGTCAACCCCTTCCATCTACCCCACCAAAAAGAAGGCGGTGAGAGGAAGGGACTGTTGGGGTTCTGAGCCCAGTGGGCAGTTAGAAAGGGAACAGAAACCAAACAATCAGATGTGACAGAGACCGACAATCAGAAGTGTAAAGCGGAGTGGGAACAGGGCAAACGGGGAGGAGATGTACAGAAGCTGGGTCTGCCATCACCCCTCCTGGGAGAGGTCTGGAGAGACAGCCTCAAACATTAAGTGCAGGTCCTGAAGAAAGGAGATGGTGTTTTCGACTGAAGGAGGAAGCGGATGTCAAGGAAGGAGAGCCACCTCTCTTTGCAGAATGGAGCCCCCACCTCTGGTACAGCAGCTTCACAGACCGTAGACGCTTTCATCACTGTAGGCAATGTATAGAAAGAAGTCTTCTTCATGGTGTTCCTGAAGTAAAAGCAAAAAAGGCTGTTAAGGCAACCCGCGCCTAGTTACGCCAACTATTCACCAAGACATTCCTCAAGACTCATTCTCTTAAGCCTGGCCTGGGAAGGACTGAAACTTCAAGGCCACCAAGGTAAGTTAAGAACCTGACTCGAAATGGACTTGAAGCTATATCACCCAGAAAGTACCTACCTAGCAACTGTACAAAGGGAAACAAGAAACGCCATCCGGCTGGGCAGTGGTGGTGCGCCTCTTTAATGCCATTCCTTGAGGTGGGGGCAGGAGAATCTCTGTGCTAGCCTGCTCCACAGAAAGAGTTCCAGGGCTACACATTTAAACCCAGTGGGTTTCTCATTCTAATTTTCTCTCTCTCCTTTAAGAAATGCTGACCTTAAATTAAAACTCACTATATAACCAGTGGCTTCCAACTCAAGACACTACTGTCTCTGCCTCTCAAGTGGTTATTTGCTTCCTTTTGGTATGTGTGTTTGGTTCTTTAGTTTTTGTTTTTGAGACAGGGTCTCATTATATCTCTGACTCACCAGGAGAGGCTCAGACTCCCAAGGGATTCCTAGCCTCTGCCTCCTGAGTGATGGGGTTAAAATCATGTGGAGAACCAGCTGTGCTTGACCGAGACAAGCCTCGGCCTCCTGAGGAGGAACAGAACTAAAGCTGTGCACCGCCTGCAGCTGTTATGCAAGGTAGGGCCTTCCACCCCTTTAATCCCAGCCCTCAGGGAGGCAGAAGCAGGAAGATCTGAGGCCAGGCTGGCCTACAGAACACTTCCAAAAGAGCCAGGGCTACAAAGAGAAACCCTATCCCAGAAAACAAAACAAAACTCTCAAACTGTGCTCTGACATCCTGGATGAGGGAAAGGGGCTTGGGAAAAAAAGAATCTCAGTCAAAACAAGTCTTTGAGCGCACGCTCTTCTCTCCATCCGAGCGCACACTGCTGCTAAAATCCCAACCTGGTGCAAGCTGACTCGGTAAATCTAGTAAGCCAGCTACCACAGGAACCTCTGACCTATACTTCCCTGCATCCAAGCCGGCAGCTCTCCAAACACCCCATTACTTCCAAAGTACTAGATACCTGGTACAGCTGCCCCATCGTGGCACTGGTGGGTGGAATGACGTTGTTGACAAAGAAAAACAAGGCATCCTCAGCGCGGAGATGAATTCGCTTCCGGATCAAGAAGTAGAATTGACCAACTGCCAAAAACGGGATGCAAGAGCGTCACGGAGGCCATCGGCGCCTCCAGAAAACAGCTGGCAGCTGAAGCCTCCTCCCACTGACATGGCGTGCCCACCCACAGAAGGAAGAGTGCCTCTCGGGTCAAGCTCCCACCTGTAAGATCAGAAGGCACCAGGTATTTCTTTTTGTCCAGATCTCCTATCCGAGCTTTGGGAGCTTTTTCCACTATCACCTGAGGAAAGGAAGGTAAGAATGAGAAGACACAAAGAACGCAGTACCTTAAGGAAAAACTCAGGGCACAGTATTCCCCGTACTGAAATCTCCTGCAATCTCATTCCTCCTCATCCTTATGCACACCGCAGAGTCCAGAGATCCTGGCCTCACTGGCTCACCTAAATACTGAGAACTGATCCCAGAACGGCACATCACAATAAGTATTTTCATCAGAGAAACGGGATAACTTGTTCGGGTCAAGATCGACCTTAAATCGAGCTAGCTGGGAGGCCGGCCATGGAAACCCTGCTGTGAAGCTCACCAAAGGCCTCCATCCTGGCAAATGCCAAGGTCTCTCTCCTGTCCACACCTCAGTCCCAGCTCTGCTTCTACAGCTTTCTCAGCCCTGGTGCCAGAGACAACAGGCTCAGACTTGTGACCCCACGGCGGGCTGGAACCTGACCTCCGCTGCCCCAGACTCAAGCCTAGCTTGTGGCGACAGCGTCAGCAGGCTCGGCCCTGGCTACTGTCCTTACCGGGACCCGGTCTGGATATTTCTTTCGGATTTTCTCGCCCTCAGAACGGCGCTTCTCGAACGGATGCTCCTCTTTGTACACGAACTTCATTCTCCCGAGAACCGGGCTGGACCGAGCTGGGCTGAGGGAACCCAGGGGGGGGGCCGGGACAGGGGGCGGCGGCGGAGGCGGCTTCGACGAACAGACTCTGCGGAGCGATCCACGAATTTGCGCCACTTCCCTATTCACCAACCCCGCCCCCGCCCGTCGGGAGCGGCCCCGCCTGCGGACTTACGCCACCGGCTCGGCTCGCTAGCGCCGCCGGCGTAGCGCCGCGCAGCCCGGCCCTCTTGCGCCGCCGGCGTAACCGCTTTGGAATCAGCGTGCGGGTTACGCGGGTGACAGCGCAGAGAAGACTGCTGTGCTTTTAAGTTTACGGAAAACCCTTTCCCCTGGCAGCCCCGCAGGACGAGGCTGGGGACGCACTGGGATGGCGAGTGACCGGCATGAGACTTGGTTCCCCAGTTCTTTTCGGAAACTACGTTGGATAAAGCAGAAAAAAAAAAAATTACAAGTCTGGGTATTCACGAAACGTGTTGCTACGCTGAAGGCGGCCGTTGACACCAAAACAAAGTAGTGCCCACGCTGCCGGTGCCTGACACCGTCAGACAGACAGCGACGAGGGCTGCAGACGCGCCCAGGGCGCCCAGGGCTCGCGGTGTGTGAACCAATAGGAATTGCAGAGGTCCAAAGGACAGGGACTACGGCGGGGCGGAGGAACACGTCCTGAGGGTGTAGTTAAAATCATGTGACCTCAGGAAAGGGCGGAGCATCACGTGGCGGGTGCTAGGAAGTAGGCCCGGCTCTGGAGAGGCGGCGCCAGGAAGGAGGGGTCCGCCCCGAGCTTGCTGCTGGAGTGCCAACAGCCACGGGCAGCGCCCTCGTTAGCCTGTCCACGTCAACCTCCCAGACCAAGCCGGCTGCTCTCCCGCGGTAGGCCCTTTAAGGGATCCACACCGCTCTGGTTCAGCCTTCCTTATCCTCCTCTGAAGTGTGCTCCTCCACTACCGTCAGGGCCCATCCCCTCACTGGGGGCCTTTCCCGGTACTGAATCCCACAACTCCGAACAGCATCTGCCCTCTTCACGGGCAGGGCAGATGTGAGCAAAGTGCCCTCCACTTCCAAAAAACGTCAGAGAAGGACCTAGGGCAGCTTTGGTTTCAAAGTTATAATGCACGGTTTAAAAGAGGAAGAGAAGGGAGCTGATTACAGGTATCAGGGGATTGGGAAAGAAAAACTGAGGAAAATCAAGGGAAGGACAAGTCTGAGGAAGCCCCAGTGGCCCAGCATCCCAGTCCCCCACCCACAGCCCAGCCCTTGGAGCAGGAGTGAAGAATTAGATCAGTTTTGTACAAGAGTTTTTAAAAAATCAAATCACAACAAAGTTGACTTGGCTTCTTTTGAGCCTCTGGGATATGTCTGTCACTCTGGCCAGTCCTGCCTCTCCACCAGACAGTTTGAGTTCTCCAAGGCCTTGGCCTGTCCCAGTCTGGCACTTCCATGGAGTGTCAACGCGAAGAGTGAGGCTGCTTAAGTCTGGCCCATGTGTCCATCCAGACTCCGGAAGAGTGTAGGGCTCCCAGGGCAGAGGGACGGGAGGGCAGACTCTGCCCAGGCAGTCCTCACATTGGACAGGGCAACAGGCGGCATCCGAGTTCTCCCTCCCCCTCCCCCCCACCCCAACTCAGGTGGAGGGGGGGCAGCTGTCACCAGAGCCTGTGTTGATGAAGGTTTCTGCTCAGCACAGAACGGACATCAGCAGTGAACCTGGAAGGACAGTGACAGGAATGAGTGGGATATCTCACAGCTGGCCCCTCACTCTAGCACAGTGCAGTCTCGAGGACAGCAATGGCAGAACTCCACACCACCTTCACACAGTGACAGGCGCAATTCACAGACGCCAAGTGACTAAAACAACGCGCTCTGGAGGGAGAAGTCTTGGCCAAACACTTGATCCCGCCCCCTCTTTTCCTTGGCAACCCGAGTGTTGCCCGATAAGAGTGCACCTGTAGTCCCAGCACTTGAGAAGCTGAAACAGGAAGCAAGTTCCAAGCCAGAATGGGCTACAGAAAAAGAATTTGTCTCAAAAAGGAAAAAAAGACCAAAAAGGACCTAGAGGTCCCTCCCTTTACCTGAGGGCGTCCAGCATTGGGAGAAGGTTGAGAAGGGCTGTGTCACTGGGGTCACTGAACCAGGATTTGATGGGGATGGCATTGTCTAGGTAAGTAAAATTACAGTTGAGAAGAGGCAAAGAACTCAAGATAGCCTGTGAGTTTTTCCTGAATATTAACAAAAGCCCCTACACTTTACCCACCAAGTCACCAACCAGCAAAACAAAACCCTGACTTGTCTTCAAATGTTAGCCAGAATCAACAGCTCTCACAGCAGTGCAGCCAGAGCTCTGGCCACCTGCCACTGCGCTTCACTTGGAGGGCGCTGACAGGGAAGTCCCCTTTATAAAATGGTCACGAAAGAGTGGACATCGCATTGAAATAGACAACTGACATTCAGATCTGTAGTACAGTAGGGAATCCAAACTCTGGGACTACGGCTCTTTGCATTCAACCCCTTAAGGAGTTAGGGGTACAGCTGACTAGTATAGTGCTTGCCTAGGATTTAGTGTGAGGCTCTGGGTTCTACCTCCAGAGCCTAGATCTAAAGTAGAGTCAGGTTAGGCCAGTCTGGCTTATATGAGAGCCTGACTCAGAACCACCTTCTGTCCCCGCAGACTCACCACCTTTTCCCGTACCTGGGTGGCTCCTGTAAGCCCCGGGGGAATTATCCAGGATCACAATGCTTGAAAGGTCACTGTGGACCACAGAGAGGTCTTTGATGTAGCTGCCCAGCTCCAAAGTGCAGTGCTGAAAAGGAGAGGGCTGTGTGGTGCACATCCACCCGCCCTCCCGCCTCCCGCCCTGGCAGCCGGCCCCTACCTGTCTGTAATACCTCCTCTTCAAGATGCTTCTGCTGTTGTCCAGTTTGTCTGCCACAGCAGAGCCATAAATCTCCATGCTTGCTGTGAACACCACAAGCTCATACCACTGGCTTACCTGAAGGAGATTGGAGAGGAAGAAGGCTGTCATACAAAGTCAATGAAATTTACACACAACATTTCTTTCTCAGCCTCAGCCTTCCAGTAACATCAAATGTCTGTGAAAATGCAAACTTTCAACCTCAGTGTCTGCAGCAACCGAGACCCTTAAGATTCAGAGCTACAAACAGAAAAGCGCAGGATGCCTGTGAGAGAAGGCGGCACTGCAGTCCCAGCTACTGAAAGCTCTTCCCTTCCCTCCCTAAAGCCTCTCCTTTATACTGCCCTTACCCATTGTCTCTGCTGTAATTAAACACGGACTAAAAACAACACGAGGAGGAAAGGTCTATTTCATCTCAGAACTCCCAGGTCACACTCCATCACTGAGGGAAGTCCAGGCAGGAACCTTAGGGGCGGGAACTAGGAGACCACAGGGGGATGCCACTTCCTGGCTTGCTTTCTATTGGCTACCTTACGCAACCCAGGACAAGCTGGCCAAGGACAGCACTGGCCTCCGTGGACTAAGCAACTATCATATCAAGTTGTTCACCTCTCCAACCACAAGGACACAGCAGCCTCCAGGTGCTCGGCCGCTCAGGTGGAAGACAGCTCATTACTATTTTAATGTAAACTGAATAAGTCCTTTCAATACCCGTTCATCCTATCTGTTCTCTTCCTCTAGAGGACCCTACAGGGAGTGGCAGCAGAGAATGGGATCTTGCTGACTGTGTTGATCTGGGGAAGAACTGTAGAAGCATTTGGAACTTTTGCACTGGAGAAGCCACTGACCCATATTAATGGGCTATTCTGGAAGAGCTTACAAGACAATCCTGAGAACTCTGCAGAGCACAGAAGCCTGGCTTACACTCTCAGAGGAAATCCCAGACTACCAGAGCTGTTAATATAGTATTCTGGACTAAGAATCTGAGGACACAGCACCCACATCAGGCAGCTCGCAACTAGCCTGCCTGTAACTCCAGTTCTAGGTGATCCAGTAACCGGCTGCCATGGACACTAGGCATACACATGGTACACAGACGCAGACGCAGGCACTCACATATACCTAAAAATGCAAACTCTTTAATAAAAAGAGATCTATGGACCAAGGCCAGGGATGGTAGCACACCTAACTTTAATCCCACCACTGCATGGGCAGAGGCAGGAGCAAGAGGTTCTCTGAATTTGAGGGTAGCCTAGTCTATACAGTGAGTTCAAGACAGTCAGGACTACATAGAGAGACCCTGTCTCAAATAACAACAAAAGTTTGTGGAAAAGGAATCTATCCTTTGATGGGACACATGCATATTGGTTAGCTGGGGCTGGAGATCAGCTATGATTAAGAAGAGACCAGCTGTGCTGGAGAGATGGTTCAGAGGTTAAGAGCACTGGCTGCTCATCCAGAGGTCCTGGTTTCCAGCACCCACATGGTGGCTCACAACCATCTATAATGAGATCCGGTGGCCCCTTCTGGGGTGCAGGTGTACAGGGAGGCAGAACACGGCATACATAATAAATAAGCAAGCAGAGGTGGGATCTTCTGGAAAGTATCTCCTCTGGGTTGGCACACAAGTTATGGTCTGGAAGGCTGAGGCTGACTCTAGAGCTGGCAGCCAAACTCGGTATGTGTTTCTAAGTCCTACATGGCATCACTGAGCCATCTCCTGCCCAGGGTTATGGTAACGTGTTAACTTGTCAAGTGGCAAAGGATGGATTGAGGTGTTTGGCTTTAATGTCAATTTGCCACAGGTTAGAAGCCGCAGACAGGGAGCTCAACTCAAGAACTGCCCTGGCTGCCATCGCTGAGGTGGGCCCCCAGACCCCCCGTGTTGGTAGAAGCCTCTGCTAGCAGCCAGGTAAGAAGGCACCAGGAAAGGAGCGCTGTCTGCCTCTTGCTCACCAGGCCTTTCCTCCTCCATTGTGCCCTCACCCCGCGGCTGCGCTGCTCCCGCACTGACGCCACAGCCAGCACTTCCAGGCACCTGCTATTAGCGAAGGACCAGCAGCTCTCAGGAGCCATCCAGGTTTTCAGCACCAGACTGGGACCGTCAACCACTGTGGGGCTGTTCCGCTGCTGAGCCACCCAGCCTCAAGGACTGAGCAGTTACCGAGTTTCTCAGCTTCTCAGGTCTGACACAACTTGACCCTGTTTTTATATATATATATACGTGTGTGTGTGTGTGTGTGGTTACATTGGCTCTCTTCCACTAGAGAACCCTGGAGTACTATCCCAATCTCGCACCTTTTCCTCCACATCCCCTAAAGACCTAGAACCCCACAACCATTCTTTCATCAGTCACCTTTAGCTCATGCACACTCACCACTTCTAAGAAGAAATCCACATGGGGTCTCTTATGGACAAAAAACCGGACAGGATGTTTGTCTATTACCACCTGTAGAGGAACAGGGAAGAAGTGAGGGCACCCCTAAGCAACGCCATGCTGGCCTTGCCCCATGCCCACCACATGCTTTTCTCCTGCTGGCAGACCCTGGTGCCAGGTCTCGAAAAGCCCTGACCCTGAGGACTAGGAAATGGAGTTTGTCTATAACCAGTAAGAGGTGTAAGCATTTCCTCAGCTCCACATACCTTGAGGATGAAATCAGGAGGTGTTCCAGGCCTCACTGTAGGCCTCAGGACCCCATCATGGTGAGAGTGAATAAGGGTTTCATCTAGATCCAGCACCAGGATCTTCCTCTTCACCTGGGCTGGAGTGCAATGGGAAGGACAACGCTAAGTGACCCGCAGCCCCGGGCGGGAGCCCCTCTCCACCTCCAGGACTCTTCCACCCAGCATACTCACCTAGTCGATTCCGGGACAAAGGAGATAAGGGAAGAATATCATAGCGAACAGTTTGATACTGAATTACCTAAAAACAGCAAGAAGAGAATTAGAGCCCCATAAAGGAATCTTTCCTGGCTGCAATAGCAGCCAGTACTGAGCATTTACCATATGCCAGGTCCTGTATGTATGACTCAGGACCTCGTATATAATCCTGATAGGAACAGAGGTAACGTTCAATGGTAGAGCCCTCATCTAATGAACAAGAGACTCTAGGGTCAATTCCCAGCCCCATGAAAACAAAAATCCTAATACTACTATTACTATCCTTGTTCAAAGGATGGTGAAATAGACAAGGATTAAATACCTTCATGCCTAGGACTGCACAATTAAGACTTATCTCCTTTGTTAAAATGGAAACTCCACGAGTTCATTTCCTCACAGCCATACCTATTTTTCCAGTACCTCAAAGACTGTGGCGAGGACAACGACTTAAAAGCAGAATGTGTCTTAATGTGGTATTATCCTGCTACACTGAACAAGGAAAGAAACACAGGTCTCCACACTTCAAGGGTTCTTCAATGGTCGCCCTTAGCATCTCACTGAGAACCAAAGCCCTCAGACGCTTAGTGGGCAGACAGTAGGACTTGGGAGAGGAAGTCCTCGGATCACTGAGGGAACAGGAGCTGAGGGAAGCCAGGGGTTGTCAGGTCAGCTCAGTACCTCTGGCCAGGGGCCACCAAGACTATTTTAACCAGCCACCTGTCCACTTGTGTTTCTACTAGCCAAGTCACAAGGTGCAGTGACTCTGAGGAGCTCCTTTTGCCTGGTACCCAGGGCAATGCAAAGAACATTAAAACGTCCTACTTGCAGGCTGACAGGATACAGAGAAGTCCAGAGTGAAGAAAGGACTGTGACAGAAAAGTGAAGAGGGAAAAAGACATCACTACCTCAAGCTTCCAGCGCTGCTGCTCCAAGGCTTTTCCGGGAGCTACTTCCTAATTCCCAGAGCTTCTCTGCAAAGCCTGGCAGTTCCCTCCTCACTTTTCTCTAACATACAAATGCTCTTCAACCCATCCCTAGGTCCTAGGCCACACATTCCCTACTTGAAAACCAAAAGGTTCTCTCTTCTTTAATCCCAAGGCATCTGCCCTTCTTTTCTCCCTGAGCCTGTGATGAGGGCTGAAACAGCTCGTGTGTCCTGCCCTGCTATCTCGGGTTGCACTGGGCATGTAGGGAATGCTCCAACTATCTGCCAGAAAGGGCGTGGGGAAGAAAGCAGACTGGAAGGGAAGAGAGGACAAAGGCTGGGGTCAATGATGTACAGAAGAGAACAACTTAGGAAGTAACTAATCTCCCAATATTTAGCCTGGAGCACTGTGCCCTACAATGAAAAGAGAAAAAAAAAAAAAAAAGAGCCGATAGAAGAGGGAGGATTCTCAGGACAAGGTCAGAAAGAAAGGAACAGATGTCAACACATAAAGAAAATCACAGAGTTAGGCCCACACTGCCAGCCTTGCACACCAGGGTCTTTCCTGGGTCCTACCTTATCTTAGGAGACTATGTGCTTATAACAACCACCCAGAGGAATCCTCACATAACGCAGGAAGGGGAAGAAACAGAACAGACTGCTAGAGAGTAAGTGTAAGTCTAAGCCACTCAGTCAAGTCCACTGCCTGTACCACCGAAGTCTCGCTGGGGCCTAGGCTGCCTAAGATTACAGCCAGCCCACCCACTTCCCCTCGAATCTGCGTTCAAGAGATTTTCCCCAGGGGTGAGGAAAACATGAGGGCATAAGTCATTAAACGATGTTAGCTGAAATTTTACCTTAGAAAAAAGCTTAAGGGAGAAGGAGAACCCAGAGACGCTTGGGGTTCATCCACACAGCCCCTATACTCCAGGAACCCCTTCACAATCGCTGCAGTCTTTGGGAGAAACATGCCCACCTTCAGTCGCAGGCTCCAACAGCCAGGTCTAGAGACACCCAACTTTAACGTGCTGCCTCTTACAACTAAAGATGCCCATCGTAAAAGCATCGTTTTCAGGCCCTGCGTCTCAACAAACACATATACACACACTACATGCTTCCAGAGTCTTTTTTTGGAGGAGTTCCCTCACACCCAAGGCTTTCCCCCAAGTACCTTATCTATCGCTGTTACATATGTCCTTCTACCCACCCACACCACTGACAAAGGAACTTGACTCCTTCAAACAGGAGGGTCTTTCCGGAGTCCACATCAACCTCCTGGCTACCAGCGAACAGGTGTTCCCCGCCTCTTGCTTTGGTTAGCAACAACTCTAGCTTTCTTAAGGAGAGCACCATTATAGGCCCTCAGGAGCTGCCAAATCCTATCCCATCGAGGCAGGCTAAAAGAGAAACCAAAACCACCAAAAATCGTGGTTCTTTTATTAACGTCTGAACCGTGCTTAAAGGTGTCCTGCGTCTCCAGCGGGTAAAGCGCCGGCCAAGGCACCCCTCCTAGGCCCCAGAGAGGCCCAACACCATCCAAAATTTCGCGAGCACCGCGGACAGAGGTCCCCGGCACTGCCAGCACTTACACGAACTCACCGTGCGGATCTGCCTCCGCAAAAGGTAAATAAAGAAGCTCCAGAGCTTGGCGGCGAAGGCCACGAACGTGCGCAGCCCTAGCAGACACTGCGTCCGCATCATCCCGATGACCCCGGCACCGCCGGCCCCGGGGCCCCCGCGGCCCAGCTCCGCCAGCCCCCCGGGGGCAGCCCCCCGCCGCCGGGAGGGGGAACGGGGGCCCCGAGCGGCAGGAGAGGCTGCAGAGATGGGCACGGAGCGGGTGGCTCAGAAAGCCACCGCCGGCCAAGGGAGAGCCCAGCGGAACCTGGAGCTGGGGGACTGGCGTGGGCAGCCCGCGGGGGCCCACATGAGCGGGAAGCGGCACCGGCGGCTTCGCGTACGCTGCAGGCCGAAACGGGTCGGGCTCGGACGGGGTCCTCCGAGACCGGGAGGGAAGGGGATGGAGAATTGGGGGAGGGGGCGGTGGGGGAGGGGGCCAGGGAGGAGGGAGGGAGGGAGGAGGGAGGGGGAAGGGGAAGGCGAAGGGTGGCCCTCTGCGCAGGCGCGCTGGGGGTCTGCCCCGGGAAGGGGGCGGGCGGGGGCAGCGGCGCGCGGCGGGCCGCTGTCGGGGCCGCGGGGCGCGGGGGCCGGGGAGGAGGGGAGGGGGAGCCGAGAGGCGCGGAGCGCTGGGCCGGACTGGCCTCCCCCTCCCCGAGGTCGGGGCCTCCTAGCCGCTGAGGAGCGGGGCCGCAGCCTCTGCAGCTGGGCTTCCCACTCTGACAGGCGCCATTTTACCGCCCAGAGGCTCCCTCCTCCCCTCCGCCCTCCTCCTCTTCCCCTCTGACAGTACTTCCGGCAGTGACGTGTGCTCCCTTCCCTGGGACCGCTGTTTCCTCCACTCGCCCTAACGAGGGAGGGTCGGCTTAAGGGGAGCGGAGGAGGGCGCTCGGACCCGGGCTGCAGCGTTGCGCACGCGCGCGGGGCCGCCGCGGGGCGGGGCCGGAGCGACATGGCGGGGGCGGGGACGGGTGACGTCACCCGGGGCCGGCCCCTCTCGGGGAGTGGAGCTCGCGCGACCCTCGTCCCCTGCCCACGCGCAACTGCTGCAACGGCCTTCCTCGGCCCGGCCGTGCAGGGTGCGGATGTAGGCTCCACGGCTGCGGGCCGACGCTCGGGAGCGGCCACTCCGAGCGAGCCCGCCTGGGAGCGCCGGACCTGGGGAAATAAAAGCCGGGCCCTCGGTCGGGACTCCGCGGGCCCCGGAGCCGGGCGCGCGCGGGAGCGCCCCGCCCCCTCGCCCGTGACGCCATCAGGAGGCGACGGCAGCGATGCTGGAGGCGCTGCTGGCTGGCGGCGGCCTGGCGCTCCTCCGAGGTGAGCCGTGAAGGCCCGCGGGGCCGGCCCCGGGCTTGGCTGAGGGTCGGGAGGCTTGGGGCGCCGCCGCAGACGCCGGGCTAGGGGTGGAAGTCGCGGTGGGACCCTGAGGGCCCCGTGGGGCTCACCCCCGCTTGGCTCTCCGCAGACTCCGTGGAGTGGGAGGGCCGCAGTCTCCTGAAAGCTCTTGTCAAGAAAGCTGCGCTCGGGTGAGTTACCCCGCAGCTTCTCCTGGTCCTTCCCGGGAAGGGAGCCGGGACCCCAGCTCTTCGACATTTCTCCTCTCTGCCCTAGTGGGGACCGAGTCCACGTTCTTGGCTGTGAAGTGAGTGAGGAAGAGTTCCGCGAGGGTTTGGGTTCCGATGCCAACAGCCGGTAAGTAGAAGTTGCGCGGGCTCATTCGGACTACAGTTGCTAAAGGCTTCTCCTCAGCGGGAACCGCAGAGCCTCGTTTTGTGGAGAACTGGGGATCGTATGGCTTGGAGCAGTAGAAATTACACCACCAGCAAGTTGTGTTTTAGAGACGTTAGCCCCAGCTGGCCGACTTGACTGGAGTGAAGGGACACAGCACTGATGAAAAGCGACAAGCCGCTTTTGCTCAGTTAACAAAAGAGAGCAGTAGACTCTTGGGTATTTTTCTTGTATGTACATTAGCATTCTGGCTTTAATGTTTTCAGGGTTATAGTCAACTAAGAAACTACTGAGTTTCTCCTAGAGTTGATACCATCATCTTTCGTAAATGTATTTGAAGTTTGTTTGTTCTGTGCATTATTGTAAGGCTCAGGACTGTAGATGGTAGAATTGAAAGAAAAAGAGAATATTAATTCCAAAGGGCAATGGGCTAAATAAATCTTTGGACAAAACTTCTTTTTTCTTCCTCAGAAAAGGACATTTGGGTTTTGTTTTGTTTTGTTTTAATCTCTTTCTGTAGCCCACAGTACTCTCTCAGCCGTCCTGCCTCATCCCACCATGTGCCTTTACAAGCACCATGTCCAGTTTATAAATTTTCTTCAATAAAAAACAGCATAAGGCCGCTGTGGTAGTGTACACATGTTATTCTTGCAGTGAAGGCAGATACAGGCAGATGCCAGCCAGGTCTAAGTAGAGTTCTAGGCTAGTCAGGGCTACATAGTGAGACTCTGTCTAAATAAGTGAAAAACATAAAACAAGATACATTTACTTTTAAAGGCACAAATGGTTATTAAGTGACTGTATCCTTGTACTGCTTCCATAATTATAAGTTAAAAATACAAGTGACTTTAAACGTTTATGAGTGTTTTGTACCAGGGGCATGCCTTGGTGCTTACAGAAACTAGAAGAGGTGTTAAATCCCTGGGGCTGGTGCTGGGAATCAGATCAGGATCCCCACAAAAGCAACAAGTGCTCTTACCACTGAGCCCCTCTCCAGCCCCAAAGACAAAATGATGTTTAAATGACTAACATGTTTACAGTGCTGGAGTGAGTGGACTCTAATTCAAAAATTGAAGTGAAGAGAATGGTTCAGTAAGAAAACAGAAAACCAAGCCACTCCTCTTGTTTTTATTATGTGTAGAATCAAGTGAAAAGGTAGTGTTTTTAGCAAAAATGATCTTTAGCTTTCTAACTAGGTTTTGGTTTTTCAAGACAGGGTTTCTCTATGTAGTCTTCGCTGTCTTCGAACTCGCCTTGTAGACCAGGCTGGACTATCACAGAGACTTGACTGCCTCTGTCCCCCGAGTGCTGGGATTCAAGGAGTGCAACCACCATATTATCTGGCAAATTTTTTAATTTAAAATTATCTTCAGTGTTCTGGACAGGGCTTCTAAAACTTTTTCCATGTGGGAACTTTTCGCTTGAGAACTTTTTGTGTAACATGTAGATACACAGAGTAAATACTTAGTGATAATAAGTCTCAAGGGAGGTGGTAAAGCTCTGTGGGTAGAGCAGTGTTCTCAAGGCCCCAGATTCAATCCCTGCTATCCTCCAGATGGTCAGTGTAGCACATGCCCTTATTACCAGCACTAAGGAGGCAGGGACAGCAGAAAGGTCTCTGAGGAGTTCAAGGCCAACCTGGTCTACATAATAAGATCCTGACCCAAAAAATAAACTAATAGGGGCTGGAGAGATGGCTCACTGGTTAAGAGCACTGGCTAAGAGCACTGGCTGCTCTTCCAGAGGACCATGGTTCAATTCCCAGCCCGCACATGGCAGCTCACAACTGTCTGTAACTCCAGATCCAGGAGATTTGACGCCTTCACACAGACATGAATGTTCTCAAAACCACCAGTGCACCTAAAATAAAATTAAGTAAATTATTTTTTAAAAAGAAAAGATAAATTCACGCTGGGCCTGGTGCCTGCTGCCCTTGCAGAGGACCCAAGTTTGGTTCCCAGCTTCTAAGTAGGGTGGCTGACAGCCGCCTGTATTTGCAGCCTACAGCTGTGTACTGTCCTCATCAAAATCTGATCCCAGCACTTGTGAGGTTTAGGCAGGCAGCTCAGCAAACAAGGTCATCCTTGACCCATTTTGACCCTGTCCCCAAAACTAATAAAAGTAACTAAAGGAGCAGGTAGATCTTTAGGAGAATGAGGTTCCCTGAAGCTGGAGTTACAGGGAGCTGTGGACTGATGGAAATGAGGAGTGGCGACCATTTAAGACAAAGACTGTAGAGGAAATAGAAAGAGGTAGGCAGTGTGTGTCCTGACCTGCCTAATGTACAGTAACCAAACGCTGCCCTTTGAGTTACTCCGAGCACCGATTTAGTT
The DNA here is from genome assembly GCF_030254825.1 of Meriones unguiculatus. NCBI lineage: Eukaryota > Metazoa > Chordata > Mammalia > Rodentia > Muridae > Meriones > Meriones unguiculatus. The sequence continues at coordinate 2,174,031 of NC_083359.1, forward strand.
TAGTCATAGAGTGCAGGCTTGCACCAGCACTGACTGCAGGACCCTGACAGATTTGTCCTCAAGGCAAAGGCAGCAACAGAATAACGTGTGACATGGCAGAGGAAGCCAAGCAGATAAAGCTGTACCTGACTGTAAGGTCTCACACAGTACAATAGCAGTTTAGATGTTATGCCAAGGATAGTCGGAGGAGAGTAAGTCACGCCATGCCTTTTAGAAACACTAGTCCATTGATTACCGTGTAGAGAACGTCACAGCAAGGCAGCTTGGGTGTGCCGACTAGTAAGGAAGGCTTGCGTTGTGTCTGGGTTCACCCCCTAGTGTATCTACGGAGCATCAAAAATCTGAGCTGTGCTAAGACACTAGGGGAGAACAAATGTCAGAGGGACTTGAAAGGGTAGAATTCCCAGTCAGATGACCCGGAACAAGGTCCAAAGCCAAGCTTGGAACTTAGGTTATGATACACCAAAGTCTGTGCTGTCAGCTACTAAATCCTTTCAGTAATTAGCTTTCATTAATATTTAAGGTATTGGTGAAAATTGAGAAAACAGGGTCCAGAAATTAGGGAGAAGTTCAGGCTATAACGTGTCTTCTCTTTTCTCTTTGCAGCCTGCTTTACCATGACCTCTTCAGAGATCCTCTTAACTGGTCAGAACCTGGGGACGTTGTCTCTGAAGGACCACTGGGAGCCTTGAGAGCCTTGTGCAGAAGGACGGACCCTGGCCCTGTCACGGTTGCTCTTGATTCTCTCAGCTGGTTGCTGTTTCACATTCCCTGTGTTACCCTCTGCCAAACTCTACATGCTCTGAGCCAGCGAAGTGTCCGCCCAGGTTAGGTTCCCCTTTTGTTAGTTAAGCCTGTGCAGCTTTTTCTGCCAGAGAGTGTCGACCCTTTCCACTCCAACCAGAGGCATGGGGTCACCCGTCCAATTTCTGCCATCTCCTTTTGGGGAGGATTGGGGTAGAGTGTTTGTTGTAAATTTGTTTTAAGGAGAGTGTGCATGCATGCTTGCGTGTGACTGGGCATGGTGGGGCACACCTTTAATCCCAGCACTCAAGACCAGGGCCAGTTGGCTCTCTGTAAGTTCCTTTGAGGCAGAGTCTCTTCCTGGATGTGGGACTCTGCTGCTCTCAGCTAGGCGGTATTGTAGAACATGTAATTCTAGAGGGCTTTACTAGCCCAGCTAGCTCCCAGGTAATTGAGACAGAGACCTGTTGATTTCTTTAACAAGCTTCAGCACAGTAGCTGGGTAGGTGTGGTTTAAACTGATTTTCTAAGCTAGTCTGTTACTTCCCAGCCTCTCTCCCCAAGTTACCTGCCACTATTCATTCTGTCTGGGCTAGATGTGCTCCATCAGACCACATCCTCTCTTCCTTTCTTCCTCTCCTGCCTCGTGGTCCACACTTGAGACCCAAAGCCCAGGACCTGAAGCTCTGCCTACCTCTCTTCTGCCCAGTTACAGGCTGTCCAGCCTTTCTTTATTAACCAATCAGAGAACATCGGGGGGAAAAGTTTACACAGCATTGTTTGGTGTGCATGACAATGCACTCCAGACTTCGACCCGCTTTTGAGGTTAGAATTCAGCATTTGTGCATACAGCACCAGACCAACCCCAGCAGGGCTGCAGGCCAGCAAGCCCCAGCTGTCCCCTTAGAGCTGGGTTGCAACATGCACCTGGGCGCTGGGATCCAGATCTGATCCCTGTGAACCCTTAAAGCCCTCTCTCCAGCCTTGCTTGGCGTATTTTATTATTACTGGTTTTTTTTTTTTTACACGGGATCTGTAGTTCAGGGTAGCCTGGAATTACAGAGCATCTGCCTCCTGCTGTCAGAATGGCACCACCACACCCAGCTTAAGAGACGTAGAAGGATTTTGTTGCTTTTGGAAAATTTGTTGATGTGATTTTTGCCTGCATGTGTGCATGTGCACCGATGCCTGGTGTCTGGAGAGGCAAAAAGGACATTGGGTCCACGTGACTCAAGTTGTGGGTAGCTGGTTGTGAGCCACCGTGTGCGTGCTAGTGGTGGGCCTGGGGTCCTCCAGACAAGCGGCCAAGTGCTCTGAACTGCTGAGCCGTCTCTCTAGCTCCTGCTTTAATATAAGCTCTCATATATCCCTCATAACCATAAAATCAAAGCTGGCCTCAGCTGGGCATATAGCCAAGGATGACCATAAACAACTTTTTTATTCTCGTGAAAACCTTATGTTGTCACAGAATGCATCTTTATAGATTACATACCCCATTTTTACATTAAGTTCCCAGTATACTTAGTTTCTTTCTTTACTTTTTTAATAATTTTTTAAACTAAAATATCATTACGTCGTTTTCCCATTTTGTTCTCTCCCACCAGCCCTTCTCATGTACATCCCCACCTCAAATTCGTTATTTTTCTTTATTGTCGCATAGATACATATTCCTAAATATATAACCACAACCTGCTTAGTTTAATATAATGTTCCTTATGTGTGTGATGTCAAGGCTGACCCGTTGGGGTGATGTAACAAGTGGGGGCTTTTCCCATGGGCGGAGTCTCCCTCCTGCTCTCAGCATTCCTCAGTTGCCTGTAGAGCTTTGCCTAGGGTTGCACCCCTGTGAGAGCTCTTTCCCTCCATTCGTGTCTATCGGTGTCTCCCTTGTTCAGCTCGTTTATGAAGCCATGCTGGTGAGAATTAGTGGGTGTAGCTTCTGTGACATTTCTAGGAGATGAAATCTCAGAGAAAACCCTCCTTTTCCTCTGACTGTCAGTGTCCCCCCCACTCCAAAAAGCCCCTGAACCTTGGGTGCTGTAGATGTAGTTAGGGCTGAGCAGCACAATCACTTGTTGTCTGCATTTGGTCAGTTAAGGTTTTCTATCATGACCCAGCCAGATCAAGGTGAAGGATCTGGCTGGGCAGAGAGATTGGATGGACCTTGAGCTGATCCCCTGCCGTTCTCTCCTGGGTGTCAGGCAGGCGTGCTTAACAACTCGCCTCTGTCTCCACCTCATTCACTTACTCAACAAGTGGAATACAGTTCCGTGTGAGGGACCGTTGTGATAATGGAGAACTAAAGACTGACCTTAGAGTCGGGTCCTGGCCTTTGAGTTGTACAGGGTACAAAGAAGTAAATGTGGCTGGAGGTGACTTTGAGCTGGTACAGCCTTCATGAAGCCTTGGGTCCATCCTTAGTGTCGTAAGCTGTCATAACCTGTAATTCCAGCACTTGAGAGGTGGAGGGTCAGGGGTCATCCTCAACTAAATGACAAATTTAAGGCTAGCCTGCGCGACATAAGACGTTTTCTCAAAAGAAATAAAAGTAAATGGGTAACAGTTACAAGACAGTCTGACAGGGATATGAAATAGAGGGGTTATTTTGATCCATGCACTGGTACCTTAAAGGGATTTGTCAGGCTGCAGAAAAGGCTTAGCAGTTACAAGCAGTGGCTGTTCTTCTTGAGGTCCCGGTTCAATTCCCAGCACCTAAGTGGTGGCTCACAGCTGTTTGTAGCTCCAGTTCCAGGGAATGTGCGGCCCTTACACTGCTCTTCCCGCAGACTAGAATGTGGCTCTCAACACCGACAACCACCTGTTTCTCCAGCATCAGGGAATCCAACACCAACACCAACACCCTCTTCTGGCCTCTGGGCACCCACCCACATCAATAAAAATAAGCCGCTTTGTTTTGTTTTGGTTTCAGTTTTTAATTCTTTTCTTTTTCTTTTTCTTTTTTTTTTTTTAATTGGGCTGGCTGTGGTGGCACACACCTCTAATACCAGCAGAGGCAGCCTCACCTCTTATGAGTTCAAGACCAGCTGATCCGGGCCAGCCAAGGCTGTCTAGTGGGGCCTTGTCTCAAATAACTTTTTAAAATTAAAAAAAAAAAAAAAAGAATTATCAAAATGTACCAAATTGAGCCACCCAGCAAGACTCAGTGGGTCTCAGTGCTCGCCCCCAAATCTGATTCAATACCTGGATCCCACGTGGTAGAAAAAGAAACTGTCTCTAAATCTATTAGACTCTGATGTCCACAGGATGCCATGGCACACGCACACCACGGGATGCACGCATGTGTACATAAACGTGCATAAAGTAAACGTGAAGTCAGGTGGCTGAAACCTTCAGTATAGCACAGTTAATGCTCCCAAAGAGCCACAGTGGGAAAGGGGCTCCCTGACATCACAGCACACAGGCAGCTTGGTAACCCATGAAGCCACTGGTCCCCTGATCAGATTCGGACTGGCTAATTATGGTAGAATAGTAGAAGCACAGAGCAGTGTGGTGAGGCGGTGAGAAAGATTGGCCAAGGTAAGTCCGATTATGGTAGAATGTGGGCCTTACTGTCTGCTCCAAGGCCTTCACCTAAATGCTACCCCGTGTGTCTCATCCTCTGCATGTCTTGTCACTATCCAGGTGATAACGCCCTGGTGGAGCGGGTACGTGTCCTGGGCCTGCTGCATGGAGAGCTCCATGGGCCTGGCCCCCTGGGGGCACTGAGCACCCTCGCTCACACAGAGGTGACTCTGAGTGGTAAAGCAGGCCGGACTTCTGCCTCCATCCTCTACCGAAGGCCTCAGCAGCGTGCAACTTACCAGGTCAGGAGAGACAACAGAGAAGACTGAAGATTAGATCAAACAAGGGCCAGTGTCTTAGTTAGGGTTTCTACTGTGGCTATGCAACGCCGTGACCAGAAGCAAGTTAAGAAGGGAAGGTGTGTGCGGCTCACACTTCCACATGGCTCTTCTTCATTGAAGGAAGCTGGGACAGGAGCTCAACAGGGCAGGAACCTAGAGTCAGGAGCTAATGCTGAGGCCGTGGAGGGCACTGCTTACTGGCTTGCTCAGCCTCCTTGGAGCACCCAGGACCACCAGCCCATGAGCCACCCCCACACACACACCATCAGTCACTAAGAAAACACTGGACAGCTGGATCTTAGGGAGGCATGTTGGCAGCTGAGGTTTCCTCCCTTCAGATGACTCTTGCCTGTGTCAGATTAACATAAAATTAGATAGGCAGCATGGTGTAGTAAAAACTGATGCTCTCGGGAGATAAAGGCAGGACAATCAGGAGTTAAAAGGGACCTAGAAGGCTGAAAGACAGCCTAGAGTCTGTGAAGTCCTATCTCAGAAAAGAAGCAAAATGGAAAGTTGATCTAATTCTGTGTTGTTGGTTCTCTTTTGTTTCATTTTGTTTTCATTTTGTTTGAGGCAGGGTCTCACTGTGTAGCCCTTTCTGTCCAGGAACTTTTTTTTTTTTTTTAAAGACTAGACTAGCTTTGAGCACACAGCCTCCCAAGTGTTGGGGTTAAAGTGATGCCATCTTGCCTGGCCTCCTGTGTTTCATTTCTGTGTGCTTGAGAATCAGACCCAGGACCTTAAACACACTCAGCGCCACCTGCAGCCCTTCCGTGTGGTCCTGTCGTTTACCCCCTTCAGCCTTTAGAGCTCCCTCTGAAGCTCAGAAACAAACCCAGGCATGGTAAAGCTTAAGTCACCTACCTAAGTGATGAAGCCTGAGCCCCAGGTGGCGTACCCAGGATCTGAACTCAGGGTTGCTCGACTCGAGCTCATAAACCATCCAGACATGCTGGCATACATCTGTGGTCCCAGCACCTGGGAAGCAAAAGCAGGCAGACTGCTGAGTTCTAGGACAGCCAGGGCTACATAAAGACCCTGTCTCAAAAAAAAAAACCAGTAACTTAACCAAGAATACTAAGAATGCTGCCTTACAGCAAAAAAATTAGGTTTTTTTTTTTTTTTCTTTTCTTTTTTCCTCCCTAGTCATGGTGGTTCTCCATTCTTCCTGACTTCAGCCTGGATCTCCACGAGAGCCTTCCCCTCCATTCTGAGCTACGCCCAGATCCTCACACAACCCAGGTATCTAAAAGTGACAGGGCCAGAACAAGGGTGTGATTTTACAGGCTGGTGAAAGGAAAAACACCTAGAGAGACTAGCTCTGCCAGTGGGGGTGCACACCTTTATTCCCAGCACTCGGGAGACAGAGGCAGGCAGATGTCTGAGTTCGAGGCCAGCCTGGTCTACAGAGTGAGTTCCAAGACAGCCAGGACTGAGAACCAAGACAGAGAAACTGTCTTGAAAAACAAAAAAAGAAAACTCTAGGTGTTGGGGGCCTGGGATGTGAAAAGTAAAACTGAGCAGTGACGGCACTTGTACCTACAGGTGGATCCCAGGACTCATTTGACCTTTAACCTTCGCTTATCAAAGAAAGAAAGAGAAGCCAGAGACAGCCTCACTCTGCCTTTCCAGTTCAGCTCTGAAAAGTAAGGTTGGGCTTGGATCTCAGCACCTGGGTCGCAGAAAGGTGGGGTGATGGCAGGTTATTGATTAACCTCAACACTTTATAGGGGCTGAAGTCCATCTTTAGAGTCAGGTCTAGGGAGTGGTCCCCGCCGGCCTGTGCAGAATTCCCACAGTGACAGAGGAGCTCTTCCCCTAGTGGACCCGGGGCCTGTGAGCTGGACTAGGTGGGGGGGTGGCCTCGTCTCTGGGCAGCAGTGACAAAGCCACAGCATGCATGGGTGTGGTGGAAGCTTGTTCACGGGCTTTCAGGAAAGCCTCTTGCTCTGTGCCCAGTGTGTGGGTGGGTATGAAGCAAGACTGAGGAATCTTTGCCTGCTAGCTACTAGGGACTTGGGTTTTGTCAGAACCGTACAAGGCAGTCCCTATTCTAGGGTCTGGTGGTACTTGTGCTCTGATTCCTCTTGGAACTTTGTTCCTTCTGGAATAAAGACCTGAGAGAATATGACTGCCACCTAGAAGGAGCTGTCCAGACCTGACTTAATCACCTCTTCCCTCCCAGACAGCAAGCTCTGCTGCACCCTGTGCCGGGCCGGACATCTGGCCACATCTTCTATGAGCTGGATGCTTTTGATGATGTGGACCAGGAAGACCCAGATGATGACCTAGACATCTGACAAATGGGAGGGGAGGCTGAGGCTCGGAACTGGCCTGCCGTCTGCGCTCTGCTGCGTCCCCACCCTGCCTTCGCTGCTCTGTCTGTGGAGGCCCTGTGTGTGAGCCAGGGAGCAGCATGCAGTGAGGGCAGAAGTGTGGTGAGCTGTGCTGTGGAGCAAGATGAGGAGTCCTTCCCGGCCCGTTTTTAATAAAATGTAATGTGTGTGTTAACTGAAAAAGCTCCTTGGTGAGTGCTTATACAGGGAGATGTGGGTAGGGCTGGGAGCAGGTAAAGGTACTTGCCACCTGCCCGGCAACCTGAGCTCAGTCCCTGGGAGCAGAGCTATCCTGACCTGCACAGACACCACAGCATTGAGGCACACAGGAGTGGGGAGAGCAAGGAAGAGCCTGAGACAAGGTGGTAACTGACAAAATAGGGGCCACAGCCTGGGGTCCCCACCGGCTCTCCATTCTCCTGCCTGTGGGGGCGTGGGTTCCAGCTCCTCTGCAGGTGTGGACAAAGGAAGCCTGAAAAGACACCTACTTTCCAAAACTTTATTACTGTACAAAAAGCACGCCCCGAGTTGTCTTCCTCTCCCAATCCCCCTCCCCCCAGCGCCCACCCTCCAAGGGAACTGTACATGGTGTTCAGAGATGTCATGACCAGGAGGCCTTGCTCCCACACCGTGCCCACAGGCTCACACATACTCCTTGGCGGAATTGGACTTGGGGTAGGAGCGGGGCGCACGGTATGCAGCTTTGCTCTCGCTGCCAGGACAGGAGCAAGAGAGCAGTGCGCCTCCCAGGAGGACTAGAGCAGACCCTGCCCAGCCGATAAAGATGGCAGGTCCAAACTCGTACCTGTGAGGAAGAGAAAGTCACGGAGGCAAAACTTGGGCCTGGAGTCCCCCTCCCTGTCCCAAGTCCACGGATGTGGCTCCTTAGACTGGAGACGTACTTAACATTCATGGGCGTCAAGGGGTTGTAAAAGTCTGTGACAATCTGATGACCAATCCAGGAGCATGCGACCAGGGCAGCGAGGCCTAGAAAAGAAAGATTTAGTACCAAATCGGGTCCAAACCGAGAGCGAGCCTTTGTGCCTCCCTGTCGTGCGGCTCACCAGCGATGATGAAGACGATGCCCCCCGTCATGGCTATCCGGGCCTTCTTCACTTTGTCGTCTCCCCCGCAGCGCGTGCACTTCATGCCCATGGTGGCCACAAACATGGCCAGGAAGCCCAACACCAGGGACACCACCATGAGGGCGCGAGTGGCCTGCAAGGCCGCTGCGGAGAAGGCGGAAGGAAGGAGCGCTCAGGGCTGGGCGGCAGGTAGCCTGAGGAGGGCGCCAGCCCGAGCGCGGCCGACCGCGCCCACCAGCCCTGCAGGGCCCCGTGCCCGTCGCGGCCAGCACGGCCCCTGGACCAAGCAGGCCCCGCGCAGACGGTTCCCGCCCCATCCCGCCACCCAGGCCTGCCCCGCCCCGCCCTGCGCTCCGGAGCCCGCCCGGGGCGCCAAGGTTTCGGCGAAACCGCTCAGGTAGGGGGAAGGGAGCAAGGGGGCCGAGGAGGAGGCAGGTGGCCGCGAGGGCCCCGGCCTGGGCCGCGGCGGCGGCGGCGCGTGTCCCGGCTCCGGGCCGCTATCGAGGCCACCGGGTTTGTGGCTTCAGCTAATCGGCCGATAAGATTAGAGGCCACGGTGCGGCCAACGTCTAAGGAGGGCGCGATCCCGCGGCCCCCTTTGTCCGGGGAGAGGGGCAGGGCACGGCCGCCCGGGCTCCCGCTTCCTGCGGGGCAGAGGGGCGTGGGCTCACGTGCCAGCCCGCGCCCCCCGCCCCCTCCGCGCCCAGGGCGCCCACTTCCTCCTCCCTGGCAACCCGGGCGCGTCCGCCCCGTCGGCCCCGCGGCCTTACCCGGCAGGGCGAGCACCGAGTCGTACATCTTGCAGCTCATCATGCCGGTGCTCTGCGTGACGCAGTCCATCCAGAGCCCCTTGTACATGGCCTGGGCCGTGATGATGTTGTCGCCCGCGTAGGAGCTCATCTGCCACTGCGGGATGGCGGTGCTCGCCACCAGGGCCACCCAGCCCAGCAGGGCCATGGAGAAGCCCAGCAGCTGCAGGCCCGAGTTGGCCATTTCCTTGTCTCGGGAAAGACGGGACGCGCCGGGAGGGCGACCCTACAGTAAAACCAAAATCTGGGGAGCAACACAGAAAATCTGGATAGAGAGTCAAGGCACCGAGACCCCCACACAAGAAAAGTGAAAAAAAGAAATTTAAACAAAGAAAGGCTTTGGGCCGGTGCTGCGGGTCTTGTTGAACGAGGTAAACACGGACCGTGCCCTCCGGTGAGGCGACACTCTCAGCCGAGGAAACCTGCTTCGCCCGAAGGGCAGGTTCCGGACAAAAGCGGTCCCCGAAGGCCGGGCGGCTCCCTCCGGCGAGCTCCGAGACGGCCGAGCGAGCGGGCGCGCGGGCCCTGGGCCCCGGCGGCGGTGCGCGGCCCGGGGAGCTGGCGGCGGGCGCGGGCGGGCGGGCGCGCAGGTGCGGGCCGGCAGGTGCGGGCGGGCGGGCGGGCGCGCAGGTGCGGCGCACCTGCGTATATGTAGGCCGTCGGGGACGCGCCCCCGCGGGCACCCGGAGCGCGGCAGGGGGCGGGACCAGGGGGCAGTGGAGGGTGGCCTGACGTCACTGGAGGGACACTCACCTGCACCGGAAGTCGGCCCCCACCCCCCTGTCCAGGTGAGGAGGAAGAAACCGGAGCGCCAGGGTCACGCCCCTTCGCCTGCCGGCTGCAGCGGCCGGCGGGAAGCGGGCGGAGGCTTCTCGGAAGTCCCCGGCCGCGAGCCTGCCCCGGGGACGCCGGGGTCGCGCGGAGCCAGGTCCCCCCGACGGCCCGGAAGGCCCCTCGCCGCCCTTCCCCTGGCGCGCCTGCCGCCTGTCTGGCTTTCGCCAGCCCCTCGGGTGGCCTGGCCCGCCTTCCGGGACCCGAACCCGTCCGGGCACAGTCACCCGCTCCGGCGACTCTCCCAGCGCTGCCCAGGCCTCCACCGAGCCCTCCGCAGCCCGGGCCGTCCCCTCACCCCGGAGTGCCAGGGCCGAGTCCCCGGGGCTGCCAGCGACCCCTTGAGCAGGCACCGAGGCTCCTGACGGAGACCTGGCCGAGGGTGGGAGCGGGGAAGACCGAGGTCAGGGAGGCCGCCACACCCACATTCCCTCCCTGGGTGTCATTGCCGATTTCCTTCCCTGGTCCCAGCCGCACACTTTCTCTTTCCTCATTCTGACCCTCCAGGGACCCACTGTGTGCCCTTTGACCCTTCCCGTCCCCTTCCACCCACTCTAGCACCCGACTCCCAAGGCGGCCTGAAGCCATCCCTAAGGAACCAACCCTGTCTCCACCTGACAGTCCTTCGCACTCTTCCAAAACTTTGACCTCATCCTTCCCACAACTAAGACCTCAGTCCTCTCTTTTCCTCCCCCGATCTCAGACTCGGGCTGCACCCCCAGACCCTTGGAGCCAGTGGCTCCGCGTGCCGACCACTGCGACCCCAACCCTGTGCTGGTTCTCCATCCCAGGCCTTCTTCCTGAATCTGGCCATGTCTACAGTCAGGCCTTCAGCTTCCCCGCCTGTGCTCAGCTTCCAGCCTCCCGGTCAGTCCTCCCTTCGTCCACCGAACGCACTGAAGGCCGTTGCTCAGCTGACTCACCTGCTTCTGTATGAAATGCAGACCTTCCCGAACTCCGTTGTTTGTGTCTGGATTTGGCCTTTTTTATTTTTGTTTGTTTTGTTTTTTGTTATAGATGTGAGCCGCGATGCACAGCTGAGGTTTTTTGCTGTTGTTTTGGTTTAAGGTGGCTTGCTGGTTGGATGTGGTTTGAGCTTGCTCCCAGACGGAAGCAGAAGAGTTTGAAGCCAGCCTTCCCCGGGGAGCACCTTCCAGCCCTGAAAGCCCACGCTTCCCCTCATCCCCTGTGTGCTCAGCAATTGCATGCCTTCACCTACACACGCCAAGTATTCTGTTACCTGGAGACTCCAACTTCCCCAAAACCAGTTTCCCTGCGCCCTTTCCTAAATTCACTCCCCAGAAAACTCTCCTTACAGGAACTTAAATCTTTCCTTTCTTTTTAAAAAGTCGCTCAGTGAGGCTCTGGAGGTGGCTCAGCGGTTAAGGGCGCCTTCTGTTCTTGCAGAGGACCAGCGGTCCATTTGCAGACATCCACATGGAGACTCACAATTCCGTAACTCCAGTTCCAGTGATCCAACGCTTCTTGGCTTTTTTATTATTAATTATTACTGTTTATTAACTTTTTTTTTGAGACACGGTCTCTCTGTGTAGCCCTGGCTGTCCTGAAACTTGGTGTGTAGATTAGATTAGACCAGACTAGCCTTGAACTCACAGGGATCTGTCTGCCTCTGCCAACTGAGTGCTGGGATTACAGGCCCTGAAGCTCTTGCCTCTCACCCAGCACAACAGAGGCAGAGGCAGGTGCATCTTTGAGTTTGAGCCCAACCTGGTCTACAGACTGAATTCCAGGAAAGCCAGGGCTACACAGAGAAACCCTGTAGGGGAGTAGGGAGGAGCTGGAGTGTGTCACCACACCTGGTTTCAAGCCTTCATTCAGACACACGCACACACACAAACAGATCAGGAAGCATTATGAGTAAAATAAGAACGGGCCGAGGCAGCTTTTCATTGCCCCGTTGCTGTGGCTTGAACCCCAGAGCCTTACCCAAGTGCTGTTGCCACTGAGCTACACTGCAGCGTCCCTCTTGGCTGCTGACACCCTGCCTTTCCCTCAGCTGCGTTGGCTTCCATTGTGTCCCCAGAACACCCTGTGCCAATTCTAGCCCACTAAGGCACCTTCCTGTCCTCTGTGCCTGCCCGCCCCACCCACCTTCCTGGACCCAGCTAACAAACTCATTCTTCAGTGCTCAGCTTAGCTCTCTCCTAGGAGGCCCAGCCTGCCCGCCCCACCCACACTGAGGCAGGTCACCTGCTCAGAGCTCTTTTGTGGTTACCTGTGCTGTCCTTTCAGAGTCTGAAGCTGGATTCGTGCGCTCATGGATTGAGTATCAATTTCCCTGCTGCTGTAAAGTGTAGCTGTAAAGTCTAGGTTTTCGTGCCCACTGAGCGAATTCTGAAAGGAGCTTTTCTCCAGTGCCCCACATGTGGTTTCTGGGTGCCCGTCAATGCACTGGGCACTACAGTTAACCCTGGGGACACATGGTAGACCAGACAGATAAGGACCCTGCACTCAGCTGGCTCATTTTCTAGAAGGAGGAAGCAGGGCAATAAAAATATAAAGCCCTACTTGTTTTGAAGGCAACCAAACAGGGTAACGTGGAAGGCTGGGTCCAGCCTCAAGTGAGATCAGGGAGACTTTCTGAGCGAATGACTTCGAAGCAATGAGTCAGCCGTGAGGGAACCGTGCTGTAAGCAGCAAGGGAGCAGGAGCAAAGGCCCCGTGCTGCCCACACCTTTGGAACTTAGGAACTGATTTAAAGCAGGGCTATATTTGTTTTGTCTGGTTTCTTCAGACAAGGCCTTGTTTCGTGGGCCGGCAGCCGGGACATCACATCCCTCCTTGTGGGCGTTTCAAGGCCAGCCTGGTCTACAGAGTGAGTCCCAGGAGAGCCAGGGCTACACAGAGAAACCCTGCCTCAAAAACAACACACAAACATGTTTAATCCACAGCTCCTGTCTCTCCTTCTCGACTGCTGGAATCACAGGCAGAAGGCACCAGGCCGGGCTTTGGGTGGTGATCTTGAGACAGGATCTTACTTTGGCCAGGAACTCACCATGTCGAATAAGATGGCCCCAGACTTGCACTGACACTCTTGCCTCCTGCCCTTCTGGCGCTGGGATTCCAGGCCCATGCCGACAGGCAAGCAGGGATGGGGTTGGCAATGCTGACCTTGGAGCTGGGAAGTCTCTGCCGTTGCGGGGACTGGGGCATGTATAGCCCTGTCCTGAGATCTGTTGACAAGAGTAGCGGTTAGACCCCTTGGCCACACCTCAGCATGGCACTGAACTGGGTGTGGCGGGTCAAGCCTTTGGCCTTTAATCCTAAGAGGCAGAGGTCCGGGCTAGGCTCCCTCCTGGCTATCTATCCATTGGAGTTCTTGCTTTTGTTTTGTTTCTAATGTTTTCTGTGTGTGGGCGTTTCTCTGTGTCTCTGCACCACATGCAGTGTCCCTTGAGGCCAAAAGAGGGCATCGGACCCCTGGGAACTGGAGTTAGCAGTGGGATTGGTGTAGGAGGACCCAGCCCACGGTTGGCAGGGCTACACTGGGGCGCTGGGTCCTGGGGCTGAACAAGCCCCAGGGCAGGCCACTGAGCAGCACTCCTCCACATCATCTCCTGGTCCTGTGTGTGTGCTGGGGTTCAAACGTGGATCTTCTGGAAGAGCACAAATGCCCTCAGCCATTCCTCCAGACTCCTGCTTCTGGAGAAAACTCCCAGCAGCCCTGCCTTCCCGCCATCTGTCCATTGGAATTCTTGGGTTCTTGCACTTAGCTGTTTACTAGAGAGATTACAACAACAATGGGGGAAAGGACATCCACAGTACCCAGGCACGGTGGTGCACCTGTGACCCCAGCACTCAGGAGGCAGAGATCTCTGTGAGTTCGAAGCCAGTCTGCTCTACAAAGCAAGTCCAGGACAGCCAAGGCTACACAGAGAAACCCTGTCTGGAAAAACAAACAAACAGTAACTAACTAGAAAACAAGACCACAGTGTTAAAAGAAAAAAAAAGAGAAAGAAAGAAAGAAAGAAAAAAAAAAAAAAAAAGAAATTCTGGGGCTGGAGAGATGGCTCAGAGGTTAAGAGCACAGGTTGCTCTTCCAGAGGTCCTGAGTTCAATTCCCAGCAACCACATGGTGGTTCATAACAATCTACAGTGAAATCTGGCGCCCTCTTCCAATGCACAGGCACACATGAGGGCAGAATGTTGTATAAATAATAAATAAATACATCTTTAAAAAAAGAAAAAATATATATATGGTTTTATTTAGGCCAGGCTGCCTAATGTTTTGAGACAAGGTCTTTCCACGTAGACCAGGTTGGCCTTGAACTCGCAGAGACCCTCCTGCCTCTGGCACTGGAGTTCTAGGAAAGCAAGCGGTCTTAACTGAGCCATCTCTCCAGCCCTATGGTTTTTTACGTGGTCATCTGCCTGGCACTCCCAGGCTCCCGAATGCTGGAGTTACAGGCACCTGCCACCACACCCAGCACAAGTGACCTCCAACTAACTTTGTAGCCAAAAATGATTTTGAATTCTTTATCCTCCTGCCTCCACTGTTCAGTGCTGAGGTTTCAGGTGTGGGTCAGCACAGTTTCTGTGGTGCTGGGGGGCAAACCCAGGGCTTTAGGGGTGATGGGCAGTAACTCTACCCACTGTGCCATACATCTAGCCCCTGTGTGCATATCTGTCTGTCTGTGTGCGTGTGCCTGCTTCCTGGTTGATTTGTGGAGTATGTTTGTTTGTTTGATTGTTTTTCCCAACCTGACATAACTAGAGTTGTCTGGAAAGAATGAATCTTTTTGCTTGTTTGTTTGTATTTCTGTTTGTTTTGTTTTCTGAGACAGGGTTTCTCTTGTAGCCCCGGCTGTCCTGGACTCACTCTGTGGACCAGGCTGACCTCTGCCTCCCCAAGTGCTGGGACTAAAGGCGTGCCCCACTACCCCGCTGGGAAGAGTGAATCTTAACTGAGAGGTTTCCTGCATCAGATTATCCGTAGGCAAGTCTGGGGGCATTTTCTTGATCAGGGATTGGTGTAGGAGGGCCCAGCCCACTGTTGGCAGGGCCACACCGGGGGCTGAGCAAGCCCCAGGGCAGGCCACTGAGCAGCACTCCTCCACAGCGTCTCCTGGTCCTGTCGATAATGGACTCTCAAGAGCTATAAGCCAAGTAAACCCTTTCCTCCCTCAGATGGCTTTTGTCATAGAGTTAACATAGCATCAAAGGCACAAACTAGAACCCTTTGAGGTTGGTTTGGGTTTCAGTGTTTCATTTTGAGACAGCTTCCCACACTATAGCTCAGGCTAGCCTAGAACCATGTAACCCAGGCTGGCTTCAACCTCTCAGTGATCCTTCTGCCTCCCAAGCGCTTTGATTACAATCATGAGCCACCATGTAAATTCAAAGCCAGTCTCTGGTACGTAGTGAATGCAAGACCTCCCTGAGTGGCACCATAAGACCCTGTCTCAAGAAAAACAGGCTGGACATAGCTCACTGGTAAAACACCTGCCAAATATGTGCCAGGCTTGATGCCCAGCACCACCCTTCTCCCAGAGGATCTTCCGCAACGCCACTGATCAGAGAAAACCATAGAAAATACCGTTTCAACCTACCGTGCATTTGGAGTTTTTGTTTTGTTTGTTTTTCTTTTTCCTTTGTTTTTGTTTTTGTTTTTTTGTTGTTGTTGTTGTTTTCTTTTTTTTCAAGACAGGGTTTCTCTGTGCAACCCTGGCTATTCCGAAACTCGCTCTGTAGACCAGGCTGGCCTCAAATTCATGGAAACCCGCCTTAAAGGTGCTGGGATTAAAGGCGCGCACAACCATGCCTGGCTTCTATTGTATTTCTAAGTGTTAGAAACACAGTTTCTCATTTATTTGATGAATTTTTTAGGACCGGAGCCTGTTAAGGTTTGACCTTGCGGCGTTGGTACAGGTGGGGAGAACCTGAAATGAGCACGCTGCTGGTGGGGAGGGGAGGGGCACGGCTGCTTTGGAAGTGGTTGGAAAGTCTCCCGAGCTGCACGTGTGCCCACCACACAACCCAGCGCGTCCCCGAGGAAATGCACACATGTGCAGTACAGATTCCTGTTCAGAACTGCTCCTAACAGCTTTACCTGGAGTGAGGCCCGCAGGCGACTGGGAAACAAGCTGTGGCATATTCATATAGCAGAATACTATCTATGGGCCGGCAAAATGGCTTCGAGGGTACAGCTGCTTGCTGCCAGGTCTCATGACCTGAGTTTGAGCCCCAGGACCCATGGAAGGAGAAAACTAATTCACACAAGTTGTCCTCTGACCTCCACATGGTTCTCTGTGGTAGGCTCATGTGCACATGAAGAAACATGGAAATAAAGAAATAAATGTAGTTTTAAAAAAAATACTATCCAGCTGGGCTTGGTGGTGTACACCTTCGATCCCAGCACTCTGGAGGCAGAGGCAGGTGGAGCTCTGTGAGTTCAAGGTCAGCCTGGTCTACAAAGTGAGTTCCAGGATAGCTGGGGCTACACAGAGAGACCCTGTCTTGTAAAACAAAACAAACAAACGAAATCACTATCCAGCCATAAGAAGAATTAATTCAACCAGGCATGGTGGCACATGGACAGGGGATCAGAAGGTCAAGGTTACACTCACCTACACAGCAAACTCAAGGCTATCCTGGGCTACGTGAGACCCTGTCTCTAAAGCAAACAGAAAATAAAGAAATGGACAGGCAGTGGTGGTGCACACATTTAATCCCAGCACTCTGGAGGCAGAGACAGATGAATCTCTGAGTTCAAGGCAGCCTGGTCTACAGAGTGAGTTCCAGGACAGCCAGGGCTACACAGAGAAACCCTGTCTCAGAACAAACAAACAAAAACAAGCCGGGCATGGTGGCACATGGCTTTAATCTCCGCACTCAGGTGGCAGAGGCAGGTGGATCTCTGTGGACCAGCCTGGTCTACAAAAAGAAAGAAAAAAAGAAGGAAGGAAGGAAGGAAGGAAGGAAGACAGACAAGGGGCTGGAGAATGGCTCATGGATAAGAGAGAGCGGCCTGTACTGTTTTTGCCAAGGATGGAGTTCAGTTCCCAGCACCCACATCAGATCTATGTAACCCCAGTTTGGGGGGATCTGACGCCCTCTTCTGGCCTCATCAAGCCCTAAGCACACACATGCGGCCCTTGCACACATGCACGCGAAATGCTTGTAAACAGAAAGCATTTTTGTGTGAGGGTAGAAGAGAGTTTTGGGACCATAGTTTGTTCATCACCTTGATCGTGAGGCCGGCCATGGGTGTGTGCACACACCAACACATGAAGCTGTGTACTCTACATGGCGGAGGAGTCAATTCCACCTTACTGACTCTACCTTGAAAACAAATGAGCTTTGCCATTGGCCCCGTCCTCAGCACCCTGAGTATCACTCATCTTCCTCAGGGCCCGAGATGCAGCTGCTATTATTATCTCCCGGCTCACTTTACCAGCGAGGTAAATACAGCACAAAGAGCTGAGGTCACTTTCCAAAGGGCGTCAAGTTGGTAGTCAGGCAGCCGGGGCTCGGCTCAGGCAGGCACGCCCCGGCCGCGTGAAGAGCAGGCAGTGGTGGCAGAGCCCTCCGCCCAGACCCGCAGCCCTTCTGAAGACAGCTGGCGGCACAGTGCGGAGTCAAAGTGGGCACACTGACCCTCCACCTTCCACCCAGGGGCTGGAAGCAAAGTGAGCGCGGAGGTTGGCGGAGGCAGGTCTGGGGAGGCCCTGGAGTTCTCCGGCAGCCTGGTCTCTTGCCTCCTTACCTAGATACAGAGGTTTAGAAGACAGAAGCCTGCAGGGATATTTCCCGAGATAAGGACCAGAGATTGGGAAACGCTCCAATGGGCACTAAGATAAACCAGCCAAAGCTCTCCACAGAAGAACACAGTCAGGGCTCCAGCAGGAAGAGCCCCTGTTTCTCTCGTCCCCTTCTGTCTTTCCACCCTGTCACTCACGCTTCTCCCAGGGTCCAGCCTCTTTCCACCTTTCTGATGCTTCAGTATTCCCCTTCTGAATCCTCTGTTTCTCCAACACTCTAGAGAGAGACAGTGAAAGAAAGAGAGAGACAGAGTTTCATGTAGCCCAGGCTGGCCCTGGACTGGCTCTGGTCATCTAGGATGACCTTCAAGTTCTTCCTCTGGGATTGCAGCCCTGGGCCACATTAGCCATAATTTCCAATGCGGGGAGCCAGCCAGTCTCCCTGCGTGCTAAGCAAGCACTGTAACCAGCTCCAGCCCCAGTCCTGTCTTTTACATTTATTCACTCATTCATTGTGTGTGTGTGTGTCTGTGTGTGTGTCTGTGTGTGCATGTGTGTCTGTGTCTGTGTGTCTGTGTGTGTGTGTCTGTGTCTGTGTGTGTGTGTGTGTGTCTGTGTCTGTGTGTCTGTGTCTGTGTGTCTGTGTCTGTGTGTCTGTGTGTGTGTCTGTGTGTGTGTGTCTGTGTCTGTGTGTCTGTGTGTGTGTGTGTCTGTGTGTGTGTGTCTGTGTGTGTGTGTGTCTGTGTGTGTGTGTCTGTGTGTGTTTATGGGTGCTGGAGTGCAAGGTCAGGCCCAAGGCCAGCGATCTTTCCTGCCTCCTGTGGGACGACAGGATTTAACGGAAGCTCTCAGCCTGCCAGCAGCACACCTGCCCTGAGTTCTCCTATTATTTCGGCAGGTGCACGTGAGCGCATCACGGTGCCACGGGAAGGCCCGAGGACAGCTTTGGGCACTCATTCTCTCCTTGCACACATGGCTTCTTGGGGCTGAACTCAGGTTATCACATTTGGTGGCATACCAGACCGTGGCTGATTGCTTGCTTGTGTTTTTGAGACAGGGTTTCTCTGTGTAGGCCTGGCTGTCCTGGAACTCGCTATGTATCCTTGGTTGGCTTAAAACCGGATATGTAGACCAGGCTGGCCTCATAAAAATCCACCTGCCTCTGCAGCCCCAGGGGCCATACCGTCATGCCTAGCCTCTGCATTCAGTAAACTGCTGCGCTGGTCCCACTTTCTGTGCATTTAAAAACACAGGCTGGAGAGCTGGAAAGAGGCTCAGAGGTTAAGAGCACTGGTTGTTCTTCCAAAGGTTGGGCGTTCAATTTCCTCAAGGTGGCTCACAATCATCTGTAGTGAGATCTGGTGCCCTCTGCTGGTGAGCAGGTGTACATGCAGACAGAACACTGGATACATAGTAACTAATTCTTAAAAACAAAAACCAAAAACGTAGGCTGCAGAGATGGCACGCACAGTGCCTGCTGCTCCTCCAGAGGACCCAAGTCCATTCCCCAGTACCCACAGGTCAGGCCACTCACAACTGCATCACACACACACACATTCACTCACACACACACTCACACACTCACTAAAAGAAAATAAAAACCGCCGGGAAACCTGAGAGCCATGCACGTGAGAACAGGGACGACCCTCCTTATAAACCCTAGGTAGCAGGCAGAACCTAGGGACCCAAGCTCAGCTCCCGCCCGGTGCCATCCACGACACTTGCACCCCGGCCCGGCTCTCCCCCGACTCTTAGCCTCTCAGCTCCCTTCCCTGCTCTTATTCCGGCATCCCTGTGTGTTTCCCTCCCCCTCCTTTCCTTGCTGCCCCATGTGCACTGTCCACCGTCCGCAGGAGACAGACCCTCATCCACAGAGAGACACACGCGGCTCTAAGTTGCATGCATGAAGAAGATGAGCCTGTGCCCCGAGACTGGGCTGCAGAGAAGCGCTGATGAGGAGTAGACTACACAGAGGACATTTGGCCGTTTGTCCTTGCCGAGGAGGGGAGTCTTGCTTTTTAAAATTATTCTTATTTCTTTTAGATTTATTTTATGTGAGTGTTTGCACATATACATGTGTGCACTACACGTGTGTCTGGTGCCCACAGGGGTTCCGAAGCAGGTATCAGGTCGCCTGAAACTGGAGTTGCAGATGGCTGTGAGCCTCCATGTTAGGCGCTGGGATTGAGCCTGGATCCTCTGCAAGGACAAGCGTTAACCACTGAGCCATCTCACCAGCACCACTAGGCAAACGTCTGCGTTCAGGGCCAGCCTGGTCCAGGGAGTGAGCTCCAGGACAGCCAGGGCTACACAGAGAAACCCTGTCTCTAAAAAACAAAAGCAAAAAAGAAAGGCAAATAGGATTTCTCTGGTATTCCAGGCTGCGGGGACAGGCAAAGGACTCACGGCGCTGAGGCCAGAGTACCACAAACTCAAGGTCAGACTACTTCACCGTGTAAGTTCTAGGCCAGAAGGAGGGAAAGAGGGGCAGGAAGAAGGAGGAAGAGGAGGAGGGGGTAAAGGCAAGGATGGACACAGCTCCGGGGAAGATCTGGTCAGGAGAACCTGAACTTGACCACAGGACAACCAAAAGATGGCGACTCTGGGCAGGCAGGGGTTAATCTTAGACCTGCAGTCCCGAGCAAGCGTCTCTAAAACAAAAGCGATGCCTTTTGAAAATTGTATTCTACCTTTTTTTTTCCTCCCCGAGGCAGGGTTTCTCTGTGTAGCTCTGGCTGTCCCGGAACTCACTCTATAGACCAGGCTGGCCTCGAACTCAGAGATCTGCCTGCCTCTGCCTCCTGAGTGCCGGGAATAAGGGTGTGTGCCACCATCCCCTAGCATTCTACCGTCCTCTCGTTTTCCTCTTATTGTTTTTATGGGTATTTTATGGGTATTTTGCCTGAATGCGTATCTGTGCACCACATGTGGGCCCGGGACCACGGAAAACCAGAGAAGGGCGCTGATCCTCTGGAACCGAAGGTGCAGGCGGTTGTAGCTCCCACGTGGGTGCTGGAGTCCCGCTGCGGAGCCGTCCTCCAGCCCCTCTACCTCCTTTTTAGGGGAACAGAAGCAGGAAAAGCGGCCAGGTCAGGCCAGTCAAGTCGTAGGGGTACAGACGGAGAAAACGTGCAGGAGAGAGGTCGACACGCCCGCGTGGAGGGCCCGGTCGGTCCGCGGTGACCGTCCGGCCGGGCCGGGAGTCCGCGCTCGGACACCGCCGCTCTGTAAACTCTCCCTCTAGGTGGCGCTGCAGCCTCGCGCGCTCGGGCGCTCCGGGCATTGCGCGCTCTGCCCACGCAGCCGCGGCGCCTGGCACCCCTCTCCCGGACGTGCCTGGGTCGTGCCCTCTCAGCTGCAGCCCGAAAACGGCAGCTGACTCTGGAGAGCACGTCGCCCACGCGGCCAGCGCATGCCTGGAGGCCCCGGGGCCTCGGGGAGGGTGGTGTGGCCGGCGTGAGCACCTGTCCCTTGGGTCCCCTCCAGGGGCCGAGGTGGAGAGCGCGTGGAGGGGACGGGCCAGCAGGAAGCGCCCCGCCTGGACGGCGGGACGCGGTCCCCAGGGCCGTCTCGGTGTGGGAAGCTGTCGCGGACCCTTTAAGGCTCCGCGTCCCTCGCCCTCCCCCGCCTGGGACGGGCCGGGACACCCGGGACCTGACATTTGGCGGAGCCTAACGTGGGAGCTAAAAATAGCCAGCCCGGGTTACTTCGGGGCATTGTTTCCGACCCCCCAGCCCGGCGCGCCCCGCGCCACCGCGGCGCGCACCCCGGGCCCGCACCCTCCCCGACAGCGCGCACCCCGGGCCCGCTGCGCTTCTGGGGAGTTCCGGGGCCCGGGGTTTTGGACGGCAGGAGGAGCCTTTTGTTCCGGGGACCCCACTCTGAAGACTCGGCGGCCGGCGGGAACCTCGGGGGCGTGTCTCCCCGCAGACGGCGCCCGGGCGGGGGCGTGGCCTTTTGGGGTGTGCGCGCCCCTGGCCAATGGGTGCAGCGGGGGCGGGACGGGGGCGGCCACGGCCGCCGCATCTCTTCCCCGGCCCGGCTCCCTCCTTCCCGGAGAGCCCCGGCGCTCTCCGGCTCTTTGGGTCGCGCCTGTGGGCTCCGCCGGGCCTGCCCCGCGCACGCCGCCTCGGGACGCCGGGGTCCCTCCTTCTGACCGCCAGGCCGGGGCCGGACACCCCAGTCGGTTCTCCCCGCTGCAGCGCCCGAGGCTCGACGCGAGATGCCGTCGGGGTTCCAGCAGATCGGCTCCGAAGTGAGGCTCGGCGCTCGGGCGAACCGGGGAGGCGGGGGCTGCGTCTCCCGGGCCGGGGTCGCGGTCGGGGTCGGCCGGGCGCAGGCCCGCGCGCAGGCGCGGAGGCGGGAGGAGGGGGCTGGCTATTTATACTCCGCCGGGGCAACCCGTGACTGTCGGATTCCAGTCCCGCCGGGAGGCTTCGCGCGCCCAGGCTGGGACTGGGTCCCCGCGGACCCCGCTCCGTCTCTTGGCGACACCCTGCCCTCGACCCCGCTCGGGAGGCAGAGCCGAGCGTCACCGCCCTGAGCTGCCCGTCTGTCCAGGCCCTCGGTGCTTCTAGGACCGAGGCGCCCCGGGCCCCACCCCCACTCCTGGCGGCCCTCCCGGAGGCTGAACTTTCTCCTGGCCTTGCGCTGGGTGGAGGGCGGAGGGGAGTGCCGGCCCCCCCACCCCCAGCTCAGGTTTCCGCGCGGAGACAGACTGTGCCGCCAGCGGCCACCGCCCCTCACACCACCACCGTCCCTCCCTCTTCCCCTGGGCACGCTCGCTCTCCCTGCTAAAATCCCGTCATGTCCCCTTGTCCCCGAGTACTTGGGCCCAGCTTAGGAGCTGAGGGGAGGCTCGACCTAGGCTTAAAAAGCCACCCCAAAGCAATGACCCGACGCCCTTTGTGGAATGGGCCCCTTGGGGGCGGGCTGGACCCAGATGAGGGAACGTCCGAAGGGAGAGCGAGCGCGGGCTCGTGCTAACGCCAAAAGCATCAGTTTGTAGGAGCCACCACTGTCTGGATACCTCTAATAGCTGATGTTGATTTTGCAGTGTTTTCACGTACTGACAGGTACCCGGGGGAGGGGTGATGTCACCTGACCGAAGAGGAAACCTCGGCTCAGTTTAGAGCGGGGAAGTGACTTAGCCAAGGTCACACACGAATCTAAGCCTGCCTCAAGGTCACAGGGCAAGTCTGAGGCGCAGATCCTGGGGCACCTGCTGTCGAGTGAGCGCGGGCGTTCCTTCTCCCCTGCGAGCCTCGTTTCCCGTTGAGCGCTGTTTACAGTGAGGTCTCTCTACAATTCCTAATATGGCCCACTTTCTCCTCCCAGTATGCTGGATGGAGCCCAGCCTGGTCAGGCCGTAGCTGGGGCCCCGGCCTCTGCAGGAAGCTGCCCAGGACTCTCTCTGACACGCCTCTCTTTCTGTCTGTCCAGGACGGGGAGCCCCCTCGGCAGCGGGTGACCGGGACGCTGGTCCTCGCTGTGTTCTCAGCTGTGCTAGGCTCCCTTCAGTTTGGCTATAACATCGGGGTCATCAACGCCCCTCAGAAGGTGAGCGCCCTGCAGCAGGGGCGGGGCTCGGGTGTCGGAGGAAGAAGGGTCGCCGACTCACTCCTGCCCCCCACAGGTGATTGAACAGAGCTACAATGCCACATGGCTGGGGCGGCAGGGTCCTGAGGGACCAGGTTCCATCCCGCCAGGCACCCTCACCACACTCTGGGCTCTCTCCGTCGCCATCTTCTCTGTGGGTGGCATGATCTCCTCCTTTCTCGTTGGTGTCGTTTCTCAGTGGTTGGGAAGGTATGGAGCGTGGGGGTGGGGCGGCAGGGAGGGCCCCTGGCCTGGGGGCCCTGGCAAGCCCTCCTCTTTCTGTGTCTGCCAGGAAAAGGGCTATGCTGGCCAACAACATCTTGGCAGTGCTGGGGGGCGTCCTCATGGGCCTGGCCAACGCGGCTGCCTCCTATGAGATACTCATCCTCGGCCGGTTCCTCATCGGCGCCTACTCAGGTACCCTCGGGAGCGGGGGCTCTACTCTGCAGCTCTGCTTTACTTAATTGTGTGTGGGCTTGCGTGGGAACCCTCAGCTGTCCTCCTCGGCTCTCTTCTCCCTCCTGCCCAGGGCTGACGTCGGGGTTGGTGCCCATGTATGTGGGAGAGATCGCCCCCACTCATCTCCGGGGTGCCTTGGGAACACTCAACCAATTGGCCATCGTCATTGGCATTCTGGTTGCCCAGGTAAATAGGCCTTGTGGGGGCCAGGAGCAGGACTTGGAGTAGGCAGCTGTGGCGGGGCAGGGAGATCAGTCACCTCTCCTCTCCACCTCCCCGGCAGGTGCTGGGCCTGGAGTCCCTGCTGGGCACAGCTGCCCTGTGGCCACTGCTTCTGGCCATCACGGTGCTCCCCGCTGTCCTGCAGCTGGTCCTGCTACCCTTCTGTCCCGAAAGCCCCCGCTACCTCTACATCATCCGCAACCTGGAGGGGCCTGCCCGAAAGAGTGAGCGCTCGCCTGCACCCGCCTTGCTGGTCCCCAGCCTCCCCTGGGCTCCCCAGGCCTGACACTCCCTGCCCCCAGGTCTGAAGCGCCTGACAGGCTGGGCCGACGTGTCCGACGCGCTGGCTGAGCTCAAGGATGAGAAGCGGAAGCTGGAGCGAGAGAGGCCCATGTCCCTGCTGCAGCTCCTGGGCAGCCGCACCCACCGGCAGCCTCTGATCATCGCTGTGGTGCTGCAGCTGAGCCAGCAGCTGTCGGGCATCAACGCTGTACGTGTGGAGGCCAGGCGGGGCTCGGGTCGGGAACCAGCCTCCTCCTCCATCAGCGTTTCGGCTCCGTTAGGGGAAGGCTGGCATCCCTGACTCCTGCTCCCTCGACTCCAGGTTTTCTACTATTCGACCAGCATCTTC
The DNA here is from genome assembly GCF_030254825.1 of Meriones unguiculatus. Classification (NCBI taxonomy): domain Eukaryota; kingdom Metazoa; phylum Chordata; class Mammalia; order Rodentia; family Muridae; genus Meriones; species Meriones unguiculatus. The sequence goes on from NC_083359.1 coordinate 2,198,330, forward strand.
GAGTCGGCTGGGGTGGGACAGCCAGCCTATGCCACCATAGGAGCTGGCGTGGTCAACACGGTCTTCACGCTGGTCTCGGTAACTGCTTGCTCTTGCAGCCCTGGGTGCCCCGAGGGCCCAGCCGACCGAGCCCCCTCCCACCGCCGCTCACTGTCCCCACAGGTGCTCCTGGTGGAGCGGGCCGGGCGACGGACACTCCATCTCCTGGGCCTGGCAGGCATGTGTGGCTGTGCCATCTTGATGACTGTGGCTCTGCTGCTGCTGGTGAGGCCTTGGGGCTGTGGGCACACAGCAGTCTAGCCCGCGGGCACAACCCCAAGAGGCTCTGTGGCTGAGTGTGTGCCAGGACCAGGGGCGCTAAGGTCTGTGGTCTATTTTTCTGAGGTAGCCTGGCCGCACTGGGGCCTCTGGAGCAGTAATTGCCAAAGACACACCTTCAGAGCCAAGGGAGAAGCAACATCTTAGAAGCAAGAGACCAGGCTATTCTCCCTACCTTGAAACCTTCTGAGGTAGCCAACAAAATGGCAGCACTCAAGTTCTCCAGGGCAGCTCAACACTTGGGAGGTTGAGATGCAGGTTCAAGGCCAACCTGAGCAATATACTGAGAGCCCTGTCTAAAAGGAGGTGGAGGATGCTCCAGGGCCTGAGATTTCAGTTCTGTGTGTCAAGGGCAAGGGGAAGGGGGAGCGATCTAGAGAGGCCAGAACCAAATTTTCCACCATTCCTTCCTGGTCTCTAGGAACGGGTTCCAGCCATGAGCTATGTCTCCATCGTGGCCATATTTGGCTTTGTGGCCTTCTTTGAGATTGGCCCCGGCCCCATCCCTTGGTTCATTGTGGCTGAGCTCTTCAGCCAGGGACCTCGCCCGGCAGCCATGGCTGTAGCTGGTTTCTCCAACTGGACCTGCAACTTCATCGTTGGCATGGGCTTCCAGTATGTGGCGGTAGGTTCCCTGCCCTTATCCAGTGTCTCATACCAGCGGTCAGAGGGGTGACAGCTCGCCCCCAGCCCATCCCTGTCTGCCCAGGGACTCTCAGCCCAACGGGTGGTCTCAGTCTGTGGAGCTACCCCACCAGAATCAAAGGAGAGAAACGGGGGGGGGGGAGGAGCAGATGGGAAAGCAGCTTAGGTGTCTTCTGAAAAATAAGCCAGTGGTATGATTTAGACCAGAAATAAAATTACAAACTTTGTTAATGTTATAAATGGCTTTAGGAATCTGCTCCAAGTATACATTCATTCTTAGGATAGCAAAGGTTAGAAAGCTAAAGGAGTTTTTCAACGTAAACTCTCATTTCTGGTCCTTTCCATCGCCTTTTAAAGGAGCCACCTGCTCCAGTAGCCCCAGTTCCCCTAGTCTTTAGTTCCTGGCTCCCCACCCCGCCCCACCCCGGCGACTCCTCTTTCTCCAACTGTCCCGGATGCTCTGCCCCTGCCTGTGTGCTCCTTCTAGTTTCCCACCCTCTTGTCACAGCCTCTTTTTCCCACTGTCTCAGGATGCTATGGGCCCCTACGTCTTCCTTCTATTTGCCGTCCTCCTGCTTGGCTTCTTCATCTTCACCTTCCTAAAAGTGCCTGAAACCCGAGGCCGGACGTTTGACCAGATCTCAGCCGCCTTCCGCCGGACTCCTTCCCTCTTAGAGCAGGAGGTGAAACCCAGTACAGAACTTGAATACTTAGGGCCAGACGAGAATGACTGAGGGGCCAGGCAGGGTGTGAGCTGCCTGCAGACCCCCTTTCCTCTGCAGCACTTCAGCTCTCTCTTTCCTGTCAGCTCCAGGGTGAAGAAGCCCTCAGCCTGGGGAACTGGGAGGCTGAAGGGCAGGGTGGTTCAGAGGCCCCCATTCCCCTCGTGTGACTCTTGTGGATTATTTATGCTGTGGCCAGGCTGTGGCCACCTGAGCGGGCTGTTCTCCCCTCCTGCCTTCCTCCTGCTTCTGCCTGGACTCTGGGTCTGCAGGAGGGGCACTGGGTTCAGTGGGAAGAGCAGAACAGAGGTGGGTAGGGGTGCTTTCCTGCCAATGCTGACTCCTCCCACAATCTGGCACTTTCACTGAATTCTTGCCACATAGACTCTGGGTGAAGGGGGTTGTCTTGGCCCCCTCCAGGGTAAAGGACACACCCTCCCAGAGCCTGGCCTCAGCCTCAGTCCTTCCAGGGCAAAGGAGCACAACAGTATGTACCTGACTTGGTGAGGAGGAGCAGCGGAAAGCTTTGGTCTCTATATTTGGGGTCCTGGCCCGCTGCTCCCGGGTGGCCAGTGTGGGTACCAGCTCCTTCTTGTTCCCCTCCAGGAAGGCTGCTAGATCCGAAAGCTTTCGACCAACTAGGGCAGGAGGGACTTGAAAGGCTGCCTAGAAACGCTGGCTGGGAGGGAGCCTTTGAGTATTTTTCATGTCTTGAACGGGTAGGGAGCAGAACCCCAAGGGCTGCTCGGTAAATGTGTACATAGTGATTCATCCATAAAGTCACTGTCTGAAGGTGAGTGTCCTGTCCTGTCGTGGAGGCACTGGAGGGTGTGGTACAGAGAGGTGCCCTTACCCACCCTCTTCCTCTTTGTCCTACCTTGGCTCAGGGCTCAGAAGCCCCTGGAGCCTAGATTCTGTCACTTATTCATATCCACATTCATCCCTTCCTTAAAAAAAAAATAAAAAAAAAATAGGGTCTCAATATACAGCTCAGGCTGGCCTTGAAGTTGTACTAAACCTCTTTCTCAGCCTCCCAGAGTGCTTGGTTTAGAGGCCCGAAACCATGCTCCACTTTTTAAAACAATCTGTTTTCTTGAGTCTGTGTGGCCCAGGATGACCTGGAAGTAGGAATCCCCCTGTCTCGGCTTCCTGAGCGCTGCCACACCTGGCTTCCTATTTACCTACTGCTTTAGCTGGCAGTAAGGGTTTGGTGACCGACTTCACAAGTGCCCAGGCACTGCAGAGACCTCACCCTCAGTTAGCGGCTCTTGCCCGTGGAGCCGGGAGTCAGCCCTGTGCCCCTGTACACACCTCACTCCAGCCCAGGGTGGTTCACCAGGGGGTGGCGACCATTCTGCATTCTCCAACAGAAAAGGCAGAGACCAAGACAAGAAAGCCTGCTTTTGTTTTTACTGGAGGCTCAGGCGGCACGACAGTTCATAAAATGGCTTCAGAGGTGTTTGAGGGGAGGGCGAAGGGAAACAAAAAATAAATGGGTGGGAAAGAAAAACAATCAGGAGGAGGTGAGTGCTGGCTGGTTCCTTCTCAGCCTGACTTAGGGGAGGGAGGCGATGCCTGTGAACAATAAGGATGGATCCCTTCCTCCAACCCTTGGTAGGGAGAGGGGAAAAAAGAGAAAAAAGCCAAAGGCTGTTGCTTTGGCCCTCCTGAGTCTCAAGGGGAAAGCCGATGTTTTGATGTCATGAATTATGGGAAAGGGGGGAGGTGGATGTTGGGTAGAGTCAGTTGGAAACTGGCAGATACCTAAGATAAGAGAGAGAGAGAAATCATAAAGGGTAACTTAGCCAAATCCAGCCCCAGCACTCATCTGCCCTGAGGAGCCTAGGCTCTCACCAGATGGTAGTTCTGGGTGTCCTCTGAGCTGGAATCACTCCAGTATGGTGGTGGGGGGGTCCCCACTGTTGATTGGTGCTGAGGTCTGGAGAGAGCAGTGGGGAATAAGACTTATTCACAGCCTTCAAAGTCAACTTTTAACTTTTCTCATTCCTTCCAACTAGCCCCCACAGTGCCCCCCCCAACCACTAGGGGTGGGGAGGGGGGTCATGACAAGACAGCCTGGGCTTGGCTGCCTGTGCAGGGGTTTCCTGATGAGGGTAATGTCTGTCGGGGATGGGCTAAGCAGGCTGGCAGAGGGATGGGGACAAGGAAAGCAGAGGTACAATAGGCAGAAGTTAGAAGCAGAGGAAAAGGACAAAAAAGAGGACAACTGATCTCGGCTTTTGCCACACCAAGTTTTGGGCAGCCAAGACCCTCACCTCTGCGGCTATAGGCTGCCGGGGGCCAGGGGGCTGCTGCCGACGCCGCTGGAAGTAGGGGCGGTTTCGTGGCCGCTGGGGCTCAGGCCGGGAGCCATCAGTGGGACCTTGGCTGGGCTTGGTCTCGCCATCCCCACCTTCTGTGGTAGGCTGTTGGGGTGGCCTGGGGCGGAAAGGCCTAAAAAGAGAAACTCTGACAGGACCAGAGAAGCCAGGGCAGACTCTCTTCCCAGGACTCCTCATTTTCTCCTTTCCCATGATGAGCCCCAACACTGGACCCTGAGGGGGAGGCAAAACAACACAACAAAACAACAAAACAAAACACAACAAACCCCTCGTAGTCTTACCTTCGGTACCGAGGCCGGAACCTGGGTGGGGGCACCCGCTCATCTCCCTGCTGTTGGTCACCCTCCAATGGGGCCGTCTCCTTGGGTTCTACCCCGTCAGAGCCCTGGAAATGCATTAAGGCCTGGGTGGGCGATGGCGCTCCCCAGCTGGCCCAGGCCACCTTGGTGCTTCCCAGCTCAGTTCTCCCTCCCGGTGAAGACTCCACGGTCTCTGCCCTCACAACTGCCCACTTCTTTCTAGAATGTGGAGTGCTGGCTCCCGGCCTGCAGCTGTGTCTCACCTCTATGGGCTGCTGCTGATTGGGGGGCCGAGGGCCTCGCACAAACCGCCTTCGATAGAAGAAGGGAGGTGGGCGCCGTCGTCTGGGCCGCTGCCCCGAGTCCTCTGCCCGCTCGCCCTCGCTGCCAGGTTCGGTCCCGCCAGAGGGAGCCTCTGCCACCATGGGTGGGGGGGCAGCTGGGCGAGGCCGGGGAATGAATCTTCGGAATCTGCGTCGATTTGGGGCATAGCGGCTGCCCTTTACTGGCACCCCCCCAGGCCCAGTTACATTAGCAGCTTCTGCACCCTGGGGAGGGAGGGAGGGAGGGAGGAGGCAATCAGAACCTGCCCCACAACAAACTCACAGGCCGGCCAGATCACTGGTGCCCTCTTCTTCTGGCCCAAATCCTTTATCCTGTGGCTCCTCAAAATCACTCCTCCCCTCCCCCCTCCCCGTGGACAGCAGCAGGAGTTTGTGCCCATCCAAGGAGAAACCTCTTGTGGTTAGAAACAACCGCCACAGTCCATCCCCACAGAGCGTGAAGACGGGGCAGGGTGGGAGCCACTGGCCCACCCTGGCTCCAGAGGACAGAGGGTCCGAGTAGAAGACAGACAGGGACGTGCTTAGTGACCTCACTGGCCAGGTGACAGAGGACAGGCCCCATTCCCACACCCGAGGCTGCTGTCAGGAGGGCCCAAGCCTGTGCTGGCCTCCAGGCCACCCTCCCACAGTGCTGGCCAGGGCCACCGCAGCAGCTCCCCAACCTTCTCTCCTTCCACGACATCAAACTCCACCGTCTCCCCGTCGCCAACACTTCGCAGAAACTTCCTGGGGTTGTTTCTTTTAATCGCTGTCTGGTTGGGGAAAAGTCATGGGGAAGGTGAGGGCAGCAAGACCAGGAGCCCTCGACCCAGCTTCAGCCTCCTCCCAGCTTCCTTCTTTGTGAGATTTTATTGGAGTCCAGGGCTCAAGGGCGAAGCAGGAAAGTGGTCAGAGCAGGAGGGGAGGGGCCCGGAGGAGGCTCCACACCACAAGAGATAAATGCATTAGTAAGGGAGAGTCATGGCCTAGAGGTCTGAGGGACCCACTACAGTCACCACTGTCCCCAACATGTCCTCCCTTCCCCCTGTACCCCTCAAGGACTTCAAAAAAAATGGAGGCAGTAGAAACTCAAAAGCAAAACAAAGGCTGAAAGGTCTTAAGGTGTGAAGTGGGTGAAACATACTGCGCTTACCTCGATCCCACTGAGCGCTCTCCACCAGAGCAGTGGTTCTCAAGCTAGCCAGCATCAGAATCACCTGGGAGCGTGTTAGAACAGAGTGCCCGCCCCAGCCCCAGGTCTGATTAACGCGGCGGCCGGGCGGGGCCTGAGGGTTCAGGTGATGCTGCTGCTGCGAGCGAGCGAGCGCACTGACACTGCACCCAAGTGCCTCTGGCCTTCCCCTCGGAAAATTGCCTCATTCCTTCCTGTGGTGTTAACAGGTCCCAGGAGGTGGTGGGGCGGTGAGCAGCCCTGGGGGCAACACCCGCGGCTCTGACAGCTGCTCAGCAATTCAGCCAATGTGGGGCTAATGGCGGTCCACACAGGCACCTGAGGCGACGCCAGCTACTCCTCCCGGGCAGGCCATCGTGAAGTAAGAGCCAGAGAAACAGTGTGTGCAGCTACATGTGTTAGGCCAAAGGCTTCCAGGGAGGCCGGTGCCCCCCCCACAGCGCCAGCCTAGCCCTTACCTGGTGAACAAAGACATCCTCCTTGGTGTCATTCCTGCGGGACAGGACGGGTTGGTGAGGGGAGGTAGGCGCCCTCTCCCGCTGACGCCTCCCCAGGCACCCATGCCCAAGGCGGGCATCCTCGCCACTACCCCAGCTCCTTCCTTGGGGGCACGAAGAAGCCAGAGGGGCCCCGAAAGCTGGTGCAGATAGCCACATGCTGGAAACCCTCAGTGAAAAACTTGGACACCATAGGGAAAGTAGGGGAGGCAGCAAGGGCACCTTGAAGGAGCCAGGTCAGCTTCCCTTCTCCCCAGGGCGCCTCAGAACCTGCTGGTGCCGGGTGTAACTGTCCCTGGCCAATATCCCCTCCTCCCCTAATGTGGGGGCTGGGAAATTCCACAGGCTCCTTCCTTCTACTGTCGAGGGAGAAAGCAGGGCCAGAGCCAGGGGCATGCAGTGTGAGCCGGGAACACCGCAGTGGGGCCAGGTCTCATCTGAAGGTGAACCACAGCCTCCCCACAGCAGCTGAGAAGGGGCCGCCCACACTCCCTTCTCTAGCACCACCTGGCCTCTGACTCTGGTTTGGTCCCAGGACGGGAGACAGGCAGTGCTCCTTGCAGGAACCCGGACAAACATTCTAGTTTTAAAATACTCAGATCTGCACAAAGGTCAGCCTGTAGAGAGGGGGCCGAGGCTCCCAGGGGGGCTGGGCTGAGGAAGGCAGAGGCCTGGCTCTACTTGGTCAGCATCTGCTCTCCCGACTCCACAGGCTGAGGCTGCAGAGGAAGGAAAGTAGCAGTCCAGCTGACAGGCACCTCCCAGCTACTCACCGTTTCGGGCCTAAGGGGGGCGGGGGCTGGTCAAATGAGCCACAGCTCCTTAAGGGAGATAAGCTGTGAAGGTGCCAGCGAGTGGGGTCCTTAATCAGGAAATCAGTGAGGACTCCACTCGGGAGCCCCAAAACATTCTACCCGAAAGGCACACAGCGAGCTAAAAAATAACCAAGCAGCTCCAGAAGGTGAGGCAGAGGAGCTGGGAAGGCCAGGGTCAGGTTTGCAAGTTCCTGGGTCATTAACCCTCTGCTGCCCTTGAAGACGTGGACGGAGCGCCATCTTGCCAGTGAGCGAACATTTGTGCTGTGGTTAAAGACCTTCAACCAGCCTCAGCTGGACATCGCCACCATGTGCCATGGTAGAGATGAAACAAGGTGTCCAATCCCACGGGCCAGTTCGGAAAAAGACACCCGGTTCCTCCCCTCCCTGGGTTCCTCGGATACCTGTTGATGAATCCGTAACCATTCCGGACGTTGAACCATTTGACAGTGCCCAGGACTTGGATTGCTGCCAGGCAGAGATGCAGTGGGACAGTAAGATGGAGGAAGAGACGGAGCCGGGCTGAGTTTTGAGAGCAAACTAAGCTAGAGTCTAACCGGCCTCCCTAACGAGCTGCGGCCCACCAGGCTTCCCTGGGAGCGTTAAGGCGTTCTCCCCCGGTTCCATCAAGTGGAATCACCCACTCACACGGGGGATTCGGGCTTCCACGTCCTACACCGCGCAGGCCTTCACCCGGCCCCGGGTACTCACCTGGTCCACCCTCGGGGCCAAAGCCCAACAGCCTGTCTAGCCCTCCCCGGTTCAGGGGTCCCGCCGCCGGGGCGTGGCCGGGCCCCGAGGCCCCTCTTCCCACCCGGGGCTCCGCTCGGGAGGGCGCGGCTGCGGCGCCCCCGGGAGAGTCCGCTAAGCTGCTGGACAGCTCCGGGACCCGTTGGCCCTCCGGGCCCGGCCGCCCCTCCCCCAGCCCGCCGCCCCTAGAGCCGCCCTGGCGCGTGGCCCCCCTCACCCAGCACCGGCTTGTCCGCCTGACTCCGGGCCGGGGGCGCGGGAGTCCCCGAGGCCGCCGTCGCCGGGTTGCCAGGGGTGCGAGGGCCGGGCGCCGAGGGGGTCCCAGCGGCGGGGCCAGAGGCGGTTCCGCCCCCGCCGCCCGCCCCGCCGCCTGCTTTCTGCGGCTCTCCCGCGGGCACAGGTACCACCACCGCCACCACCCCTGCCGCCGTGGCGGGCACCGTCGCCGCGGGGGCCGCTGTCGCCACCACTGCCGCCTCCGCCTCGCTCATCCCGCCGGGTCCAGTACCGGCCCCCGCCGCCGCCGCCTCCTCCGCCGCTGCCACCACCACCGCCCCGGCCCCTCCCCCAGGCTCGCGGACCGGCCACCCGGCTCGGTCCTCGCGCCCCGAGCCTCGCCCGCACGCCTGCCGCGCGTCGACGGCCGAGGCCAATCGCAGCCGGCTGTGGCGGCGCGCTCGGGCCCCGCCCCCAGGCCGCGGACCAATGGGAGCGGCTCAGGCCCCGGCCCCGCCCCCGCCCCCGCCTCCAGGGCCGGGCTCCGCAGCCCCGGGCCCCGCCCGCAACTCTCTGCTCCAGCCGGGCCCCGCCTCCCGCGCCCACGTGACGCCGCCGGCCCAGACCATTGGCCGGTGGCTCGTTTCCCCTCCCCCCTCCGCCCCTTTCCACCGGCCGCGGGAAATCAAACCGGCTGGTGGCGCCCCAACGGCCACCTGGCCTGTGCGCGCCGGGCGGGGGCCGGCCGAGCCTCCCGGTTGCCCCTGGCGACCCGGGTGGGCGGGTCTTCGCACGGTGGGTGCCTGGACCGTCCGGCCCCTCCCGGCCTGGTGCCTCGCCGCTCGCCCGCCCGCCCAGAGCGCGCCCAGCGGTGGTCGCGAGCCGAAGCGCTTCGTTGTTATGTTCTTAGGGTCTCTGAGAAACAGAAGCAAACCAAATCGGGCAGCTCGGCCTCGAACTCCCGATCCTCGCGCTTTCGCCTCGAGTTCGAGGGCAGCCTGGGTCAGACAGTGAGTTCAAGGACAGTCTGGGCTACAAGCGACAATGTCTCGAGAGGGACAGGAAACAAAGTGTCCTCCTTCCTCGGCTCTAACCGCCGCGCACACGTGTAGCCAGCACCCCGAGATACCTTCTCTTTAGGCTAAGGCAGACCGCGCCCAGGGTCCCAGCGCCCTGAAGGCTGAGGCCCGGAGTGCGCCTCCTCCGGGTCAGCCGGGGCCCTGACCCCTGGCCACGGTCTCCCGCCGGGGGCTGTCGGTGTCCCTGGATTGGGGTGGCAGAAGCCCTTCTCCGCCTTGTCCACGCACTTTGCCTAGAACTTGCTGCCCCTGCTTCGCGGCGGTGGGTCCCTCGCAGTAGGGAGAAGCTGTAACCGCGACGCTTCCCGAACTCGGATGGTCGGATGGTCGGGCCGGTTATCTCCTGACGCTGGACACACAGGGGGCGGTGGACGCCACCGCAGTAAGAGCTGTGCGGCCGCGCCGACGTCCACGCCAGAGGGCACGGGCGACGCCGCACAGAGCCTTTGTCTGGTGAAGCACCCCGGTCCCCGGGGAGCAGCACGAATGCGCCCCCGGGGATGCTCCCGCCGTGCCCAGTGCGTCCCGGGGATGCTCTGCGCCCGCCCCGGGGATGCTCCCGCGTTACTCAGTGCGCTCCCGGGGATGCTCTGCGCCCGCCCCGGGGATGCTCCCGCGTTACTCAGTGCGCTCCCGGGGATGCTCTGCGCCCGCCCCGGGGATGCTCCCGCGTTACCCAGTGCGCCCCCGGGGATGCTGTGCGCCCGCCCAGTGCGCCCCGGGGATGCTCAACGCCCGCCCAGTGCACCCGGGGGATGCTCCCGCGTTACTCAGTGCGCTCCCGGGGATGCTCCGCGCCCGCCCCGGGGATGCTCCCGCGTTACTCAGTGCGCCCCCGGGGATGCTCAGCGCCCGCCCCGGGATGCTCCGGGCCGGCCCAGTGCGCCCCCGCGGTGCCCAGGTCGGCAGCCGCGTCTCTCCCTGTCCCAGCGCGCCCTCTGCTGGCCGCTACTTCAGTCCACGGTCATAATTCCAAACTATATAGCGTTCCAGTGGCCCAACCTTGCCCACCTCACCCCTCAGGCCCTTTCAGAGCTGAGCGCTGGGCCTTCTAGGGCATGAGCATAGCGAACGGAAGAAGAGAAGAGACAAGAACGCAAGCGTGTCTCCAGCGAGGCGGAGAAATGACTACGTCTTGGCTGTTAGGAACCATGCACCGCCTCGAGCCCTGGCCTGAGGTCGGATCCCAGTTGGGGAAGGCAACCGAGCACCTCTCCGCCGCAGCGGAGCAATCGCCAACTGTGCAAAGTGTGGAGGAGCTCAGCTGTGGGCTGCATAAGGAGTCCGAGGGAGCCACAAGATGACAAATAAACCAAACTGTTTAATGGGTTTTTCAGTTTGGTTGCTGTTTTGAGTAGTCCAGGCTGTCCTTGAACGCAGAGGTCCACCTGCCTCTGCTTCCTGAGTTCTGGGGTTAAAGTGGGAAGGCATCGGCAGGCGGACCTCACCAGGCTGTCAGGTCGCCCTGAACCCTCTCTGAGAGTTGGGCAGAACCTGGATGTTTGACCTTCCCACCCAGGCTGCTGGTCTTCGCTGCTTCCAGCCCCTTCCACAGTCGGTGCCTCGCTCTCCGTGGATCTCAGCATCTGAACATCTCTGGGGCCAGCTATGTTCTCCTGTCGCTTGTAGGGCATCTTCGTTGTCCCTGGCTTTTGGTGGTCACTGCCTCTTGAATTAAAGCGTACACTTACTAGCTTCAGTCTCTGCATTCAGGAGGCACAGGCAAATAAAGTTCTCTGTTTGAGGCCAGCCTGGTATACGTGATGAATTCCAGGAGAACCAGGGTTACATAGAACCCTGCCTCAAAAGCGGCACCCGCGTGGTGGCTCCTAAGCGCTCCGCTTCGGGGCACCTGGCGCCCTCTATTGGCTCCTCCGGCCCTGCAAGCCCTACGATCCCCTACTGGGGAGCACAGGCCAGCGCGCAGGCCGCCAGCAGAGGACCTCACGCGGGGGCTGCCTCTCCCTTCCACGTGCGCCTTGTGGAAAAGACCCAGGTGATAAAGCTTTGCAGTAAACGCCTTCGCCTAACGAGCCCCTCTCCGCCTCCTCCAGGCCTGAGCACCCTCTTCAGCCGGTCAGCCTTCAAGCACAGCCTGCTTGAGCTCTCTCACAGAACGAGGCTCTCGGGGTCACACCGAGTCATTCCTCAGAGCCAGTGCTTTCCAGTAAAACCACTCTTGGCTCTAGCAGAGAAAGGCGAAGACGGGCGGCATTGATTCTGAGTATAAGGCTAGCGTCACTCCGCTCCCTCACAGCACACACTTGCAGCCTCCTCCCTCTTCACCCCTCATCTCCTGCGGTTGGAGGGGCTAAGATGGCATCTTGCTGTGTAGCCCTGCTGGGCCTGGGACTCAGGATGGAGTCAGACCAGTCTTCATCTTGCGGAGGTCCGCCTGACCCTGCCTCCCAAGTACTGGGATTAAAGGCGCACTCCAGCGTGCCAGCCTCCTTCCTCTCTTTTAATAGCTGCTTTCTGATTTCTCAGCTTCTAGACTGGCCCATCCCTATGGTCTCCATCATTTCCTCTTCCACCTCCCTCTTCTTGGCCACCCTCACCTCCTCTGCCTTTCCTAGGTCTGCTAGCACTCTGCCAAATCCTCACCATCCCTCCCGCTGTCTCTGCTCCCTCCCGTCTGTTGCATCTGATACCCTTACTTCCCACCTCTTTCTTGGAACCTCTATCTCATATTTTTCTTTTTAACTAGTGCTAATACACGATAGAAATGCACCCCTCACTGTTCCAGAAGGACACGATCAAGGCAGGTTCGGTGTGTGTTACAGGCGTTGGGTTCTGATACCAAGGAGATATCATTTTTTAATTAATTGATTAGTTAATTAAACTGTTGTTTGTTTCTTCAACACAGAGTTTCTCTGAGTAACAGAGCCTTGGCTGGCTGTCCTGGACTTGCTCTATAAACCAGGCTGGCCTCAAACTCAAGAGAGGTGCCTGCCACTGCCTCCCAAGCAGAGGGATTAAAGGCATAAGCCACCATGCCTGGCTCCTAATTAATTAATTTTAATATGTGTTTTGCTTGTGCACTACACACACACACACGCACACACACGTAGGGAGAAAGAGGGTGTCTGAGCCCCTGGAACTAGAGTTACAGCCCGCAGTGAGCCACCACGTGGGTGCTAGGACCTGAACGCAGGTCCTCTGCAAAGGCAGCCAGGACTCTAACCTGCGCCCTCTCTCCAGCCCGTTCTTGGTTTTGTTTTTGAGACAGGGTCTTGCTATGCAGCCACTGGCTTGGAACCATGCAGCCGAGGATGACCTCAGAGCACGGAAAACCAGTCCTCTGCCTTCCAACACCGAGATGAAAAGCCTGGGCCTCCACACCTTGCTGTTTTGTGGGGTTGTGGTTATTCTCCTCCAGTGAGGTGTCTTGAGCACCATCCTCCCGTGTTAGGAAGAGAAGGCCCTAAAAGGCTCTAAGCCTGTTCTCCAGCTTTTACAAATCACTCACTCATGGTGGTGAAGGAGAGGGCAGTGAGCCGGGCACCCCCTGCTCGAGTCACAGATGATCATGAGCGACCACTGGGAATTAAACCCAGGTCCTCTGAAAGAGCAGCCAGTGCTCTTAACCTCTGGGACATCTCCTCAGCCCCCTTTTGTTTGTTTTGTTTTTTTGAGACAAGGTTTCTCTGTATAGCCTTGGAACTCACTCTGTAGACCAGGCTGAGGCATGACTGCATCCAAGCACAAACTGTAGACCTGCAGTCCACCTGTGGTGGCGCACGCCGGTAATCCCAGCACAGGCCGAGGCGGACCATCAATTTAGAGGCCAGCCTGGTCTACAGACTAACTTCCAGGATAGCCAGGGCTACACAGAGAAACCCTGTCTCAACACTAAAACTACAAAACCAAAACCCAAAACCAACCAAATAAAATAACCTCTCTATACAGAACTTTGAATTCACAGCAATCCACCTGCCTCTTCCTCCCAACTCCAGAAATTAAAAACATGAACCACCATGCCAGCTCAATTAAAATATCTGAGCAAGTCTTTTTTTTTTAAAGTTTTATTAATTTATTATGTATAAATGTTCTGTCTGCACGCATGCCTGCACGCCAGATCTCACTATAGATAGCTGTGAGCCACCATGTGGTGTTAGGAATTGAACTCAGGGCCTCTGGAAGAGCAGCCATCTCCCCAGCTCAGCAAGTCTCTTTAGTACACTTTTAAAGGTCCCACCTTTCTAGAGACACTATCCTTGACTCCACAGTGACACCTTATTTGTATCATCACTTTTTGGCATCACACATGCACACACACACACACCTTTACACCTTTTTTTTTTTTTTTTTTGATACAGGGTTTCTCTGTGTATACCTGGCTGTCCTGGAACTTCCTCTGTAGCCCAGGCTGGCCTCAAACTCAGGGACACACCTGCCTCTGCCTCCCGAGTGCTGGGATCACAGGTGTGCGCCACCACCCACTTGGCAGCACTTATATTTTCACTGTTTTCAAGAATGATCCATACTAAGAATTCGAACCCAAACGGTGCCAAAGAGAGCTCACAGCCCCTTTCACTGAACCAGAAATTGATGCAGTAATTTCTCAAGTACAATTTCAAATATCCTACCAGTTTTCCGTTGCCTTCTTTTAGTTAACCATTTTGTGTGCGAAGGCGGATCCACGCATTTCTGTGGAAGTGTGTGTGGCTATCTCACAGGTCTTTACTAATTTTTGTTTTAGGCAGAGTTTCGCTATGTAGCTGGCCCTGAACTGCCGGGAACCAGGCTGACCTTGAATTCACAGAGATCTGACCCACTCTGCCACATTTCTCCAGAGTGCAAGAATTAAAGGTGTGTGCCACCACAGGGGGCTTCGTTTTTTTGTTTTTGTTTTTTTTTTTTTTTAATTTCTTTGGGTTTTGTTTGGTTTTTGAGACAGGGTTTCTCTGTGTAGCCTTGGCTGTCCTCCAACTGATGGAGAGCCACCTGCCTCTACTCTCTGAGCGATAGGATCACAGGCAGGGCCCTTGTTTTTAACTGGGTGTTGGTGGTGCACACCTGCAGATGGAGTTCAAGGACAAACTTTGTCTTGAAAAAAAATTTTATTTTTAATCCTCTCTCTGTGTGTATATATACCTAAAGAGGCCGGAGGCATTGGATCCTCTGGAGCCAGAGTTACAGAATTATAAATTATAGGCAGTTGGGAGAGACTAACAGCCTTCTCTCCAGACCCTCTTTTCTCTTTTATGTTTAAAATAAAAACATTTAGCTGGGCACGATGGTGCACGCCCTTGATCCCCGAGCTGGGGTGATGTGGGGGTGGTGGTACAGAGGCAGGCTGACCTCTGTGAGTTCCAGGCCAGCCTGGTCTACACAGCAAGTTTTAGGACAGCCGGGGCTACACAGAAAACCCTGTCTCAGAAAATCAAAACTAAACACAAAGCAGTTGCCACCTAGGCAGTTGCCACCTAGACGACCTGAACTGAAACCCCCAGAACCTGCAGGAAGCTGTGAGGCGACTGACATCTATAGCCACAGGTGGGGTGGGGCGGGAGGATCCCGGAATCTGGGGGCCAGCTAGCAGGCCATCTGCATCAGCAACAAAGACCCAGTTTCAAATGGGGTGGAGGACAAGCCACAACTGATGCTGTTTTCTGATCTCCCTCTGTGGTGCAGGAATGTCCTTGCTCACACACATACGAGTGTGCACACATCATGCACAGCTTAAAAAGAAAAATAGGGCTGGAGAGACGACTCAGTAGTGAAGAGTACTTGCTGCTCTTCCAGAGGACTGAGTTCAAGTTCCTAGCATCCATGTCAGGTAGCTCTCTTGTGGCCCAGCTCTGGGGCCTCTGGCCTCTGAGGGTACTAGCACTTACATGCGCCCACCTAAACACGCCACGCCAGCTCTCAGCCGTATAGTTTAAGGCCAACACGTACTACACAAACCTTTCTTTAAAAAACAGAAACCCACGCCTTTAATCTCAGTTCTTGCAGGCAGACACAGGAGAAATTCTTTTGAGTTTGAAGCCAGCCTGGTCTAAATTCCAGGACAGCCAAGGTTTCACAGTAAAAGGCCATGTCTCAAAGGGGGAGGGGCAATCTATTAGGGTTCCTCCCCTCCTCTCTTTCCCTTAGCAAATGGATTTTCATTATGTTAAACAAAACAAAAACCGGCAGGGGACACAGCACAGCGGGGCCCCTTCCTGGGTGCTTGCAGGCCCGAGGTTCAACCCCTAGTGCCATCAAATAAGTATAGTTCAAAGCTAGCTTTCTTTCTTTTAGTGTCTGGAGAAGTGTGCTACTATTAATTTTATAGTTTTTATAAAAAAAAAATAGTTTTTATAATCCCCCAAAAGATTCTTCCCAGCTTTTTTCCCCTCCTTTACAGTCATTAATAGCACATTCCCCAACTTCCCAAATTCCTTAGTATTAGACAACCAAGCACTAACCCATTCTGTTTCAGTGGATTGTGTCTGTGATCAAATTTAGGGCCTTATTAATTCCAGTCATAGGGGCTGGAGGGATGACGGCTCAATGGTTAAGAGCACTGTCTGTTCCTCCAGAGGTTCCGGGTTCAATTCCCAGCACCCACATGGCAGCTCACAACTGTCTGTGATGCTCATTCCAAGGGATCTCACATTAATGCACATAAAGATAAATAAACAAATTCTAGTTCACTATCCCTGAAGTAATAGAACCCCTAGTCCCAAGCTTCACGCCATTTGGCTTTCCCAATTGTACCATGTATCTAGTAGTTTACTTCTTTTTCCACACTGGGTTGGAATTTTAGAGTTTTACTACATAGCCCTGGCTGGCAATCTCCCTGTCTTAGCCAGGAGATGGGCTTACAGGCTTGTATTAGCACACCCAGATAACAAACTTCGGCTTCTGATTCTCCTTCCTCTGCTGGGCTTACGGATGGGTGGCACTGTGCCTTGCTTGGAATTGGAATATGCGGCCCTGCTTGAACTGGTGAGCTGCGTATCTCAGCTTCTCAGTGCTGGATTTCGGGTGAACAGTCCCCTGTGCTACACAAATGTCATAAATGGAACTAGTGTTTGCAGATGACATGCAAGCACCCCATGCAAGCACCCCAGGGAGTTGGAAGTTGACATCATTTAATGCCCTTATTCAGTGGTAAGGAAATTAAAGTACAGCAATTTGAAGTGATTTCTCAAAATTACAAGAACCAGTTTAAGAGTCTGGACTCCAGGCCAGGTGGTGGTGGCACACACACCTTTAACTCCAGCTCAGGAGGTAGAGACAGGTGGTCTGTGAGTTTGAGGCTAGCCCGGTGTGTACAGAACTAGTCCAGGATAGCCACGGCTACAACAGAGAAACCTGACCCGAAAAGAGGGGGAGGAAGAAGGAACAAGAACGGCCTGGATTCCTCAATGAGGTTTGTTTTGTTGAGTCAGGAATTTACCTTGAAAGAGCAGGCGGGACTTGAACTCACTGAGAGCTGGGTGGACCCGGCTCTCCTGGGGCCAAGGGCGTGGGCGACGACGCGCCCAGCAATTTCAGCATTCTTCTAAGGAGCAAGAATTCGGATGGTGATTTAGGGTGTCAAAGCAATTTAACACGGCATTGTTTTAGTTTTCAGTTCTGCTTCAGCCTCCCACAGTTAGTTGACTAGAATCATAAACTTACATGGCCAACTTTTCGTGTTGGCCCTAAACTTAGGTCTGCGGCCGCAGCCTCCTCGCTGGCACTAGAGGGGCAGGAGTCAGGGCCCCTCCTCTAACGGGGCCTGACTCCTGAGGAAACACAGTCCACTCGAGAAAGCCCGCAGGCACGCTGTGTGAGTCTCTTTATTTGGGATTCAGAACGGAAGAGCTCCTGCGCTAACTACAGGGACCCACGCCAACCAGGGCCTGAGCAAGATGGTGGCCGGTACGGGGCAGCTGCGGCTCCCCGTGGTTTCCGCGGCGCACAGGCTGCGGAAGGCCTAGGGGAGCCGAGACGGTCGCTAGGCCAGCGCGCCATCGTGGGAGCAGGCCCTCCCCGAAAGCCGGCTGACGAGCACGTGCGGCGCCGGGGCAGAAGGGCAAGCGCTCGGAAACCCGCTGTCGCGGCTCGGCCAGCCAGCGAGCAGGGCGCGGGCCCCGGCGCATGCGCCCCGGGCGCCGCCAGCGGCACTCTGGCGTGGTCGCCTCGGCACAGCGTACGGCCGACGTCTGAGCTGGAAGGGGCGGTCGGGGTTCCCAGCACGCATGCGCGGAGACCCAGGCGTTTCCTCCGGAGGGTGTGGAGCGCAGGGTTCCGCATTGCGCAGGCGCAAGGGCCGTCCGGTGGAGCAAGCTGTCGATCAAGGGGAGGGAAGCGGAGGTGGAAGGGCTGAAAGAGGCCGGCGCGCCTGCGCAGTGCCCATCGGCTGGAGGTGCTCGGGGCGGGAAGGGGGCGGGGCCACGCGTGCGCGTCATCTGAGGGGTAGGTGGGAGAGAGGGTGGAGACCGGGGAGGGTCCGTGCGCCTGCGCAGTGCGGGGGTGGACGGTGTAGGAGCCGCCCAGCGCGCCTGCGCGGCTGTCATAGGGCCGCTTGGTTGGTCAGTGGGGAGTCGGCGCCTGCGTACTAAGACCCGTGTGCAGCAGCGGCGGCGGCGGCGCTAGAGGCGGCGGCGGCGGCGGCGGCAGCGGCAGCGGCGGGTTCGGAAGCAGCGGTTGGGCTCGCGGCGAGCGGACAGGGCCGAGTCAGTGCGTTCGCGCGAGGTGAGGGCGGGCAGGGCGCGCCTGCGCGCAGCGTCGGTTTGGAGCAGGAACGAGGGACGGAACTGCGAGGGGGCCGGGGAGGGGGGCCGAAGGGAGCGGCGGCCACGGCCGCACGGGTTCCGTCGGGGAGCGGCGCGAGGTGCGGAGGGGCGGGCGCGGGCCCGGCGGGCGCGAGGGGTGACGGTTGGGGCCGGCCGGGTGACGTTGGAGCGACGCAGGGCGGGGGACGGCGAGCCGCGAGGCCGCCACGCGGGAGAGGCCGCCAGGCGGCCACGCCGGGGCGAGGCGCCGGGGGCCCGGATCGGCCGGGGCGAGGGCTCCTGGGCCGTTGAGGACCGGCGCTGGGCGGCCACGTGAGGTGGGGGAGGGGGCTGCTCCGGGAGAGGGCATGTGGAGGGGGTTGGTGGCCGGCGGGGGGAGGGGAGACGGCGTGGCCCCGGCCGGGCTCGGCTTCGGGGCAGGGGCGGCCGCGGCACCGGAAGTGTTCCGGTTGGAGGCTGCCCCCGGGCGCCGAGGCCATGCGGCCGGACCCGGACCGGGGCCGCATGGCAGCACGGGGACCCCTCCCCCCTAGCCCGGGCCACCGGAAGCCCCGGGCGACCACATGGTGGGCGCGAGCCGGCAACCCCCAGCGCAGGGAGGTCTGGTCTTTTTGGGGTTTGTACGGAGCCTTGGGTTTTGGTGTGCGGGCGAGACCCTAGCCCGGGGTCTCGGTCATCCCGCAGGGCCTGTTGTAGGCATATGTTAGTGGTGCTCCCCAGCCTCATGGGCCTCTGGGGCTCATACCCAAGCCCTCCTGTGAAGTGAGACGTCAGCAGATGTAAGTGCGACTGCTCTGCTGGAGAAACGGAGGGCGATTGGGTGAGAGCCCAACTCTTGGCCCGTGCCGACAGCGCCCCAAAGTACTGAGCTAGTTCCCCCCGCGGTGATCCTCGCTCTTCACCCTCCCGCTGCCTTCCCCGATGTTTGGTTGGGGAGTTGCTGTGTGAGTCCTTCACTGTACCAGCCTAGGAGGACTTCTGTTGCTACCACCAGCCTTTTCCTTTCGTTTTATTGTCATTCACCACCCCTCGCTCCCCCACTTTCTACTGACTGCACAGGCTGGGCCTGAAAAGCCGACAGAACTGGTGCATCCTGGGAAAAGTGGGAGGGCCATCGACAAAAGGCCGAGTTCCCTTAGGGAACCGAGATCGAGGTGTTTGGCAGTGGGGTCATTTAGGAAACTACTTTCTCCCCCTTGACGGCATCAGCGAGTGCGTGCTGGAGGCGGGAATCCCCGAAAGAGGCCTTGTGGTTTCCTGTACCAATGGCTGGCTTGTGTGTGGATGGGTGGGGGGAGCCTTGTCCTCGTCTCCACCCCTTCATTAGCCCCGCCCTTCAGCTGGCTCCTAGCTGCTCACCTAATTATAGTCCTGGCAGTGTGCGGGGACGAGGGGGTGGTTGGTTTCAGTGGCAAGTAACACCTGAGTCCTCCCCCTCCCGGGAAGTAGCCCTTTCCTCATCTCCCAACTCCCAGGAGGCTTCCTTTCCCAGGCCACAACTTGAGATTTCCCTGTGGGGGTCGTGGGGATCCAGCTTTTTGCCCCTCTAAAGCACCAGCTCTTACAGTGTGTTTGACTCCAGTTTCAGAGCAGGAAAACTGCCTTTAGGTGGGTAATGGGGTAGAGGGGGAAATGGAGCGAGGTTTAGAGGAGCGGGATAGATTAGCCGTCCTGGTAACCTCCATCCTTACTGACCCTAGTTCTCTTCTTGGCTTTAGTTGGAATCGAAGCCTCTTAAAATGGCAGATGATTTGGACTTCGAGACAGGAGATGCAGGGGCCTCAGCCACCTTCCCAATGCAGTGCTCAGCATTACGTAAGAATGGCTTTGTGGTGCTCAAAGGCCGGCCATGTAAGATCGTCGAGATGTCTACTTCGAAGACTGGCAAGCATGGCCATGCCAAGGTTAGAATCGCCTTTCCTGCATCTCCCACACCCATAGGGCTCTGGGCAGTGGATTGGTTTCTACCGTTCTGGTTTTTCATTCAGCACCCAGCTTTTATTCCAATTCAGAACTAAACCGTTCCCAGTTTGTTCCGTGGGGCACCACCTGTCATTCTGTCTTTTTTTTCCCCTCGTGTGCTAGTCTCTGGAGTTTTATCCACAATCCGTAAGATTCCACTTCTTGATCCTGACCTTCGCTTCTCTCTCTTTTCTTTTTCTTTCCTCCTTTGGGCCCATTTCCTAGAGTTCTGCAGTCAAGACCCACAGGAAGGCAGCATGGGGTGGGAGGCTCCGGTCTGGATTCTCAAATCGCTTAGCTTCTGCTCCCTCTAGTTGTGGCTTTCCCTTTGGGATTGTGCTGTATCTCTGTCCTTAGCTGGTTCTGATTACTCAAGAGTTCTCTGTACCTTGGCTAAGTCTAAGTTCTCTCGTCTAGACTTTGTCCCTGTCTTTCTCAGTTCAGCCTGACTCAGTGGTTTTTGGTGGTGTGTTCCCTAATGATTTTCTATCTTGTTGACTTGGCATTCATAACCAGGCTGTCCTTAGTGCTCGATCCCCTTGTTTTCCTTGCCCACTAACTGCATAGTTCATTCTAATCTTTCCTTGGGTCGTTTTCTTCAGGTCTTTTACATTTGTTTGCTTCATTTCTCTCCTCAGCCTCTTTTAGTTATTTCATTATGTAAATGTCCAAGGAACTTATACCCAGCCTGACCCACCCAAGGGAAAAAAAAATACAGTGAAACCGGGTCTTGTGTATTCCAGGGTGGCCTCAAACTTGAAGTTCCTCCTGCCTCTTCCTTTCTAGTGCTGGCTTTCCAGGCATGTGCTGTTGCTATTGGTTTGTATGGCACTAGGCATCAGGCCCAGTGCCCTGTACATGCTGGGCAAGCCCTACATCATGTGCCCAGTCCTTGTCAGGGCGCTGGGGTAACTTCCATGTAAATGAGTTCCTGACACTTGACAGCCTCAGACAATGGTCTTTTAGCCTTGGGACTTTAGTATATCTTTCTCGCTTGGTTCGTTTCTAATTCCTTAATCTTGGCTGTAATGTGTGCCTTCTCACTAGTTGTTCGTAGCTTTTATCCTCCCGTCTCAGATTGATTTGCTGGGTTTCTCTTTATGATGTATGTACACAGGTCCATCTGGTCGGTATTGACATTTTTACTGGGAAAAAATACGAAGATATCTGCCCGTCAACTCATAATATGGATGTCCCCAACATCAAAAGGAATGACTTCCAGGTATGTGTTTGGGGTGGAGGTGGGTTAGTGGTTTGTGAAGGGTGGGGGGTGAGTGTTGACCTGCAGCTCGTGGGGAAGGGGCACTGGTGGAGAGGGTACTCCATGAAGTTGCTGTCACTAGTTGGTCCATCATTCTCTCTATACCTAACCTGCCTGTACCTGTTTTTAACTTCTTTCTCCCAGCTGATTGGCATCCAGGATGGCTACCTATCCCTGCTCCAGGACAGTGGGGAGGTCCGAGAGGACCTTCGTCTGCCCGAGGGAGACCTTGGCAAGGAGATTGAGCAGAAGTATGACTGTGGAGAAGAGATCCTGGTATGCTGCCCCTCCTTCCTTACTCTGCTCTGTTCCTTAAGTTTCAAAACTCCCCAGTCAAGGCATCTCTGGACTGTTCTTTGCTTTTCCAGATCACGGTGCTGTCTGCCATGACAGAGGAGGCAGCTGTTGCAATCAAGGCCATGGCAAAATAATGGCTCCTAGGTGAGTGTGGCGGGTGTGGCGGTGTTCCCTGCTCTTCACTCACTCTCACTTTCACTGGCCTCTCTCTGCCCCTGGTCTGCTCCTTTCATCCTGGTACTGTTCTGTCTTAAACATAATTTTTTATTTTTCTTTTTATTATTATTTTTTTTTTTTTTGCTCAGGGTGGCGTGGTGGCAGCAGTGATCCTAGAGCCTACAGAGGCCCTCCCCCAGCCAGGTTCTACTCTGGCTGGGCCCTTGGCTGGACTCCTATACAATTTATTTGACGTTTTATTTTGGTTTTCCTCACCCCTTCAAACTGTCGGGGAGACCCTGCCCCTCACTTAGCTCCCCTGGCCAGGAATGAGGGAGCCATGGCCTTGATGAAGCTACCCACCTCTTCCCCTGCAGCCCTGGTGTGGGGAAAGGGAGTGGGTGCTGCGTGTGGTTTCGGCTCCCCTCCCTTTACTTTTTAATTCACTTTGGAATCAGAAAGCTGTGGATTCTGGCAAATGGTCTTGTGCCCTTTATTTCTTTATCCCTGGTCTGGCCCCCTGGTCTCCATAGTCCGTCACCCCCAAGCACCACTTGTACAGACTGGGGACCAGCCCCCTTCCCTGCCTGTGTCTCTTCCCAAACCCCTTTAGGGGTGGTGAGCAGAGGTGGGGTGAAGGGGCACGCTCCCTCCTCAGGCATCTGGGAGGGCCTTGCCCCCATGGGCTTTACCCTTCCCTTCAGGCTCTCTCCCTGACACATTTGTTAAAAATCAAACCTGAATAAAACTACAAGTTTAATATGAAGCCTCACCTCAGTTGTTTATTTGCTGGTGGAAAGAAGCTTTTAGAACGGAGCCGAGGCTGCTGCTGGCGGCCAGGCCGGCCTGTGGGTTAGGCAGCTAGCGGGAAGCAGACGCAGAGTCGGGCAGTGGCAGTGGGTGTAGTTTATTGGTTTGGGGTGCATAGGAAGAGCCCCCCACCCTGAGGGATGGAGGGTGCGTTGGAGTTAGCTGGAGGTTACTTGTGGTAGAATCGTGGGTTCTGGCTGTGTTGAATGAAGGGAAGTCGAGGGCCAGGCTGGCTGGTAGTGGCAAAGCCTGACTGGTGAGGATAGAAGTTTTTATCAGCTGGTGTAGGCGCCTCACTGAAGTCAGCACCCGGAGAAAAGGCACCTGCAGCCTTACCTTTGCTGCTGCTTGCATCTGCACAGGGATCTGGGGGGAGGCCAGGAGCCCCGGGGCTGCGTGCAGAGCTTGGGGGTGCATGGGCCGTAGAGAAGACTGTGGAGGACAGAGCGGTGTCAGGCATGCTGGCGCTCCCCGCGTCCTAGCCCCGTGACTTCCCAGGACTCCGTACTCACTGAGTCAGAGAAGCTAGTCTGCTGATTGGCGTGCTCCATCTGCTTTTGCAAAGACAGGGCACCCCCAGGCTGGAGGAACCCTACGGGGAGAAGAGGTGTGTGAGGGGAGCCGCCGGAAGGACAGGACCCAGAAAGTGAGGGCTCCTGTGCAGGGGGCGGTCACCTGTCTGCGTGGGCTGAAAGTGCCCATGCACTGCGTAAGGCTGTGGCTGCGGCTGCGACAGGTACTGCACTGCAGGAAAAGCCGACGGTGCTGAGGAGGGGGAGACGGACGGCCATCAGCTCCGAGTGCTCTGGCTACTGTGGCCTCTCTCTGGTCTGAGGAGAAGCAGCACTCACCCCTGAGCTGCTGGCTAGGACTGTAGGCTGGTTGTGTAGGCCCATAGTGAGGTGGGGGCTGGGCAGTCCCATAAGCACCCCCTGGACTGCCTTGGAACTGTCCATGTTCTGGGGTCCCTGCAAAAGCAGCTGCTGATCCCACGTAGTGCCGGGTCTAAGGGAAGATGAGAACTCATTGCTTACACTACACTTGGAAAAACTTCCGTGCTCTGCGTAGTTCCTACACACCACGTGCTTGGTATGTCTGCATGTTAATGACTGGGATGCCAGGAAGAGGGAGCAACTGCGGCTACATATCCAGGCCTATTTGTCAAGTTGGGCTTGGTGACAGATTCCCAGGAATCCCAACACACAGGAGACCTGGAGGTAGGGTCAGATTTCAAGGCCATTAGTGACTTAAGAAGCCAGCCCAAGCTTATAAGAGACTGTCTTTGGGGAAGGGGGGGTCCTCAAAGACTTTCTCTCACCGTAAGCACTTGGGGTCCAAACATCTGCTTGGCTCTGTCAGCTGCCATCAGAGTGCCTGGACGGTTGTGTCCTCCGGGACTCCCTAGAAAGGGAGAGGGGCTTCATGATGCTGAAGTAGGAGGCTGCAGCCTCCAGGGGTTGCCCCTTCTGTCAGGTGGTCCTTCAGTCCTCACCCTGCATGCTGAGGAGGTGAGTCCCTGTGTGAACCGTCAGGCTCTGCTGATAGGCAGCTGACGTCAGAGTGGTGAGGTCACTGGGGGGAAAGGAAGACAGGCCACTTAGGTGCCCCTGATAGGACACAGTCTTGTCACCTGTCCCACACAGCTTGACTTGTAGCTATCTGACCACACCTCTGTTCCTTTCGCCTCCGTTTTTCTTCCTCATGCAAAACTTTCTTGAGCTGCAAGAAAAGCTGGTGCTTCTCCTCCTGCAGTGCTGACAGCTTCTCCTGCAGCTTCAGAATCTGGAAGAGGATGCTCAGATAAAGGCAGGGGAGAGAGAAGCCAGAACTGGAGGGACAAGAGGCCACTTACTTGTTCCTTGGTCTCTTCTAGTGACATTCTCTCTTCCATCTCCTTTTTCTTTCTTCTCTCCTGCTCTTCTTTCATTTTCTGTTCCATCATCTTGTCCACCTCTTCCTCCTCTGAAGAATCAGAACGGGGAAGTGGCAAGGCAGTGAAAATAAGCTGTGATAGACTGAAGATCAGCAAAAACCAGTCATTCCATCACAGCCACAGGGAGGACGAGGCTTCGTTAGGTGCTCTCCAAGGTCCTTCCCAGCCCAGAGTTCTGGAACTTAGCCTGGGCCTCTTCACTCACACCCCGAATGAGTCGCTGCCTCCCTCTTAGCCTTGCCTGCAGCAGGCGCACAGCTGGGCCCGTGGCTGGGGCAAGTCCGTGGGTAGCAGAGCCACCCTGGGCCGAGTGTCTGTCCTCCCGCTCTGGCCCAGGCTCACCCTGCCGTTTGCGCTCCCGCTCCATCATGATGTGCCGGTGCAGAGCCCTGGCCATGGCGTTGGAAAGCTTGGGGCGCTCCAGGAGTGCGGGCATGATGCTGTTGATGACGCTTGGGCAGTGGGCGCCCGGCTCTGTCACTGACTGCCAGATCTCAGGCGGGGCCTGCAGGGAAGCGGGAGCTCAGAGGGACGGCGAGGAGGAAGCCCGTGAGCCGCGAGCTCCCGCCGCGGTCACGTGTCCCAGGCACCAGCGTCCCTCCCGGGTCGCAGCCTCAGTGCCAGCGCGCGTGCGGGGGTCCTGGGCTCCGCGCCCCCACCCCTCCCTCGTAGGCCTGGCGCCAACCCCCCTACCCGCCTTCTCGGCGCTTTCTCCGTGGCCTCCGGCGCGCCTTGGCCTTACGTCACATCCGGCGGCCTGGAGAAATCCTTCCGGAGTCGTGACGGCGACCGGTTCAGCGGATTGGACGAGGAGGAAGGCGGAAGCACTTCCGACGGGTGCCGGGTTAGTCCAAACGCCATGTGGGCTTTGAGGCGGCCCAGGAAGCTACAGCTTCTTGCCAAAGGCCCCTAAGTCTTGACGTCGGAGGCCAGGGAAGACAGAAGCAGAGGCAGAGGCTCTGAAGACAGCATTTATTGGCTCCTTAGAAATCAAGAGTCAGTAACAACTGTACAGAGGGCCCTCGGCTCCCGTGGGCCGCCCTTCCTTCCCACTCCCGCCCCATGGTGCCCCGTGGCCACGGAAAAAGCAGCTTCGTGTGGGCAGAGACGCCTTTGGGATTCACAGTAACCAGAAACAAAACGGAAATAAATTAAGTGATGTGGGGGAGGGCAATAATAGGGAGTCATGTTCCCTAAATCAGTGCATGAAAGGGACCCAGGGACTGGAGCTGGGCTCCCTCCCAGCTCCCTGCCAGCAGAGGGAGCGTGCTGGGCCCTGAATGGAGAGCTGTGCTTCACACCTGGCCTCAGTCAAATCCTGTCTACGTGCTCCTCCTGCCAGGAAAGCACCCATCATGCCGGAGTCACAGGAATGAGGTGGAGGCCGGCATCACCGAGGCCCGGGCCCGAGGCCCAGCTGTGCTTGCAGTGGTGCCCTCTCACCCTCATTCCACCCGCACCAGCAGGGCATAGAGGAGGGTGGCCCCCTTTTCCTTAGTGACCCACTCGAGTTCCGATGGGCTGAAGTGCTGGTCAGGAACTTCTCTGAGGGCCGCGGAAGGAGGCCCAGGAGTGTAGGAGCCCGGGCGCACGCACACCTGAAAGGCCACCTGCGCCTGGTGTGTCCGCTGGGATTTTGGGTCCCGGAATCTGACAAGACAAGCAGAGACAGGAGGAGGTAAGGCGTCCAGGCCCCACTGACGGCTAATTGTGCTCCCTCCACACAGGCCTTGCTGTTTTCTGGTAAATTCTGGCCAGGAATGGCTCATCGCCCCCCATTCTCTATCGCAGACTCTCCTCCCAAGTCCTGCTCAGCTAACTCCTCACCGCCGTGTTCCTGAACCCTGGCACTCCATTTCATGTCTGTTCCAAACATTCCAAGTGCACTCCCTCCACCCATTTCTTCTGAGACAGTATAGGGTCTCTAGCCCAGGCTGGCCTCAAAGGTCCTACAGAAGCAGAGGGCAACCTTAAACTTCTGACTCTCCACCTGATAGGATTCCAGGCCTGTCTATGCAATGCTACAGGCCTAAGCCGGCCACTGGCACAGGACCCTGACAGACCTGGCCTGCACACACTAGGCACAGAGAGCAGGCACAGAGACGCACTTCTCCAATCCTGCACACACTAGGAGAGCAGGCACAGAGACGCACTTCTCCAATCCAGCAACGCAGGGTGTAGGTAGAGGCAGGAGCCGGTGTCCAAGGTGGCTTCACATACAAACCAAACAGAGTTTGAGGCTAGTTTGGGCTATTTAAGATAAAGCCAGGCGGTGTAGTGGCACACGCCTGTAATCCAGCACTTAGGAGGCAGAGGCAGGCAGATCTCTGGGTTTCAGTCCAGCCTGGTCTACAGAGTGAGTTCCAGGACAGCCAGGGCTACACAGAGAAACCCTGTTTTAGAAAAACAAAACACTAACAAGCAGCACAGCTGGTAGGACAGCACTCAGGAGACAGGCAGACAGCCCTCCCTCTGAGTTCGAGGGCAGCCTGGTCTACAGGGCAACTGTAGGTCTACAAGAGAAATCCTGTGGGGGGGGCAGTGACGGAGCAACTAGCAAGCCAGGGTGGGAAAAGGGGTGTGGTGCCCAAAGGCCCCCGGGCCTTTCCCGACCTGAGCCCGGGCGCTTTCTGCATGTACTCACTGCACTTTGGAGGCCAGGGCCTCTGCCCCGGCGTACTGGAGGGAGGGCGAGAGCAGCACTGGAGGGGGCTGCTCCTCCCGGGGAGGCGCACAGTTCTCACCAGGCTCCTCAAATCCCACCCCTGGCTCCCCCTTCAAGGGTCGGCAGCTCAGGATGGAGGTAGTACCTGTGAAGAGATGTGGGTGAAGCCGGCTGCAGTGCCACACGCCTGTAATCCCGGCACTTGGGGAGGCAGAGGCAGGTGGATCTCTGTGAGTTTGAGGCCAGCCTGGTCTACAAAAGTGATTCCAGGACAGCCAGGGCTACACAGAGAAACACTGTCTTGAAAACAAAAGCAAAACAAAACAGAAAGACATGGGGTGAGGGCAGCCCCGGGATTCCTCCTAGTCTGCTTCATGATACCTGCTCCCAACTCCCCTCGGTCCAGCACCCTTCGGACAACCGCTACACTGCTTCCATGATACGCCATGTGCCATTTCTTTGTTAGTGTACCGCCTTCCAGATGGGGATTCACCCTACAAGGACAGACGAGACAGACAAGTCAGAGGTCACTGGCTCCTTAACATCATCCCACACTAGAAGGCCCATCACCTTTTCCATCCTGGGACTCTTCTTTCTCAGGGAAACCAGCACAGAGGAGGATGTATGCCTGTGGCCCACTCGTACCTAAGATTGAACCTGCACCACCCAAAAGGCAGCGCGTATTCCCGAGGAGGCTCTCCACGGCGCCTGTGAGCCTCATCCCCTCGCAACTTCCGGCAAGATTCACAGTAGCATAAGCTACGCTTCGGTGGAGGCATGAAGTAATCTTCTGTGGGGCAGGGAGTAACAGCTTGGTGCTCCCATCCTGGTCTCAGCCACACCGCTGCCCCATGGGGTGTCCGCGGGAAGGAGAGGGCTGGGAACTAGGACTCACCAGGAAGCAACAGCAGTTCTTGGAAGCGGGAGCAGAGGGCATGGTACTCGCAGCTCTTTAAAGGACTAGCAACAGGCGGTGGACCCCAGCACACACTTTCCTTGATGCCTGAGAGCAGGGGAAGAACAGGATGTAGGACCGGGCCGGGAGGCACGGGACAGCCACGCATGAGCAGATCAGCAAGGGTAGCCATCCCTGGGCTAGCGCACCGTCTACCATGTCAGCTTTCTCCATGTCTCCCTGGGTCCCAGCAGTCTTCCCACCAGCAGCCCCTGGGTCAGGGCTCACGATTGTCACCTGTGGAGGAGAGCAGTCAGCCCAGAGCGCTTGTGAACTAGAAGCTTGCCAGTCTCCCAGGATTCCTCTTCATCGCTGTTGCCACTAACCTGCTCACACTGCCCATAGAGGTCCACAAGTGCATGGCACGGCTGTGGCACATCGGGTACGGCCACCCCCTGGTCCACCCCATTGATGTGGAGATGAAGCCCGCCAGAGCCGTCCAGCCGCAGACCCAGGATGGTACCTTCTGGGCAGGTGTCTAGGTTTGGCCCAAACTTCTCACAGATCTGCGAGGAAAGACCTACTGTCTTTAGACACCAGACCTGACCACGACCACACTGGGAGCCACCCTGCCCTTTCACTGTTCCTGGTTGCCAGGCCCGAAGCTTTGCCTGTATCTCTGCCCACTGCCCAGGCTCTTCTCCCAACTCACTTGCCAAGAGTCCCCTTTCCTCCAACCTTAACATTCTCAGTGGCGGGACCCAGGAGGAAGCAACAGACCAGACTGTCAAGGGGATGACACACTCATCTCCCTGTGGGCCAGCTCCTTCCCCTTCAGAGGCTTGCTGGCTGCCCCTCACCTTCAGACCATTGTGGAAGACACCGCGGCCCCGCAGGAGCCAGGCTGCCCGTTTAAGGGCACAGGCAGAGGCAGGGAAGTTCAGCCTCTCAGGTGGGCAGGTGATGACCCCCAGGACGAGGGAAGATGTCCACTGTCGGTTCAGGAAGTCTATCCGCACCTGCGGGAGGAGGAGCTTTTCATAGGCATAGCTCCCGGGATGGAGCCACCCGCCCAGCCAGTCAGCCTCTGTCCCGAAGCCAGAGTGAAGCCTGACACGCCGCCCTTCTTCCTGTTCGCAGAGGGCAGATGCCACCAACGCTCTCCTTCCTCATCCCTCTGGCTGCTGGGAACTGAACCCAGGTCCTGTACATGTCAAACAAATGCTCTACCCTGAATTACCCCATGCCCCCAACAAACACCCTTTCTCTTTGAATCCTGTCTGTTCCTAGAGACTTCTTACAACTGGCTTTTTTTTTTTTTTCTTTCCAGTTTTGGTTTTGGTTTTTTGGGACAGCCCTGGTTCTCCTGGAACTCACTATGTAGACCAGGCTGGTCTCAAACTCAGAAATCCGCCTGCCTCTGCTCTAAGAACTTGGACCAAAGGTGTGCACCACCACGGCCAGGCTCAACTGGACTGTCTCTGTCTTCACTGGCAGCAGGAAGGGTCTCTCCCTGGAACAGCAGGAGAGAGGCAGAAGGGCACACCTGAACAAGCATATGCGGCACCAGCGGCTGGCTGACGACAACGATGCCCTGATTGTAGCTGGCCACTCGCGTGGCGGTGCGGTTCCCGTTGGATAAGAGGATGTTCTTCCCGTGGTTCTCCAGGAACTCAAGGGCTGCGGGCACAAGGCCCACTTGACTCTGGCCCTGGTGCGGAACAAACACTGAGCTGACGGATGTGCGGGGCCGGCCCCACCCGCACCCTGGAGGGCACCCTGGTGACCAGCGGCCCACCGACCCAGCAGGCCCGCGTGCAGCCTCTCACTCTCAGCCCATGCTCCTCGCCCTCGTCTTCTTCCTCGACCTCACTGCCGGTGTCTGAGCTGGGGGATGGTGGCTGAGTGCCTTCTGGTTCCTCCAGCCGTGTGGAGCTGACAATGGACACGCTGCGCACTGGCCCATAGAGATCCAGCACCGCCCACACACTCTGATAGCACAGGACCAAGGGCGTCAGTCAGCAATCGGCACAGGCCCACCGGCCCGCTCAGCACCGGAACCCAAAGCAGCCGTAGCCCACCTTGGCAATGCCGGTCGCAGCAGGCCCCATGTCCTCTCCATCCACCAGGATGTGCATCGTGTCATCTGCACCCCGACGAATGCCCACGCGGCTCCCCACCTAGACCCAGGTTGGACAAGACGGCTGCTCAGCCATCCGTCTTCACGCTCACTCCCAGCCCACCCCCAGCCCCCTGTCAGGTGCCTCTCACCCCCAGCCTCTCGAGGTTCCAGCCATAGTTCATCCTCTGGAGATGGCCATCGCGCCTCACTTCACAGCTGGACACCATCCAGGTGGTCTTTGTCCGGAGTTCAGGCAGGGAAGGGGGCAGCCCCGGCCCACTGCCCGCACCAGGCCCCATGTCTTCGGGTGCCAGTGTGGTCAGCCCCAGCCGCAGGGACCCTGCCCACTTCTCATCCAGCTCTTCCACCTTGACCTGTGGTGAAGAGAACATGAGCTGGGCCCGTGCGACAGGCTGCCACCCCCTGCCCTCACACAGCTCACCTCAAAGACTTCTTCAGCCTTGAGCTCCTTGGTGCTGAAGACGAGGCCGTGTGCGTAGCCAGCCACTCGCACTGCCCGAGTGCCATCCTCCTCCAAGGTCACGTTCTTGCCACAGGTGCCGTGGAAGCGGTGGGCCACCCCCGCCACTGCAGACGGGTGTGTAGAAGGGGTGGGATCAGGCAGCCGCCCTCCGAACAGAGGCAGGTAGAGCTTTCAGGTGACCACCAAGCCCCATCTGCTGCTGCCCATCACCACCTCTGCACAGCTCTCACTGCAGTGTGGCCCGGTGCACAGAACCGTAGACTCCTCGAGTCCAGGCAGAAGCACCCCCACCCCGCTCACATCCACGCACTGGCTGCTGGCCAGCACGGCCCTTCCCTTCCTAGCCAGGTACCTGGGGAGTGCAGGGAGAACGATTTCTCCGTGGCTGTGTTGCTGGTCGCCAGGCTGTTGTCCATGGGGCCGGTTGCGTTGGTGATGGACACTTGGACACACTGGCCATAGAGATCCACCACAGCGTACACCTCTGTGTCAGAGAGAAGGCATCAGAAGCCTGAGGTCCTGAGCAGTGTGAGCAAAGGGAGGCGGCCGGAAGCCAGAGTAGTCACCTTTACCCGGAGGCAAGCCTGAGCAGGCGGCGCCCTGGTCCTGCCCATTGATGAAGTAGTGCAGGTCGCCCTTGGCAGTTCGCATCATGCCGATGCGTGCGCCTGTGCCCAGTGCATCCAGGTCACAGCCATAGTTGTTGCGCATGGTGTTGCCGTCTTGCATGATAGCGGTGCCGCTGAGGAGACAGAAGCGGAGAGTGGGCCTTCCAGCCCGACAGTCTCCGCCTCCCAAAACCGGCCCTCTGTGGACACCAGGCACAGAGACCTGACCTTGGTCCCCTTCCCCCCCACCCCCAAGTCCCCTCAGGAAAAGGCAGGCATTGCTCTGTCTGAGTGGGAAGTCCCAGAACTGAGGAGGGTGTTGGCTCCCGGACTTTGCTGGCGCCCACGACCGCCACAGGCCTGAATCACGCTTAGTTTTCTCATGTCACCCAGCTCCACCCAGCACGGCCAAGCTGGATTCAAGGGCAGACGGCCTAACCTCAGCATCCACGTATCATAGTCAATGTCTGTCATGGTGTTGGGAAATTCCAGGTCCTCAGGCCGAATAGCAGTCACGCCTGGGAGAAGGCAGGTGTTGAGAAGCGCTCCCCAGCACACCCGGCATCGGTGCCCCTCAACCCCTGACAGAGGGCTCCTCACCAGCTTCAATGGAGCCTGACCAGCGGTCTACCATCTTCTGAATGACAATTTCAAACAGTTCTCCGTCCCGCAGGGCTCTGTCAGGGAGAGTGAGGCTAGCTAAGGCCCTCCTTAGCAGGCAGAGGGACGGTGGAGGCATGAGTCTAGAGACTGACCGGTTGGAGATGACGATGGCGTCGTTGAACTCGCTGCGGCAGTTATGGCGGAGGGCAGTGCGGCCGCCGTTGGTGATGACTGCGTTACTGCCGTGCAGCCGGTGGAAGCGCAGGTCAGAGCCCCCGGCTGCCGAGGATGGCGGGCTGGGGGACAGCTGGTTGTTGCCTTCAGGGAGCAGCTCGGGGGCTGGAGGCACCTCTGCAGGAACAGACATCGCCATCAAGCCTCTGGGTGTCTTTAAGGGTTCCCAAGGCCACCTGACTCTTCACCCTGGCCCTGTCAGGCCCTCACCCACGTCATCCACGATAGTGGCCTGGGCAGCCTGGCCATACAGATCGACGACGGCGTAGACGCCCGGTGGCACGTTCCAGGCAGCAGGACCCTGGGTCGCGCCATTGACGAAGAAGTGCAGGGTCCCATCCTCCCTCCGCACCACGCCCACCGTGTCTCCTGCCTTGGAGGAGGTGTGGCTGCAGTGAGGAGTCAGGCAGAGCTCCCCCACAGGGGCCGCATCTCCCTCAGGACGCCCAGCATCACCCCGGGCAGTGCGCGCCCTCTCACCTTGAGGCGGTCCAGGTTGTGTCCATACTCGTCCAGGATGGTTGTCCCGTTGTGCATCACCCCGTTGCCAGTCATCATCCAGGTCCCTGCAGGTGCAGAGGTGCCCAGGTGAGCAAGACAGCACAGACCGGGGGTCTGCGGCGGCCGCTTCTCTGTGACTTAAGCCAGCCCTGCCCTTCTGGGGGCTCACCAGAGCGTAAGTTGGTCATGGTGGACGGCAGCTGGAGGTAGGCAGGGTTGTGGGTGGTGACACCGATCTCGATGGAGCCAGCCCACTTGTCCACCATCTTGTCGATGCGCACCTGGAACACCTCTCCATCCCGGAGGGCTCTGCTGCTCAGCACCACGCCATGGTTGAAGTCATCCGTGGCGCTGAGGACACGGCAAGCAGGGGCTCAGCTCCCGGCACACCGAGTGTGCCCCAGACAACCAACTAGACTCCTGCTCCTGCAAACCCCACCTTTCTGTCCAGGACTTCCACCCCAGCTGGCCTCTGCCGCCCGTGCTCCCCCTCCCTGCCCACATCCCACTAGGGACCCCCTTCGCAGGTCTCGCCCCATCCCAAGGCTCATACTGGGGCCTCAGCGCGGTGCGTCCCTCGTGGGTGATGGCTGCCTTCTGCCCACAGTTAGGATGGAAGAGCAGGCGCTCAGGTTCTGCCTGGGCAGCAGGAGCAGCACGGCGAAGAGCGCCCTCGGGGGACAGCGCCCTCAGGATGGCATTGTTGCGGCGCAGCCGGTCACTGTGGTTATTGTCATGGACTATGGTCACTTTCACAGCCATCCCATACAGGTCCACCACACCGTACACGACCGGCGGAGTCAGCGGAGTGGCTACGCCTGCAACGGAGCAGAACGAGGCGGCAAATGCAACAGCTCGAGCCTGACAGAGCAGGATGAGGTGTGACCCACTGAGGCCTGGGGCCAGCCTGTCCTGCGGGTCAGCTTACCCTGGTCAATGCCATTAATGAAGAAGTGCAGGGCAGAGTTGGACTTCCTCGTGAGGCCAATATGGTCACCCTCCTAGCCAAAGAAGAAAGACCCTAGGCTGGAATCCAGCCCCCCCCAGGCTCAGGCTCCAGCAGTCCTGGGCACTGCCCACCACCCCATTCCACTGGAGGCCACCCACTGCAGAAATTCACACAAGGCCACTCCCAGGCTGCACCTGGCTCCCCTTCTCCAGACACAATGACCTTCACATTTCCCAAATGCCTGATGTAAAGCAAGTGCTGAGCTAACCCATCTTAAAAACAATCTCCATCTAGTTGAGTGCTACAGGGGCTAGAGATGGAGCTCAGAGATAGGGCTCTTGCTGATCAGGTCTAGGGTCCTAGGTTCCGTTCCCAGCACCAACAAGGAAAGGTGCTACTCGTAAGCATACCTTAGACCTATTAGACAAGCCTGCCTTCTCAGAGGAAGCCTCATGCAGAGAGAACGGGACTTGTTCTTGGTGCCCAGGCCCCCCCTGGAGTGGCCCAGGTCTCTGTACCCCACACTCACCTGCAGTTCATCCAGACTGAACTCACAGTACTCCCGACGCGTCCCCTTGCCATTGGTCAGGATGCCACACCCACTCATCATGATGGTCCCTGGTAAAGATGGACACCCAGTTAGGGTACAGGCTGCCTTGCTCTTAGCAATCCCAAACCCATGTCCCTACCCCTGCCCACAGCTACTACCGGACTGGAGGTTGGTCATGGTGGCTGGGTACTCCAGGCTGTTGGGATTGTGAGTGGTGACACCAATCTCGATGGACCCTGACCACTTGTCTACAAGCTTGTCGATACGGATCTGGGTTGAGTGAGAGCAGACAGGAGCAGGAAATGTAACAGTGGAAGATGGACCCTTGGTTCTTCACCATCAGCACTGCCCTGGCATCGAGGCTCAACCCTACACTTCGCTCCCAATCTCTGGCACGAAGCTCGGCCAGACTCCGGGACTCTACACACCTCAAACATCTCATTGTCCCGGAGCGGGCGATTGGTCATGACAACCCCATTGTTGAATTCATCCAGGGGCCTCCGGCGCTCGGCAGTCTTATTGTTGTTGCTGAGTTTGATGAGGGTTCCACACTTCTCGTGAAAGAGCAGGGCATCGTTGGACGTGAGGGTGGGAGAGGTGGCAGGCCCGGTGGATGCCAGTCCTTCCCCTGCCGGCGGGGAGCTCAGGCTCACATTAAGGAGGCCCCCATTGTAGGCAGACAGAATGGCACTGCTCACCACCTCAGACAGCTCCATGCTGGCAAAGTCTACAGCAACAGATGGGAAAGGAAGCCGAGCTGAGGTTCTCTACCCCGCCCGCCCGCCAAGCCAGCTTGGGACCCTCTTCTCCAGACCCAGCTCTTAAAATCCCACCCTTGTCCCCCTCAAGACCCACTCCCCTCCCAGGGCTTCCCCGAAGCCCTCACCATTATGCGAATCAAGGCTGTTAGGAAACGTCTCCGGCCGGGCCTGCGCTGGGGACACCATGAAGGCTAGGGACCAGGTGGGATGGGAGGGGGTAAGGGTTCAGCTCTTGCTCCAGAGCCCGCAGTCAGGGAACCATCTCTTCTGACCCCTGTGCTCCCCTATAACAGGCTCGGGTCTCAATGGCCCTGCCCCTCCCCCAGCCGACTCCTCACTGCTCTTGCCCCACTTCTTCAGCCACACCTCAGGTGTCCCCGGAGCTGTGTCCTCACCTTCATCTACAGAGGTCCCCTGTTCCGACAAGGCAGAATCTTCTGGAGGGGCCAAGGACTCAAGGGGGGGCGTGGCGGTCGGAGCAGGAGGACTGAGGCCAGGCTCAGGGGGCAGGACGGTGATCTGGGTGCACTTGCCATAAAGGTCCACGACAGCCCAGACGCGGGCGGGCAGGCCTGTGGCAGCCACTCCACAGTCCCGCCCGTTCACCCAGAGCCGGAGCTCCCCGGAGGCTGTGCGCTCCACGCCCACTCGGTCCCCTTCCACAAGCTGGTCCAGGTCCTGGCCATACTCCTCCAACACAGAGCGCCCATCCCTCAGCACGGAGCAACCGGACACTACCCAGGAGCCCCCCTTCAGCCCAGTGGCGCTGCTGGGGAAGTCCAGGACACTGGGGTCCAGGGCCGTCACTCCAATTTCAATGGAGCCACTCCAGGAGTTGACCTACGAGAGGGTGGTGGACAAAGTTTCAGAAACCCAGACCTCTGAGACCACAGACACACACCCACAAATAACCATGTGGACACATGGCTCCTTTACCCACTGAGCACGCTGGTTTAGTGCCCTGGCTTCAACCTGATGCCCTCTGACATCCGCAGCCTCTGTGGCTCCTCGGCCACTCCTATCACACGCTTCCTAGGTCCATATAACTCCTCCTAAACCACTCTCATCCCCAACCCCAAACCCCCATCGGGTAAGGTTCCACCCGGAGTCATCCCTTTCTAAATTCTTCCGAGCCACGCCAGTCACACACACTTCTCTTCTCCCATGTCTCCTCATCTACCTTTCTGGCTTTGGACGTGTGTCTATCACCAGTTTGTGTTTTACTGTTTCTCTTCTCTCCCATCACGTCACGAGCACCCATCTTTCATCCCTAAGAGGCTGTGCTAGACCTGTGCACTGGCCAATCTGGGAGCTGGGCCCTGCATCCCTGTCCGGCTCCTGGGACCCGAAGAAACTCATCCAGCTTCAGAATGAATGTGTCTGCTCCGGGCTCGTTTCCCTTCTCTTCTCTGCCGGCTCGCCATCGGCGGCGGGAAGCTTGGTCTGAGATGCAGACTGCCTGACAGTTCTCCCCTCTAGTCCGCTCCCACCTCCCTGCACACCCCGCAGCCCCAGCTCTGCACCTTGCGGTCAATGCGGACCGTGAAGACGCGCCCGTCGCGCAAGGGTTCTCGGCTCAGCACCAGCCCGTGGTTGAACTCCTGGCCCGGCTGCTGCCGCCGCGCCGTGCGCCCGCAGGCCGACAGGCTTACCAGGCGCCCGGTGCGCGGGTGCAGCTCCCCGCCACCGCCGAGCGCCGCGCCGGACCCCGGGGCCGGCCCGCCGCTGCCGGGGCCCCCACCCCCGCCCGGCCCCGGCCCAGGCCCGGGACCGGCCCCAGAGCCCCCACTCCCACCCGACCCCGCCGCCATCGCCGCTGAGACCGCGGCCGCGCGACAGCCGCGCTTGGCGGCACCGTGGCAACCGCGGCGGACAGACGCCCCGGGGGAAGACGGCCGGGGGCCGGGGCCAGGTGCGCTTTACGGCACTGCCCGCACTGAAGCATCCAGCGCTAGGGAAGCACGGTCTGTCGCGAGGGGGGGGCGGAAGGACGACGGGGTCGGGGGCACTTGCTTTACGGCACAGCGGGACGACGGCGGCCGGGAGCGAGGGGAAGAGCCGGGCCGCTTTTGCGACAGTGGCGCGTTTGCGACGCCGCGGCCTCAGCCTTGCCGGGAGGGGCGACGCGTGGACGTCTCCGCCTCGACGCGAGGGGCGGTGGCCTCCTTCACGCCGCCCGCGCTGAGGCACTGCAAACGTGACCCCCGGAGCAGGCGGCTTTATGGAGGCCCTTCACAGCCCCGAGGCCCCGAGGTCGCAGCCCCGAGGCCGGGAGCGCCGTGGCCCGTCCAGCGTCGCCCCGCCAGGCCCACACGCTCTGCATCACCCGCGCAGCCAGCGGACCGGGGCGACGCCGCAGGCCGCTCGGGGCCTTGAGCTTGCGCCCCGGCGCGGTGAAGCGCTCGGATTTCGAGCTCGCCGACAGACGCTGTCCCGAGCAGCGGGGAGACCCGGGCGCACGAACCGAACCCCAGCCCACTTGAGGACCCCCGGGCCGGGGCTGTGACGTCACAAGGCTCCCCGCGCCCGGCCAGGCCCCCGGGCAGTGATTGGTCCCTTCGGAGGCGGGCGGTGATGGAGAAGGGCGGGAACAAATTACAGAGACAAAGAGAGCCCTGGGGTGTGACAATTAGAGAAGGGTTTGCCCGGGGGCTCCCGGGCTGAGGGCTCTGTTCAGGCCTGCTTTCGCTCGCCCCGGGGCCAGGGAGCGGAGGCGGAGGACGTGCTCTGGAACCCCGAGCCCGCGCCCCGCGGTGGGGACAGGCCCGAGGGCGTGGCTATGTGCAGCTGCGAGGCTGGGCCGAGGAATTGAAGTGGCGACCGAGCGGAGCCATGGAGAAGCCGGAGTCTCTTGCGTCTGTTAGTGGCCTCAGTGCGGAGTCGCCTGGGGGCGTTTCTAAGGCAGTACCCGGAGGTGTCAAAGGTACACAGACAGACTCCGGGCCACCCTCCGGAGTAGCCCTGTTTTGCGGTGCTGGCCCCCTCCTGCATACCGGAGGCACTGTACCTCGCCGTCCTGGCCCAATCCAGCCCTCTGAATGGGCAATGACCCTCAGTTCCCGACCCAGTGCGCACCTCCGGGAGGTCCTGGCACTGGAACTGGGGCAAACAGGGCGTCCATCCCAGGTCCGGGGGAGGCTAAAGTGCACAGCTCGGAGAGCAGTCCGCAGTCCGGGTCAACTTTCTTGCACTCTCAAAACTCTGAGGAACGGCCGCGGAGCATCCTAAAGAACAGCAGCTCCATCTTGATGAAGAAAACCTCCAGTGGGGAGAAGTAAGCGGCTCAGCGGTTAGCCTGCAGCCCTGAGACGGGAGGGAGGCGTTCAAGATACCTTGAGCCAGGAAAAAAAGGGGCGGAGCCCTGAGGTCGTGGTTGAGGGAGGGGAGGCAGGGGCAGTTTGGGTTGGAAATCTGAGGTACCATGACTTTGAGAGGGCGACTGGTGTCACAGAAATCCTGGCCACACAGCGCTGTGATTATCACTGGGTATCTGTCTCCAATCCTCGCCTCTGCGAGAGAATAAAGGATTTATTTATTTATTTTTTTAATGCCTAGAAGAATGAAGGAGACCCCTCTGCTAGGAGATGGTCACCAGCCAGAACAACTTCCTCCTTTGCTGTGTCCTTTCCTCACCTTAGGAAGTCTCAGCGCTGGGATGAGATGAATATCTTGGCTACCTACCACCCTGCTGACAAAGACTATGGCTTTATGAAGGCGGATGAGCCCAGCACCCCCTTCCACAGGTGCTAAGCCCTCAGCCCTAGCTTTTCAGCCTGGGCTCGGTATTCTAATAAGGGACTATGAGGGAGAGGCAGAGAAGCCTCGGGTACTAGCACTGCCTCCTCCTCTGCAGGCTGCAGGACGATGAGGACCCATCTGCTGGGTCGTCTCTCAAGGTGACTCCTGCCTCATTGGCAGAGAGGTGAGAGTCCTATCACGATTAGCTGAGGTGTGCCCTCTACCCCCACACCTCTGAACCCAGGCTCAGAAAGCTTTGTTCTTTGGTTTATAAAATGATAGGTGCTACCGCCCCCCTCAGGTATAACCAAAACTGATCAGCTGGATTACCAGCTTTAGTCCCCCCTGCCCCCCATTGCTGTTTCCTTCCCTTCTGTACCCCCAACTAGTCTCCCTCCCCTTCAGGTTTGCCACAATGGACAATTTCCTCCCCAAGGTCCTCCAGTATGGAGACAACAAAAACTCAAAGACTGCAGACAGCTTTGCCAAGACATGTATGTGAGATGTGGGGTGGGCCTTGTTGGAAAGCAGAGGTCAGGTGGGAGTGACCCTTCAGGGAAAGCTTCCACTCTGACCCCCAGACTCCAGTGATTTTGACAAGCACCGAAAGATACACTACAGTGAGGGGAGGCTCCTGAAGAGAAACCTGCCCTCGGCTGAGGAGGAGGGCAGCAGCGCGGCCGGCGCCAGTGTCAGCAGCAGTAGTCAACATTTGACAATGGACCAGAAGCCCAGGCCTGTGGAGAAAGGCTGGGCAGGAATCAAGAATGACAGTGTCCTGGTGACCAGCAGCCATGTCCTAGACACCAGCGGTCAGTCACGGGCCTCCAGGGACTGAACGTAGACGAGAGGCTTTCCAGAGCCCAGATCCGCTTGTACTTTCTTCTGTCATATCTGTTCTCTGCTCCTCCATTCTCTGCTATATTCTGTTTTCCTCAGAGAGCGCCGGCATACGTCCTGCTCAGTCTTATAGAAAGGCAGTGGTTGGAGGTGACTCAGGGAAGAAAGGGACAGCTGGGCTGCGTCTCCACTCAGGGTGGCCCCAGAGATGACAGGCTGGTGGACAGGCGGTCTAAGAGAACCCCTGGGACTCCCAGAAGGTTTTCTGCAGTGGGGGCAGATGACAAGAATTGGTACTTGTACTTTCCCGGTCTGCTAGCCTAGGATTCAAAGCCACAGCAGGTGGCCACAGACTCAAGACGGGGGTGATTTTCCAGATTCTGCTGCCCACAGAAACCCCTCGGCGTCAGAGTCCACCATCAGGGAGACTGTGCCGCCGGCCCATCTACAGCGCAAGGAGTATTACAGCAAAGGGAGATACCTGCGGTCCTGTTCCCACCCAGAGCTCAGGGACGACCTGGAAGATGAAGAACAGGACAGTGAGAGCCGGGGGAGGGCAGCCTCTGGGTGGGAGGAAGACAGCCAGCCCGCCGGGCTACCCAGCCCTCATCTCACGTTACTTCCAGGTTCTTCAGGCTTGACCTGGGTTACTGAGAATCCCAAAGGCACTTCAGCTCCTATGGGAAGCCTTTGGGTGTGACAGAAACCATGCAGGGCTCTTGGGATGTAACCATGACTATTATGACGTGGTGAGGGTACCATCTCCCTAGGCCTGGCTCTTAGCAAGCTCCCACCTCCCAGCCTCCCAGACCTGTTAGGCCAGTGCCTCAGCAAGAGGCAGTAAAAGATCCCTAAACGTCCTGGAGTCTAATGCCTACATTACAGAGAACGGACACCAGCGGTGCCCAGAGCACCGAGAAAACCCCTCCAGCCTCCTGCCTCAGCCACTGACTCCACAACTCCTCCCGGACTCCTTGCCACCCCACGCTGTAGTTAGTGCCCTGCCCTCCAGAGCCAGTGGGTCTCAGGTGGCCTCCAGCTGTTGGGCCGAGGTACTGAGGCACCAGGAGTTCAGAAAAGGAACATGGAAGTAACCCCAGAATCCTCCAGGCTGGAATGGGCACAGACATGAGCCTGGGCACAGAGGCAAAGG
Organism: Meriones unguiculatus; assembly: GCF_030254825.1. NCBI lineage: Eukaryota > Metazoa > Chordata > Mammalia > Rodentia > Muridae > Meriones > Meriones unguiculatus. The sequence goes on from NC_083359.1 coordinate 2,238,764, forward strand.
GGTATTTGCACTGACCAGGGAGGCAAAGGGGTTGAGCGGGCAGGTTCTGGAGTTTGAGGGACATGGACAAGAGCTTACCCCTGCTGCAAGAAAACCCAACCTCTTCTCTCTCTAGGTGAAACCTTGCGGCTCCAGTGGACTCAGGAAAAAGAAACTAGATCATGGAAAATGTAGCCAGCTGGGGGTGGGGTGGGGCAGCTTTCCCCAGCCCTCACCACTCTCATGGTGGACAATAAAGAGAGCAGCAGGAATCTGATGCTGGGAGTTGGCTGTCCAGACTGGGAGTGTGAGGGGTCCATACACAGTGGACAGGAAGGCAGAACCGAGAGAAGGAAGCGGAGAGCAACCCAAGGCACTGGGCTCCTAAGCACGTAGGGGCTAAGGCAGCAAAGGCACAAATCTGAAGACAGTTTGTTCTATGTAGTGAGATCCTGTTTCAAAACATTAAACCTAGGGTTTTAAAAGTCGCTATTAGTTTTCTCACTTAATATGGCGTACCCGTAGAGGTCAGAGGAACTTCCAGAATTACTTCACTGTGGCTGCTGGGGATCAGACTCGGCTTGTCAGGCTTGCTGCGTGGCAAACACTTTTACGCTGTGAGCCACTTTGCAGGCCCCAAAACCTAGGATCTTGAATGGGCCCAAGCTTGCAGCAGGATGGCAATGTCTGACAATTAATTTAACATAAATGTATTAACATCATTTTTGTTTGTTTGTTTGTTTTTCGAGACAAGGTTTCTCTGTGTAGCCCTGGCTGTCCTGGAACTTGCTCTGTAGACCAGGCTGGCCTTGAACTCAGAGATCTGCCTGCTGAGTGCTGGGGGTAAAGGTGTGCACCCCCACTGCCCAGCTTTGTAACAGGGTTTTTATCTCCCAGGTGAGGAAGCTGAAGGGTCACAGGTATACAGTGGACAGGGCCCACTGTGAGCCCTGGCTAGCCTAGAACTTGTTCTGTAGACCACTGGCTTTGACCTCACAGAGAGCGGCCTGCCTCTGCTCTAGTTAAAGGCGTGTGTCACCACGCCCTAGTGAGCACACAGAGTGTGAAGTGGCAGAGGCAGAGTTTGACACTAGACCATCACAGCCCCCTCAAACACTTATTCACCAAAGGAGAAAGACAGGGGAAACACCAGGGTCCCAGAAGGAAGATGACAGCAGCCTGTCTCTGGGGGTGGGGCTGTGGTTTCTCTGATCTCAGCACCCCCTCTACGCTGGCCCCGCCCCTGCCCCTCCCAGAGCCGCCCTGAAGTGGTGGGGTGAGAGTGCCTCCTTGCTCACCCCTCTCCCTTTGGGGAGAGCACTGCAGACCCAGGCCCCACCTACCAGAGGACCTTCTTCTCCCTCATCGGTACCCCTCCTGGGGGTAGGTGCATCTGCCTACATCCCCACCTGCCTGGCCTCCAGGACCCCTGGGGCCAAAGCAGGTCATCTGAGATGACGGTCAAGCTAGATTTTGAAGAATGTCTCAAGGATTCACCCCGCTTCCGGTAAGTGTGTCAGGTCCATCAGGCTGTGGAGGGAAAGGAGGTCCCACGTGCCCCCCCCTCCCCGCTCTCTCTCCCCCAGGCCAGACCTCCTATAGAGGCTAGCCACAAAGAGACAAGAGGAGACTGTTGGGAAATGGTGCCTGTGTTATCCAGCCCAGGCTCTCAGACCTGGCATGGTGTCTCCTGCCTGTAATCCCAGTGCTAGGGAGGCTGACACTGGAACATTGCTATGAGTTCCGGCCAACCTGGGCTGCAGAGTGAAAGCCTTTAAAAACAAAAACCCATGATCTCCAAGGGTCTTCCTACTGTCTGTCTGTACCTTCTGGCCTTTCTATCTGGCATTCCTTCTTCTTTCTCACTGGAACCCCTCCCCCAGCACCTGCCCTGGGGCGGTTAGCAACTTCCTGCCCTGGCCACATCCACCCTCCTACTCTTCCTGCTCTGGTCTGGCTTACTGAAGCTTAGAATGAGCAAGAACTGGCTTGTGGGTGGGTGGCTATTCTCAACTCATAGCTTGGTCTGCCCGTACCCACCATCCCTTGACTCCAGCCCCACCTTGACAATACACAGAACCCAGTAGACCTAAGTGTTGTTCCCATCTCCCTCCTTTCCCAGAGCCTCCATTGAGCTGGTGGAAGCTGAAGTGTCAGAACTGGAGACCCGCCTGGAAAAGGTGACCAAGGCATGGACAAAAGATCCCAGAGTCAGACTCCAGTGAGAGGGGTGGGTCAAGGAGCCAGGAAATGAGTTGGAGTCAGTGGCAGTCCACTGCGCCTGGGCGTGCACAAAACTGCACACACACACACTCACACACACTTAAAATCTGGGCATAGTGCTCTATGCACTGGTGAAGCAGAAACAGGCAGTTCTCTCTGAGTTCTAGACCAGCCAGAGCGACAGAGTGAAACTCTATTTCTTTTATTTTTGTAATAAATATTTTTATCGTATGTGCATTAGTGTTTAGCCTACATGGATATCTGTGTGAAGATGTCGGATCTCAGAGTTACAGACAGTTGTGAGCTGCCATGTGGATGCTGGGAATTGAACCCAGTTCCTCTGTGAGAGCAGTCAGTGCCCTTAACCACTGAGCTATCTCTCCAGCTCCAAAGGAGTGAGGACATGCTTTTTTCTTTTTCTTTCTTTCTTTTTTCCTTTTTTTTTTTTTTTTTTTTTTTGAGACAGGATTTCTATGTGTAGTCCTGGCTGAATTGAAACTCACTCTGTAGACCAGGCTGACTTTGTTTAATTTCATTTTATGTGCATTATTGTGAAGGTGTCAGATCCATTAGAATTGGCATTACAGACAGTTGTGAGCTGTCATGTGAGTGCTGGGAATTGAACCTAGGTCCTTTAGAAGAGCAGACAGTGCTCTTAACCACCGAGCCATCTCTCCAGCCTCCCAGGCTGACTTTGAACTCCCAGAGATCCACCTGCCTCTGCCTCCCAAGTGCTGGGATCACAGGCGTGCATCACCACTCCAACTGTTTGTTACTACTTTTTAACTTATTTTATGTATCTATGTATCTATGGCTGCTTTGCCTGGACATCTGTCTGGGCACCACGTCTATGCCCAGTGCCTAAAAAAGCTAGAAGAGGGCATTGGACACCCTGGAATTGGAGTTCCAGTTGTGAGCCATAATGTGGGTGGTAGGAATTGAACCTGGGTCCTTTGCAAGAACAGGTAGTGATCTTAACCACTGAGCCATCTCTCCAGCCCCTCAACTGTTTCTAGTTGAACTTTTAAATCCAAGTTAATCACACAGTTGTAGCAACTGCAGAGAGAGGTCATGTCACCATCAGCTTCCCCCTCCCCCGTTGTGACATTGAATGCAATTTTCCTCATTATCAAAACAGAAATTAGCATTGGCACAGTCCAGTTTTAACAATAAAGTCCACAGAGACCAGGCGAGATGGCTCCACCAATGAAGTGTTTCCCTTACACATATGAGGACCCAGCACCCGTGTGAAAATGACAAGGCATATGTATGGTGCGCATTTATAATTCTGGTATTGAGGAAGTGGAAACAAGAGAATCATTGGGGCTTTCTGGCCACCCAGCCTAATTAGTGGGCTTTAGACTAATGAGAAATCCCATCTCAAAGGAGGTAGACATTGCTTTTTGTTGTTGTTTGGTTTTGTTTTTGTGTAAGGTCAAACTATATACCATGGCCCCAGGACTTACTATGTAGACCAGGCTGGGCCTCAAACTCACAGAGATCTGCCTGCGTCTGCCTCAGGAGTGCTGATCTGTCTGTCTGTCGTCTGTCACGCGTGTGGAAAGTGTGCAAGTATGCGTGCTGTAATGCCTATGGGGAGGTCCCTGCACAGCTTTCAGGAGTCAGTTCTCTCCCCCCACCACGGGTAATGCCTATGGGGAGGTCCCTGCACAGCTTCCAGGAGTCAGCTCTCTCCCCCCCCCACGGGCTCCAGAATCACCTGGAGGTTGCCAGGCTTGTGTGGCAAATGCCTTTACCAGCTAAGCCATCTCACAAGCCTGAAGTTGGCTTTTCTAAAAAGCCAGAAGCCAAGGGTGATGTCACACACCTTTAATCCCAGCACTGGGGAGGAGAGGCAGGTGGATCTCCATGGGTTCAAGACTAGCCAGCTCTACAGAGTGAGTTCCTGGACAGCCAGGGCTACACAGAGAAACCCTGTCTTGAAAAACCAAAAAAAAAAAAAAAAAAAAAAAGACAACTAGAATAACAAAGTGTTTGAAGTTTATTCAAGTTGTCTTGTGTATCGATGATTCCTCTTTATTGCTGACTACAATTATATCTTACAGATGAAGTATTATTGGTTTAGATTTTTATGTTTTTTTGTTTTTGAGACAGGGTCCTTCTGTGTAGCCTTGGCTGGCCTGGAACTTGCTCTGTTGACCAGGCTGTTCTCAGTCTCACAGAGATCTACCTGCCTCTGCCTTCTGAGTGCTGGAATCAAGGGTGTGCGCCCACACTCCCAGCTGGTTGTTAATTCAGTTTTTGTTTTGTTTTGTTCTTTGTTTTTATTGTTTTTGAGACAGGGTTTCTCTGTGTAGCCCTGGCTGTCCTAGACTCACTCTGTAGACCAGGATGGCCTCTAACTCTGAGATCTACCTGCTTCTGCCTCCCAAGTGCTAGGATCACAGGGGTACGCCCCTGGGCCTGGCTTACTGGTTCAGTTTTATGAAAGGTCTTTTCTCGTATATGGGAAAGGGGCTTGAGGACAGAACTAGACGGTCCACTGGCCCACACTGTGAGCTGCACCCATGTTGTCTCCTTGTCACGGACCGATATCACTTGATCTTGGTCGGCTTCCTGCCCGCTGCTGACCCTGCTCTAGCCACTCCCAACCCCAGCTGTGGTTTTCAGAGACTTCCACAAGCACCCAGAAAAGTGCTGGAGACACATGGAGCCCTGCCTCCCACACGTGGGCCACCTCTTCACAAAGCCTCTCTATGGCCTCTAACACTCCCGGTCAAGGGGAAGGACTCCCCACACTTGCTCCATTCAAAACACAGCAGCTCCTGTCCAAAGTCCAGCGTGTCATCCTCAGGGTGATACAGCCATAACAGTGTGGATAACAAGGTCCAGAGGAGAGGAAACTGATTTGGGGTTCTAGTTCAGCCACCTGGCTTTCCCTTCTCAGATCAGTCGGTTACCGCTTTTTTTTTTTTTTAAGATTTTTATTTATTGAATACAATACGTATGCAGTGTTCTGTCTGTGTGTATGCCGACATGCCAGAAGGGGGCACCAGATCTCACTATAGATGTTTGTGAGCACCATGTGGGTGCTGGGAATTGAACTCTGAACCTTTGGAAGAACAGCCAGTCCTCTTAACCCCTGAGCCATCTCTCCAGCAACAGCTTCTTACTTGGCTCTGACCCTGAGGCCTAGATAAGTAGTTAATATTTGCAAGGGAATGTTTAGAGAGTGCGGAATGAGACACACACCTACCACAACACACAAACAAAGGCCCCATAGATTGCCCACTGCCAGGCAGAGAATGGTGCTAGCAACGGACCAGTGCAGGAGGATGCAGTTTTAGGGAGAGCCCCTCATTTAAAAAGGACACAGAGAGGCAGGTAGGATTGGATGGGAAAAGTAGAGACAACGGCAGCTTTGGGAGGAAGCTTGGAGGAATGGGCAGAAACTCTGAAGCAGGCACAGGAAAAGGGAGCCAGGAAGCAGGGATACTGACATGCAGGTGTGTTTGAAATGCGGGGCACTGTACTGGGCTGGGTGGCACAGTGAGCGAGGTTAGGAAAGGGCCATTCAGCCTTGGGCAAGGGGAGGAGAGGAGCAGGGCTGGAGGCATCGCTCGGTGCGCTGGCCACTGGTAGTACTCTCTCCCGTCCTCCATTCCTCCCCAGCTCCTCAAGCTGGGCTCCTGCCTCCTGGAGAGTGGGCGTCACTACCTCGCTGCCAGCCGTGCCTTCGTTGCTGGCATTTGTGACCTGGCCCACCTGGGTACGCCGGAGCCCATGATGGCGGTAGGTGATGGTTCTGAGGCGGGGCTGTGGGGCGGGGACTGGGATGGAGAGATGCTGTGGAAGAGGAGGGCTGACCTGGGTCTGCAGGGCCAGGCCAGGGCAACACTGGGGCCCTCCTCCGAGATGCTCCAGCCGCCGAGACCTGGACTTGTGCAGACCTTGACGTCCCTACTTGGGACTTTCTCTGTGGTTTCTCTTGCCCAGGAATGTCTGGAAAAATTCACTGTGAGTCTGAGCCACAAGCTGGATAGCCATGCTGTGAGTGGGAGCAGGCCCTGGAGGCGGTGGACCGGGTGGGGCAGGGCTGGCCAAGGTCTTGACTCTGGCTTGTCCATCTTTCCACAGGAGCTTCTTGATGCCACTCAGCACACCCTGCAGCAGCAAATCCAGACCCTGGTCAAGGAGTGAGATGGGAGGGGACGGGGCCTTCTTCCTCAGAAACCAGCCTTCCATCTCTCTCCCACAGGGCCTCTCCCAGAGCAGGAGCTATGAGGGTGTGGGGGGGGAGTGACCTCGCCCTCTCACCCCAGGATTCCCAGGGTTTCCCTCTCTGCACAGGCTGACTGATAGGGTATGGGTGGGCCTTACCCTGAGGTATCTCTCTCAGGGCAGGAGGGTAAGTGTGATTTTGTTCTGGCTCCCCCGTCTCCAGAGGTCTCCGGGATTTCCGAGAGGCCCGCAGGGATTTCTGGCGAGGAGCTGAGAGCTTGGAGGCTGCTCTTACCCACAATGCAGAGGTCCCCAGGCGCCGTGTCCAAGAAGCAGAGGATGCCGGGACTGCTTTGAGGACCGCTCGAGTTGGGTACCGGAGTCGGGCATTGGATTATGCCCTGCAGGTGGGTGCCTGAGCCCAACCCATCGTCCAGGATACCGAGATGTCCAGGAGTATGGAGACCCCAGGTGCGGTGGGAGGAAGTGCTGCCATTTCTAGGCTGACCTGAGGTCTTTCGGGGTCTTCAGGTCAACGTGATTGAGGACAAGAGGAAGTTTGACATCATGGAGTTCGTGAGTTTCAGGGGCAGCCAAGATGGAAGGAAGCCTGCTGACAGAGCAGGAGGGAAGCGGGGGGGAGAGGGCTCTCCTTCCTCAGTTCTGCCCCTGCCCATCTTGTCCATCAGGCGCTGCGTTTGGTAGAGGCCCAGGCTACCTATTTCCAGCAGGGCCATGAAGAGCTTAACCGGCTGGCACAGTATCGGAAGGAGTTGGGTGCCCAGGTAAGGCCGCTAGCCGTTTGCGTGGGGAAGGTAGAACTAAGATGGGCCTGGCTGGAGCAAACTCAGACCTCTGACATCCCCGCCCATGCCCAGTTGCACACCCTGGTCTTGAACTCGGCTCGTGAGAAGAGAGACATGGAACAGAGGCACGTGTTACTGAAGCAGAAGGTGAGGGCTGCGAGCCCCGGGGCTGGGGTGGGGGGGCCAGGGACAAGGACGGGACGCTGGCCTGTGGCTTTGGTCCGTGCCTGTCCCGGCTGTCTGCGATCCTCTTGTGCTCCAGGAGCTGGGCGGTGAGGAGCCAGAGCCGAGCCTAAAGGAGGGGCCTTGTGGCTTGGTAATGGAAGGACATCTTTTCAAACGAGCCAGCAATGCATTTAAGACCTGGAGCAGGTAAGGGGACAGCTGTTCCAGGTAAACCACCAACTGAATGTTCTCACAGCAGGGGTCAGTGTGTGGAGAGCACAGACAACCCTCAGCAAAGACAAACACAACACCTGAGTAAGCTGAAGGCCACCCGTCTACAGAGTGAGTCCAGGACAGCCGTGGCTAGAGAAAGCCTGTCTCGACACACACACACACACACACACACACACACTGGTTTATTGTAATGACAGCTGTAAGCTCAGCTCTATATAGAGGCTGAGGCAGAAAGATTTTTGAATTTAAGGTTTCAGGTGAGGCAGTTCCAAAGCAAAACCCTGTTTAAAAAGGGGGCAGATGAAAAAAATGAAAGGGGTAGTATTATAGAAGAAAAAATACAGCAAGGGTAGAAAGGGTGAAATTTATTCTCATTTCCACCCTGGGGGTCAGTGCTGAGGCTTGAACTCAGGGCTTTGATCATGATGCCTGCAAACCTGGCACTTCAGAGAAGGCAGGAGGAATGGAAATCTCTCTGAGAACAGAACTGTTACTTTATTTTGAGGCTTTTTTTTTTTTTTGTGACAAATATCATGTAACCCAGGCTGATCTCAAACTTACTATGTAGCCAAGGATGACTTTGAACTCCTGACCTTCCTGCCTCCACTTCCTAGGAGCGGAGCTTGCAGGAGTGTGCCACCATGCCTGACTAAGAGAGTAGCTTCCGAGCCAAGGTTTCAAGGGTATTTGAGGGCAGAATGTTGTAGGCAGGATGGGTTAAGGTGGGGAGTACCCCTGTTTGCTAAACGAGCTGCCGGCCTGGACAGGGAGAGGGAAGAAGGAGTTGGAGCTGCAGGGTCAGGGAATCCGTCTAGGACTTTTCGGGCACTGGTCAGGCTTTGAGGGCTGCTCTGAGGAAAATGGAGAAGACCCACAAGCCTTGAAACAGGGTGCTGTGTCTTGACTGTTGGATCTGCAGAACCAGCAGCCCCTTTGGGACCTCGGTACAAACTAGAAAGGAGCCCTTTCCCCAGCATGGTTTCTCTTGTCAAACCTGTAGCAGTGACCCTGGTGTGAGCAGCAGCAGGAGGGTTACACAGTTGAGGTCAGCCTGGACGACCTCTTGAGGCCATCTGGGCTACGTGGCAAGATCCTATCTCAAACAACAGCAGAAGTGAGAGTGGTTTCAGTGCCCTCCTGACATACCCAGAAATAGTGTTCGCCACTGTGTTACAAATGTTACCACCTTTTGTTGGGCTGGAGAGATGGCTCAGCAGTTAAGAGCACTGGCTGCTCTTCTAGAGGACCTGAGTTCAGTTCCCAGCAACCACATGGTGGCTCACAGCCATCTACACTGGGATCTGATGCCCTCTTCTGGCATGTAGGGGTACACTCACAAATGTTACTACCTTTACAGCTGCCTCCCACTGCTGTCCCCTTCAACACTGGCCACACTAGAAATAAAAGAGAGGAAAGTAGGTGTGGTGGCACATGCCCATGGGCCTAGGCATTGAGGTGGAGGGAGGCAGGAAAACCGGGAGTGAGGGCTAGCCCGGCTGCCGTGTGCTGGAGCGCTGGCCTCAGAAGTGTGTCCACTCTGGGTTGTCTGAGGTGTGAAGAGGCTCCCTTAGCTGTGCGCACCTTCCCACCGCTGTCTGGACGTCTCATGGGGCCGTCAGCCAGCTACTTAGGCAGAGAGCGCCGTTTCTCTCCGTCCCCATGCTGCTGTGCATCTAACCGATTCCGTCTCCCCCAGACGCTGGTTCAGCATTCAGAACAACCAGCTGGTTTACCAGAAGAAATATAAGGTGGGTAGGTCCTCGGGGCTGGGCCCCAGGGAAGCTCAGCCCCGGCTTACTCCGGTCTCGGCGCCCTCCTCGCTGCCTGCCAGGACCCCGTGACCGTGCTGGTGGACGACCTGCGTCTCTGTACGGTGAAGCACTGTCCAGACTCAGAAAGGCGCTTCTGCTTCGAAGTAGTGTCCACCAGCAAGTGAGTGCTCCCCCTGACGGTGTAAGACCTCTGAGCAGCAGGGCCGGCCAACGAGCAGCAGGGGGCCTGGGCTGACAGCACAGGAGATATTTTTGGGGTGCTGCCCTTTGCTTCAGGCGCTCCACTTATGAGTGGAGTCACATTCTAGAAAGTTCTTCATCAGTTGAAAAGATATTGAAGGGCTGGAGAGACGGCTTGGAGGTTAAGAGCACTGGCTGCTCTTCCAGAGGTCCTGGGTTCATTTCCCAGCATCCACATGGTGCCTCACAACCATCTATAGTGAGATCTGGTGATTCTTTCTGGTGCACAGGCACACATGCAGGCAGAACACTGTATAATTAAATCTTAAAAAAAGAAAAGATTGAAAACCTACCGTGCACATAGCTTACGAGACGTTACCTCTTTTACAATAAAGTGCCATTGAACACTGGGACTCAAAGTCACAATGGTTGTATAAATACACCTTTGTGCATTAATGTTGAAAAATAGTATGTCAGGGACCACCTGGATTTCAGTAGAGCTGACCGCCAGGCATGGCACACACCTGTAAGCCCAGCCCTTGGGAGGAGAATCTAAGTGTGAGGAACAGAGCCGGTCTCCAGGTTAAACAGGCACTTGCCGCCAAGCTTGATTACCTGAGTTCAATCCCCAGACCCACAAGATGGAAGGAGAACACCAACTCCACAACATTGTGTGTGGATGCACACGAATACACACGCACATTTATAATGTAGCCTTTCCATTGTTGTGTGGCCCTGGCTGCCCTGGAGCTCACTCTGTAGACCAGGCTGCCCTTGAACCCAGAGATCCACCTGCCTGTGCCTCCCAGTGCTGGGACTGAAAGTGCTGGACCATGGCCCAGCTAATGTAACCTTTTTTAAAAGCTCAAGGCCTGCCTGGCCTCTAAGTCTGAAGTCAGTCTGGGCAGTTTATCAGACCCCCTCTCAAATGGAAATAAAAACGGTTTGACTGTCCTGCAGAGGGAGTGTTTACCTGACATGCTCAAGGCCTCAGGCCCCATCTGCAGTGGTTAACTCTGTACACACAGCTGGGCAACAGCTGAATGTCAGCTTGCCCACTCTGCCTCAGACCCCCACTCTCTCTGTCACCACCTCCTGCAGGTCCTGCCTCCTCCAGGCCGACTCAGAGCGTCTCCTGCAGCTGTGGGTCAGTGCTGTTCAGAGCAGCATTGCCTCAGCCTTCAGCCAGGCTCACCTGGAGAACAGCCCTCCGGGGCCAGGCCAGGTACCCTACTCTGGACGCTTGGGGCCATGCTGCCGTGGGAGGCGTTGCCTCGCTCTAAGGCCCCTGGCTCATTCTTTCTTCTGTTATCTCCCTTAGGTCTCAGGACACCTTGCCTTGGGCTCTGCTGCTACTCTGGGCTGTGGTGGGCCAGCCCGGGGAAGGGAGCCTGGGGGGACTGGGCAGGTGGCTGCCCAGGTACAGAGCGTAGATGGAAACGCACAGTGCTGCGACTGCAGGGAGCCAGCCCCAGAGTGGGCCAGTATCAACCTTGGAGTCACGCTCTGCATTCAGTGTTCCGGCATCCACAGGTCATTCCCCAAGACCCCAAGCCTTGAGCCCATCATACAGGCTCCGCCCCATCACAGGGCTCCGCCCATCACAGGGCTCCACCCTATCATACAGGCTCCGCCCTATCGCAGGGCTCCTCCCCGTCATGCAGGCTCCTCTCCTTCGCGCTACCCTGGCTTCCCTTCCCTGTTGCTGCCACCAGACTTGCTGCACAGAATGCACATGAGCCTGGGGGCTCCTAGAGGAATTTGTTGTCTTAGGGTTGCTAAGGGTGGGACGGCCAACAGAGCCTTAAGGAGAGAAGGGGTTGCGAGGTCCCAGCAAGTCCTTGAGGCCTCACCACCAGACTGAAGTGTGCAGAGGCAAGGGAGGTGGCGCAGAGTGTTCCAGACCAAAGTAAGGAGGGTAGAGAACACAAGGTCTTGCATTGAAGGTAAAGGGAGGAAGGGTGAGCAGGCCAGAGCCCGGTTGGGGATACAGGCCTCTGCTGCCCTGCCTCCCGAGTCCGCCCCCTGCCCCTCCGCACAGACCTGGGGTCCGAGTCTTTTCACCGGCCATTGCCGGCCAAGGCATGATTCTCCCTTTGGCCCTGCAGAAGCCTTGGTGTGCACTTCTCCAAAGTGCGGTCCCTGACTCTTGACTCGTGGGAACCAGAGCTCGTGAAGGTAATTAGGGACATTGTGAGGACAAAGGACTGAGGAGTCCCGGGGCTCAGGCACTCACCCCATTACCTGGCCTCTTTCTCTTGGCCTCTCTGGGCCTCCTGAAGCTTATGTGTGAGCTGGGGAATGTACTCATCAACCAGATCTATGAGGCCCGGGTGGATGCCATGGCGGTGAAGAAGCCGGGACCCAGCTGCTCCCGGTGAGGATGGGGTGGAGGTGCCCAGGGCTTCCCTCCAGTGGGGATGGCAAGGGGGCTGAGGGGCCAAAGACTTTCTCTTCTCCAAACCTCCAGGCAGGAAAAGGAAGCCTGGATTCACGCCAAGTACGTGGAGAAAAAGTTCCTGACCAAGCTTCCTGAAATTCGAGGGCGGAGAGGTGGCAGGGCACCGCCAAGAGGACATCCTCCTGTGCCCCCAAAGCCTTCCATCAGGCCGCAGCCAGGGGCCGTCAGACCCAAGTCAGGTAGAGAGTCTGCTTGGCTGGATGCTGTATGCTCAGCGCTGGGCCGGGCCCTGCAGGGAGGCAGACTGTGAGGTCCTGGGCATCCCCTGGAGGAAGCCAGGAGGGACCAGACTGCCTGCCAGGGGCCTACAAGCAGGGTGTGATGCTGACATGGGGAGAAGGGTGGGTAGAGCATGGCAGGGAGAGCCACAGAAGGGGCATCTCCTGGCCAAAGCCTCAGGAAAGGACTGTGAGCCTGGGCGGGACAGGGCAAGGAAAGAGCCGAGTCTGCCAGAGAGTCAGCCTGCCTCTGGCGTCCAGCCAGTCTGGGCAGATGAGTGACTTTCCACACCCAGGCCCTGCACACACACACACGACACGTATGCACAGCACTCCCGTCTCTCACCGCAGCCCTGAGTCACAAGGGCCTCCCCACAATCTGGACGTGACTTAGCCCACTGCACGTCCGGGGGCCGTGCTAAAGGTTCTCTCTAGACCCGGCACCTCCTTAACAGAACTAAATCCCCTTAACAGAGTCCCCGTGTGATGACATGGGCAGCCTGCACCCTGGGGCGCTGCTGTTTCAAGCCTCTGGACACCCCCCGTCTCTTCCCACCATGGCTGATGCCCTGGCCCACGGAGCTGATGTCAACTGGGTCAATGCGAGTCAGAGGAATGCCACACCTCTGATCCGGGCCACGGCCGCTGTGAGGACCACGCAGACCTTCCCTACTCCACCCTAAAGACCCTCCAGAGCCCTCCGCCCCCAAGGGGCAGATGAGTAACACAAGACTGGGTGTTGGAGCTAGAGAGTCAGAGTCTGCACCCGCCACTCACAGGAGATTTTACACAGGTTATCTCTCCCTGTGCCTTGGTCTCCTCATCTGTAAGCCAGGACGAGCAGAGGCCAGAGGGATGGCTCGGCGGTCAGGAGTGCCCACTGCTCCTGCGGAGGACCAGGATTCAGTCCCCAGCACCCACAAGGCAGATCCTAAGTGTCACTGCGCTGCCAGGAGAGCCACCCTCCTCTGCCCCCTCCCTCACTGCATTGGCCACACACACACACACACACGCACACACACACACACGCAGGCAAACCCCTATGCACAAAAACGCCTTAAAAAGAGGACTAGTGTGCCTCATCAGGGTGCAGGGTTTCTCTGTGTGGTCATGGCTGTCCTGGAGCTCGTTCTATAGACCAGGTTGGCCTTGAACTCACAGAGCTCCGCCTGCCTCAGCCCTGGGGTTAAAAACACGCAGCGCCACTGCCTGGTGGTGCATGTGTGCATGTGTGAAGGCGTTGGGGCCCCTGGAACTGGAGTCACGGTTTTAGGTCACCGTGTGGTGCTGGGAACTCAGCTCCTCCGGAAGAGCAGCCAGCGCTCTGAACCACTGAGCCACCTCTGCAGCCCAGGACAGGTTATTACAGGAGCATGTAGTGCCAGCCAAGGCCTAAACCTAGCTGGACCCTCAACACCACACTATTGTCTCATTACACCACCCCAAAACACGGAGAAATCCACCCCTAAAAACGTCGTCCCTCCTTGATCCCTCCGTGCAGAATTCTCTCCTGGCCTGTGAATTTCTTCTCCAGAACGGGGCGAATGTTAACCAAGCAGACGGTGCCGGCCGGGGCCCGCTCCACCACGCCACCATTCTTGGCCACACAGGGTAGGCCTCCACGGGGAGGAAGTCTTCTGGGAATGAAGCGGGGTGGTTGCAGCTGACTTTGGCCACTCTCTAGGCTCGCTTGCCTGTTCCTGAAACGGGGTGCAGACCTGGGGGCTCGCGACTCGGAAGGCAGGGACCCTCTGACCATTGCGATGGAAACTGCCAACGCTGACATCGTAACCCTGTGAGGATGCTGGGGTCAGGCTGGCGCATGGGCAGTCTATTCCTCGTTGGGGTGGGACTAAAGCCAAAACCAGACTTGGAGGGTGAGGCCTGGGGAGGGGTGAGGTCAGGGGTGTGCGTGGCCAGCCTGGGGGCCTTTATTAGGACATCAACAATGCAGAAAAGTTCGTGTGTTTGCTTTCGTAACCTAGTCATGGGGGGGCCTTTTTTAAGGGGTGATGCAGCTCAAAGCATGGGAAGTTGGGGAAGGAGAGTGAGGAGGCTTTTATTCTTAATCCCCACCCTTCAGGCTAAGGCTGGCAAAGATGAGGGAGACGGAAGCGGCTCAGGGCCAGGCAGGTACAGTAACCACATACTTCCCGGAATCTGGCCCTTGCTTACCTGTCCCCTTGGTGCCCAATTAATGCCATTGCTTATTCAACAAACACGTTTTGGGCACGTCAAACGTGCTTGACCCTTGGAACAAAGGCAAAGCGCCACCACTGCGCTTAGGATGCGGCCCCCCTTGAAGAGCGTGCCCGCCAGACCCGGCCCTGCCCGCGACGCCCTCCGTGGTAGCCCAGCTGTCCAGCCTTTGCCCTGTCTTCCTCAGGAGACGAGACGTATCTCTACATATTCCGAGACTTCTCCCTCATGGCGTCAGACGACCCAGAGAAGCTGCGCCGTCGGAGTCACGACCTCCACACCCTTTGATTCCAGACCCCTCCCAACCCTGCCCCGGCCCGTTCTCCACTAAAGTCTCAGCTTCGCTCTTCCTGTCTCGGTCCGTTTGCTGGGCGCCACCTGGGGGCTCCCCCCGTGCGGGTGGTCCCGGCTTCGAGCGAGGCCAGAGGCCTCCGGCGAGGAGGCGGCGGGCGGGGGGCGTGGAGCTCAGGCGGCCGGGGAAGCCGCGGCGTGGGGACCGGGAGGCATCCCCGGAATGCGATGGCTCAGCACCCGCCCCCTCGGGAGTTCCCGACGGTCCCGCCCCGAGACCTGGCTTTTCTCTGACGGGAGGGTGGGTCGGAGGCCCCAGCCCGGCCAGGTCGCGCCGCGGAGGTCACGCACACCTGCAGGGACCGGGGGCCGCTTCCGCGGCGAAGCCTGTGACTCACCCGCCCGCTCGCAGCGCCGGTCCAGCCCGTCCGCCCCGTCCCTCCCGTCGGCCGAGGCCCGCGCGGCCCGGCCCCCGCCGCGCGCGGAGCAGCCCCCGGGGGCGAGGGGCGGCGCTAAGGGGCGGGGCTGCCGCTTAAAGGGCCCCTGACCGCTGCCCTCAGGCCACTTCCTGGGGGTGGCGAGGACCTCGGCGGCGTCTGCGGCCAGCCGGACGGCGGAACCGCCCGAGTCCCGAGACCCTGCTCGCTCCCGACGGCGTGTCGGGGCCCTCAGCGCCGGCTGCGCGAGCGCCGTCTCCCCGGCGCACGGAACGGCTCGCCCCCGCCCCTCCGCGGCGCCTCCATCTTCCGGGTCCCGCGCCCCTAGCCCCGCCGCCCTCTGGGCAGGTCCGCGGAACCCGGCGTGGACCCTCCCACCGCGGACGCTCTCTGCTCAGAACCCCAGGAGCCGGGCGCTCCGCGGCCGCCCTGCTCGCCACCGTCACCTGCTGGCTGAGCTCCGGAAGCCACTGGGGGAGTCGCTGACCTCGCCGAGCCGCGGCCGTCTGCGCCGGGAGCCCCGCCCCGCCCCGCCCCGCCCCGCCGCCTTCTGTCCGTCCGCTCTCCCATCCTTTCGGGGGCTCTGTACCCCAAAGCCCCCAGCTGCCAGCGGAGTAGCTGGGGTGAGCTACAGCCTTCGCTGTCTTGTTCTCCAACGTCGCGGGGCTGAACGCTGCCATCCAGCTCCTCCCCAAATCAGGGGATCCCGCCTTCTCCCTGCCCGTCTCCTGTAAGCCCCCAAAATTTCCCCCCCTCCCGTGTCCTCCTCACCCCCTTCCTTTGGGGGGCCCGTGACCCTAAATGTGGGGGGCACACTGTACTCCACTACGCTGGAGACCCTGACGCGCTTCCCAGACTCCATGCTGGGGGCCATGTTCAGGGCCGACACCCTCCTGCCAGCCAGCCTCAACCCGCGAGGAGACGGCCACTACTTCATAGACAGGGATGGCAAGGCTTTCCGGCACGTCCTCAATTTCCTGCGGCTGGGCCGGCTGGACCTGCCCAGGGGGTACGGGGAAACCGCACTTCTCAAAGCCGAGGCCGACTTCTACCAGATCCGGCCCCTCCTGGACGCCCTGCGGGAGCTGGAGGCCTCCCGGGGCCCGCCTGCACCCACGGCCGCCCTGCTCCACGCGGATGTGGACGTCAGCCCCCGCCGGGTGCACTTCTCAGCCCGAAGGGGCCCCCACCACTACGAGCTGAGCTCCGTGCGCGTGGACACCTTCCGAGCCAACCTCTTCTGCACGGACGCCGAGTGTCTGGGCGCCATGCGAGACCGCTTTGGCGTGGCCAGTGGGGACCGGGCAGAGGGGGGCCCGCATTTCCGTCTGGAGTGGGCCTCCCGCCCCCAGGAACTCCCTGAAGCCGAGTATGAGAGACTGGGGCTGCGACCTCTGTGGACCGGCGGGCCGGAAGGTCGCCGCGAGGTGGTGAGCGCGCCTGCCTTCCTGGAGGAGGTGCTGCGCGTGGCCCTGGAACACGGCTTCCGCCTGGACTCTGTCTTCCCAGACCCCGAAGACCTTCTCAACTCCAGGTCTCTGCGCTTTGTCCGCCACTGAGGACGCTTCATTGCCCTTCACTTGACTGCGGAGAGGGTGGGAACACCTCTCCCCAAACCTCTTTCTGGTCCTGGGGTAGGGGCTGTGAGAGTCAGGGTCCCAGCACACCTGACTGGACCTTAAGATGTCGGCTGGGACTCCCCAATCTGGCGGCCTCCACCCCGGGGACTCACCAATGATCCAGACCTACACTGGGGCTTATCCTGGGAAAGCATCGTGGCTTCTCTAGCTTGTGCGTGCTTGAGGATGAGGCCTCAGTGTTTGCCCAGGCTAGACCGAGCAGAACTCTGGAGGGATGAACACGAGGGTGAAGGACATTGAATTACCAAATGTGACCTCTCCCCTAGATGGTGCCTTCCCCTGCTGGAGCTGGCATCTTATCCGACTGTGACCATTAGGAGGCCAGGGCACGCTGGGAGGTGCCTTTACCGTGTCCCAAGCCGCCTACTGTTGGGAGAGTGAAAGGAGACGCCTATCCTAGGCTGATAGGAGCTAGGAGAGCAGCAGTTTGGGGGCTAGCGCCCCCTTCTGGAATGCCAAGTGTTCTAGAGGAGGCTGTGCAGGTGGAGCTTGGGCCTGGGGAAGATGGTGGCATTTTCACGTGTGTGTGTGTGTGTGTGTGTGTGTGTGTGTGTGCATGCCAGCTGACGTGGCTGGCACCTTGGTTCATTAGCGTTGCTGACTCCTGTGTTTATGTGATGCTCCTGTGATCTTGGCGTGTCCGGGCCTGTTTGGAGTTGCTTAGCAACTCTTTGGGCTCAGGTATATCTGTGGTATGTGTGAGAGCAGATTGAGATTTAGTTTAATCATAGGGTGTGTGTGTGTTTGCGTGTGTGTGTGTGTGTGTGTGCGCCCGTGTGCCCTCACCGCCACGTAGGCAGGAAGGCCTTGTCCGAGTTCATGTCACTAGGCTCTTCCTATGCGAGTGAAGCACGCTGGGCTTAGCTGGCCCCGGAGACCTCTCCGAGCTCTCGGTTGCTGAGACAACCATGAGCCTGTTGCTAGGAAATAGCTGAGGAAGGCCTAGCGCTGTCCTGGGCAGAGAGGAGGTGGAGAGGCTTGGGCGAGCGGGGGAGGACATGGGAAGGGGCAGCATTTCTTCATCCCGGGCGGAGGAATGCACGTGTCTGCACTGGGCGGAGCCGTTCATCGGTCACTGGGACTTAAAGGAGGAAAATAAAACTGCTTTCAGACCCACAGAAGTGTCCACACCGCTGTTCCTTGCAACAGAGTCCCTGACCTCCATCCATCGCCTCATACAGATGTCTTTTAGCCTCCAGTTCTGGCGCCCAGGGCAGCTCTGCCGGAACCAAGGGCTGAAAGTACGGCATTGTTCCGGGTCAGTCTAGAACCCCCTACATGAAGGGCTAGAACTCCAACCTCAGAGCATTCTGAGTCCTCCTCGGTCCAAGGGAGTCCAGCTCCCACTCGTCCTGGACCGTCCTGAAGCAGGCCTCATGTGGGTGCTGGCGCTAGGTGGGGTTTTCCTGGCCGTCGGCCAGGCCTGCATCTTCTGTCGCCTCCCAGCTCATGCCCTGCCAAGCCGCCTGGCTCAGCTCAGCAGCCAGGCAGAGTGGAAGGAATGGGCTCCCCCAGACTTCTCAGCCTTTGCCCTAGGTAACAGGAGACACAGGAGCTCAGCCCAGCATCAGTCACCCCCACACCCCAAGGGGGTGGCTGGAGAGTTCTAGAGGCCCCATCTGAACACACTGCTAGCCTCTTCTCGAGGAACTCTGTGTCCTAGGAAATAGGGTAACAAAAACAATCACAAAAACAAACTTCTGGAAGGTACTGAAAAAGTAGCTCACTCTTGCCCATCTCCACAGATGAGGAGACCATGAGAAAAATCACAGAGAAAACTCACCGAGTCCTGAGGGTCATGGGTGAGGTCAGGGGATGGACCCTAGGAGACCCAAGGAGGGGTGTGGCGGGCAGGCCTGGCCGACCTGGGGGCTGTGGGGCAGCACTGGTGAGGTCTAGAGCAACATTGCTGTGCTGCGCCTCTCCAGAGACAAAAAGATCCTTCTCCTCACTCCCTTCGTATTGGCAATGGCTTCAGAAGACCAAGATCCCCCAGTACACCCGGGAAGGTATTGATGGGGAGGGGCGTCAGGGGGTGCCTAGGATCTGTGGCCGAGGGGGGTGTGACTGAGCAGGCCAGCCACCCTCCTTGTCTTTCATTTCAGCTCTCTGTGCTCCCGCCTGCCGTGAGTAAGAGGCCGTGGAGCCTCGTGGGTAGCGGAAAGCACGGGGCAGGAAGCTGGGGGGCGGGAAGGGTGGCGCCGTGGCTTCGCTTGCCGGCGCTTCTCCCGCTGTCTCCTGCAGGGGGCAGCACCATCCTGTACAACTGCTCCACCTGCGAGGGCGCGGAGGCGACCTGCTGGCCCCGCAAGCGCTGCTTCCCAGGTTCTCCCCCCTGCCCCTCCCGAGATCCCGCAGGCTCCCCGGCGGGATGCGCAGGGTCACGGCGGCCTCTGGGTTCCTTACAGGCAGCCACGATCTGTGGGAAGCTAGGATTCTGCTCGTGTGCTTCTTCGTGACCGTCCTGCTTTTGGGTGCTGTGAGCCTCCAGCTGGAGTGAGTGGCGGGCTAACCGGGGAGCTGCCGGGAGCCGTCCGTGCTCCCCCAACCCTCCTCCCTGCGTCTCTCCAGGCCTCCCGTCCCGTCTTCTTTCAGGTACCGGCGCCTGCAGGCAAAGGACTTGTGAAGATGCGGACGGCTCTAAGGAGCTGGCGCCGACAGTTTCCACATCCCTTAGGACGGGAACCACGTTTTAGCCCCAGCCCCGAACCCTCAGACTTCTGCAGTCGGTGTCCCCGTCAGATGGCCGCCAGGAACCCGGGCGCCCACAGCTGTAAGGCCCCGCCCCGCCTGCGCCCCGCCAATCACACAGCAGAGCACGCTGCCAGGAAATTATCTACAGAAGGAAAGAATCTCCTTCCACCCCCACCCCACACCCCCCTGTCCGTTCCCGGAAAGACTGTTGGCCTGTGGCTGTTGCTCTGGGCCCTCCAGTGGCTGAGCGGGAGTCCGGGAATGAGAGTTCTGGAGAACTCGGTCCCTCTGGGGCAGGACCACATCAGTCAGCCCGCTGGCACGCAGCCCCTCCATTGTGTTGGTACCGTGCAGCCCAGGCCCCCCTCCCGCTGCGCCCGAGTAAATCTGCTGCTTGCTGCCTTCCAGCCCGCCTTGGCTCTGCCTGCAACTTGGGGATTCTTAGGAATTCTAACTCGGGTGCTCCCCCACAGGTGTTTGTTTTGGTTGGAGGGATGTTACTGGCGTCTAGGGGGTGCAGACCAAGGCCGCTCGCTAAACATCCTGGGATATACAGGAAAATCCTGCCCTAACGTCAACAGTTTATGGTGGAGGAACGCTGGTGCCCTCTGTACCAGGGGCTTGGGGTAGGGTGACAGGACATAGAAAATGAGGAGAGGCCTGTCCCAGCCCGGACGGGATTCCAACCTTCACTGGGTTTTCGGACTGGGTGCCCACAGGGCAAGTGATGTCTATCAGTCACCTGGGCAGCTTGGCAACAGCTCATGCTTGTGCCCCTCCCCTCCGTGTGCGCGAAGTGGTCCCGCTGGAAGCCTTGGTTGGTATGAGCTACAGTCAGGTTAGAACCACTGTGTCTCCATTCTTTCCCTCTTTGGTTTTCCCTTCCTTCCTTCCTTCCTTCCTTCCTATCTTCCTTCCTTCCTTCCTTCCTTCCTTCCTTCCTTCCTCCCTCCCTCCCTCCCTCTCTCCCTCCCTCCTTTCTTCCTTCCTTTCTTCCTCCCTCCTCCCTCCCCTGCTTTTGTTTTTCCAGACAGGGTTTCTCTGTGTAGCCCTGGCTATCCTGGAACTCCTTTTGTAGACCAGGCTGGCCTCAAACTCACAAAGATCCATCTGCCTCTGTCTCCCGAGGTGCTGGGGTTAAAAATATGTGCCATCGGGCTGGAGAGATGGCTCAGAGGTTAAGGGCACCAGTTGCTCTTCCAGAGGTCCTGAGTTCAATCCCTAGCACCCACATGGTGGCTCACAGCCATCTATAGTGAGATCTGGTGCCCTCTGCTGGCCTGCAGGCAGAACACTGTATACATAATAAATATTTTTAAAAAGTGTGTCCTATCGTAACCAGCTCTAAATTTTGTTTTTAGATGTTATTTATTTGGCGTGTGTGTGTGTAGGCTTATGTGGACCACAGCACATGGGCAGAGGTCAGAGAACAGTTTGCAGAAGTCAGTCTCTCCTACCATGAGGGTCCTGGGGACTGGACTCAGCCTGTCAGGCTTGGTGGCAGCTCCTGAGCTGGGTTTGTCCTTGCTTTTGAGACAGGCTGTTGTCAGCGTAGGCCAGCCTCCAGCTTGCCCTGAGGCCAGGGGTGACCTGGAGCCCTGACTTCCTGCTTCCACCTCCCAAGGCTGGGTTATGGGTGTGCATATCGACAAGCGGCCTCTTTGGTTTACGCATGCTGGGCGGTCCTTTCGTTTTAAGCAGGAAACTGTGAGAGTCAGGGCTCTTGGGAGAGCACAAAGGTCGTAGGAAGCACATCCATTCATTTGACAACAGTGAACGCCCACCAGGTGCCAGGTGGCCTCACTGCCCAAGAAGCCTCGGACGCCCTGGGTGCACAGCTCTTCTGGATGGCAGCTGCCCAGTGCCCACCTATGCTCAGCCTCCCTCGCCAGCATCAACATTTTACAGCTGTACCGTCCTCCCGCCTGGTGTCCACAGACGGACCACCAGCCACCACCCCGGGACCTCTCTGCTGTCTGCTCCCTTCTCCTGCAGTGACTGCTGGCCCGTCGTGAACCTGTCACAGCCCATCAGTTCACTGCCCTGGCTGTGAACACTCCTCCTGAGCCCAGCTCGGCTCAGCATCCCTCGCCGCGTGTGAAGAACTTGGGCTTTGGAGTCGGGCTGCCTGACCGGACGGACCGTTGGTCTGCTATAGGGCCCCTCAGCGTCTAGACCCTTTCCTTACACTTTGTGTTTGACACAGTCTTCTTGTCTTATTGCGTAGCTGCAACTGGAGGCAGAGGCTGCCGGTCTTGGCAGTCGGAAACATTGTATACAAATCTGTTAGGACAGCAAAGTGCCTTTAGGGTAAGCAAAAGTAAGCGTTATTGTATTCCATGACCGTCTGCCGTCAGGACTGCAGCCGGCTCAGCCGTGGAGAGCTCCCACAGAGGAGGCAGGCTCTGTTCCCAGCACCCACAACTGTCCAAAACTCCAGTCCTGGGGGTCCAGTACCTTCTTCTGGTCTCCGTGGGCACAGGCACACATGTGGTGCACATACCTACATGATGGCAACACATTGATTCACCTAAAAGGAAAACAGAATCTTAAAAAAAATAAATTAACGATACCCTCAATTATTATATATACTATTACTGTCAAGAAAAACATACCTATCAATTAAGCTGTGGCATGCCCGCAACTGAAATTCTCTTCATTTCGAAGATGTTAAAATGTAAAAAATGAATTAAAGTTGAAAAAAATTATCTGCTTTGTTGTTTGTTTTTCAAGGCAGGGTTTCTCTTTATAACCCTGGTTGACCTGGAACTCACTCTGTAGACCAGGCTGGCCTGGAACTCAGAGCTCCGCCTGCCTCTGCCTCCCTGAGTGCTGTGATTAAAGGCCTGAGCCACCACCGCCTGGTAGATCATCTGCTTTTAAACCATAAGGAGGGAAGTACCTACAGGGCTTATTATGATAGCCCAAGTGTTATTCCAGCACTTGGGCTGTGGAAGCTGCAGAAACAGTTACCTGGAGCGCAGGAGACCCTGTTTTCACAGGGACCAGAGCGAGGTATGGAGAGCTGGCTCAGTGGCAAAGAGCGCTTGCTCTTACAGAGAAGCCGGGCTCTGTGCCGGCACCACGGCATCCGTGCCACAGTGTCAGGGGGTCCACACCTCTTCTGTGTGCCACAGTGTCAGGGGGTCCACACCTCTTCTGTGTGCCACAGTGTCAGGGGGTCCACACCTCTTCTGTGTGCCACAGTGTCAGGGGGTCCACACCTCTTCTGTGTGCCACAGTGTCAGGGGGTCCACACCTCTTCTGTGTGCCACAGTGTCAGGGGGTCCACACCTCAGAGGCAGGTGGAGCTCTGGGTTTGAGGCCAGCCTGGTCTTCGAAGCGAATTCCAGGACAGCCAGGGCTGCACAGACAAGCTTTATCTTGGAAAAACAAACGAGCACGGTGAAGCTTGGGTGTGGCTTACTGTCAGAGCTGCTTATCACAGCTGGGAGCTCTTTGTTCCATCCCTGACGCAATCAGCCAATGGAGGCTGTAGCCCCGTGGTAGAACAATGGCCTGCCGAGGCGCTGGGGGAGTTCAATGTCATCTTCAGGTACGCAGCAACATCAAGGCCAGCCTAGCACACATTTTTAAAAAGTTGTTGACGACATGCCCCTTGTCTCCCCTGCCTCCAGAATACAGACCTTGTTTACCTGGCTTCCAAGGCCAGCAGCCCTCACTTGTCTTATCTGCTACTCAGGCCAGAGCTCTCTAAACACAGACCTAACTGGAAAGTCCAGCGATAGGTCCGTGAGCATCTCAGAGGCCGCTCGGCCAGGCAGACCTCCCCTCACTGAGATCCCCAGAGCTGCGTGGGACCGCTCTCCCACTCCATGGCAAAGGGCACACGTCCTTGGCCTCACTATGTAGAAATGTCTTTACAAACGGCTGCCATCTCGCAGGCTGCCCACCCTGTACTAGCCCCACAGCCGTACTGAATCACTGGAGTTTCCCACCCGCCTTCTCTTTCTCCCTTTGCCTGGGCCTGCCCTCCATCTGGAGCGGCCTGCTGATTGGCTCACACTTTGCTGCCTCCGAGCTATGCTGGAGGCCCGCCTTCCCCAGGCAGCCTTGACACCTGTTCCATCAAGCCGGTGGGGCTCTTTTTCTGAGTAACGTCAGTAGTCGTGGCTGGAGCCAGCCAGGCAGGCACAGTGGACACCCTAGGACAGCCTGACTCCGTGGCCACTCTCTCTCTCAAAGATTCTATTTATTTTATGTTATGAGTGCTCTATCTGCATGTACACCTGCACGCCAGAAGAGGGCACCAGATCGCGTTACCGATAGTTGGGAGCCACCTCGTGGTTGCCGGGAACTGAACTCAGGACCTCTGGAAGGGCAGTGCTCTCTTTTTTTTTTTTTTAAAGATAATTTTTGTTGTTGTTGCTTGGATTTTTTTGGTTATTTTTTTAAGATTTATTTATTTATCATATATACAATGTCTGTGTACATATACAGAAGAGGACACCAGATCTCATTATAGATGGTTCTGAGCCACCATGTGGTTGCTGGGATTTGAACTCAGGACCTTTGGAAGAACAGACAGTGCTCTTAACCTCTGAGCTATCTCTCCAGCCCTTTTTTTTTTTGTTAAGGATCATGAATTTTCTTATTTTAAAGGATCATGTGGGCTAGAGAGATGGCTCCATGGTTAAGAGCACTGTTTGCTCTTCCTAAGGACCCGAGTTCAAACCCCAGCACCCACATGACAGCTCACAACTGTCTGTAACTCCAGGTCTGACACCAATGCACATAAAATTAAAAAATTTTTAAAAAAGATTTATTTATTACTTAAACAACATTCTGCCTTCATGTGTGCCTGTGCATTGAAAGGAGGCGCCATATGTCAGAATAGATGGCTGTGAGCCACCATGTGGTGCTGGAAATTGAACTCAGGACCTCTGGAAGAGCAGCCAGTGCTCTTAGCCGCTGAGCCAGCTCTCCAGCCCCTGTGTTCTCTTTCTTAACCTCCCTAGACCATGTGCTTTCTGTGGAGCTGGTACAGAAGGTCTGCGGTCTCCGTTTCCAGCGTGAGTGATGAACACACTCACGGAGGGTCCGTGAGCGGGGCGCACAGGAGGCTGTGTAGCTTTTCTCACGTGTGTGTGTGTGTGTGTGTGTCCATGAGCGGGGCGCACAGGAGGCTGTGTAGCTTTTCTCACGTGTGTGTGTGTGTGTGTGTGTGTGTCCGTGAGCGGGGCACACGGGAGGCTGTGTAGCTTTTCTCACGTGTGTGTGTGTTTGTGTGTGTGTCCGTGTCCGTGAGCGGGGCACACGGGAGGCTGTGTAGCTTTTCTCACGTGTGTGTGTGTGTGTGTGTGTGTGTGTCCGTGTCCGTGAGCGGGGCACACGGGAGGCTGTGTAGCTTTTCTCACGTGTGTGTGTGTGTGTGTGTGTGTGTGTGTCCGTGTCCGTGAGTGGGGCGCACGGGAGGCTGTGTAGCTTTTCTCACCTGTGTGTGTGTGTGTGTGTGTGTGTCCGTGAGCGGGGCACACAGGAGGCTGTGTAGCTTTTCTCACGTGTGTGTGTGTGTGTGTGTGTGTGTGTGTGTCCGTGAGCGGGGCACACGGGAGGCTGTGTAGCTTTTCTCACGTGTGTGTGTGTGTGTGTGTGTGTGTCCGTGTCCGTGAGTGGGGCGCACGGGAGGCTGTGTAGCTTTTCTCACCTGTGTGTGTGTCCGTGAGCGGGGCACACGGGAGGCTGTGTAGCTTTTCTCACCTGTGTGTGTGTGTGTGTGTGTCCGTGAGCGGGGCACACAGGAGGCTGTGTTGCTTTTCTCACGTGTGTGTGTGTGTGTGTGTGTCCGTGAGCGGGGCGCACAGGAGGCTGTGTTGCTTTTCTCACGTGTGTGTGAACATGCTCTTGTGGGTACACACACATGGAGGCCGAAGGTCAACTCTGGCGCCATGCTCTATGGCTCTCTACCTCACCTTGTGGTTGTGCTCTGTGTGGATGATGGGAGGGTGCCCAGGCGTGCCACAGGGAGCTGGTGGAGGCAGGGACCCCCACAGGTGGGTTCTCCCAGCTTGCCGAGGCGAGGTCCCTCTGCCATCCTGCGGACTCCAGGCTGGCCGACGCTGGAGATCCGGGTGGCCCCTCCGTCCCTGCGCTCCTTCTTGCTGCAGGAGTTCAGGGCGTGCAGAGGCATGCCCCCGCATCTGGTGTGGTCTGTGGGCTCCAGGGTCAAGCTGGGCTCACCTGAGTCCCCCTCGCCTGCATCTCAGACAGACCGGAGCTCACCTGTGGCCGCCAGCGACTTCCAGGTGCCCGTCTCCACAGCCTCAGCGCTGCACATACGGAGGGCTGCCTGGCTGCTCCGGTGCTGGGGAGCCAAACGCAAGGCCTTCTCACACCTCTCCCCACAAAGCCACCCCCGGCTCCAGGGCTGGCTTCTCTGAGCACAAGATCACTACTTGTCAGTTCTAAGCGAAGAAGGCTCCCTTTCTGGGCACAGCGGCACTCAGGGGACAGTGGCAGGCGGATCTCTGTGAGTTCCAGGCCAGCCTGGTCTACACAGCAAGCTCCAGGCCAGCCAGAGCTACGTAGTGATGTCCTGCTTTCCTGGAGATCGAGTTCCGCTCCTAACACCAAGTGTTTCACAGCCACCTGTAACTCAGGCTCTAGGAAATACAACATGCTCTTCCGGCATCTGGGGGCACCAGACATGTGTGTTGCAGAGACATATGTGCAGGCACTCAGACATAAAATAAAAGTAAATACGTTTTTGGAAAGACTTTTATGTGAGTATTCTATCTGCATGTACACCTGCACACCAGCAGAGGGCACCAGATCTCACCATAGATGGCTGTGAGCCACCATGTGGTTGCTGGGGATTGAACTCAGGACCTTTGGAAGAGCAGCCAGTGCCCTTAACCCCTGTGCCATCTCTCCAGTCCTGTGTTTTTTAACTAAATAAAAACAAAGCCGGGTGTGGTGCCCACTTTCAATCCCAGCATTCAGGAGGCAGAGACAGGCGGGCATCTGTGAGTCATACAGCAAGACCCTATACTAACATAAAAACAAAAAGTCTCTCAGGCTGGAGGGACGGCTCAGAGGTTAGGAAAACTGGCAGCTCTTCCAGAGGTCCTGAGTTCAGTTCCCACATGTGGCTCACAGAAACCCGTAACTCCAACTCCAGAGGGCCTCACCCCGTTCTGGCCTCTGCAGGCGCTGCATCCCTCTGGTGCACAGATACACACGCAGGCAAACACAGACGCATACAATGAAAGTAAAGGAAATACATTTAAAAAAGAAGAAGGATCCCAAGTTCTCTGGTAGGCTTTCCAAGGAGGCATGTCTGCCCAGCCCCTTCAGCTCAGGCTCTGTGACAGGCTGCGACAGGCTGTGACAGACAGTGTGATATGAACCACTCTGAGCCCAGGCCTAACAATGGCATCTCCTACTCCCTGGCTTAGTCCCCAAAGCCCACATGGAATTGTCCGATGGACAGAGAGGGCTTCCTTAACATGGCGGCTTTACTTTTCCCGGAAGTGAAGTGACAACAAAAAGGTGGAAGCCACACTGTGTTCAGGGCGCAATGGAAAGTCACAGCCCGGCTGGTGTGACGTGCACGTATACAGTTCCAGCACCTGGATTAGTGAGGCCGGAGGGTGGAAAGTCTGAGGTGCACAGCACTGAGTTCCAGGCCAGCATGATCTAGACGGCAAGACTCTTGTTTGTTTTTTTTGTCTTTCCAAGACACAGTTTTTCTGTGTAGACTCACTTTGTAGACCAGGCTGGCCTTGAACTCACAGCAATCCACCTGCCTCTGCCTCCTCAGTGCTGGGAATAAAGGTGTGTGCCACCGCCCCCTCCCTCCCTTTTTAAAAATATGTATTTGTTTATTTTATGTGTGAGTGCTCTGTCTTCATGCACAGCAGAAGAGGAAATCAGATCTCATTACAGACAGTTGTGAGCAGCAGTGTGGTTGCTGGGAATTGAACCTGGCTCCTATGGAAGAGCAGCCAGCGCTCTTAACCTCTGAGCCACCTCTCCAGCCCAAGACTCGTCTTAGAAATACAAAATACAAAATACAAAAAGAACCACACAGCGCTTTGTCTGGAATATTCCATTGGCTACGGAAATGAACTCTGTTAACTTCGGGAAGGGATTATTCAACAGGTTGACTGGGGGGGCGACTCCACACAGAGCCCTCACTGTGCAGTGACATCATCAGCCGCTCCCAGCTGCTCTGAAAGGGACGAAGCCCAGATAGGCTGGCCGGAAGTGGTTGGCTCGTGTTCACAGCCTTGTAAGTGGTAGATCTGGGATTCAAACTCAGTCCTCAGGGACCTGGAGGAGATGGATCAGCCGTTAAGAACACCCACTGCCTTGCAGAGGACTCAGGCTCAGTGCCCAGCACCTACACGGTGGCTCAGTCCAGTTCCAGGAGACCCGAAGCCGCTTCTAACCTCCACAGGCTCCTTCACACATGCAGTCCACACACACACATCAGGCCTGTGCACACACTTGCATACACACAATCACAAGGTTAAAGAAAAAAGCCAGCTGGGCTTGGTGGCACTCGTCTTTAATCCCAGCACTGAAGAGGCCGTGGCAGGCAGATCTCTGTGAGTTCCAGGCCAGCCTGGTCTACAGAGTGAGTCCAGGACAGCCAGGGCTACACAGAGAAACCCTGTCTCGAAAACAAACAAAGAACAACAAAAGCCCAGGCAGCCAGACTTTGGTGCTGAGGCCTAGGCTGTGGTATGGGGTGGGTTTATTCCTGCCGCAAGCCTGAGGGAAGACAGTGGCTGTGAACGGGTGTGCACACAGTAGGAGCCGTCACTCTGGAAAGGAGGGAGGCAAATGTGAAGCGGAAAGAGAGGAAACTTGGGACCCTGGGAGGTCGAGCGGCAGGAAGGACGGCCCAAGGTGAGCCAGCAGTGTGCAGCCACAAAGCACCGCCCTGGGCACGGGCAGTGACCAGAACCTAAGAGGACACATAGCCTGAGGGTTAGATGCTCCCATCTGAGCCGCGTAGGGAAGGATCTGGCTTGAGCTCCTCGGCTTTGTCCGTAGGATGCTGTCCCCACGTTATTCCATATATTATAACTATGTATATCATAACAGAGGTTTCTGAGACCCGTATCACACGGGAGCCAGGACCTACCTCTCATCACGATGCCCAGGCAAGACCAAGTGTTTGTTATCAGAGGAGGCGAGTTCCCGGCAGGGTGGTGATGCAAGGTGGAAGGGAACAGAGGTCTCGGGATGCAAAGGAAGCCTTACGTTGAATTAGGGAGGGGCTTTTGGCTTGAGGTACCAGGCTGGGAAACTATCCCAAGCAGAGGGGATGACCTCAGAGGCATGAGGGAGCATGCTGAGGTACCCTTCCCTGGTGTGATACTGCCACAGGCCAGCACAGAGCAGAAAACAAGCCAACAGCCCTGATGGGAGGAGCAAGAGTCTTGGGATGGACCCCACGCAAGCTGCGTTCCTCCTGCTGCCCCGCCGGCCCCAACCAAGCAGGGGGCAGGGGAGTAGCCCGTGCCCCTTCCGTCCCGCTTCCTGGATCTACGCAGGAGAAACTGGTGCTGCTGGTGTGTGCAGGGAAGGTGGGGCTGGGGAAGGGGTGGTGCTAGTCCGGGCCTCCTGTATCCTAGGTGTTAATGGGAAGCAAACGTGAAGCTGCACACTGCCACACCTCACACTCCTTTGCAGACAAAGTGAGGACGGGAGAAGTAAATATTCTAAGTCCAAAAGGAAGGGATAAATATGGATGGGGCTCTGGGGTGTGGGGTAGGCCCACCAAAAGGCTAACTCCCTGATTTTTTCCTCAAGCTAAAGATGGAAGGGGGGGTGCGCCTCTGCCTGTCTCCTGCGGAGACAAGATGGAGTGTAGAAGGCCCAGGCCCGGAGTCCAGCCCTGGCCCTGACTCTCAGCCTCCTCTCCCAGGCCCGGAGTCCAGCCCTGGCCCTGACTCTCAGCCTCCTCTCCCAGGCCCGGAGTCCAGCCCTGGCCCTGACTCTCAGCCTCCTCTCCCAGGCCTGGAGTCCAGCCCTGGCCCTGACTCTCAGCCTCCTCTCCATCTGTCATGTTGGGATATAATAAGAAATTTATATTTGGTCTTTGTCCCAGTTCCTGCCACAGAGATCCTAAAGCCTTCGGAATTTCCCCCAGTCAGTGGTGCCGGGAACATCTGTTGCTGTCTGGATTAAGCCCCTTCCAGTGGTACCTGAGCTTATGTTAATGAGGAGGCTCAGGAGGACCGGGTCTGCTGCCAGATGGTTGGGTCTTGCTGACCCGAGCGGCTGAGATGAGAATGGTGGTCAGCTACGGCACTGAAGGGCACCTATGACACACATCTGTGTGATGTCATATCCTGGAGCCTCCGTGTGAACTCAGCACAGTCTGCTCAGGGGCATCGGGCTGGGTGAACACATGAAGGTACTGAGCAGCTGTCAGGTCCAGCGAGCACACGGGGACGCCTGCCCCGTCCCTGCCTTCCCTGATGTCATTCCGACCGGCTGCTCATCAGCATCCTTAGCAGTGCTGTTTATCTACTCATCGATTCATGCAGCCTGGCCTGAGCTGAAAGCTGCCCCCGCCTCCACCTACCAAGCATGTGCAGGAGAACCATCTACATGCTGGACTTCTGGTTTGGAATGAGATCTTACTGAGTATATGAGCAAGAGTAAAAGAACACATGGCGGGGCTGGAGGGACGGCTCAGAGGTTAAGAGCACTGGCTCTTCTTCCAGAGGTCCTGAGTTCAATTCCCAGCACCCACAGGTGCCTCACAGCCGTCTATAATGAGATCTGGTGTCTTCTTCTGGTGAGCAGGTGTTCATGCATCTAAATATTGTATAGATAATAAATAAAATATTAAAAAAAAAACACATGGCAAGTAGCAGATACTTGGGAGCTACCGAGGGACAGCAAAGCATCGACGCTGGAGCTTAGAGCACCAGCAGGGAGGACTGGAGTAGCTTGACTGAGGAGCAATAAACCCGGGCTTCCCGGCGTCCAGCAGAGATCAGCCTGGGAAAGCTGACTCCGCTAGCTGGAGTCACCGTGAGCTTCCTGCGTCCACCTTTCCTTCCCGCTGCAAGCGGTTTTACAACAGGACACAAACAACAGGAGTCTCTGCAGGAAGCGGTCCACCTTCCAGCTGTTCTCCAGGACAGGATGTTTTATTAATGTCAATTTATTATTATTATTTTATTGAGACAGGGTTTCCCTGAGTAGTCTTGGCTGTCCTAGAACTCACTCCGTAGACCAGGCTGGCCTCGAACTCCCGAGGCCTCTGCCTCCCGAGTGCTGGGATTAGAGGTGTGAGCCACCACCACCTGGCTAGCACACCGCCAATTTACCAATATAGTTCACATTACACCAACTGAGCGCCGGGGTCGCAGGTGTGCTGTGCACCGCTTTCTTTTACTTCTCTTGCCATGACTGACTTTATGTGTCTCTATGTGTCCATTATGTGTTAATTCCCAGAGGAACTCCACCGTGAACAGGTCTTGGAGGCCTGAGCATCAGAGGAGACTCAGGGGTCACAGAATTTTTCCTCAAGAAGCTCATGAAAGCACTATGTTTCTGACCAAGAACTTGGACATTATTTTTCTATTACATTTATTTACTTATATAGTTAATTAATGTGTGTGTGAGAGAGTGTGTGCTCTTGTGGAGGTCAGAAGACACCTGAAAGAACGCCTTCTCTCCTTCCGTTACGGAGAGCCTCGGGGTCAAGCTAAGGTCATCATGCTCGGCAGGAAAGTACCTCTACCCTCCAGCCATTTTGCCACTCCAGCTTGGACACTACTTGTTCTGTCTCTCTGGCCTTTTCAGGTCCAGCTGGTCCTTCGGGGCTCAGCTCACACTCCTTGCACAATGCCTCGTGGCTTCCTCTGTCCGGCAAAGCACTCACTCAGGGCTGTGGCAGGAGTTTGATGGTGGATAGTTGACTGGTGTACGTGAGGCCCTAGGCTCAATCTCCAGGACTGGTGGACATTCACATTTATTCACCTTTCCGTATCATCACCTGTCTGTTTATTTAATGCAGGTCGGGGCCTGACTTCTGACAGACAGTCTTGCTATTGCATACGAATTCACTTCAACGTCTGTGGAGGATCAAGGATGCTGCAGCACTCTGGAACTCCTGAGCGGTGATTCAGGGTGGCTGTAATCTCTGGTTCCTGGCAGAAACAACAGAAAATTCTCACTGGAGAAAAACATCCCCAGGTTTGGCCCTTTGGTTCCTATAGATGAAGATCAATAGCACATCCCACGACCGTGAGTCATTACACACAAGGAAACAATTCATCATAAGCGAGAGTCAGCAGGAACGAGAGTGTGTGTCTGTGAGGAGGGATAATTAGAGCCTAAACATCAAAGGCGGCCAGGAATGTTGGCTCTCCTGTAACCCCGATACCTAGGAGGCACAGGGAGGTCTGAGGCCAGCCTGGTCTGCATGGTGATACCTGGTGTCAGAACTATATAAATTGTGCACATTTATGTGTGTGTTATGTGTTTGTCATGTATGGCTATGGAGTGCCTGTGTAAACCTGAGTGTGTGTGCTTGTGGGCGCACACAGGTAGGGCAGAGGGGAGCATTAGGTACAAAACAGAGCAGAATGAGCACATATTCATAACAAAGCACTTATGTATAGAATATAAAAATCACACACAAATCTGTGATAAGAACAAAAGTAGGCCGTTAGAAAGTGTGAGCTGGGCGGTGGTAAAGCACTCCTGTGATCCCAGCACTCAGGAGGCAGAGGCAGGTGGATCTCTGTGAGTTCAAGGCCAGCCTGGTCTACAGAGTGAGTCCAGGTCA
Organism: Meriones unguiculatus; assembly: GCF_030254825.1. NCBI lineage: Eukaryota > Metazoa > Chordata > Mammalia > Rodentia > Muridae > Meriones > Meriones unguiculatus. Next base: position 2,271,029 of record NC_083359.1, read on the forward strand.
GCTAGGGCTACACAGAGAAACCCTGTCAAAAGAGGAAAGAAAGAAGAGAGAGAGAAAGAAAGAAAGAGACAGAGAAAGAAGAGACAGAGAAAGAAAGAAAGAAAGAAAGAAAGAAAGAAAGAGAGAAAGAAAGAAAGAGAGAAAGAAAGAAAGAAAGAAAGAAAGAAAGAAAGAAAGAAAGAAAGAAAGAAAGCAGGCCTGAGGGAACAGGACGGACACTTCACTTAGGAAAAATGTAAGGCTCACAAAAAAGCATACAAAATTGGAGGACATATTTTGGACTCAGTATTAAGCTTTTCCCTTCAATCTTTCTAGCAGTCTTTCTGCTGTTGTGTGTGTACTCCGGGCTAGCTGGCCCAAGAAGCTTCTGGGCAATTCTCCTGTCTCGGCTTCCTATCTCACCAGCAAAGTATTGGGATTACAGCTGCAGATCAGTGCATATTTTTTAGAGATAGGTTTTCCCTATGTAGCCATGGCTGGCTTGAAAACTCACAGAGATTCATACCAGGCTAAATAAATCGGGGTTTTTTAATGTGGGTTCCAGGGATCAAACTCAGGTCATCGGGAATGCTCAGCAGCTCCTTTACCTGCTGAGCCATCCCCCAGGGGCTCACGGTGACATCTTTATTTAACTATTTTCGCGTTGCTTTCTTTTTGTTTTTTCAAGACAGGGTTTCTCTGTGTAGCCTTGGCTGTGCTGGAATCGCTTTGTAGGCTCACAGAGATCTGCCTGCCTCTGCCTCTGCCTCCCTGAGGTTTGCTTCTTTCTTGTGTTGTTTTGGACAAGATTACAGCCACACGCCACCACTTCCGGCTTCTACGGTGCTGGGATCAAACCCAGAACCTGGTAAACACTAGGCAGGTACTCTACCAACTGAGCTACAGCCTAGCTTCCTCTGTTTTTGGAGGGGGGGGCTGGAAGAATATTTATTTTAAATTGTATTTATTTTTATGTGTAGGTGTTTTATCTATACACTTATGTACGCACACAGGTGTGCTGTGCTCTCAGAGGCAGAAAAAAGTGGGACTGGAGCTACAGACAGCTGTGAGTGTTGAGAATGACCCTGGGTCCTCTCAAAGCACACCCGGGGCCCTAATCAACTGTTGAGTCGTCTCTCCAGCCCAGTATAACCAGTGTTTAAATTATGTGCTGTGTATACATGAGTGTGTGCACCTGTGCCTGCAGTACCCAAGGAAGGCCAGCAGAGGGCATCTGACTCCCAGGTGCTGAGGTGGGTGCTGGGAACTGAACTGGGCCCTTCCTGAGAGCAGGGCATGCTCTGAAGTACAAGGTCTCTCTGCCACCTCAACATGCATTCTGAAACGCAGATTTTAATTTTAAATTTTATGTGTAAAGGTGTTTTGCCTAAGTGTCTGTCTGTGCATCAGTTGGTGCCTGGTGCCTCTGGAGGTTTGTAATGATTAAAGTGTGTGTTAGAGAGGAGCTGGAGAGATGGCTCAGGGGTTAAGAGCACTGGCTGCTCCTGCAGGGGACCTGGGTTCCAGTCTCAGTACCCACACAGCAGCTCACAACCCATCTGTAGCTTCACAGCGAGAATGTGGTGGTCCCTAGACAGACAGATGGGAGGAAAACATCCTTATACAAAGTTTAAAGAAGAATTAATAGCTGTTTTTGATGTGTGTGTGTGTGTGTGTGTATTAGTGCCCTCAAACCGAGCAAGTACGCAGTCTTGAGCTGCAGGCCTACCTGTTTCCCATTTCTCTCAGACAGGGTCTCACTATGTTGCCCAGGCTGGCCTTGAACTGCCCCGAAATTGGGATTCTGGCCCAACCTCCGGAGTCCCTGGGATTCCAAGATGGATGGTTGCCTGCGGTCAGAGGTATCAGAGTTTCGCCGAGCTGCACCTTCAGATGTGGTCCCGGGTGCTGCAGCACGTTGGGCCCCGGAAAAGAGCTGCATCCCATGCGCTTCGCTCCTTTCCTGGGGCAGACTGGAGCTCCCCTACCTCAACGGCGGAACGCTGAGATCACAGGGCTGTGTCGCCCAGCCACATGGCCACACCGATGAGGAAGAGCTGACGGGGTGGGCGACAGGACAACACAGGCCTGTGGTTACAGCACTTGGTGGGCGAGAATTCCCCAAATCTGGTAAAAACCGTGAGTTCACAGAGAGAACTATAACACAATGCACAGAATACACAGGGAAGAATCATGGTCCAAGTGCTACAAAGAAACCCACATGGCACCGGTATTTTTAATTTTTATTTGGTTCCAGCGGTGTTTGTAAAGCAGGGATAAAGACAGGCCGTCTACAGCAATCACCGGACGGGCTCCACACCCAGCCGGCCCTGCCCCTACCCTGTGCCTACCCTCCCCTAGGGCCTGAAGCGGCCAAGATGAGTGCGACCGGCCCATTTCCTCCCTGCAGAGCCCGGGGTACGCGCGTGACAGGCGCAGAGGGGACAGTGTCGAACTGGAGGGCAAGGGAGGCGGTCAGGGATCCGCAGAGCTGGTCCTCGCACGGCCGGAACGCCCGCGTGCTGCGGCGCACAGAGCGCGTTTACACTGCAGGGGGAGGCTTGCCGGCGGCCGGCGTCCACTCGCCCGGGGCGGGAGGCGGGTCGGAGGTCAAGCCTCCTCTCTGGGACTCCGGGAGGAGAGGGAGAGCGCGTGACCCTCCGTGGAGCCGGCCGTGGACAGTCCCCCTGCCATCCGCGGACTAGCAGAGGCGGGCGGACCCCGCGGGTTCGCGCGTGGGCCGCACGGCCTCAGCACAGCGGCTCGGAGGCCTTGCTGCCCTTTCGGGGACCTGTATTCCGTCCCGGAACCCACTCGGGCCGCTCCAGGGTCAGGGATCCCACGCTCCCCTCGGGCCTCTGTGGGCGCCGGCACGCCCGCGGTGCGCACGCACTCCTGCAGGCTCCGGGACGCAGGCTGCGGAGGGCGAGAGCGGTCCCTCGAGGCGGAGCGCTGCTCAGCCTTCTCGGCTGCCAGCGCCAGAGCTGTAATTCTGCCCCGGCGCCATCCCAAAGCGCCTGTGCCTTCGCTCCCCCCTGACACTTACAAGCCGCCTGCTGGAGCCTCACTGGTGCCCGTGTCCGCTTAACCCGCGCTCCCGCTCCTGGGCAGCGCGACCGCAGGCACCTGCTGTCCCCAGGAGAACCGTCCAGGGCGGGAGGAGGAGGGGGAGGGGAGGAGGAGGAAGAGGGAGGAGGAGAAGAAGGAGGGGGAGGAGGAGGGATGATGAGGAAGAGGAGGTGGAGGGGGAGGGAAGAGAGGAGGAGGAGGAGGGGGGAGGAGAGCTAGGGGCAGAGCGAGGCCCGCGGGCTGCGGGCGGAAGGAGGCCGGCGGGGCCCGGCTCACCTGTCCGTCAGGGGGAGGAGCGCGGCCCTGGGGCGCTGCCAGGCCCGCCCTCGGGGCCGCCCCTCGCGGGATTTAAGGCGGCCACCGGGGCGGCCCGCCGCTGCCTCTTCCGCCTCCGCCAGGTGAGAGTCCGCCGCTCGAGGGGGCGCCCGCGGCTGGGCCCTGGCGGGGCGCCCTCCGCCCGGCTCCCCCGGCCGCCGCCTCCCGCCGCTCGCGCCCTGCCTGGTGGCGCGCGGGGTCGCCCTGGGCCGGAGCTCTGCCCTCGGTCCCCGGCTACCGCGCCCACCCCGGGTGCGGGGCACAGCGGGAGCGGGGCCGGCGTGGGCAGGGCGCCCCTCGGCCGGGAGGCGTGGACCCCGAGGCCTCGAGCCGTGTTTAACGGCTGGTGGCGGCCTGGAGGCCAGCCCGGGCCCAGTGACGCACCCTGCGCTCACCCCTGCGGAGCGAGCGCAGCGGGTGCGGATGGACCCCGCGCCCGGCGGCCCAGGCGGCCCCGAGAGCAGCGTCCGAGCTTGGCTTAGCCCCTCGCCTAGCGGCCGGCCCAGACACCTGTTTAATTTCTAAAGGCGCCGCCTTGGGTGTGTGAGGAGCCATGACGCAGGGCATCGCCCGGGTGGGGGGCAGCAGTGGTCAGGTCGCGCTTGTGTTTACGTGAGTCTTGGCGTCTCAGATGTGTGTGGCGCTGCCGCGTCGAGGTTCCTTTAATCCGCGGAGGTGTCTCAGGCACCTGTGTGAGGGTGAGTGGCAGTGTGCCCGCATGTTGTGGCAGGGTATGGGACTGTCTTGGACTTGCGACGGCACGAATCTGATTGTCTCAGGCGTGTTTTGTGGCATGTCTGTAGCTCTCGGGGGTGTGGGGGAGGCAGCCCACCGCGCATGTGTCTTTCTGTGTGTCTGAGGTGTGGTGTGCTAGTGTATCTGGGCGTCTCCGCTTTGAGCATGGTAGGCACGGCCTAAGTGGGCGCAGCGTTTGGGGGCAGGGAGCCACTAAAGCTCTCCGCCTCAGCGCTGCGACCCCCATGGCAAACTATCTCCAAAAAGGAAGCTAGGAAGGTGGAGCGCCATGGCCCTAGAGCTAGGACGCGGCTGGGCTTGGTGGCCTGGGCAGGCCACACTCTGTCTCAGAGGTTTCTCAGTGTTGGCCGTGGAGCAGGCTAGCAGGTGTGTGTGTGTGCTCGCGTGTGTGTGGGTGTGTGTGTGCGCGCGCGCGCGCGTGCGTGGCTGGCCACGCTCCTGGCTATCCCTGCTCTGTCTCCCTGGTGGACCTGGATGTTTGTGGTGTTCGGAGGGCTGCAGTTCAGACCCTGTCTCTTGCGTCCTCCACTCCTGCCTTAGGCTGTGCATTTAAAGGGGCTGCTGTCTGCAGACATGCTCCCTGAAGCCAGTTCCCTGTGGCTGCTTCGGCTGCTCCGGGATATGCAGCTGGCGCAGTTCTACCGGCCCATCCTGGAGGAACTCAATGTCACTCGGCCGGAACACTTCGACTTTGTGAGGCCGGAGGACCTGGACAGCATTGGCATGGGCCGGCCTGGTGAGGACCCCTGTCCTGTGCCCCCCCACCTCCCCAACGTGGGTCCTGCCCCCTTCTTGCCTGTTCTCTGCACCCCACACCATGCACCCCACACCATCCCCCTCCGCCTGTCCGCTAACCCTGGCCTCCCCCAGCCCAGCGCAGACTTGCCGAAGCCCTGAAGCGGCACCGTTCGGGGATCAAGGCCAAGAACTGGGTCTACAAGGTGTGTGGTAGAACCTGAGGGCTGGTTAGGGGCCTGAGGGCTGGTTGAGGGGCCTGAGGGCTGGTTGAGGGGCCTGAGGGCTGGTTGAGGGGCCTGAGGGCTTGTTGAGGGGCCTGAGGGCTGGTTGAGGGGCCTGAGGGCTTGTTGAGGGGCCTGAGGGTTGGTTGAGGGGCCTGAGGGCTGGTTGAGGGGCCTGAGGGATGATGGGCGGGTTGACCTGGGCTCCACTCACCTGCACTCCCCCCCTTTTCAGATCCTCGGGGGTCTCGCTCCTGAACAGAAGGAGAGCCCTCCATGCCCAGACAGTTCCCCATGCCTCCACGAGCCAGAGGGGGGGCTCAAGTGTCTGATTCCGGAGGGTGCTGTGTGCAGAGGGGAGCTGCTGGGCTCGGGCTGCTTCGGGGTCGTGCATCGAGGGCTGTGGACGCTGCCCAGTGGGCAAAGTGTGAGTGTGGGAGGTTCCGAGGCAGCGCGCCCTCCGCCCCGGCCGCGGCCCTGTCCCTCTGGGTGCTTACTGGTGCTTCCCCCTCCAGATCCCAGTGGCTGTCAAGTCTCTCCGCGTGGGCCCCGAGGGGCCGGTGGGCACGGAGCTGGGGGACTTCCTGAGGGAGGTGTCTGTCATGATGAAGCTGGATCACCCACACGTGCTGCGGCTGCACGGCCTGGTGCTGGGCCAGCCCCTGCAGATGGTGAGTGGCCGCGCACCGCGTCCCGCAGCCCCCCACGTGGAGGGGCCGAGGCTGACGGCGCGTTCCTGCAGGTGATGGAGCTGGCGCCGCTGGGCTCCCTGCACGCGCGCCTGACTGCCCCCGCACCGACGCCCCCGCTGCCCGTGTCCCTGCTGTGCCTGTTCCTGCGCCAGTTGGCAGGAGCCATGGCGTACTTGGGGTCCCGAGGGCTGGTGCACCGGGACCTCGCCACCCGCAACCTGCTGCTGGCCTCACCTCGCACCATCAAAGTGGCGGACTTCGGGCTGGTGCGGCCGCTGGGCGGTGCCCGGGGTCGCTACGTCATGGGTGGGCCGCGTCCCATCCCCTATGCCTGGTGAGGGCGGTACTCTGATGGTCTGACCAGCTTGGAACCAGGGCGGGGGTAGGGTGTTTTGGGAAGAGGAAGTGGTTGTTGGTCTTCTAGAGGAGGCAGGACGGGGTAGCCTTAGGTCAGGCGTCTCAGAAAGGACTTCTGGGGCTAATGGGGCCTAATGGGGCGGGGGTGAGGGCGGCACCAAGGGAGGGGTTGCGGAGGAAGATGGGTGGGCACCCACCCAGCCACCTTCAATTTCGCCCTCCTCAGGTGCGCCCCAGAGAGCCTGCGTCAGGGAGCCTTCTCCTCCGCCTCTGACGTGTGGATGTTTGGCGTGACGCTGTGGGAAATGTTTTCTGGAGGCGAGGAACCCTGGGCGGGTGTCCCACCATATCTCATCCTCCATCGGCTGGAGAAGGACCGAGCCAGGCTGCCAAGGCCTCCTCTCTGTTCCAGGGCCCTCTACTCCCTCGCCTTGCGCTGCTGGGCCCCTCACCCTGCAGACCGGCCTAGCTTTTCCAGCCTGGAAGGGCTGCTTCAGGAGGTGGGGAGCCCAGACACGCAGAGCCTCTCTTCCCTTTACTGTCTGGCCCAGAGTTCTGTGCGTAAGACAAACATCTCTTGGTGCCTGGGCTTGAATCCGGGACGCTCTGAGCTAAACAGACGCAGTCCCTCCCTATCTGCAGGAAGCTCCGGGCCCCGAGGAGGCAGCTAGGGGCTACAAAGATGCAGCCGGAAGACGTGGTGTCTGCTTCTGGGCCACAGGGAGAGGCACAGAAAAGAGAGTGATAGGTTTTCACGGGAGCTCGACAAGCCAAAAAAAAAAGAGAAATTGTGCATGGGAGGGCAAGCAGAAGCAACGAGGCTGCAGTGTGATCAGAGCTTCATCAGGTAGTTTAGAACTCACAGCCCGCGTGGTGCCCTCAGCTGCACATTTTGTCCTTAGCAGCTCCAGGAGGGGAGCATTCTTAATCTCTAACAGATGGGGCAGTTCAGGCTCGGACACGCTGAGGGCAGCCACATCCGGTGACTTCAGAGCTTAGGGCAGAGCTGTGCCCTAAGTCAGTCTACGTACCGTTAAAGCTCTTCACCCCGAGGCCACGGGGGAGCCTGGAAGGATGAGGGTCAGAGTTGTTACGTCAGTCCAGCGGGGTCAGAGTACCTGGTGTGACAGGGAGAGAGGCTGGGAGGCAGGAGCAACAGAGAGAGCTCCAGATCAGAGCTGAGGCAGCGGGCCCCGGGGAGGAGCCGAGATGCCCCTGATGTGTGTGGGAGGCAGCCCCGTGAACGGGATGGTTCTCCCTTGGTCCCGTGTCCAGCACGGCATGGAGTCCAGGCCAGCAACCTCCCCACTTTGTGCTGCGATGGGGAGACAGGATGGGCTCACAGAGGCCTACATGGTGTGAATTTATTTGATGGATACAGAGGAAGGGCCTTCCTCTTGTTTCTCTTCTCATCCTATGACTTAGGCCAAAAGCCCAGACACCCTTTCTTCTGTCTCCGCAGGCGAGGGTTTCTGAGGGACGTTGTGTGAGGGAGGTCACAGAGCCAGGGGCTCTGCGGATGGAGCCCGGTGACCCCATCACTATCATTGATGGCAGGTGAAGGCCTTATGTCCCCTAGGAGCTGTCCCACCCTCTTGACGCCGGGTCCGTCTCTTCATTTTCCTCTTTGAATGTTGGTCTTGTGGGTCTTTTCCTTTTCCCACTGTGCCCTATGCAGTCCTGCCCTCCCTGCTGGAGCCCTGCCTGCTCCACAGTGCCCTTTTGTGTGGGAGAGAGAAAGGCTTCCTTCCTCCAGGCAGATGTAGTCACAGGATACACGGCCTGACGGGATTCGGACTGAGACCAGCTGCGCTTTCCCCTTTTCCTCCATCCTCTTCCCACAGCCCGGACGCTGCAACCTGGAGGGGCCAGAACGGTCGCACGTTCAAAGCGGGCAGCTTTCCGGCTTCAGCAGTGGCACTGGCAGACTCGGGCTCAGCGCTCACCCACCCAGCCCACAGAGGTTCCCCCGCCCGCAGAGAGAGGTGCCGAGGAAGCCCAGATGGGTGAGGCGCTGGAAGGGTGGGGGACAGGGTTGCGTTGGAGGGACTGGCCAAGCACAGTGATGTCTCTGGAAGACTTGGGGGCCAGGAGTGAAAAGGGACTTGCCCCAGCTGGCGCCTTCCCTGGGGGAGGGGGTCTCAGCGTGTGAGACCCATTTCTTTTTGGAAGGAGGCCATGATGTGGGTGAGTGGGCGGGGAAGAACTGGATCGCTCTCTCACAGGGACAGGGAGAAGTCAAAGTTTCAGGAGCTGCCCCCGGCACAGAGAAGGAAGGAGCCTCTGCAGAGGATGAGGGGTGAGTGGCAGAGCCCAGGGGCCCAGGAGCAACCCTGCAGCTCCCCTTCCCGACCCTGACCCATACCCTTGACGTATAACTTCCTTCCTCCAAATTCCGTCTTGGGACAGACTGCCTATGTATTTGTTTTGTTCCTTGGGAGAGCGTTTCTCTGTGCAGCCCTGGCTGTTCTGGAACTCACTCTGTAGACCAGGCTGGCCTTGAACTCAGAGATCTGGCTGTCTCTGCCTCCTGAGTGATGGGATTAGAAGTGTGCACTAGCACCTCCTGGCATACTTTAAGACCTTAAGATTGGAGGTATCCCTGATTTCCCCACTGGACAGCATCTCCCGGCTCTGGCTCTCAGGGACTGTTCTTTGGGCTCCTAACTGCCTCGGTATAATTTGCATCCCTGTCCTGCTGTCCCATCTAACATACAGACACCCGAGAACGGGGCCAGCTAGCTTACCTGAATATTCCTACAAAATGACCCAGCCCAGTGCAGACAGACCCAGAGCAGGAAGGAGGGCCTCCTCTCAAGCCATTTCTTTCTCAACTCAAGGCATTTCCAAGAGTTTGGAGTCAGTTCTCTCTCTGGGGCCCCGACCCACAGGAGGCGGTTCAAGCCCTCCCGAACTTCGGCATACGAGAGCCTCCCAGGGGCCTCCACGCCCACCAGACCTGCCCCCTCGCCCACTTTTCGTCTCCAGCTCTTCTCAGCCCACCCAGCCCCACAAAGTACCGCCTCCCTGGCCCAGAGAACCCTCACACAACCACCGCACTGGAGTTCCCAGGGCCAGCAAAGCCACTGTCCCCTCTGGAGGCCCCTGGTCAGCAGACCCTGAGTGGCAGGGGAAGATTAAGGAGGTGAGCTCTCACTTAAATGACTTGCTGTTTGAGGGGCCTGTGGGTTGGGACGAGAGCTGAGCGAGGATTTATCCCCACAGGTAGAGCTGAGCGTCCACGGGGTCACCTACCAGGAGTGCCAGGTGGCGCTCAGAGCCGCTGGGGGGGATGTGGCCTCTGCCGTCCGGAGCCTCAAGGTAAACCTAGGCCCTCAGCAAGCTCCCCCGGCCTCCTGCTCTGCCCTCTAGTGGTCAGCTGCCCTCCCTCCACCCACACAGGTGGAGCAGCTCTTCCACCTCAGCGACCTGTCCAGAGCGGACTGTCTGCGCATCCTGCAGCGTCACCAGTGGGACCTGTCAGCAGCCAGCCGCTACGTCCTGGCCCGGCCCTGAGCTCTGCATCCTGGGGAGCGATGCCAGCGTGGAGCACCCGGTCCACGTCGGCCAGGCCTCAGCGTCCACACAGAACTGTGAGGTCTTGTCAGAGGCAGACTTGCACACCTAGGGAGACTGTACCTGCTGTGAGGAGGTGCAGGGAGTGTGTCGGGCTTCTGGGCCAGGCACCACTTCCTGCGAGCCCTGCTCCTTGGCCTCTGAGGCCTTAAGGACCTTTGACTGGACCGAGAAGGATGGAGTCTGCTCAGCCTCATGCATTCCCAATAGGACTTGAGCGGGAGAAGCTGTGGAGGGCCCCCACTCACCACAGACGGCAGCCAAGGAGCCGCACTGGACCGCAGGCAGCCCTCAGACCCGACGTCAGCTACCTCACTGGGCTCTGCGGGACGCCCTCCTAGATACCGACCCAGGGGCCACGGCCCCGATGGCTGTGGTTTGGTCCAGAGTCAGCGTGGATGCTGAAAACTGACTTTCTGACTCAAGGACCCCCTGCCCCTTAATCCAAGTAAAACAGATGATTGTCTTATTGGGACTGTAGCCCAGCGATAGCCCCCCCTTTGTCTTACCCCATCCCCAACCTCTCCCATCCCATACACCTTCCGAAGTTTAGAAAGTCTCCGAGTTTATATGAGTAACATACAAAGACACAGTCTCCTTCCTCCAGCGGGGGAAGGAAGGGGTTGACGGTTGAAGAAGGCACAGGGGAGCTGTAGAGAGCACCGGAAGGGCCCAGCATCTGCGGCTATTAGTGAGGAAGCAGGGTGCCCTCAGGGCGCCACACACTGAAGCGAAGGGAATCGGCTGGCTAACGTGTCTGCCATCTTTGGTGCTGCTTGCCTTTTATCCACAAGCCCTGGGTTCCAAAGGCCTCTTCCTGGGCAGAGGCCTCGGAGGAAGGCCAGGAGTGGGTAGAAAGTTTAGAAGCTAGTATTCCTGTGTGCATAGAGACTGCTGGGCCATGGCCAACAGGGCGGGAGGGTTTTCATACATGCTCTTCTGCAGGGCCGGGGGGAGGGGCGGGCCACAGCGGCTCCCGACAACTCAGCCACCCCACCAACGTTCGCTGTAGTGTATACCAAGGAAAGGGCTGCTTCAGGAGGGACAGGCGGCCAGGGCCGACGACCATCTTGCGTTCTGGCCGAGGTGATGGTCTCGTCCTGGGGTGGCTTCTAACTGGTGATGGCAGAGGGCCCAGCGCCTCCTCGCTTCTCGAAGAACATGTAGTCCTAAGGAACGGTCAGCGTCAGTGGCAGGTCTGGCCGGGGGTGGGGGCGGGTGGCCCGGCTGGGCTCAGCTCTGGGCTGACCCCTGCAGCCCACCATCCACGTCCCTAGCTGTCTAGCGAAGGGGCCCGGGACTGAACCAAGTTTCAGATAACAGGAAAGGAGAGGCAGGGAGGGGAGGGCAGGGCAGCCGACTCACAATGAGGAACGTGGCTCCCAGCAGCACGGCCTTCACCCTCACGTCGAGGTCTATCGGGAACTGGAGGCCGAAGTCGTCGGCGTCCGTGAGGGCCTCCCGGAGCAGCCCCCCCCACTCCTTGCTGATGCGGCCCACACTTCGGGATTCGTCCTTCGTCTTCACCTGTCGGGAGGGAAGGAGGACCCCCCTGGGGAAGAGGCCGCCAGCCTCCCTGGCCTCCCGCCTCCCCTACAATTGCATGTGTGAGCTGTGTAGACAGTTCTCTGTGAACCTGCCCAGGAGAGCTGGGTTCGCCTTTGACAGCAGGGAAATGAGATACTCTAGGTTACAGGTGCAAAGTGAAGATCAGGATTTAGATTCGCATCTGTTGCATTCCAAAGGTGTGACGCAACTGCGGGTCAGTGGTAAGTGGCCAGCCTAGCACAGGACCCCTGGCACCCGTGGTTGGGGGTGCCCTACACAGAGGAGCCTAGCTGAGAGGGCAAAGGCAGGTGTCAAAAATGCTCCCAAAACTGATTTTTTGGAGAGTCCTTCCCAGCCCTGCATAGGAGCCCCAGCTAGGGGCCCCAACCCTAGCAGACAGGTGCCAACAGGTGGCTCTCTGAGGCCAGCAGCAGCAAGGCCCGTGGAAGCGCTAACTCGGTGACCTGGCCCAGTGACGAGAACTGAAGTCATTTCCTTCTGCCTCCGGTGCATCCTCCTCCCTCTGCATCCTGCAGCTTCAGGAAACTTCTCACAGCCGGTCCCAGGCTCGGCGAGGCCGGCCGCGGCCCACTCGCGGTCCAGAGAGCGAGGCTCAAGACCGTGCCAAGGGCCACCGATTCCCTGAGACCTGCACCAGGGAGGGGATTCCCACGGAGAGCACTTCTCTCCTCTCCGACAGCGTCTTGGCACAGAAACTCCCTCTGACTAGCCAGGTGATTCACTTTTACAGGCAACCCTGGGTGAGGCCCTCTACGGCAAGAAACCTGTCCTCTCCCCCTCATCTGGACCGGGTCTTGGCCCCCAAGGAACTCAGAGCCCACGGGGGGCGAAGTGCTCCCCAAACCTCATTCCGAAATTCTCACCACTTGGGTTCTTCTGGCTGGGGGGATGGGTAGGAGGAGGCCTCAGGCAGGACGTCACCTGGACTCAGGTTGGATGAGTCATTTGGACTTCTAAGTTAGCAGGACAAGCCCAGGGTTAAATTAAGGGAGGGTCCATGCTTACAGACAGGCTCAGCAGCTACCCGGGTTCAGCCCTGGCTGGCCTAAGCAGTGAGGACGGCTAAGAGACAACAGTCCTCCACCTGACATCAGGCTGGCCCCTCCTCCAGGCTACATGGCTGTAGGGAACAGAGCCATGGCCCGAAGATGGTGACTTCTTTCCTCTTTCTGTCTTTTTCTTTTTTGGGTTGTTTCTGACAGGGTCCCTCTATATAGTCCTGGCTGTCCTGGAACTCACTCTGTAGACCAGGCTGGCCTCGAACTCAGGAACCCACCTGCCTCTGCCTCTCCAGTGCTGGGATTACAGGGGTGCTTTTGCAGGGTCACAAGGGTCACAGAACCATCTCATTTCTGATGGAAGAAACCAAAAGTGCACTAGGGTCACAACAGATTTGGAGTGATCAGTAGGGGTGAGGCCTCAGGCCTGCCATTAGCACTTTGTTTTCCTAGTTAGGTTGACGTCTTAGCTGAGTGATTGTGTGTGTGCGCACGTGTATGTGCGTGTGTGTGTGCGTGTGTGTGTGTTAGAACTCAGGTTGTCCGACTTGGAGGCAGGCACCTTTACGTCAAAGACACCTCATCAGCCCCTCTCGATCGGTGAAGGGCCTAGAACGACCCCCGTTACAATACCTCGAAGTTGGTGTCTGTGCCGCAGCCGCACGTCCAGCAAGGCCCCACCACCCGAAGGACCGTCTGGCGGTCGGCGTCAAGGATGGAGAACTTGGGAAGGAAGGGGTGCCAGGTCTGCAGCACGTGGCCGACGGTGGTGCCGGGCGGAGCCTGGACCTCCATCTGGGGAGGGCGATGAGGTGCTGTCAGGCCGGGGCGCCGGGCCGCAGCTCGCCACCAGCTCAGACCCTCACAGGCCTCCGCGCCTGCCCAGACCCCGCTCGGGGCCGCTCCCCGCCGTGCCCACCTCCTGCAGGCCACAGGAACAGCAGCCGCAGCGGAGCGGGCGGAGGAGGCGGAGCACCTCGCGGTCCCCGGGGTCGGCCAGGCGGACGCGCAGCGGCCGGCGGGCGCCGCAGCACAGACGGGCGCAGCAGTTACTCTCCTCAGCGGCCTGCGCCAGCTGCTGGCCGGTCCCCGAGCGCAGCTCATACCTGTTACAGGTCTCCCAGCCTAGGAAAGCTGTGAAGCGCGACAGGCTGAGGCCCAGGGCCTCTCCTGCCCCGAAGCTCACCACCGCTCGCTGCCCAGGAAGCCCCGCTCGCTCCTCTACTCACTTTCCACGCGTTCGGCCTTCTGATGGATCAGGATCTGATCAGTCTGTAGGGTTGGGAGCAGCGGGGACTTAGCCGTCGGCCCGAACGGAACAGCGGCTCTCCTCGCAGCCGCCCTCCCTCCCACTCACCTGCACTAGGAATTCGAGGCCAGAAGGCACCCCTGGCAGAGGCAAGAAGGGAGCAGGAGACCCCGGGCCCCCGGGGCCTGGCGAGGGGAAGAGAGCGAAGCCTGGCGCGGGGGCGGGCACCTGGGCAGGCACTGGGGCCTGCGCTGGTCCAGGATGCAGTGCGGGCTCCGGATACCCAGCTGTCACCGGGTAGGGGGGCGGGGGCGCAGGGGCATAGCCTTTGGGGGGCAAGTAGCCTGTAGGGGAGCAGGGGAACATTAGAAAGTCACCTGTGGCCTCATCCTCTTGTCCCTCAGCCCGAGGACCAGGAGCGCCCGCGGGAAACGTAGGAAGAGGCAGAGAACGATGGGGCGGGGGCCAGGGCGGCGGCGCCCCGGGAGGAAGGGAGGGCCCACGCAGCCAGTCTGAGCACATTCCTGGAGAATGTGTTCGACACCCGGCACCCAAGTTTGCGAGCGGGGGGTAACGGAGACCCCCAGCTAGCGCCCACGTACCTGCCATGGGAAGGGGAGGGGAGTCTCGGGCTGTGGGCGTCCCGGAGGCTTAGTTCTGGAGTGGGGACAGCCAGACAGACACAGACACAAAGACGGACAGGCAGAGACGGAGAGGCAGCTGTGCCCAGCGCGTGCCCAGGGTCTCTTGGGCGGCGCCTAGGACTCGGGGGAGAAACCGAAAGTGTCAGCGGGCGGGGCGGGGTACCTGGGACCCTGAATTTCCTTTGGGGCCCCAGGACCGCCCCCTCCCTTTGTTCTCCCATTTTCCCCGGAGACGGCTGTTGGCAGACGTCAGGGCAGAAGGACCTGCGGTCACACAGACGACCTGACCCCGAGGAAGGTCTCCCTGACCCCTCCACGGTCCGGCTCACCTGAAACCCCCAGATTTAGCCGGGGCGGGGGGAGCACGCACTCCGGGGCTCGCAGGCGCCGGCGTGGGCGGGCCCAGGCCTGGCCCCGCCCCCGGGCCGCCAGAGCCCCGCCCCCGGGGGCATCTGCGCAGAAAGCCGGCGCTTCTGCTCCCGGTGCGCCTCGCTCGCCCTGGTCCCGCCCCTTCCGCTCGGACCGCAGAGGCGTGGAGACCCGGGCCGTCCGCGGGGACTGCGGCCGTGTCCCCGGCGCCGCGCGGGGCCCGCCGCTCCCACTCCTGCCCGGCGTCCAGGGGTGGTTCGGCGTCCTCCCCGGCGCAGCGCTGACCCCGCTCGGTTCAGGCGCGCCCATCACACGCGTGACAGGCCGCCAGAAGGTATCAGCGATGACTGTGCGTGACGTGGGGCTCGGGGAGAGACGCTTACAACGGGACAGGCCCCCGTTCTCCTGCGTGGCGGCGGCACGCCCGTGTAGTGCCAGCACGCAGGAAGGGAGAGGCAGGAGGACAGCCACAGGTTTGAGGCCAGTCTGTTCTCCTAGGGAGTTCCAGACCTAATCAGGGCTACGGCCGCGAGACTGTCTCTGAAGACCCCCTCCCCCACAGGAGAAAGCGCAGCTTCAGGCAGGTGTGGGGGCTCTTGTCCGTAATTGCAGCACTTCGGAGACCACGAGTTCCAGGTCAGCTTGGGAGCGAGACGCTGTTAATAAAACAACGCCGGGCGGTGGTGGCCTCTGAGTTCGAGGCCAGCCTGGTCTAGGAAGGCAGCTCCAGGACAGCCAGGGCTACACAGAGAAACCCTGCCTCAAAAAATATAAAAAAAAAACCAAACCAAGCCAAAGCAAAACGAACAAACAGCCCAACACGTCTGCCTGGGTCTCACTTGTTACAGATTAATGCCGGGGATGCGATGCAGACAGGGAACTATTTTTTGTTGTACAGCTGAGGACCGCTGCATTAGAATCCAGGAGGCTGGAGGCAGGCAGAGGCAAGGAGGAGACTCTTGCCGAACTCTGGACATAGTGTGATGGGTTGGGGGCGGGGCAGTAGCGGTGGTGTGCTGTGCGTTGAGGAAACATGACTTCACTGTGGCTCAGAGGTGTAAGGAGACACATTTGGAAGTTGACTCAGCCCTGGCCTCCACAGCACAGACCCGCTCTGCTCTGCCCAGCCACTACTGCCTGCCCATCCAGGCCCTGGTTTCCTGTGTCCCGTTCTCCCTATTGACTGCTGTTCCTTTTCTTTTGGGGACCCAGCATGTGAGCTGAGTGTTAACAGAGTTCTAAACGAGCCCTTTCAGTGTGAGACATGTTTGCACTGCCTCCACACCACACGCATGCAGTGGTCAGGTGTCAGGTCCCCTAGAACTGGACTTTCAGAGAGTTGTGAGCTGCCGTGTGTGTTCTGGGAATCAAACCCAGGCCCTCCGGATGAGCAGCCAGGGCTTTGACCCGCTGGGCCATCTTGAGCTCCCCGAATAGGGATTTCTTGGTTTTAGAAGGTGATGGAGGAGAAGTCATGTCACAGCTCAGCCAATGTAACTTAAAACTACATAAGCAGAGCAACTTGGTCATTTCTTTTATTTGAAACAGGGTCTTGCAATGTTGCCCTGGATGTCCTGAAATTCACTGCGTAGCTCAGGTTAGCCTCCCATTCACAGAGATACATACCTGTCTCTCCTCCAGTGCTGGGGTTGAAGGCCCCTCACCACTGTGCCCAGCGGTGTTGTTCATTCCACTAACCCTGTCTACAAAACAACAAAACAAAAAGAAATCTGCCCCTGGCACAACGTTTAGGAACTGTTTCAACTCTGGTCTTATTAATAGGGTCCTACAGCTCACCCTCCCTGTGTGCACGTGTGTGTGGTGTGGGGAAGCCCATTTGAGAGTTAGGTGGCCCGACACTCAGCTGTGTCCCAGCCCTTGGTTTATCATATGCTTGCCCTACACAGAAGGCACTCGCAACCCAATCCTGTTCCCTCGACAACTCCACTGTGGCTTTAAGCCTGGAGAACCAAATCCTTGTCCCTATCTTTGCCTTGCGCTCCCTTCAAATTGCGCAGTCCACAGGAAATGCGTCAGCCCCAGTGAAAGCTTCAGTCCACACCACAGGCCTCTTCCTCTTGATCCCTGTCTCTTGCTCCCACCCGTGGGTTCCATTCGCATGCCCTGTGACACCGGAATTGTCCCGCTAATGCGTGCTTTTGCTCAGCATGGCCCTTAAACATTTTGGCAAGCCAAGCCTATTGCTCAGGTACTGTAGTCCCAAGTACCAGGGATATGGAAGCAAGAAGCTCAAGAGTCCAGAGTCATCCGTGGATGCACACGAGGAGACATGAGCTCACCTCAAAGGGTGATTTCAATAAGGATGGCTCCCAAGGGCTCATATAGTTGAATACCTAGCTCCCAGCTGGTGGTCCTGCTGGAGGCGGGGCTTCACATCACCTCCAGTTAGCTTTCCTCCTGGTGCGTGTTGATGGAGATGTGACCCCTCAGCTCCTGGCCCACTGCCTGCTGCCATACTACAGGGAGCATGGCAGAAATTCGAACAAACTCTTCTATAAATTGCCTTGGTCACGGTGTCTTTTTAAGATTTATTTATTATTTATACATCACTCCAGAAGGGGGCACCAGATCTCACTCTAGGTGGCTGTGAGTCACCATGTGAGTGCTGGAAATTGAACTCTGGACCTCTGGATTAGTAGCCAGTGCTCTGAACCTGAGCAATAGAAAAGTAACTAAGACACAAACCCAACAGAAGAAGCTGCAGCTCAGAGCGGGTGGGACAGCCTCACGGGTAGGAGCGCTGGCTGTGCAAGCCTGGGGACTCGAGTTTTATTCCCAGAGCCCATGCTTGAAGGAGGGAGCCAGCTCTAGAAATTTGTCCATTTACCTGCACACTACACACCCACACAAATACAACAATAATAAATTTAAAAAATGAAAGGGACCTGCAGCTTAGCAGAGGCTATGGTAGGAAACAGAAAGTCTTAAAAGTATGCAGATAAGCCAGGTGCGGCAGGAGGCAGACGCAGGCGGATCACTTACAGCCACCTGCACCCTCCATCCGGGGTTTCCTAGTTGGATGCCACACTGGTTACTCTTTTTTTCTTTCTTTTTCCCCTCTGTGTAGACTGGGCTGGCCTTGAACTCACAGCTCTGCCTGCCTTGGCCTCCCCAGGGCTGGGATGGCTTCTCTCAGCCTGTCTAGCTGTTCCTTTTGCCTGGACTACATTTCTCCCCTTTGGTCATGGTGGGTGGGCTGGAGACTCAGTGCTTGGGAGCACCGTCTGCTCTTCTAGAGGTCCTGAGTCCAATTCCCAGCACCCACATGGTGGCTCACAGCCATCTACCTGCTGCCCTCTGCTGGCCTGCAGGTGCACATGCAGTCAGAGCACTCCCGTGCTTAAAATAAATGTTTTAAAAGTAAAAACAAAACAATCCAGTTGTCACCATCCCGGGCCTAGACCACCTTGTCTTCTGTTCTGAGAGAGTCTTGTATAGCTTAACCTGGCCTCAGACTTGTGATCTCCAGCATCTTGTTTTCCAAGTACCTCACAGGCCACCACATCTAGCTTTGCTCTACAAAGCACAATTCGTGCAATATATCGAAGGTGCAGTTTCTTTATCCTTTTCATTTCAACGTATGCCCGTGTGGCAATGCTGGACGCCCAGCTACTAAAGTTACAGGCAGTTGTGGGCTGCAGTGTGGGTGCAGGGATTTGACTCTGGAAGAGCAGTCAGTGCTCTTAACTGCTGAGCCATCTCTCCAGCCCAAAGGTGCACACTTTCGTTTTCTGAAGGTGTGCACTCTGGAAAGTATGGCGTCTCCCTGAGTGGCGTTTTCAGTAATCCTGTTCAGTTCTGTCTCTCTTTTTGTCCTACTTCACTAGGACCTGCTTGGTGAGGCCTGCCCATCTACAGCCTTGGCAGGAACAGGAGCCACGGCCCGGCTGAAGAGGGATTCCTTCCCTTTGCACCCGACAGCCGTGGTCCTTGTGTGTTTAGTTGGTTTCTACTGCCAATAGGGAGCTCCATCAGGAAAGGCCACCATCTGCCCTGTTGGCCCTCAGTATTGGCACCTCAACACTGGCTTACTAAATGTTCCCTAAACACCTTTCAGTACTCTCCATCCTATGAGTGTCAGGCCTGCCTCGTGACTGTGTCAGCCACAAAGATCAGTGATGCCCAAACCCTTCCTCTTTCTACCTCAGCCTCTGTTCACCGAGTGTCCACACACATTTCCAATGTCCAACACATAGCTCTGTCCTCTGAGGCCCAGCATAGTTTGAAACCAATCACAGGCCTGTTCCGTTTGGCCTTGCGCTCACTTCTAGATTATGTGGGTATGTAACACATTTGTTTCACCAGCTGGAGACCTTCGTAAAGGGTGCCCTGGACTAGCAGGGCTAAACCTTACCACCCTCTGGTTACCCAAATTGTAATGAAGGTGGGCGCACACACCTTCAATTCCAGCAGTCGGGACATATACCTCAACAAAAGAGAAACTGCCTAACATTTCCATGGCTTTTTGTTTTGTTTTTTGAGACAAGGTTTCTCTGTGTAGCCCTGGCTGTCCTGGACTCACTTTGTCTCCCAAGTGCTGGGATTTCAGGCACACCACACCCCATTTCCAAGGTATCAATCCTATCCACTGGAATAAGCATTCCAATGAGCTCCATGAATAAAATTACTAAAATCCACATTCCCACGTGCTCCTTAGATAATCTAATGTGTTCTGTATGAGTCCTGTGCACCATTGCCACACCTTGTAAAAAGCAGAATTCCATTACTAGGGCTTATTTTTAAGTCAGAAATGGGAAGAATTCAAAGGTTGCCTCTCTACCCTTCCTTGCTCAAGGTTAGATAAGTGAAGGCTGCAAAGTTCTTTATGTGCCTTTTTATTTCTTTTCTGCTTCAACACCCCCTCGCCCCATATACTCTGCGTCCGATTACCAGAAAGGCCAGGACTGGGCAGTTAAACAAAAGACCTCAAAAAGCCAAGGCAAGCCAGCCCAAGATTAGCAAGCTGCCTCCAACAGGACCCGCATTCTGGATGCTAGTGTCTCCACTCAGAGCCTGGTAGTAAAAGCTCGTGCAGAATAAGGTAGTTCCAGAGGCTAGCAGTAACCCCGCCTGAAAGATGGAGAACAGAACATAGGATTTTAAGAACAGAGCAGTCTGACGGAGTGGAGAGGGTTTGATCAGGGTTAGGTAAAAGGACTGATTACCCAGAGGGGCTTTCTGCAAAGGGGTACCCCTAAGAGGGCCAGGCTGTGCAAAAAGTGGTGTTTGTTGGCCTTGTCAAAGAGCTGAAAGAAAAAGAGGAGAGGTTTTCTAAGCAACCCAGGAGCCCAGGAACCTGAAGTCGTTCACAGGACGGAAACCCAATCCCAGCACTTCCGCCTCTGAGGCCCCAGTTTGCTACGGCCCCGCGTGCCCAAAGCCACAGGTTTGCTGTCCTTGCCGCTCTAGGGGCCTGCGCTTCGCTGCCTTCCCATTCACCTCCCCAACCTCTACTTTCAACATCCCAACCCCAGCCCAGTTTAAGGACACCCAGACACTGCGCCCGCTGTCCCCAGTCCCGGAGCCATTACTTCACCTCCTTCCCGTAAGCATCCGGAAACTGGGCGCCTGTGGAGAGAAGCAAAAGTTATCAGACGCGTGTTAACGCTGACCGCCCCAAGCCCTGGGGGATCACGCGGACACTGGTGCAAGGGGGCATCCCCGGAAGCCTCCGACTGCTGGAAACACGTCGAGTGGGAGCGAGAAGCCTCTGGACCCACCGACAAACCTGACGCTTCGGGCTCCAAGGGATCTCTACTCCCTAAGAGACAGCGCGCTCCCTCTAGGCCCCTCCCCGCACCAGACCCCAAAGATCGCCCCAGCCCGGTTGCACCCCCCGTCCCCTGACCGTGTGCCCCGTAGGAGGCCAAACCCAAGGCCCCAGCTCCGGACAAGGCACCCAGGCGGCGGAACGCAGCCCCTACCCGGGCCATGGCTGTGGGTGGTCACGCGCGGAGCCAACACCGCCCTGGCCACCCAAGAAGCCAGCCAATCCCGGCCGCCCGTGCAAATAAGGTGCAAAGGTGCCCAATCGGGGCTGTGCTCATTTCAGCGCCCCGGTCCCCTCCACGGGCCTTTGTAAAACTTCTGCTGAATGGAGAAGATGCCTGGCGGGCGGAGAAAGTGGGACCAATTAGGAGCGGAGGAGCGGAGCGGGAGGAGGCGGGGTCGAGGGCGGGACCAGAGGATTTGCGTCACGGATTGGCCCACTTTCCGAGCCGCTCGCCTCTCCGACACCCCGACCCTACACCTCCAGCTAATTTGCAAAGATGTGGGTCCCCACACAAGGTCCGCCCCCTTCCCCACAGGCTCCTCCCGTTCAGCTTCAGACCAGACGCACTCCTCCAAAGGGGCGGGCCCACGGGCTCCAGGCCCCACCCACTGCCCGCGGCCCCGCCCCCGCGGGAAGGCCCCGCCCCCGCGCCCGAGGCCCCGCCCTCTTCGCGGGCTGCCCTGCCCTCCACAGTCGAGAGGCTCTCCCCCTCGCCGGCCCCGAGGAGCCCAGGGTGGGCGACCGGTGGGGGCGCGGGTGCTCGCCCTGCTCGCGCTCCCGCGTCCGTCCGTCCGTCCGTCCACTCCCGCCCTCCGCTGCCTTCAGCCCCCCCACACTCCGGAGGGCGGGTGGGCAGGCTGGTGCGAGCGAGGGGTGTGCGCCGCTCTCTCGGCAGGGGGCGGGGGAGGCGGCCGCGCGGTGACGCGCGGGGCTGCTGCGGCTGCTCCGCCGGCGGATCATCACTCTCGGGCTGGGATGGACGCGGGGCGGGCGGGCCCTGGCGCGCAGAGCCGGGAGTCCGGGCCTCCTGGCCGCTGAGCATTCCCCAAAGGCGCCTCTGGCCCTGGCCGGCCTTCCTAGGAGCCGCACCGACCTCTCCTCGAGGCTCGGGACTCGGCCCCCGCCCTCTTCTGACTCCCCGGATCTCCCTCTCCCGCCCGCCCTCGGGATCGACTAGATCCCTCCCCCTCCCTGAGGATTCCGGCTGGATCCCTGCCCCTGCACCGCGGATTCTGCGCTCCGGGGCCCCGGGCCCCTGGGGATTGCCGTGGACTCCTCCTCCAGCACCCGATCCCTTAGGATCTTCCGCCTGGACCGCCTCCCGGTCCCTCGAAGCCGGCCCCGAGAGCCAGTGGATCTCCAATCCAGTCCTGTCCCGTTGCTCCCTCTTGGCTCAGCCTTCCCCACTGCGGGGTTCCCTGATCTTGAGCTCCCTCTGACCCCATCCCCTAGCTCTCCTTTTCCTGGGGATCGACTGGATCCCGGCCCCGCCCCCCGGGGCTGGGGCGATCCCCCTCCCCCGCCGGGTGAGGCGCTGCAGGCGGGGGCTGGGCCTGCGGGGCCGCGGGGGCTCAGAGGCCGCCGCCCCCCTTCTGAAGCCCGTCCGCCCCCCACTCGGAGCCCTGGATGGAGGCACCACGGCCCCAGGGCTGATCCAGGTAGGAGCTAAGCCCAGGCTGGGCGGAGGGGGCTGCGCGGCGGTCCATTGGGGTCTTCCTCTTCCCATATGCCTCCCTGCGCCTGGTTCCCCCCAGCCTGCTCTGTCTGCGTGTCTCCGCCTAGGGATGCTCTCGCCGTGTCTCTGCGTCTTGGTCTCTTTGTCTCTGCCTCTCTCCAGCCCATGAATGATCCTTTGAATGGGCCCACAGACCCCGTGTGTTCGCATCCCCCCCTCCCCCTCCTCCTCCCCTTCCCGGCCAAGCCATTTTCCCCACTGCAGGAAGGGGGGGGGGCTGCGGCCTGAGCCCCCGTCCCTCAGCTCTCCCCGGTTGGGGGAGTCAGGCCTGGGCTGGAATGGAAGCGCAAGGCAGAGGGATCGGGAGGAGGAGAGCAAGATGTGGCAGACAGAGATGGAGAGAGAAAATGGGGGAGGGAGGGAGAGAGAGAGAAAGAGAGAGAGAGAGAGAGAGAGAGAGAGCGCAAAAGCACTTGAGGGAGAAAATCAGAGAAGGTATTTGGAGGAGAGAGAGATGGGAAACACCAAGGAGACAGAAATGAGAGAAGACGGAGGGGGTGAGCTGAAGGCAAAAGCTGGAGCAAGCCGCTGAAGGCCAAGGAGTGATGCTCTGAGGGACCCCGAGCGCGGAGAAAGATGGGGGATGGCTCTGGTGGGAGGGGAAGAGAGACAAGCTAGTTGGAGGAGAGGAGGCCGGGGCCTAAAGTACCTTAAGGGAAGGGGCTGAGGCAGGCCGTGTCGGGGAGGGAGAGGAGACAGCCAGGCCCGGCCTGGTGTAGGGAGAGGGGACCTCAGCCGGTGGGGGAGCAGAAGCGGAAGGACCTGAGAAGGGGGAGTGCATGACTGGGTGTGAGGGGTGAGGACTCCTGTGTCCTCAGCTCTGGAATAAATTGACACCTGCAGAGAGCCACCGCGAGGCTGGCGCTGGCTCGGAAAAACCTGGCGTCAGCAGTCGGCCCTGGAGGGGGGGCCCTGGGGGGGCTTGCTGAAATGACCCGGTGTCTGCCCTGCCTACCTCTTCTCTGGTCCTGCCCCTGCTGTCCGAGCACCTAGGGGTCCCAGCAGTAATACCGGAGGGGAGGGGAGGGGGGCGGCGGGCTAACGGAAGGGATGGCCCGAGAAGAAACCTGGGATTTGCCCCAGGACACAGGTCAAAGCTGTGCAGAGGAGACCCCAGATGGGGCCAGAGGCCGGCCAAGATTATGCGAGGGGGTGTCAGCAGGCTTATCGAGAGGCCCGCCTCAGTATAGCTTCTCCCCTACCCCAACCTCCGGGGGAGACCTGGCCAGTAGGGTTAGGCTCTGACAGACCAAGCAGGATGAGGGGGTAGAGGGAGCATGTCTTTTAGGGTTCTCTGTTCTAGACTCTCCTTCCCTCACATCGTCTTCTTCCTCTCTGCTAAGACTGGGTTGAGACTAGCATTCTGGCTTATGCCTCATCCTCCCTCCCATGGCCTGACTGGACCCTGCAACCAAGCAAGCCCCTTCCCCTCTTCCTCTAGACCACCCCCCTCCAGGGTTAGAGCTGCAGCCCGTTGCCGAGGTAACATTGCGGGGCAGCATCCTGTCGCCCAGCAACCGGCTGCAGGATCATGCATCTGTCCCTGGCTTTGCCCCTTAAGCATCCCCTCCTCACTCTAGCCCCTGGCTCCAGGCACCCCCAACTTCTAAGGGAAGACGTGGACGGGGCTGGGGAGAAAGGGGTTCCTAAGTGTACAAACCCTCCGGGAACGGTCTGCCGATGGGGACAGAGGTACTGAGGTTTGCTCGGTCCTCAAAAGGCCCAGAGTCTGGCCTGGGGTGGGGGTTCAGTGGCATGAAATTACAGCTCAGGAGTAATTAACACGTATAAACAAACCCGCCACTTCCTGCTAATTAATGACTTGGTATTTTTATTTTCTCTTCCCTGTCTATCTCGTTCTCTCCCAGGGCAGTGGGGCCTGGGGCTCCCCAGCCTGCCTGGGAGGGATAGAGGCAGGAGAGGGGCACAGAGTCTAGGAAGCTGACCCTCCCTCCTCTGACCCACCCCCAGCTTGGGTCGCTGCGGGGGGGTGGGGTAGGTGTCAGGGGGCTTGTGGGTGGAAGGAAGGGGGACTTGATCTGAAATTCATGCCACTAACAGTTGTCTCTTGTTCCCCCCTTTCTGTCCTCTCCATCCAATTTCCCTCCCCTTCTCCCTCCTCTCCGTATTTTTCTGTCTGTCTGTTTGTCTGTATCTTGCACACCCTGTCCGGGCCCCCACCCTCCCCTTCACCCGGGCAGGGCGGGCCTGCCTGCACCTTCTCCTGCCTTCTTCCCCTTCCCCACCCCTTAACCCCTCCATGGAGAGGAACAGACGCCTCTTCCGTCCCTTCTAGCCCAGGTCCCTACCCGTCCCCCTCCTCCTTCCTTTCCCCCGCCCCCTCCTCCCTCCTGGGGCGAGGGGGGCCTCCCTCCCTCTCCCCCCCTTCTCTCTCTCTCCGAGGGGGGGGTCAGGGGAGGGAGGGGGGGTCCCCCGATCAGCATGTGGCTCCTGGCGTTGTGTCTGGTGGGGCTGGCTGGGGCTCAACGGGGAGGAGGGGGTCCCGGCGGCGGCGCCCCGGGCGGCCCGGGCCTGGGCCTCGGCAGCCTCGGGGAGGAGCGCTTCCCGGTGGTGAGCACGGCCTACGGCCGAGTGCGCGGCGTGCGGCGGGAGCTCAACAACGAGATCCTGGGCCCGGTCGTGCAGTTCTTGGGCGTGCCCTACGCCACGCCGCCCCTGGGCGCCCGCCGCTTCCAGCCGCCTGAGGCGCCGGCCTCGTGGCCCGGCGTGCGCAACGCCACCACCCTGCCGCCCGCCTGCCCGCAGAACCTGCACGGGGCGCTCCCGGCCATCATGCTGCCTGTGTGGTTCACGGACAACCTGGAGGCGGCCGCCACCTACGTGCAGAACCAGAGCGAGGACTGCCTGTACCTCAACCTCTACGTTCCCACCGAGGACGGTAAGGGCACGGGCACCAGGCCGGGCATCCCGGCCTGCAGCCCACAAACGCGCACGCAGACCCTCAAGCACAGGGCCCGCTCTTGCCCCTAGGCCGGGCAGCGGGGCCACGGAGGGCCCCGCGCCTCCGAGGTAAGGGTGCCTGCTGACCAGCCGGTCCTCGGAACGCGCCGCCAGTAGCCTCTTCCACAGCAGAAACTTTGTGCCCTAGGAGGAGGGGTGGCTAGCATTAGGCCAGCCTCACCCACGCTCCCCACAGAGAGGCACACGGAGCCTGCCGGTGCTGCCGCTGGTGCTCGGCGAGCGGGCCACCGCCGGGGTCGCCCGGCCCGCCCCTCACCCCGTCCCCATGCCTTCGCTCCCACCACTTACACTCTGCCCCGGCCTCGGCCACCTGCCCTGACTTCTGTCCGTGGCACCTGTCAGTCCGCCCCTAGCCGAGTGCCAGCATCCCTGGAGAGTCAGAGAAGCTTCTCAGCAGGGCCCTTCCACTCCCAGCCCCGAAGTCCAGGGGAACACCCTCCGTGGGGTGCTCCCCACTCACCAGCCCTGTGCACACCAGGATTAATCAGAACTTCCTCTACCTACCACAGCAGATTCCAGGCACCCCCCCCAAAAAAAAAACAGCATCGCAAGCAGCACCCCGCACTACCCTTCTGACATACTAGCTCACCACCCCGCCATATTGTCCGCCCCCTCAAGCAGGCCGGGTAACCAGACGACCCTGACGATCCTGCAGGTCCACACTGTGTCCCCAAGTTCCACAGTGGCTGTCAGCTGCCTCGAGTGGCCGCTCGCCCAGCTGGCCACGTGCCCTTCCCGGGGTGCACGACCCCCTGCTCTCACAGGCCCCAGGTCTCAGGGACCCTGCATGCAGGCTCTGTGCTCTGCCCACACGTGCCTTTCAAACCCACATAACCCTGCAGGCAGACCCCAGGCCTCCGTGGGCTCCTCACGCCACCCCCTGCTACCTGCAGGTCACCCTGCTGAAGGGTCCAGCACTCACACCTACCTTGCACCAAGATCCCCTATGCCAACCGCAGACTGCCTCACACACCTCAACCTGCTGGGGTCCGTCCTAGGAGCCCACACGGACCACCTGCTGCTGCGGTCCAGCCCTGCATTCTAGCTGACCACCACTGACTAGGCACCCACCAGACCTGGCTGCCTCCCCACCTAGCCCCGCATCCTTCAGGGTTCTTCACCTTCAGAGCTCCCTTAGTGCTGTCTCACCTCAGCCTACTACTTGTGGACTCTCCATCACCGTGTGTGTGTGTGTGTGTGTGTGTGTGTGTGTGTGGTCTTTTGAGACAGGGTCTCCCTCTGTAGCTTAGGCTGGTCTAGAACTCACTCTGAAACCCAGGCTGTCCTTGAACTTTGGATAATCCTGCTTTAGCCTCCTGATTGGGGGGGGGTTACCGGCATCAACCGCCATGCTCAGTGACACCTGTGCTTTCCCACAGGCTGCCCCCCAGGTCTCCCTCGTGGGAGCTTTCTCCTCACTCGTGTGTGAACCACCTAACACCTGTCACTGCTGGGCTGTCCACACGTGGTCTCTTCCCTGCCTCCACACTGCTCACTCCACACCTTCTGTATTTTTAACCACTGCATATTGCAGGCCTGACTGGGGCCTGACACATCCGGGTGACCTCACTAGATCTTCACACCAGCTCTGAGAGGAAGTGGTTGACTCTGACACACACACACACACACACACACACACACATGCACTCGAGTGTCCGTGTGTGCACACACACACACACACACTTCATAGTCTCAAGGTCATGGATATTCCTATGACTTCATCCCAGTCCATCTCCAGCTCACAAACTAGCGGCCCTGTTCCCAGTGGACCAAGTGGATCATCGTGGTCAGTTAGTGCTAGCCCGAGCCTCGGTGGCCCGTCCCTTCCTGAGCTTTGGGGCACACCAGTCAGCCTGGGGAGCTCCCTGACACTGTGGGTCTCCGCTTGCCCCTGACCAACCCAAATCTAAAAGGAGTCTGGCACCAGCCTCTGAGCTCTGCCTGCCACTTCCTGGCCTCTGGCCCACTGTGCCTGAATCACCTCACCTGCCTCGCGTCAGGTGCGCCACACCTGCTTGTGTATCAGACTGGCCCAAGGCAGTTTCCTGCCTGCTGTTGGCAGAATGACCACCTCAGGAGGGGAGGAGCGCTCTTGACTCTTTAGCAGGGACCTAGGGTGGGGGCTGGTGACTGAGGGAAGTCACAGTTTGGTGGGGAGGAGAGGAGGCCTGGGCAAGGGCCGAGGTTGGCGGGCGTGGAGGGCTAAGCTGGAGTGGAGGGCAAGACCTGATGACCCTTCCCTGCTTTCCCCGCACTGGGGAAATGGGGTGAGAAGCCAGGCCCGGAGGGGACGGAAGAGATACTCTGGGGGCGAGGCTGGCAGGTGGGCAGCCCTGGCTGACCTACCCATAGCCCTTCAGCCGGCAGCAGAGGGCTCCTGGAGGCAGGGAGCAGTGGGGTGGGCGCCCCAGACCCAGCTTGCCTTCGACCTCCAGGGTTACTTCAGAGGGAAGCAGTTTTTTTCTGCGCAGCCATAGCACGTGGCTGGCCCTGAGGCGGCCTGGGTGGCGGGCTGGCCTTGGAGTCCCTAGGCTTCACCCCACCCCTAACACGACTGCACTTTCAGCAAGTAGCAAACACCCCCAAAGCCAAAGCCTTTCCAGAAAGCACTGTCTGACGACAGCCTCAGCCACTCACGCACCCCACCCCTGAAACCCACCTTCTCTCTGGGGCACGACTTTTTCTGGGGAGGGGAAAATTGGGTTGTAGAAACGTTTTTCTCTTTTCTTGGTTTCTTTTTCTTGCAAACAAATTTTGCTTTTTTTGGCTTATTTTTTCTGCCTCTCCCCACCCTCCCCTTTTCTGCTTTCTCTCCTCCCCTCCCCATCTACCACCTCCCCTGACCCCATCTTTCCCCACAAAATTGTCCTTTTTTCTCTGTTTTGTGTTCCCGGTCTTAGGTCCGCTCACAAAAAAACGTGACGAGGCGACGCTCAATCCGCCAGACACAGGTAGATTTAAAAATCCCGCTGGTGCATGTGGTTGCTTTGGAGAGAACTCTGATGCCCTAACTAAATGTCCCCACAGCCCGAAAGGCCCCTCAGCCGTCCCCCCCAACTAAAAATGAAAAAGAAAAGAAAAAAAAATAATGATTGGAGAAAAGAATTATGAAAACTTCAAACAGAATTTGAACAATGTTGGCCCCAATAGTTGTTAACCTACAGGAAAAGCTAGCCATGGTGAAAAGGAGGTGTAAAAAGGAAAAGGAATTGAATTGCCAGAAAAAAAAAATGGATAAAATGTTGAGACTTTGAAAAAAATCTGGACGCTTTTGCAACATGTGAAATGTACCATTTGAAAAAAAAAATTAATTGGAAGCAAAATAATATTTGAAAAAATTGACAAATTTATGGCATTAGTCAAAACATTAGAAACCTGCTACAATTTCTAACCAAAAGCCTGTCAGATTTAAAAAAAAAAAATTGTAAACATCTGAAGTAAATCAAAGAGTTTGAAACAAATTTAAAACAGGGCCCAATATCTTGAAGTTTCACCACAAAAATTTTGAAATAATGCAAAGAATTTTTTTCTTGTTTTCTTTTTTTCCCAAATGGAGCTTTTTGTTTTTTCTTTTCTTGTTGAATCTGCCCCAGGAGCTTCTTGCTTTTTGGTTGTTGTTTTTTTCTTTCTTTGTTCTTTCTTGATCCTGGTTTTTGTTGTTGGTTTTGAATTCTTGTTGCCCCTGCCCGTCTTCCTGCTCCTTCCCTTTCTAACTCTACCCCCACCACACTGGGCGAGGGCCTGAGGGAGGGTGGGAGAGAAGGAGGACATTAGGACAGGACCCTGGAAGGAAGGCCATGGCAGCCCACCCGCCTGAGATGTCCGTAAAGTTAGGGCTGAAAGGGACGCAGGCTCTCGGGGGTGGGCCTAGAGACAACTCTGGCTGACAAGCCCGGAGACTGGGGGAGAGCTCGGAAGCAGGAGGCAGAAAGGCAGGCTGGAGGGCGGGGCAGGGCATGTCTGACCATGTGCAGGGTGAGGAGGTGGCACGGTGCTGGGTGCCAGCTGCAGAGGCCAGAGCCTGGCTTCCATGGCAGGGTTAGACAAGAGCTCTGCCGCTCAGCCAGAGCCTGCTAAGCGTGACAAGAGGCGCTGACTCCAACTCTGCTGTCCTAGGGCAGCAGTGGGGAGGCTAGTCTTGAGGACCCTGACCAGCTCTCCCAGACTCCCACCCACCTCCTTAGATATTTTCACTCCTCCATCCAGCGCAGAGCTCCGTGGCCTGCTGCTGTGGCCGCTATCTAAAGGATTCTTTTGGAACAGGGCAGGAGGGCGCCCCTGCAGGCCAGGCCAGTTTGGAGGGCGGAGTGTCCAAGACTCAGCTTTACCCTGCCTTCTTTAAGCAGCCTCTTTCCCACCCTGCCTCCTCCTGCCACAGTAATTAGGCTGGGGGTTGCCATGGTAACTGGGGAGGTGACCTAGAAAGGAATTAGGGCGGGGAGGAGACCAAGCCCCCAGGGACCCTAGGGCCTGGCACCCCTCACCCACAGACTAGGGTGCCATGTGGAGCCGGGGCCCAAGGCTGAATCTGAGGAGGTGCCGGCCTTAGCCCAGTCTTCCCGGGAGCAGGAAGGAGGCTTGCTTTGTGTGTGGAGGGTCCCTGGCTCCAGCAGCAGCCCTGAGGAGGGTCACTTCCTGCCCTTGGCCTCTGTTGGGCTTCTTGGAAAGTGTGCCCAACATTTGATGAGGTGCTTGGAGTCATGCTGGCCAGTGAGGAGGAGGGGCCTTCCTCCAGGGTTAGCTGGGGAGGGGGGGAGGGAGGGGAATCCGGTCTTGCCCCCCCGCCAGGGATAGAAGTGACAAGTGCCCCGAGCTCCAGGCTGGTCCTCGGAAGGCCTGGGAGCTCCACAGTGCTGCTTCTGGTCTGACTGTGCCCTTGTCCCTGATCTCCTGGCCTGCCTGCCATCCCCGCCCGCACAGATATCCGGGACTCCGGGAAGAAGCCCGTGATGCTGTTTCTCCACGGAGGCTCCTACATGGAGGGCACGGGGAACATGTTTGACGGTTCCGTCCTGGCTGCCTACGGCAACGTCATCGTGGCCACCCTCAACTACCGCCTCGGGGTGCTCGGTGAGGGCGGCAGCCCACTCGTGGGAGGGCGAAGTCCTGGTGGGCAGAGTCCTCCCGGTGGAGGACACCGCATGGGCTCCCCGTGCACGGAGCTCCGGGCAGAGGGAGCAGGCTGCAGTGGCCCCTCAGGAAGCCCCTTCTTCTGCCCCCAGGTTTCCTCAGCACTGGTGACCAGGCTGCAAAAGGCAACTATGGCCTCCTGGACCAGATCCAGGCCCTGCGCTGGCTCAGTGAAAACATCGCCCACTTCGGAGGCGACCCTGAGCGCATCACCATCTTTGGGTCTGGCGCGGGGGCCTCCTGTGTCAACCTGCTGATCCTCTCCCACCACTCAGAAGGTACCAGCAGCCCCTCGGCCTGCCTTCCCTTCGCGGCACTCGGGCCCTGACGCAGCCGAGCCTGAGGTCCGCCTGTCCCACCAGGACTGTTCCAGAAGGCCATCGCTCAGAGTGGCACTGCCATCTCCAGCTGGTCTGTCAACTACCAGCCGCTCAAGTACACGCGGCTGCTGGCAGCCAAGGTGGGCTGCGACCGGGAGGACAGCACGGAGGCCGTGGAGTGTCTGCGCAGGAAGTCTTCCCGGGAGCTCGTGGACCAGGACGTGCAGCCTGCCCGGTATGGCGGTGGGGGAGGGCTGGGGCCAGCCTCTACTTCCCCCGCTGGTCCCGGGAGGCCGAGGTGAGAGGTCCCCGCGGGCAGTCTGAGGCCGAGGAGAAGTGGGGTTCAGTCCTTAGCAGCCCCCTTGGCGGAGGTCGCCCCGGCGCGTGGTCCCAGCACAGGCTTCCCCCAGTGCTCTGGGGGAAGGTCCAGAGAGGCCGGGGCCAGCCCCGCGGTGGTGAGACCCCCTTCTCCACAGCTACCACATTGCCTTCGGGCCCGTGGTGGACGGCGACGTGGTCCCGGACGACCCCGAGATCCTCATGCAGCAGGGGGAGTTCCTCAACTACGACATGCTCATCGGCGTCAACCAGGGCGAGGGCCTCAAGTTCGTGGAGGACTCGGCGGAGGCGGAGGACGGCGTCTCCGCCAGCGCCTTCGACTTCACCGTCTCCAACTTCGTGGACAACTTGTACGGGTACCCCGAGGGCAAGGACGTGCTCCGGGAGACCATCAAGTTCATGTACACGGACTGGGCCGACCGCGACAACGGCGAGATGAGGCGCAAGACGCTGCTGGCGCTCTTCACCGACCACCAGTGGGTGGCGCCCGCCGTGGCCACGGCCAAGCTCCACGCCGACTACCAGTCCCCCGTCTACTTCTACACCTTCTACCACCACTGCCAGGCGGAGGGCCGGCCCGAGTGGGCGGACGCTGCCCACGGGGACGAGCTGCCCTATGTCTTCGGCGTGCCCATGGTGGGCGCCACGGACCTCTTCCCCTGCAACTTCTCCAAGAATGACGTCATGCTCAGCGCCGTGGTCATGACCTACTGGACCAACTTCGCCAAGACCGGGTGAGGGCCCGAGGGCCTCGTGGGGCTGGGGGCGCCCCCGTGGGTCCAGGTCCCCGCCTCCCGCACAGGGCCGTCTCCCTCTTCGTGCCAGGCGCTGAGGGTTGGAGGAGACGCCCTGTGTTTCCGGGGGTGGGCGTTCCAGGTGGCTCTGTGTGACTAGTGTCCGGCCACCCCGGCCAGCATCTCGCTATAGGGTCTGTCTGTCTGTCTGTCTGTCGCTGCCGTGTGTCTCTTTCCTCAAATCCACTGACTTCTCCGCCCTCTTTGGTCTCTGTTTCTTGGCTGCCGTCACGGGGACTATCCTCCTATCCCTGGCTGGCTGGCTCTCCATTTCTGTCCCTTTCCACCTCAGCTGAGTCACTGGGTCTCCAAACTTCATCTCTGCACTCTCTTTATGTGATGTTCGGTTTGTCTGTCCTGCTCTGTGTCTCCTTCTCCTCCCCCCGCCCCCGTCTCTGTCTCTCTGGCGCTGTCTGTCTCTCTGTCTCTGTCTCTCTCCCTCTCTCAGGGCCTCACCCTTTCTTCTGGCCCAGGCCAACCCTTTCTTCTGCCGCTTAAGCGCTGGGGTTGTGGGCATGCCCAACCTTTTCTAGCTTTAGATGTTTTCGGTCTCTGCCCTCCCTGGCGTCACCCTCACTCCGTTCCTTGCCCTCCCGTGCCCACAGTGACCCCAACCAGCCCGTGCCGCAGGACACCAAGTTCATCCACACCAAGCCCAACCGCTTTGAAGAGGTGGTTTGGAGCAAGTTCAACAGCAAGGAGAAGCAGTACCTGCACATCGGCCTGAAGCCGCGCGTGCGCGACAACTACCGCGCCAACAAGGTGGCCTTCTGGCTGGAGCTGGTGCCGCACCTGCACAACCTGCACACAGAGCTCTTCACCACCACCACGCGCCTGCCGCCCTATGCCACGCGCTGGCCGCCCCGCACACCCGGCCCGGGCACCTCGGGCACGCGCCGCCCGCCCCCACCCGCCACCCTGCCGCCTGAGTCTGACGTGGACCCGGGCCCCAGGGCCTACGACCGCTTCCCCGGGGACTCGCGGGACTACTCCACCGAGCTGAGCGTCACCGTGGCTGTGGGGGCCTCGCTCCTCTTCCTCAACATCCTTGCCTTTGCCGCCCTCTACTACAAGCGGGACCGGCGACAGGAGCTGCGCTGCCGGCGGCTTAGCCCGCCGGGAGGCTCGGGCACGGGGGTGCCCGGCGGGGGCCCCCTGCTGCCCACTGCTGGCCGCGAGCTCCCCCCCGAGGAGGAGCTGGTGTCACTGCAGCTGAAGCGGGGCGGAGGCGTTGGCGCGGACCCTGCGGAGGCCCTGCGCCCTGCCTGTCCACCCGACTATACCCTGGCCTTGCGCCGGGCACCGGACGATGTGCCTCTCTTGGCCCCGGGCGCCCTGACCCTGCTGCCCAGCGGCCTGGGGCCCCCGCCTCCGCCCCCACCTCCCTCTCTCCATCCCTTCGGGCCCTTCCCACCGCCTCCCCCAACCGCTACCAGCCACAACAACACGCTACCCCACCCCCACTCCACCACGCGGGTATAGGGGGTGGCTGGGGAGGCCGACCTCCCAGCCCTCCCCAGCCCAGGCCACTTGAAGGCAGGGAGGACTTGGCACCCGGCCTTTCCCTGTGATTTGTCGACTGTCGTGGAGCAGAGATAAGGTGGACATGGGATTTGTCACCGAGATGCGCGTTTTTCCCACGCAGAGGCCCGTTCCCTCCTCAGGACCTGGGCCTTTGAACACCGGGGGGGTGTTTTTTGCCCTCCATTTGGGACACCCGTCTTTGGAGTGTGGAAATGTGGAGGTCTTTTTTTCCCCCACATGGAGGTGTGCGGGGGTTCTCCCATGTGCAGGGTGAGGTGGTTTGTTTGTTTGTTTGTTTTTGTTTTTTTCTTTTTTTTTTTTTTTTTGCTGCCCTGGACTCATGTGGGCCCCCTCAAAGAATTCCTGCGGGGATTTGTACCCCAGAATCCTGTTCCCTCATGCCTTTGCCTTCTCCCCGTCCCACTCCCTGGAGACCTTGGAAGCGATGTGTTCACATGCAGTGACCGCTGGCCACCAGACCACACAGGGCGGCACCTGGGAGCAGCCAGGGAACCGCAGGCCCCCGAACCCCACTTCCCCTCCACCCCTGAAAAGCATGTTTCTCCCCCACGGCACAGGCGTGAAGCATGGCCTCGCTGGAGGCCCTCACCTTCCACAGACAACATAGACTTCCCGCTAGAGGAAAGGGGGGCGATCTGCGCGCCCCAGCCCTGCCTGGAGGCTTCCTTCCCGCGGCCCCGGACACATTTCACAGAGTGGAGACATGTTCTTGCATGTGGACGTGTGTTCCCCGGGCAGAGGGCCCTGCTCACCCCAGCGCCCCCCTGCAACCCCCCACCTCAGGTCCAGCACACAGTCCCTCCTTACGCAGAAGGTGGGAACAGACTTCAGAGTGACAGGAGCCGCTGGGGAAGTGCCAGCTTCTTGGGAGACGCTGAGGTGGGAGGATGTGGAGGCATGGCACATGTCACACAAGAGGCCATGCATGTTGACCTAAGCCCTCGAGGGGCCTGAGGACAGCCTCTTCCTCAGTCCGTGAGATCATCGCTCATCCGTGCCAAACTGGGTAGGTGGGTTGGGAGGTTCTCAGAATGTGCCAAGGATCCCCTAAGTCCTAGTCCAGAGAAGGGAAATACCCTCCTGAGGGCAGGCGACAGTTACGGGTCCCTCCCTGTGTCTCATGCCTGTGCTCGCCTTGTCGGCTTTGGTTCCTCATTCTCTATCACCTGGCTCCATCTGTGACCTCTTCCCATCTCAGGGTCAGACCGGCCTCCTCTCTTCACTTTTGACCGGCTTCCCGTCCCCGATTGGCTAAAGAAAAGGAAGAGTGGAAGGGGAAGGGAGGAGTCCGGGAAAGGGGTTACATGGGCAGGTTGGGGAGGGAATGAGGTCAGCTGTAAGGAGGATCAGATGGAGGGGCCGTGAGGGACAGGACGGACTCTAAGACAGGAAGACCTTCAGAGGAGATGTGGGAGGCAGCTACCTGGAGGCCTCGGGATTTGAGCCTCTGGAGTGGGCAATGTCAGGAACCGCTCTAAGGGACAGTGGTGGAGGTGTGACTTGAATCGTCAAGTATTGTGTGGCTTTCTGTGGGATGTCAGTGCCAAACTTGTACAGGGGTGGGGTGCTGTCTTCCGCTGACACCCAGATCCAGAACCCTCTCCCCATCCCCCATGGAAACGTAGTTCTTTTCCGGCCCTTCCCCGCCTGGTCTAGCGACTCTTGGAACAGCCATGCCTTCCAAATGCTATCAGCCTGGGCCCTGAGCCCTGTAAGCAGATGCCCCAGAGCTGGGGTGTGAGGGGGCTGGGGGACCCCACGATACAGCCACGGACTCCAAATGCCCAGCCCCTTTCCAAACAACCCATGTCCCCACCCCACCCTCTGCGGCTCTGTACACATTTTTAAACCTGGCAAAAGATGAAGAGAATATTGTAAATATAAAAGTTTAACTGTTTTTCTGTCTGCTGTTGTGTGAGGAGGGGGGAGGGGGGAGGGTACCAGACCCGGTTGTATCTGTTATTTTGGAAGGTGGTGGGAAGGAGTGCCCCAATCCCTTTCAGAAAATAACTCAGGATCTGAGGGGAAATGGCAAGGCGAGGGTTGCCATAATGACAGGATTGGGTGGTCCTCAGATAGTTACACTTAGAGCATTCAGGTGCTTGCTGCAGGGGGATCAGGAACTGAAGACCAGCCTGGGCTGCATAGGAGACCTTGTCTTTGAGAAAAGAATGCTGGACACGGTACATGTCGTAATATCAGTCCTTGAGAGGTAGGGACAGGATTCAAAGGCCATTCCTGGCTACCCAGAAAATTTGAGGCCATCTTGGGCTACATGAGACCTTATCTCAAACAAAAGATCAGGAGATCTGTTTGCGGGGTCGAGGGCCTGGTGTTGTCTTAGGAGGAGCAGGAACTAACTGGGGCAGGTGCCCAGTGGGTTAGAGCACCAGTGGGTAGAGCACCAGTGGGTTCACCCAGGAGGCTGGCTATAAGAGGCATAGGAAGTAAAGGGTTTGGGTTTGGGCCCTAGGGCTGGGCGTCAACCCTGGGCCTCATGCCTTAAGAGTCTCATCTTGTCACATTATGAGGAAAAGCCCAGCTCCATTGTGACCCGCTGACTCTCAGGACCCCCTGAGTCAGGCTGGCAGGCCAGTGAGCACTAGAGGTAGTGGGCTGGGGGCCTAAGGGCCCTGGTGGCCCTAGGGACCGCCATGGCCATGGCTGAGCGGCCACGGCCTGGGTGGGCCTCCTATCAAAACCCCAACACCAACAACTGCCAGGACATGGGAAACTCCATTCTGTTGCTATTGGGTCTCGTCATTTGTATTAACATTGGCATCAATTTGGTGACCCTGGTCAGGGATGGAGGGTGTGGCTGGGGTGGCTGGGAGGCAGGCCTGGTTACAAGGACCTACTTGTGGTCACCATATCCTCCTATACCTAGCTCTGGAGCCGACTCCGCATCATCTTACACCGAATGTTCCGTATCATTTATGAGAAAGGTAAGAGCGTCCAGGGGTTGGGGCCGAGGAGGGGCAGAAAGCAGGCGTCCTATCCCACCTGACCGCAGCGAGCTGCAGCTCCTCAAAACCCCACCTCCCCCTGTCCCGAAGGCAGCCCTCCACCAGCCTTCCCCTCCCTCACCCACAGAAACCGCCAGGCTTTCTTCAGCTGAGAAGCAGACCTGCCCGGAAGTCCGTCTTCGATGTACCATGGACCCTGTGAAAATGACCGTGACTCCCCCACTCGCTCGCCGGCATCGCCACAGAGCCTCTCCGTCCCGGCGTGCCCACCGCCCAGTAGCCTGGGCCCCAGACACTGACGATGAGAAAGCACCGCCACACCAGCACCCAGCCATCTGCTCCCGCCACTGCGATGGTCACAAGGACTGGGAAGACTTCCAATCTATGCAGGAGATCTGGGAGCCCTGGACGCAAGACTGTCTGGAGCAGTCTCCCCAGACCATCCGCTTCCAGCCAACAGTAGAGGGAAGGCCTCTCAAAACCGAGATTCGGTCCGAGCAGGGCCTGGAGGCCTACGTGTACACTGTGAACCCCCCGCCCCGCAGTCCGGAGGCTCTCTGCCATAAAAATGACGGGGTGGGGCCGGGGGCAGGCGCCGAGGGTGAGCAAGGGCAGTGCCAGCCCCCCTCGCCGCCCTTTCTGGGTCCGGCCAACGTCCCTGAGATAACCCGGCGCCGGTCCTCGGGCCGAATAGTCTATGATGCCCGAGAGGTGAGGCGCCGGCTACGAGAGTTGACGAGGGAGGTGGAGGCATTGTCTCACTGCTATCCCTTGGTCTCCGGATCTAGCGCCGCGGAGGGGACAAGCAGAGATTGGGTGTATCGTCCCCTGAAGGGAAGGTGACTGGGGACAAAAGAATAAATTAAAAGGAGAGAGGAAGAGGGCTGTGGTGGTATGGAGGGAAGGACCTCCCTCGACTCGGGTCTACACAGCCCTGAGGACCCTTGTCACTCTTGCCCTCAGAGGCTCTTTTCTCAGGCCCTCGATGGTAACAAGGCTCCCAACTGTCTCTAAGCCGCCAAGTCCAGCCAGGTGCCCAGATGGTCCTGAACTCTAAAGAGCAGACTCAGGCCGCACGGCCCTAGCCCAGAGGTCCAGGGAGCCCGGGGTTAGCCTACAGGTCCAGCAGAAGCACGGCTCTAACGCTCCGGTCTTGTTGGGCAAAGATGGCGGAGAGAGGGAGGCTCACTAGCCTCTCCATCTCCCAGGCAGCACTGGAAGTTCCTGCAGCCCTTGAGAATAGACCTAGAAGCAGGAGGTAAAATAACAGGGGTACTCCCAAATGGCGCCTTCTCACACCATCTCAGCTCCCGTGTCCTTGTGACTCTATGTCACAGAAAAAAGACGGAGGCTCAGGCCAAGGGCCATGCTCGAGGCCACAGACAGCAGCCCTAAGGCTCTGTACCTCTCCCTTCCCAACCCCACCGCCCCCGAGGCAGACAGCTCTCCACTGCCGGGAATCAGCCCAGCCTACGCTTTACTAAGTACCCTCTTCCGAATACCCATTCTCTGAGCAGCAGAGAAACTGGCCCGCTGCCCCGCTCTGGAGACGGCTGAGCGCCTCCTGCACACACACCGTCTTGAGAAGCAGACGCCACGCGAGTGCAGGCTGAAGGAAGCGGGCGTCACCTTCCACAAAGATGTGAGCGTCTTTTCTACAAACCTCCCCATTTGTCTTCGCACTCACACTCGACTGAAAGCAAGCAGTCATGCACGCCTGTCCCCTGGAATCCAGAAAGCTGTGACAGGAGGATCACTGCAAGTTCAAAGCCAGGCAGGGCTATACGGCTAGTTCTAGGCTAGACGGGGTGAGACACAGTAACAGCAGAGCAAACAAACCCCACAAAGAAGTTACTGATCCTTTAGTTAACTTTATTCTGTCACATGTGGGGACCACAGAGTCTGCTCCTCCATCTTTTGCTCAGTAGTTTGCTTGGCTGGCAGGTGGAAGCCGGAAGGGTCAGGGAGTTCAAGGAAGGTCATCGGCTTACATGAAAGCCTGTCTCCTGCGCCTGCAACCCAGTGCTCTGGAGGCGAAGGCAGGATGGTGGTTGCAAGTTCAAGGCCAGCCTGGTCTACCTCTTGAAGCCAGGAAAGATCCTATAGGGCCCTGTTTGGTTTTTGTTTTGTTTTTGGGATGGGCGCTCACTGTGTAGCCTTGACCTCACAGGAATCTGCCTTCCTCTGCCTCTGGAGTGCTTGAATTAAAGGCATGCGCCACCATGCCCTCTTTTTTTCTATGTCTACATTGGGGTGGGTATGTGCAATTGAGTGAAGGTGCCGATGGGGGCCAGAAGAGGGTGTCAGATCCTCGGGAAGGAGATCTAGGTATGAGTGAGCCACCCAACCTGAGTGCTGGAGACTGAGCTTGGTCCTCTGCAAGAGCCATGTGCAGTCTGGACTGTGGCGTCAGCTCTGCGTCCCCTGCTAGACCGTCACTAGACAAGCCACACCCTTGCGGCCACTGTGCTTCCCTCACAGACAGGTGGCCGGTAACCTGGCTTAGGCGACACTTTTGTCCTCAGTTGCGGCTCTGTGGAGTGCGGGAACTCTCTAGTGCTGAGGAAACGTGTGTGTGCTATCACTAGCCCCAGGGTGGCCTGGAACCATCTTCCTGCCTCAGCTTCTCCAGCAGCTAAGATTGCCAGCCCATTGCTACCATGCTGTGCTGGGGGGGGGAGGAGTCTGGTATTTCCAGACAGGGTTTCTCTGTGCCTAGCAGTAGCTGTTCTGGAGCTCACTTGGTGGTCTCGAGGCTGGCCTCGAGTGCAGAGATCTGCCTGCCTCTGCCTCCAGAGGGCAGAGACTAAAGGTGTGTGCCACCACCTGGCTGTGCTGTGGTTTTCTTAAGGTGGCAGTCAGGCTGAAGTGGGTCAACGAGAGGACTGTCTCTTTGGACGGAAGGAGAACCATGGTTGGGGTTGCTGGTTGGCAGGGACATCTCTGAGCAAGGTGGAAGTCGGCATGGCGCCGAAGCAAATGAGCCAGCACTGGAGACGGTGCTAACATCAGAGCAAGGAAGCAGTCAGCATGGGGAGAGCTGGTACTGCCGGGTGCCAACCTCACAGGCTGGCCTCAAAGCAGGCATGAAATGTGTGTCAGAAGAGCAATGAGACCCTTTGTGGCTCTTTTGACTGAAGATGTCTCATGACTGAGAATACTGTCCTTTCTGGCCAGGCACCGGATACGGGGTAAGTTGGCGATGGAGAAGACTGGAATCAAGTACCCAGGAGCCGTGTTCTGTCAAATAGAAGCCAGGAATGAACACACTGCCACGCTAGGGGTCAAAGGGGAATAAAAGAGCTTCCACCGCTGCATTATGACTCCAGCCTGCCTCATTGTGACCTGGCTCCCTCCCCACAGAGTAAGCACCCCCCAGGACTGGCACGAATACAGTGTGGGTTGGGCTGGGTGGGGGGGTGGCCCAGGTGGCCTTAGAACCCCCCCACCATGCAAAACCAGCTGTGGCAGGGGCCCCTGGGGTGCAGCAATCAATACCAAGAAAGCCCCCAGGATGCCGAGGACACCCTTTTCCTGCTGCTAGGCCTCATCATCATTGTCAACATCAGCATCAACGTGACGACCATGGTCAGTGACCCCTGGGGCTCACCCGTGGGCATGGAGGAGGCCGAGCAGGAGAGCAGCTTCAAGTTGCGTCATTTGCACAAATGGGGGGATTGCTGGGAATGGGGCCCGTGTTAGAAAGCTGGTCCTCACTCCGGTCTCCCCACCACCTCCAGATGTGGCATGGCCTCCAGAATGCATTAGACAAGATGCTGTCTTGGATGAATCAGAAGAGTAAGTATGTGAGACAGACATACAAGAGAGTCCAGAACCCCTCGCAGTTGTCTGTGCTTCCAGCCTCTCCCTTCTCCAGACGCACACACCCTGATCCTAACAAACCAGGGCCTCGTGTTCCTAACCCTGAACTACTCCGGCTCATGTCTCCTACAGACGAAGTCCACGTTGCTCAGTGTCCCCCCAAAGCGGCCCCCACCAACACCCAGGACGTTCACATCCACTGCGTCCTCGACCCGGTCCAAGTGAAGATGGCGCGACCCACGCGCTACTTCTCCTCCTCTCACCATTCCCTCCCTAAGCGCCGCAGCGACAGGCGCAACCGCAGGCGCCGCCACAGCCGCCACAGCCGCCACCACCAGAGGCGCCACAGCTTCCACCGCCAGGGCCACCACGACCACCCCGACCCCCACGACCACCACCAGCCCAGACGGCAGAGCAGGAAGCTCTCCCACAGCTTCCGGGCGCCCTTCTTCGAACAAGCCCAGCGCCGCCGGAAGTCTTCGGTGAGGCCCACGCCGTTTTTTGACCTGGAACGGCGGGATTCCCTTCCGGAGGACGACCAGCCCTGCCCGCACTCCAAGTACCCGCGCCGGGGCTGGGGCAGCTTCTGTAACCCCGTGGGCCTGGCCTCCAAGGTGGGGCTGTGGGGCCGCCAGGGCGGAATCCTCGCCAGCTTCCCGCTGCCCTCCCTCTACCTGTCGCCGGAGCTGCGCCGCCTGCCCAAGCGAGTAGAAGCCAAGTCAGAGCTGAGGCTGCAGGCCTTCGGGCCCCGGTACTCGCAGTCCCGGAGCTGGGGGCCCGCGGAAGCCGAGCCGTGGGCCTCGTCGCCGCCGCCGCCCCGCCGGCTGCTCCCTAACCCCTCCTGGCTCACCGTGGGCCACAGCCCCTTCTCCTCGGGCGGCCACATTCCCCACGACGCCTGGGAGCCGCGGCGGCGCGGGACGGAGGGCCCCGAGCCGCCCGCCCTCGTGCCCAGGCCCGCCAGGCCCGAGGTGGCGGGCTTCCGCGAGCACTGCTCGGCGCAGGCCCACCGGCCCAGCCTCGCCAGCTACGCCCACAGCCAAGCCAACCAGAGCCCACCCCCGTCCATAGGGCACGTGGGCTACGCGTCCCGGGAGTCCCACGAGCGCAGGCGGCCATCCGACTGGACCGAGGTCTTCCCCTCCCGGCACCCTCTGACCACCTCCACCTCCCTTACGGCGCTGGGCGAGGCCTCGTACCAGCGGGCGCCGGCCGCCGGCTCGGGCCTCGTGATGCCTCACTCCTCGCAGCCCCTGCCGGACCTGCAGGCCTCCGACCCGACCCCATCTCCAACCAGCTTCGTTCCACTCAGTCGGAATCCGGGCGGCAACGCCAGCTACCAGGTGTACGACAGCCTGGAGCTGAAGAGGCAGGTGCAGGAGACCAGGGGCCGCGCCAGCTCCCTGCCGCCCCCGTCCACGTCGGCGTCCAGGCCCTCTCTGCACAGAGGCAGGACGTGCAAACTTACCTGAGCAGCAGAGGAACGGGGCATCGGAGCAGGGCGTGGAGAAGGGAATAAAGAGAGTCCAGAACCCCTCGCAGTTGTCTGTGCTTCCAGCCTCTCCCTTCGCCAGCCGGTGTTCCTGAACCCAGAAAGCAGCCTCCGCCTTACCGCTCCTGTCGCCTTCCTGCCTTGTCCCTGCCCGGGGCCTCCCGGTCCTGTGGGAGAGGGCTCGCCAGCTCGAAGCTGCAGATCAGGTCCCAGGCACCCACCTTGCCCCAGTTCCTCTGCTCCGGGGACAGACGCAGCTGTGCCTGAGCCTGAGGTCAGGGCCCGAGAGAAGACTCAGTTCCCAGCATCCACATGCTGACTCACAACCATCTGTAACTCCAGTCGCAAGGGGACCTGCTGGCCTCTTCTGACCTCCAGGTGTGCCCGGCACCCATGTGACACACACATGCAGGCAAAGTGCTCGTGCACATAAGATCAGATAAACTATTGGAGCTAGGCAGTGGTGGTGGGGACGCCTTTAATCCCAAGCGCTAGGGAGGCAGAGGCAGGCGGATCTCTGAGATTTCCAGGCGAGCCAGGTCTACAAGAGCGAGTTCCAGGACAGCCAGGGCTACACGGAGAAAGCCCGTCTCAAAAACCAAAATAAAAAAAAATAATTTGCTGGGGCTTTGGGGAGAGAAAGGGGCTAGAGCCAGGGACAAGGCAGGTCAAAGCCTGAGGCTCAGTGTGGGAGGAAACCCAAGGCTCTGCGCTCCAGCCAGGGTCGTGGGCGCCCAATTTTAGGGGTGACCGAGGGGTGAGAGTCTGGGTTTCCACTGGCAGGAGTGAGGTGTGTTTGAGCTGAGTGGACAGAACAGAGCGGGGGATGGTGCGTAAGGGGAGGGCTCCAGGCCTAGGCCTCAGGCTCAGACTGGTGACCAGGAACCTTCATCTCTCCCACTGCCTCATTGTGAGCCCAGTCACCCGCTCCATTGTGACGCAGTTCTCCTCCCCTCCCCCACCAGGGGGAGTCTGTTTCCTAGTATGTGGGGGACATGGGGCCCAGGTAGTCCTGGGACCCCGAGTCATGGGTGAACAAGTCTACCATGGAGCCCAAGCATGCTCAGGCACCAACCTCAGGAAATGCCAGGATTTGGGAGACTCGATTCTTCTGCTTCTGGGCAGCTTTATCATGCTCAACGTGGGCTTCAACGTGGTCACTCTGGTCAGGGCAGGGTCTGGGCGGTGGGGAGGGGCCTGGGTTCTGGGCTTGTTGTCCCCGTATGTGGCTCAGTTTGAATCACAGACGTAAGGCCTTCCTGCCTCAGTCCCCTGAGTACTGTAATCATGGTCACCCACTACCAAGCTCAGTGGTGCTCGGGGGCTGCTGGGCGTGGCTGGACCAGCATGGGCCTCCAGGGCTCACCTGCCTCTGGGCCCTCTTTCCCCTGCTTCCCTCAGCTCTGGAAGCATCTGAAGTGCTCCCTGCGGATTCTTTTCCATCATTTTTTCCCCAAAGGTGAGTGGGGCTCTGCGCGGTCCCCTGAGGATGTGGCTTGTCCCCTTGGTGAAGCCCCACCCCCCCTGAGCACCCTGGCCCTCCCCACTCGTCCTTCCCTGCAGATAAGCAACCCGTTGGTCTGACCAGCCAGCCGACGTGTATGCGGCGCGCAGCCGATAGCAGGAGCCCGTGCCCAAGAATGCTCTCCCGGCTCCACCACCGCAGCTTCCTGCTCGGGGCTGTCAATCACCTTGACTCTTGGATACCAGACAGGAAGGACGAGAACCTGTGGATGCCACCCCCGTGCGGACACGACAGAGCTCCCTCGGATGCTCCCTGGGAGCTGTGG
Organism: Meriones unguiculatus; assembly: GCF_030254825.1. NCBI lineage: Eukaryota > Metazoa > Chordata > Mammalia > Rodentia > Muridae > Meriones > Meriones unguiculatus. The sequence continues at coordinate 2,314,270 of NC_083359.1, forward strand.
AAACAGGGGCTGATGGGCGCTGCGGAAGATCCTCAGGCCGCAGTCACAAAGATCCAAGCTGCTTCGTTTCCCAGGCCAGAGACTGCCCCCCAGACTCCAAAGACAAGCAAGCCGGACTCGGCTCCACCCTCTTCACCCCAAGACCGCAAGACTAAGGCAGCAGTTGGCAGTCTGCCCCACGCTCCGGCCCAGGCTGTAACCTTTTCCTCAGCCAGCACCCACGAGCGCCCTGGCACCCAGTCTCAGGCCTCAGAGCGCACTCAGCTCAGGCCTGAGCATACCTCGGCCCATACCCCAGCCCTCAGTGAAGCCCCAGAACCAACCAGTGCTTCATGCCCAGCCCCCACCCCATCCCATCCCCCAGCCCAGGTCCCGACCTATCGTCAGGCCCATGCCTTGAGTCAGGCCCAGTCCTTCATCCTGCCCCCTAACCCAGCCCCCACCCCAGCACAGAGTTTAGCCCACATCTCTGGGCAAAGCTTGTGTCAGGCCCTGTCCTTCATCCTGCCCCCTAACCCAGCCCCCACCCCGGCCCCCACCCCTGCCCCTACCCCAGCACAGAGTTTAGCCCACATCTCCGGGCAAACCTCAGCGCATGCGTTACCTCAGCCCGCAGTCCAGGCTCCTGCATGTGCCTCCTTCAAGTCCCAAGGCCGTGACCTCGTCCAAATCCCAGGATGCGCCCTGACCCACTCCCACGCTGATGCCCCTGAGCAAACAGCACCTCCAGCCTCAACACGAGCCCCGTTCCATTCTCTGCTTCCTTCCCATGCCCATACCACAGCGCCTAGCCCAGCCTCTGCCCCAGCCTCTGCCCCAGCCTCCAGTGTCCCAGCCCCGGTCCCAGCCCCTGCCTCAGCACGGTTGCAGACCGTGCCCACCACCCAAGCCTCTGCCACCCGGCCTCCCGCTCCCTGTACGCGGGCTAGCTTTGCTCCCAGCTTCTCCACCGGCCGGATGGTCTACGATGCCCGCAGAGTGAAGCAGAACCCTCTCCTGAACAACGGCTCTCAGTGCTTCAGGAAGGACGCAAGCAGCCTCTCCAGGACACAGGAGGTGGAGGGCCTGGCCAATTCTGGCACTGCTGAGCAAACACCAAAGCAGCAAGCTGGGGACAGTGCTGAGCCTCCTGCAGGGTCTATCCTGGGCTACCTGGAGTTGGGGAACATGGAATGGAAGATCTCAGACAATGCCAAAGATAAGTTCCCCCAGCCCAAGACCTTCCCTTACTGCAGCTTTCATCCTTGCTGCTCTGAGAGGAAAAATGATGAGCCCCAGGCCCCAGCCTACCCCAAGATCCTGGTCTACACCCAGGACACGACTTCTAAACCTTGTCTCCACTCTCCAACCGCGGCTCAGAGCGCACCGCCCGCCAGCCCTTCGCGCTGCACCCTCTCCCTGCCTCTTGTCTCCCCCAGAACCTTCGCTGCTCCTCAGTCTCACCCCCAGAAGCCCTGCAGCTCAGCACAAGCCCCCCCCTTCCTCTCGACCTCTGTGTCTCCTCACACTGTCTCGTCTCCCCACACTGTCTCATCTCCCCACTCCTCCATCCCTTCTCAGTTCTCCACCGTTTCCCAAACCTTAATCCAAGCTCCGAACCCCGAGAACCAAAACCTTAACCAGGGCCTCGGTCTTCAGAAGACGCCATCCCTTGCCAAGGACTCCGGGGCTCCCAGGACCTGGGGCCTTCCCCAAGATACAGGCCTCCAGAAGAACCCAAGCCTTACCCCGAGTCCAGGACTCTGCAAGAACTCAAGCCACAACAAGAACTTGGGTTCCTACAAGTTTCCAGCCCATATTCAAGATCCTTTTCTCTGCACAAATCCAAACATTCCCCAAGGGTCCTACCTTCAAAAAAATCTAGATATCAATGAAGATGCCGGCCTGAGGACTTCCGCTGCTGTTCAGGATGCCGGCATCCTTGGGAACTATCCACCCTCAGGTCTCATCCAACCTTCCAGCCTCCCCAAAAATGTAATATTTAATCAGTCATCTGGCCAGAGGACTTTGAGCTTTCTGCAAGACTCTGTGATCCACAGGAACACTGCATCAAGCCAAAACCCTGTAACCAACAAAAATAAAGATCTCTGCCCGGCAACTAACCAAACAAAGCCAGACCCCTCTCAAGGTTCCGGAGGTAACAGTGGCCCAAGAGGTGTTCAGCTTCCAGGAGTCTGCAGGGATGTCGGCCTCACCCCAGCCTCTAGGCCACAGAAGACCCCGTGCTGCACCCAAGATTCTGAAGCTAACAAAAGCGCAGGGTGCGCCCAGGAATCTAACGACCCCAAGAGCCCAGGGCTTGACCAAACCTCTTGCCTTCACAAGAGCTCAGGGCTCACACACGTCTCAGAAGACAGCAAGAATCTAGACCCTAGCCAAGATTCTGGAATCTGCAGAGTCCCATGTTTTAACCAAGACTCTGACTTCCACAAGAGCCGTAGCCTCATCAATGCCAAGAAAAGACTGGATCTTGACCAAGATGTTGGCAAAGACCCGGACCTTCAGGAGTGCCCATCAGTGGGTCAAAACCCTGGTCCTCACCAGGCCCCAGCACTTGGCCAAGGCTCTCGCACTAAGCCTCCAGGCCCTACCCAGCAAGCTTGCCCCTGCAAGGACTCAGGCCCCAACGAGAAAGCGGGCTCTGCTCCAGGTACGGACTCTGTTCAAGTCTTGGGTCCACTTCAAACACTGATGCTGTCATCTTCCCCAGTGAAATCCTTTGCAGGTAAGATGGCTTCTCAGAAGGACGATGCCAAGCAGCAAGCGTCCTGGACTTCCGTCCCAGTCGGTCAGAGCTCCGGCCCCTCCAAGGCCCAGGTGGCATCCACTGCCCTGAAAACGTTTTCTGAGGTCCCCGTACTGATTGAGCTGCAGCCTCCCTCCCGGCCCTTAGGCAGCCAGGACTGGGTGTACCACACTGCAGATACCGTAACCCCGGCTTGCCAGAAGCATCGTCAGATGCCTCCCAAAGCCAACTGGAAGCCCCATCCCCCTGGTCCAGGTACCCGGATGGGTCATGTGGTCTTTGATTCCTGCCAGAAACCATTAGTCAACAGCAGGAAGAAGTGTGAAGCTCTGTCTCCCCGGCGTGCGCAGCAAGAGGCACCCAGAAGCTCAGAGGAGGCCAAGAAGGAAGGGGGTACCAGGGTGTGATGAGGGCCTTGAGCGAAGAAGGGCAGACGTGCGTCGGGAATAAAGAGGCGAGAGGCGCGGTCTGCGGCTGCTCGAGGCTCCACCCCAGTGCCGCCAGGGCTATCAACCGCCACCTTAAAGAGACACCACTGCCCTCCTCTCCTGCACAGCTCTGTGGCCAAGCCTGTCATCTTCCAGGCTCCAGGGCTGTTTTCTGGGCAAAAAGAAACAGTAGCCACTAGCCAAATGTGACTATTAGGGTGTCAATTAAAACTTAAAATCCTCACCGGGGGAGCGTTGTGTCGCCACCTGTCACCCCAGCGCCTGGCACGTGGAGGTAGGGTCAGGAGTTCAGGGAACCCTCGACTGTACAGTGAATTCAAGATCAGCATGAGCCTCTCCTAAGGGGACCCGGGTTGGAGCCCCAGCTCGCCAGGTGGCTCACGGCCGCCTGTAACTCCAGAGGACCTCGTGCCATCTTCTGGCCTCTGGGAGCACTGCACATGTGTGGTACCCAGACACAAGTTAAGCTGGACATGGTGGATGGATGCCTTAAATTCCAGCATGCAGAAGCAGGTGGATCTCTGTGGGTTCAAGACCAGCCTGGCCTACAGAATTCCTAAGACAGGGCTACACAGAGCCTGTCTCACCTGAGCTGGATAGAGCAATTCATGCCTGTAAGATCAGAAGGTAGGAGGCTGAGGCAGGGTGATTTCCATTCTGAGCCCAGACAGCGCTACATGGCAAGAGCCTGTCTCAAAAGGCAGAAACAATTTAAATTCCGTTCTTCAGTCTCTAGACTTTTAAGTTCTGGCATGTAGCTGGACAGCAGAGACTCGGGACATTTGCATCACAGCTCTTGCTCTGCAGCCCAGGCTAGTTACGGACTCTATGCAGCCAATGCTGGACTCGAACTTGCAACCCTTGCAGCCTCGCGTCATGAGAGCTGGGACCAACGGCATGCTCCACCACACTCTGGCCTTTTCACGGGAGGAGGGAGCTGGTGTTCTAATGGTGGAGTTCAGGCTGCCCTGACATTCTGGGTAACTCACCTCTTGATCAGGGTGCCTGAGCAACAGGCACCTCATACGTTTCCTGGGAGCCCTGATCCAAAGCAATGGGGCCTCTAGTTGACTTTGGGAGGCGTAGACATTGGGGTACTGCCGGCAGGCTGAAGGAGCCGTGTTCACGGATTCAGGCTGCCTCCAATTGGCAGCCTTCTGCCTCAGCTTCCTGATCATGAGGATTAGAGGGATGAGCGGCCAGGCCTGAGGTACAGCAGGTCATTCCATTCCCTCAAGCCTGGCCGTGGCAGTGCTTGCTTGCCGTCGCAGAGCTTGGGAGGCAGAGGCAGGAGGAGTAGGCGTGCAAGGCCAACCACAGAACAGAGAAAACCCAAGGACGGCATGACAGCCCACCTTGCTGCCAAGCCGGACGTGGGCTTGCTCTCTGGGCGGAGAGTTACTGCAAGGTGTCCTTTGAGGCCCCACCCGAGCCGGGCGCGGGCGCGCACGTGCACACACAAGCATGTGCAAGAAAAGGAGAGCTGCGCGCGGTGGCGCACGCCTTTAGTCCCAGCACTCAGGAGGTGGAGGCCGGCAGAGCTCCAAGCTCGAGGCCAGCCTGGTCTACAGAGAGAATCCAGGACCGCCAGGACTACACAGGGAAACCCTGTCTTGAAAAAACAAAACAAAGAGGCTGGCCGGGTGGCTCAGTGGGTGAAACAGCCAAGCTGGATTACTTGACTTTGACGCTTGGGATATACGTGGTGGAAGGAGAGGACCAGTTTACACAAGTTGCACTCTGACCACCACACACTCATGCATGTGTGTGTGTGTGTGTGTATGTGCGCACACACAAATGAGAGAGTTTTAAAAATAAGTTTAAAAATTCTATTTTGCTGGAAAGTAAATGTTTTTTTCAAAGAGCATCCCTTTTCATCCACTCCCAAAATTTTCATTTATTTATGCTTTGTTTTTATTTGTTTTGTTTTGAGATAGGGTTTCTTTGTGTAGCTGTCCTGTTCTCAGACTCAGAGATCCACCTGCCTTAGGCCCAAGGGCTGGGAGTAAAGGTGTGTGCCACCACTGCCTGGCTTGCCCCGTGTTTTCACAGCGTTCAGAAAAACCAGAAAGTGGTGCAGATAGATATGTACAAATGCCCTATGCCTGGAACCCCAAACTGCGAGCCCAGTCTTCCGGGGCTGGAGATTTCTGGCTGCCCTGGCAGAGGACCCAGGTTCTAGTCCCAGAACCTACATTGTGGCCCATGATTGTCCATAGCTCCAGTTCCAGGGCTCCAGTACCTCTTCTGGCTTCTGAAGGTACCAAGCAAGCACATGGTACCCCCCCCCCCACATATGTAGGTGAAAACACTTATACATGTGGGGGGGGGGGCTTGAGAGATGGTTCAGCAGTCAGGAGAACTTGGGTTCCATTCCTAGCACTCACATGGCGGCTACCAACCATCTAATGCAGCCCCAGAGGGTCCACACACACAAATGGAGTGTAGGCACACATGCAGGCCAGACACCCACACCCAAAAATAACTTGGAAAAAGAAAGAGGTCCTGGCTTTCACAGCTCTTGATCTGGCCCCTTGAGTCACAGATCTATAAGCCTCTGTCTTCCCCGTGGCAGTGACTTGAACCCACTAGGTATGGCCCCAGATGAGCCCTGGTCTGCAGCTTCCTCCCCTCCTCCATTTTGGGGCACTGCCTTACTTTAGGCTAGGCTCACCTGGAACCCTGCGTCCAGGGTGGGTCTCTAGCTCGCGGTGGTCCCCCGCCTCAGCTGCCCAAGTGCAGGCGGAGTGTAAGAAGTGTGGCCTGGAGGTAGGGGCCTGTGAGCCTACTGCGTGTTTACAGGTTTACCGGCCCATTATTTCCCACAGCGCCAGCCCATCCTGTGTGAGTGTGTGCTCTATTCTGATTCCTTGTTTTAGTCTCCGGTAGCGGGCTGTGGGCTGACCTAACCTAATGGTGATTTGTCCTAACAGCTTCAGTGTACATACGGCTTCAGCTCCTGTGTTTTTCCTGTCGTGATATGAGCACGGCTGGTTGCATTCCTTCCCAGGATTCCCATGTCCACTTCTGTGTTGCCTGGGTGTTCGTGTCTTAGTAATATGACCACTGACTCCAGAAAAACACTTTCCAGCCAGCCTTCCTCACATGGGGCCTCTATCGCCCTGGCTGGCCTGGAACTCACAGAGATCGGCCGTCTCTGTGCCTCAAGCACTGAGATTAAAGCATCCTCCACCACACTCAGCTCCCCCCCCTTTTTTTTCCCTGAAACCGGAGCATTTACTCTATGACTGACTGAAATCCTCACGATGAACTCGGTGCTGCAGCAGCTGCCCTCTTGGGCTTAGGTGTGGCTCCTTCACGCCTGAAACTGCGACAGACAATTTTCAGTGCCTCAGACCAGTCCCGGGAGTGTTTTGTCTCAGCCTTGGCACTCCAGTTATACTTTCTCTTGCGCCTGGCACTGGTCGCTGCGTTTGCCTCGTGTCTTCTGAAGGTGGTCAGCCCGAGAGCCACAGCTGCGGCCCTGTGCGTCTTACTGCGGGGCTTTCCAGAGGATGGCATTCCTTTCGTGCAGACCCAAAGAGACCGGAAGAGCCCCTACCCCCCTTTTAAAGTTTGTATTTATTTATTAGGTATACAGTGTTCTGCCAGCATGTATGCTTGCCCACCAGCAGAGGGCACCAGATCTCACTGTAGACAGTTGTGAGCCACCATGTGGGTGTTGGGAATTGAACTCAGGACCTTTGGAAGAGCAGCCGATGCTCTCAACCTCTGAGCCATCTCCCAGCCCCCAAAAGATTTATTTATTCATTCATTTTCTTACTTAATGTATATGAGTGCTCTATCTGCATGTATACCTGCAGGCCAGAAGAGGGCATCAGATCACATTACAGATGGCTGTGAGCCACCATGTGGGTGCTGGGAATTGAACTCAGGACCTCTAGCAGAGCAGACAGTGCTCTTAACTGCTAAGTCATCTCTCCAGCCCTGCTTTTCCCTTTTTTAAAGAGTCTAAGTTGCCAGGGCTGGCCTTGAACCCCCTATCTTCCTAGCTCCATCTCCCATGCCCTGCACAGCTTTTCCAGGCTAGAATCTCCAAAATGATCGGGGCCTTCAATCCCAGCACTTGGGAGGCAGAGACAGGGGGATCTGTGAGTTTGAGGCCTAACTGTCGTAGTGAATCCCAGGCCAATGAGGCCTGTCTCGAGTAAATAAAGAAAACTGAGCCCAGATTTTCCCTAAAGAGCCTCATCTAAGACCGCGGAGCCTCGCACACGGATGGAGGGTGCGTTCTTACTGCTTACTCTTCAATCCAACCCCGTCCCCCTCTTCTTCACTTCCAAGGAGCGTCTGTGGGGGCTGATTAGACAGAACACGCTGTCTTAAGACAACTTCCCGCTGGGCGTAGTGGCAGGAGCCTGGACTCCAGCACCCAGGAAGCTGCGTTCAGTGGTGGCTCCAGGCCAGCTTGGGCTACGGAACAAGGCCGTGCGCGCAGGCGCTGAAGGTCTTTTGTACCAGAACTCAGGAGTCCCAGCCAGGTGGACCTCTGTGAGTTCGAGGATAGCCTTGTCAATACAGCAAGTGCCAAGCCATCCAGGGCGTCTCAGTGGGGCCCAGTCTCAAAACAAGTATGCGGTGGAGAGCGAAGAAGAAACTGCAGCTTCCGGTAGGCACTACTTCATGGAAAGGGTGTGTAGGCGCGGCTCCAACACACCTTGCGGGCAACGAACTACAACTCCCAGGGTGGCAACAGCTCGGCAGGGGGAAGGCGTGGCCGATCTCTCCCAGGAGGCGGGAACCAGCCGGAGCCACCCGGGCAGCAAACAGAAAAGGGCGTGGACCTGTGACCACCAGGAAGTTACCTGTGGAATCCTTCACGGTCGCGGCCTTTTCAGCTGCCCTGGGCTCGGAAACCCGCGGGCCGTGGGCCTCCTGAAACAGCGGAAGGGGAAGCGGACAGAGGCTGGTGAGGAAGGTTGGCCACTGTTTTCCCCCGAGGGGCCGAAGAGCCTTTTTTTACCTGCGGAGTCAGGTGAACCGATTCGCCGGGCCGCACCCTGCATCTAGGAGAAGGACGCAGGAAGTAGTGACCTGTGCATTTTCAAGACTGAACACAGGGCGCCTCGCCCGCGAGACCCCCCACCCAGCTCCTCAGGAGGAGGGGCAGCTGGAGGACTTCTGGGGCAGCAAAAGAAAGGCCTGCCAAAGCTAGCTCGGATCTGTTTGCTGCAGCCCCGAGCCGAGCCACCGACAAGCATGGCTTCCACCCTCTGGGGCAGCGGCCCGTGGTGGGGCCCGCCGCCCCCCGCCCCCGCGCGGCCGCTCACGGACATGGACTTCTGCTCCGGCGCGCAGCTGCAGGAGCTCACCCAGTTGATCGAGGAGCTGGGTGTGCAGGAGGCGTGGAGCGAAGGGCCCAAGCCCGGGGCCGACCTTCTCCGGGCCAAGGATTTCGTTTTCTCTCTGCTCGGTAAGTCTGCGGGGACCTGCAGACCCCAGCCCCGCCGTTCCCCACCCCGGCTTTGGGCCGGGGCGCCTTCACGATCCTTCTTGTCTCCCTTCAGGCCTCGTTCACCGTCAGGACCCTCGTTTCCCTCCCCAGGCAGAGCTCCTGCTGCTCCGCGGCGGGATTCGCGAAGGTTCTCTAGATTTGGGGCAGGCCCCTTTAGGTCCCTACGCCCGCGGACCTCATTACGATGCTGGCTTCACGCTCCTCGTGCCCGTGTTTTCTCTGGATGGCACCGGGCCCGAGCTGCTCCCGGATCTGGAGTCCTGTCACGCCTGGCTCCGCCTTCCAGAGCTGATGTGCGGAGCGTCGGTGCGGGAGGCCTGGCAGGACTGCCTAGGAGCCCCTGTCCCGAGAGAAGGTGATCTGAACCAGACCCACAGTAAAGAGGGCCCCACGGACGGGGAGAGCGCCGTGGACCAGTCTCGTGATCACGCCCCCGAACAACCTGAGCCGCGCGCGTCTCTGGAAAAATCACCCGGTGACCTTTCAGGGTCCCGCTCGCCCTGCGGCGACATCGCCAGTCTTGAAGCTGCTGGACCACCGAAAACGCCGAGCAGTGACGCCCTGGATGCCGACGGAAGCCCGGTCCCGGAGGCGTCGGGCGCGCCGGAGGCATGGCCCACCTTATGCCCGACCCAAGTGGCGTCGTGGTTCTTCGTTAAGCTGGCTGAGGTCGCAGAGTCCCTGGTCCCGGTCCCTGGCGCCCCGCGGCTGGTCCACGCAGCTCGCCACGCGGGTGTCACCACGGTCCTCGTGGCCACTCCCGAGCCCCCACGCCACCTCCTGCTCTTCGACCTGATCCCGGTGGTGACAGTGGCAGGCTGGCCCGCCGCGGCCCGGAGCCACTCGTGGGCGGGTCCTCTGGCCTCCGACTCGGCCTCTTTCTACCTCGTGCCCGGCGGCCCCCCGGAGCGGCAGGGCACCTCTGGCTGGCAGCTGTGCTTCGCCCGCCAGGAGCTGGCGCTCAAGGCGCGCGTGCCCGCGCCGCTGCTCCAGGCGCACGCGGCGGCGCAGGCGCTGCTGCGGCCGCTGGTGGCGGGGACCCGGGCGGGGGCGCCCTACCTCCTGCGGACGCTGCTCTACTGGGCGTGCGAGCGGCTCCCCGCGCTCTACCTGGCGCGGCCGGAAAACGCGGGCGCTTGCTGCCTCGGGCTGCTGGACGAGCTGAGCCGCGTGCTCGAGGCCGGGACACTGCCCCACTACTTCCTGAGCGCCCGGAGGCTCCGTGCGGGCCAGGGCGCCGCCGCCCTGCGCCGGGCGCTGGCCCAGCTCCGCGCGGACCCCGCGCAGGCCTTGCGGGCGGCGGTGGAGGAAGCCAAGGCGGCCCGCAAGGGGGGCGGGCTAGCGGGCGTGGGGCACGGGACCCATTAAAGAGGCTGCTCCCCGGGGCCTGGGCAGCGTCTCCCTCGGCGCGCACACGGGCCGTGGGCGCCCGGGCTCAAAGCCGCTCTTCCGAAAGGTCTCCCCGCGTCCAGCTCTGCCCGAGGCCCAAGTTGTCTAAATCCAGCTGGCGCCCCTTCCGTCCCTGAGTCTGAGTCTCCAGCGAACTCCCGGGAGGGATGCATTTGCTGACAAAATGCGGGAAAGAGCCGGCTCTTGGAAACCTGGTTCTGACCAGTTTGACTCAAACCAAAGCAGAGATGTTAAGGCCGGGTGGCAAAGCCACCCCAGCCCCCACATACACTTTCCTCATTCATTTCTGTCCTCACTCCCCTCCCAGGCACTAGGGTCCCTTCACATTTTCTCTGTGTCTGCCATTCCCTCTCCCCCGTGCGCCCAGCCCCTCCACATCAGCCTCCCTGTCTCCTCTGCGCCCCGAGGCTTGCAGGCCTTGCCTCCACTCCGCCCGGGCCCGGCAGTCCCCACTCTGAGCTGCGGAGGAACCCTGGGGTTCCGCCCGCCCGGCTTCGCCTCCCTCCTCGCCGGCGTCTCCGCCCCCTGCCCCGCCCCCGGGCCGGCTCGCCGAGGAGGGGGAGCCTCCGCCGCCGCCTGAGCTCCCCACAGCCGCCGCCGCTCGCCGCTCTGCCTGGTCCAGCCTCCGGGCTCAGTGCTCTGACTTTGCCGAACCGGGGCGCTCTGCAGAGACAGCCTCACTCCCTCCTGGGGGTCCAGGGCGCCCAGGCCGGCGCTGGGGGGAACCTCGGCTTGCGGGAGACAGGGAGGGAGGAGCCTGGAGCCGGAGCCCGCGGCCCCCATCGCCCGGATCAACAGGACAGGACAGGTTGAGGGGCGTCGGGGAAAGGACAGGGTGTTAGTCCCAGGGAGGTCGCAGGAGGCTCTGGTGCGCTATGACTTGTCAAGGGGCCGTTCGCGTTTGAGGAGTGTGGCGACGTGGGTGCACCCCTCTTTGGGGGGCCTGGTTAGGTTGGAGGGTGTGGGCTCTTAAGTAGCGCCCGGTGTCCCTCTGGAAATTTAAGGGGCGGGCGGAAAACAAACAAGAACGACCGATGCCCCATTGTTTGGGGCGACAGAGGGTCCTCCAGACAACCACCTGGCGTATGCGCTGGGAAAGGCCAATTTGGGGGTGACTTCAAAAGGAGGGTAACAAGGTGAGAAAACGCTCCCAGCAGCTGGAGCCCTGTGCTGCCAGAATGGGGGTGACAGAGAGAAAGAGCGGCATCCAGCCAGAGGGTCTGGGCACCCTCTCCCAGTGAGCCTGGACGTGTTTGTGGGGGAACCTGAAGAAAGTGGGAGGTCCACTCCGTGTAGAGTGGAGCAGAGGGGAACAACACCAGGGCTGGATCCTCTGACATTGACAGCAGCCAGGGCGAGCTGATGTCCACCAAGCCAGGGACCTACACCCTTTAGATTACAGGAGTGGGCTGGGCAGGAGCGCCCCCAGGTAGGGTGGGAAGAAGCCTGCGGACCCTGAGCCCGGCGTGGACACACAGGAGGGTCCTGACTCGGGGAGAGAGAGGTGGGGAGAGAGGCGAGAAGGGAGAGCCCTCTTTGAGGGACACAATTCACGGGTGAGGTCAGCCGAGTGGTGCACAGGCTGCGGAGCTAGAGCAGGGCCCAGGACTGGGGGAGCCGGTGGTTTGGGGGGACGTTCGGGGGTCTGGGCTTATCCTCAGGTCCTGCGGGTGGGGCGGTGGGCTGGGTCCTGAGCATGCCCTGGTGAGAGGGCTCCTTTGGGGGAGCCTGCCGGTTTGGGGGTGTCTCCTCCCGGGGCGCTATGGCGGCACTGGCCAGTAGCCTGATCCGACAGAAGCGGGAGGTCCGCGAGCCCGGGGGCAGCCGGCCCGTGTCGGCGCAGCGGCGCGTGTGTCCCCGCGGCACCAAGTCTCTCTGCCAGAAGCAGCTCCTCATCCTGCTGTCCAAGGTGCGACTGTGCGGGGGACGGCCCACGCGACAGGACCGCGGCCCAGGTGAGTGTGGCCTGGGCGGGGTCCCGGGCCGGAAGTCCTTCTACCTGAGGCCGGGGGACCCTGGCCAACGAGCCTGGGGAGGAGGGGGCGGCCCCAGAGCGGAGGAGGTGGGCCGGGGCGACAAGAGCTGCGGGGCTGTGCTTCGCTTCCTTCCTCTTTGCCCGGAAAGCCGAGTCTCCTTGCTTTCGAGGGCAGGGGGCCGTTTGAGGGGCTGAGCCTGGCGCTCGGCTCCTGCCTGGCCCCCTTCGCACAGGACTCCCCGCCCCCACGGCTCCTCGCCTACGTGCGGGTTCTCGCGATTCTTTCCATCCGAAGCGGAGGGGCCCGGGGTTCTGGACGCTTGGGTCACCCCGAGGGCTTCTGCAGCCCTGGCTGCCCCGCCCCCGCCGCGGCTCTCCCGCCCCTGCACGCTTTCGCTCTGCTTCTCCTGGTCCAGCTCGCCTGGCCGGGAGCCAACCTCTCCAGCTCTCCCCCGGGTGTCCTTGCGGCTCCCTCGCAGCCAGCCCCCTCCGCACGCCCTCCTTCCGTGACCTGCGCTTCGGGAAGGGTGCTGGGCAGCCCCTCCCACAGCTCCGGTCCCACAGGCTCCGGGGACCCCCGGCCAGTGGGAACTCACACACAGTTCGGGCTGAAGACCTGCACGGAGACTGGGGGGGGGGGGTCGTACCACTTACGAGGGGGAGCAGGGAAATCGGCAGAGAGCAAGCCACGGGAAAGGAGAGGTATGCGGGCTGGGATGTGACTCCCGTCCAGGTCCGACAGCTGGGGAGTCCCTCTGGCCTCGCTCCAGGCCGCTGCCGCTTCCCCGGGGCCGGCCCTTGCGCCCTCCTCCCCCACCACCAACAGCAGGCAGTGGTACGGCCCGCAGCCCACCCTCTGAGAGGGGCCCAGCCCCCACGTGATGCAGCCTGCCTCTCCGGCTCCGGCCCTCTTCCTTTTCCTTCGTGTGCTCTGAGCGTCCCCCGTCGCAGGCCAGTTACCTGGTTGAAGGGTAGAGGCTCAGCCTCAGGGAGAACTGGACCCTGCAAGCCAGCCGACTGACTGACAGACAGACAGACAGACGGGTCAGTGTCAGACAGGCCGGCGCCGTGCCAAAGCAAGGCCCGCGCCAAGCGAGCGGCAGCTGCAGCAGCAGCAGGTGCTGAGTCAGCGTCCGCCAAGCCCAGTCCCACCCCTGCCTCCAAGGGGGAGCCCCTTCCCTGTAGTCACCTTGCTGCTCACCCCGACATTTGCAAACACATTGCCCTGCGTCTCTGGCGCTGTCCGTTGCCTTTTATGTCTCTCTTCTCCCTCCTTCCTGCCCCCTCCCCCAACTCTGGTGGGGAGAAGGAATTAAGCCATTTAAATAAATTTCAATAAATTAAGCTGACGCTCATGATTAGAGAAAGCGGAAGGGACCCACACCCCCAGCTTCCTCAGGAATCAGAGAGAGGTGGAAGGAAGCTTGCTTGGTAAGAGAGATGGGGCCTGGGAACCCTCTTCTCTTCTCCCCTTCCTTCTTCCCTGCGATCCCGCCAAGCGTACGAATGTTTCTGGGAACAGAGATGTCATTTTCAAAGATGAATGTCTCTCTCTCTCTCCAGAGCCTCAGCTCAAAGGCATCGTCACCAAACTGTTCTGCCGCCAGGGTTTCTACCTCCAGGCGAATCCGGATGGGAGCATCCAGGGTACCCCGGAGGACAGCAGCTCCTTCAGTGAGAGGGGGAGCCCGCTGCTGGTGGGGCTGGGTTGAGGGGCCTACCACGCCCTCAGCGTCCTGAGCCCCAAGGGAGGAAGCGCTGCTGGAGCTGGGGGGGGACATGAGGCACCTGGGCACCGACCGATGCTCTTTACTCCTCCAGCGCATTTCAACCTGATCCCTGTGGGGCTCCGCGTGGTCACCATCCAGAGCACCAAGCTGGGCCACTACATGGCCATGAACGCCGAGGGCCTGCTTTACAGCTCGGTAAGACCATGCTGCCAAGCGGCCTGGGGTTCTGGGGACACCCTCAGCTACAGACAGTACCGGCACCCAGGACTCTGTCCTTCCTGTTTTGGCTGACCACTGCATGGTCCAGCCCCCTCCTCTAGAGTGGACCCATCAGGCACACCCTGAAGAACACAGGCTGTGCAGATGCCTGACTCTTCAGCTCTTAGGCCTCACTTCTCCGCCTCTCACCTCTAAACTGTCTTTATCCTGGATAGGAAGCAGTAAGAGGTCGGAAATGAAGAGAGGTCGTATTTCCAGTGCCCCTAGAAATCTAGTTCGTGCCCCTGGGTGGCCCACCAGGCTCTTCCTTATTCTCTCTGTGCTCTGGTTTCCGCACTGGCTCAGTAGGTGCTGGCCTCCTTTCCAAAAAATGTATGGATTGTGTCTTGGCTGTTTCTTCCCAAGGGCTCCCTTCTGCCAGTAATATAGCTCTCTCTGTCTCTGTCTCTGTGTGTGTGTGTGTGTGTGCGCCCATGCCTCTTTCTGGATCTTTGTCTCCTCAGCCGCATTTCACAGCGGAGTGCCGCTTTAAGGAGTGCGTCTTTGAGAATTACTATGTTCTATATGCCTCCGCTCTCTACCGCCAGCGTCGTTCTGGCCGGGCCTGGTACCTGGGCCTGGACAAGGAGGGCCGGGTCATGAAGGGAAACCGAGTCAAGAAGACCAAGGCAGCTGCCCACTTTGTGCCCAAGCTCCTGGAGGGTGGGTATGGGCTCAGGAAAAGGTGGGTCATGTGGGAGGGCACCGACCTTGACATGCATACTTAGTGACACAGAGCTCGGGCCACAGATGTTAACAAGATGCTGTCAGGACGGCCAAGACTGGAAGGCTTTAGCCTTTGGGGGGTTGGGGTTCTCCAAGGGTGAGTGTAAGGGAAGGAAGGCCCCTCAGAGCTCTGATTCTCCCAGGCTCTGTGTGTGCCTAATTCTCCTTCCCTGCTCCTCTCTCTCTCTCCTTCGCAGTGGCCATGTACCGGGAGCCATCTCTTCACAGTGTCCCTGAGACCTCCCCGTCCAGTCCCCCTGCTCCTTGAGATGCAGCCCGTGAACTGGAGGCTCCCTGCCCTCAGGGAGCCCAGCACCACCACAGTCTGTCTCCTAGCCCTGCTCCAGGCCTTGCTCTCACCCTGCTGCCACACACATGCCCTGAGCAGCCAGGGCTCACCAGGTGCTGTACCCCGAGGGCACCCAGGGGCTGGCTGGGACCTCTGGAGCCACTGAGCTCTTAGATCCTGGGGCCCAGGAGAGGTTCCGAGACGGGGGTGCCTGAGACGATCCTGGCTGATCACTTCTTTCTTTCCACACTAACTCCTACCCCTTAAGAGAACCTCAGGTTTTCCTGAAATGGCGCCGGGGGTTCCAAAACTGACAAAGCAAGGGAACTAGCCCTATTCACCCTCGCTGAGCCAGTTTCTGAAGCCATGCACTTCTTTCTGTTGCCATGAAGCCATAGCTTTGTATGTCAGTGTGCTGGCACTCACAGTTAACTTCCTTCTGCCCCGGGCTGGGCAGGTTCTGACAGAGCTGAACTCCAGCCAGGGCCATTCCTGTGTTCTGTATTGGAGCCCAGGTATGGCTCCTTTGAGCTTCTATCCTTGACCTAGATGTCCTCCCCAGTTTTAAAAAGAAGAGAGGCTGAATTTGAGCCTCTTAATGTAGCTATTGGCCTTGGTCTGAATCAGAACCAGTCTCAGGTCACCATAGGTTAAACCTTCTTATCCCAGAGACATCCAGTTCTAGTACGGTGTTCTAGACCTTTCTGGAGCCATTCTTCCCCCGAATCTCTGCTCTAGGACAGACCACGACACTAAGCCCCGCTTCCAGGATGGAACTGGGCCTGTGCAGCCATATTCCCGTGCTGGAGCGACTTCCAGACCCTCCCTCCCACTCTCTCTAATGATTATTCAAGGAGGAGCTATGGCTAGGACTGAGCTGCGGTTCCTTAGGCACTAATGCTCCTCAGCTGTGCTTGGTGGCACGTGCCTGTATTTCAGCACCCGGGAGACTGAGGCAGGAGGAGTTTTGAATTGGAGGCCGTCCTGGGCTTCAATGGCAAAACCCTGTCTCAAAAGCCAGCACACGCACACTCACACAGAGAGAGCACTTAAGACTCAATACTGAATGCGTCAAGAGCCACCTCACGGTTTTCCTAGATGATTTCCTTCAAATCTTCCCTCTAGAACCCTAACTGTACTTTTACATGGTTTCTAGTTTCTGCATTCCAACTGGGGTTCTGCCGGGGAAACGAGTCTGGGGAAGACCCAGGAATCCTGGAAATGTATGCCTGATACCTGGTGTGACTGAACCCATGTCTGATTTAGAGAGACATGAACACTCAGCTACCTCAGCAGGAGTTCCTTCCCTTCTAAAGCTGAGGTCCTTCTCGGGGTTCGGTGTGGTACATCTGTGAGGCCACAGAAGGAGAACGGGGAATAAAAGGCTAGCCCAACTACACAGTGAGCTCGAGGCCAGCCTGGGCTATGTGAGAGCCTGTCCCAACAGAAAGCCGAGGTCTGCGACGACATTAACTCTACGATAAAGAAAGGACAAAAAGGACACAGCCTTGACTCCCTCTCAGCGACGAGACCCCGACTCAGCAATAAATCCAACTTCTCCCCGCCACAGGTCAGGCCTAGGAAATGAGGGCTCCTTGGGCTCCCAGACCTCGTTTGTCCCCAGAGCTCTAACTAAATAGAATTTACTTTACCTTACAGCTTATAACCTCAGCTGGGTTTTAAGTACCCAAAAAAGGACCTGAAAATGGGGGAAGCCACAGGGAACCTCTAATAAAGTAGGGGTAGATTCCTAGCCTAGCAAACAGTAGGCGGAAACGGCGGAGGTCCGAAGGGAGGAGGGCGAGTGCTCAAAAGCAGGTCACTTTTCCTCAGGCCCTGTAACTTCTGGCTTGTCGCAAGAGACGCCCCCTCCCTCCCACGAACCCCGCTCAGGCTCCGCCCGTCTCCCGGCTCCGCTCGGCGGGGGGTGGGGGACCGGGTCTCCTCGTCATGCTTTCTCTAATTAAAGATGATTTCTACAGCCCGAGTGTTGTGACTTTGGTGAGTGGAGGGCGCCGCCAGTCGCTCTGGGCCGGACCAGGGCCCCGGGGCGGGGCGGGTGGGCTGGCGGCTGCCCCCGGACAACAGGTGCACATTCCCGGGCGCCTCGTCACTTCCCGGGCTGGCGGCCTCGCCGCAATCCGGACCGAGTCGGCGAGCCGAGCGCCCGGGCCATGACCGTAGGGGCGCTGCTGCTGCTCCTGGGGGTGCTCGGGGCGCCCCTCGCCCCGGGTAAGTCGGTTCGGGCCCCGAAGAAGCGGTGACAGGGGCCGGGGTCGCCGCCGGTCCCCCCGGAGCGTCACTCGGCGCTTTCCTTCCAGGCGTCCGCGGCTCGGAAGCCGAAGGCCAACTGCGAGAGAAACTTTTCTCGGGCTACGACAGCTCGGTGCGGCCGGCGCGGGAGGTGGGCGACCGCGTGGCGGTCAGCGTGGGCCTCACCCTGGCGCAGCTCATCAGCCTGGTGAGCGCGCGCGGCGTGGGGAGGGCGCGGAGGGCGCGGGCGGCCCGGGGGCGGGCTGTGCGGGGAGACGGACAGGCCTCTGGCGGAGATCGACGAAGGATCGGGCCAATGAACGAGCGCGTGGGCTCCGCACACCCGCCTGGGGGCGGAGTCCGAGGCGGGGCCCGTGGGAGTCCAGGGGGCCCGGCACAGCCTAGCGTTCGGGCAGCGAACAACCCGGGGCGGAGGTTCAGGGTCGGGTGGACAAGGCTCTGGGCGCGGCCAGTGACTTGAGCAGGAGATAAAGGCCGGGAGAGCAGGCGGCGGCATCTGTTTCCAGGCGAGGCGGGTGGAGGAGAGGCTCCTGCGGGCAAGGGCCTCTTCCCGCTTCATTTCACTTCTGCCTTCAAAACTTTCCCTTCTAGAACGAGAAGGATGAAGAAATGAGCACAAAGGTGTACTTAGACCTGGTATGGAGACCCCGCGGGTTAGGGAAGGGCATCTGCCGCCTTTAAATTACTCTCTTGGAATGCCCAGCCCAGTGAGATTGTGTGTGTGTGTGTGTGTGTGTGTGTGTGTGTGTGTGATGACTTCATAAAGCACATATATAACAACCCACGCGGAAGCCTTGATAAACAATTATTTAAAACACAAGTTTGGGGGGGTCACTAATTTGAAATCCCGTCCATTAAAGGGCCGTGAACTGCGGTTTGAAAATCAAACTGGCGAGTGCATCTCCTCAGTAATTTTTTTTAATTATTTTATGTGGGTGGGTGTTGTGCCTGCATATGTCTAAACCACATGCGTGTCTGGTGCCCGTGGAGGTCAGAAGAGGGTGGCTGATCTCCTGGAACTGGAGCTACAGATGGTTGTGGCTTCCCTGTGGGTGCCGGGAATCCAATGTGGGTCCTCTGGACGAGCAGCCAGCGCCCTTAACCACTGAGCCGTCTCTCCAGACCCCCCTCTCCGGTTTTAGAGCCTGACAAAATAGAGCCCAGTGCGGGGTGGTGGGGGGACTAGTTGACGTGAATCCCGGAGAAGGAAGGCAGAGCCGGAACCCCTTCCGCTTGCCCCACATCAGGCCGGAGCTAACCCCCTCTTCCCAGCCTCTCCCTGGTGCAGCCCTTTAGCGTCTGCTTCCCTAGGAGTGGACAGACTACAGGTTAAGCTGGGACCCGGCAGAACACGATGGCATCCAGTCTCTCCGCGTGGCTGCTGAGTCCGTCTGGCAACCCGACGTGGTGCTGCTGAACAAGTAGGGGTCTTTCCACAGCCGTGCGGGTTGAGGGAGCCATGGGGGGGCGGGATGTCCCGGGGGACAGATGCAGATCCCACACAGAGAGGACCCTTCCACGCAGCAATGACGGCAATTTCGACGTTGCCCTGGACATTAACGTCGTGGTATCCTCCGAGGGCTCCGTGCGCTGGCAACCCCCTGGCCTGTACCGCAGCAGCTGCAGTATCCAGGTTCCCCAGGCTTGTCTGTTCTCAGCCGACCTCGCTCCCCAGCTGCCCCCAGTCCCAAGCCCTATTCCTCCCTCCCCTCTTGATTGCCCTGACCTCCCGTTGCCCTGCGCACTTTCTTTGGTTTCCGTGGTCCTCCGCCATTTCTCTGGCGGCCCCTTCTCCTCTGTAACCCGAATTCAAGGACCTCCCTATCTCCCCTCATGCTAACCCACTCTCTGCCGGCTCCAGCGTCTTCCCCTCCGCCCAGGTCACCTACTTCCCCTTCGACTGGCAGAACTGCACCATGGTGTTCAGTTCCTACAGCTACGACCCCTCCGAGGTCAGCCTCAAGACGGGCCTCGGTCCTGACGGCCAGGAGACGCAGGAAATCTACATTCATGAAGGCACCTTCATTGGTGCGTGGGCATGGTGCTCGCACCCCAGGCTGAGAAGCAGGCCTTGTCCTGGATGCTTAGTGTCACCTGGTGGGGTCAGCGAGGTGGGGATGACCGTCAACACTGCAAATATGGCGGACACCGAAGCCAAGTGTGGAGGCCTGAGCCAGCCTTTAATGCCAGCACTTGGGGGTGGAGGGTGAAGAAGGAGTATTGCTTGTCTATCCAAGGCCAGCCTAGACTACATTGGAGACCCTGATTCTTGAAACAGATAGACAACACACACACCACTCACAGGGAAGGTGACACGGCCCAGTGGTAAAAGCTCTTTTAGAGTAAACCTGACACCCTGAATCCAATCCCAGGAACTTACAGGGGAAGGGGAGAACTGAGAACTCCCCAAACTGTCCTCTAACCTCCAATTCCCATTGCAGCACACACATACACAATAAGATCAACAAAGAGGCAAGCAATATGGCAGCTGAGAGGTTCACTAGCTTTGGCTGCCTGGTGTGGCATGACTGGGGCAGCTGCCACAGCTGTGTTCGCTCCCTCTGCCTCCTCAGAGAACGGCCAATGGGAGATTATCCACAAACCCTCCAGGTTAATCCAGCTTCCAGGGGATCCCAGAGGAGGGAAGGAAGGGCACCGCGAGGAAGTTATCTTCTACCTCATTATCCGACGGAAGCCTCTCTTCTACCTGGTCAACGTCATCGCCCCATGCATCCTCATCACCCTCCTGGCCATCTTTGTCTTCTACCTCCCACCGGATGCAGGTAATCGGCCAGGCGGCCCAGCTCTCCAGGTCACTGGCTTCTTCCTTCTCACCTTTAGTTCAGATTTTTGTTTTTTAAGGTGTGTGTGTGTGTGTGTGTGTGTGTGTACTCACAAATGCCCATGAAGGTCAGAAGTGAGTCCCTGGACCCTTTGCAGCTGGAGTTGGAACTGTGAGCCTCCTGAGGTGGACACTGGGATCTGAACTCCGGTCCTCGGATAGAGCAGTGGCCTAGTTTGCTTTTCTGTAGCTTTGATAAAAGACCAACCAAAACCAACTTAGGGGTAGAAAAGGTTTTATTTGGCCCTCTGGTCACAGCTCAGCCCTGAGGTAAGCCAAGGCTGGAGCTCAAGGCAGGAACAGAAGCACAGACCCTGAACGGGTGCTGCCCACTGGCTGGCTCAGTGCCCATTGGCTGGCTCAGCTGCTTGCTTTGTACGAGCCAGGACGATTCGCCCAGGACTGGGACACTGCTCGTAGCGGCCTGGGCTACATCAATTAGCAATTAAGGAAATGTCCCCTACACACCCACAGGCTAGTCCACTGAGGTCATCCTTCAGCTGACGATTCTTTTCCAGGCAAGTGGACAAACGGAAGCTAATCCTGACAAGTGTTAGGTGCTCTTAGCCATCTCAAACCATCATGGCTCGGATATCAGCATGCACAATTAGACCCAACTATGGGCTCTGCTGGCTCCTCCACTGGCTTCTCCTCACCGAGTAACATTTTCACCCTCCCTTTAGAGTCCAAGCCTCCCATTCATGGAGCTCCCACGTCTGTGACAAACCAGATTCCAGACTGAGCCAGCTCCTCTGTTTCCCGTCCTTAGCAAAGCACCTTCCTCCTACCTTCCAGGCACCAGCCGGTGCTTTCCCTGGCTGTCTCCCTGGGAAACGCCACTTGACTTTTCCTCTGTAAGGAAGTACAGCATAGCAGGAGGGTAACCCTGGTCAGGTTTCACGATAACTGTGTCATTGCTATCCTGCCGCACAGGATTATTCTGAAGATTGACTGGGTTAATAAGTCTGTACCTGGCACCTATGTAAATGTGCTTTTTATTGTTTTTATACTTTTGAGCAATTGATGTACAGTAATACAATTGAATTATATGTGCAAATTCTAATCTTTCCAATAACCTTTCAGACAAGTGCCAAATTGTCATTCCCTTTATAGAGAAGGGTAAAGAGGCTGAGGGAGTTAATTTATTTGTCTGGCATCACACTCAGGTCAGGACCTCTGGTATTCAAAATGTGTTTACTCCCTGCGCTTGGGAGGCTGAGGCGGGACTATTGCCTGCTGAGAGTCTGGCGCCAATGAGTGTGAGATCACTGGAGCTTCATAAGCAAGACCCTGCTCAAAAGAAAAATCCAAAACACAAACGAGCAAATATGAAAACAGACAATAATTTCCTCACCTCTGGACCCAGTCCTCTATTCAGAAAGGGAGGGAGATGCGGTGCAAGCACGTTTCCAGGTCCTGTACGATGGCTCGGTGGGCGAGATGCTTGCTACCCAGCTCGAGAGCCTGACAGGAGACTGTTCTGGGACACCTCTCAGTGCTCTGTGATAGTCTCTGTCCACAACCCTGCCCCCACACACATTAAAAAGAACCCGCTTACAGTCACTTCCTCCCAGAACAGGGCAATGTTGGAACGCACGATTATGGGACCAAAATAGAGTGTACTGTCCGGCTTATCCATCCAGTGCCTCTCATGAAGTCCGTAAGGCCTCTTGTGTGACACAGGAAGACTCAGCCACTTTGTTTGCTGATTTATTTTTAGATTCCTCAAATTGCTGTTATTGAAAAAGCTACGGAGATTGGCCTATTCACTCATGCAACTATGTCTGTGCAGTTTCTGTGATATGCTAGGCACTGAAGCGTATCAGGGAATAAAACTAATAGAATCACATTGAGAATGTAGCTTAAAGGCAGAGTGCTAAAACAGGTATAGGTGGAGCTAGTCTATGTTCATGAAGCCCTGGATTCTACCCCTAGCACGGGGGAGGGGAGAGTGGCAGGGGATAGTTCAGTTGCCAAAGTGTTTACCTAGTTACCTAGTTAGCAAAGTGTTTACTTATGCATGAAGGCCTGAGCTCAATCTCCAGAACACATCTATAAACAAACAAGTAAATAAAATCACTGACCTTCCTTGGCATGTGTTCTTGTCGGGAAGACAGTCAAAAACTGCTGTCTGCCATCACATATGAAAAGAACAGTGGGCAGCTTTGGCGCGCGCCTGTGATCCCAGCACTCAGGAGCCAGAAGCAGGTGGAGCTCTATGAGTTCAAGGCCAGCCTGGTCTATAAAGTGAGTCCAGGACAGCCAGGGTTGCACAGAGAAACCTTGTCTCGAGGGAAAAAAGGAAAAGAAAAAGTTGTTTGTGTTTTGTTTTGTTTTTCTAGATACAGTTTCTCTGTGTAGTCCTGGAACTCAGTTTGTAGATAGGGCTGGCCTTTAACCCAGAGATCTGCCTGCCTCTGTATCCTGAGTGCTGGGATTAGAGGTGTGTGCCACCCCACCCAGTTTCTGGACATTCTAAAGAGATTAAATAGAAGAAGTTTTTGAAAGACTAAAATGGGATGGACTCCTGTAATACCAGCACTCAGAGTTCTAGGCTAGCCTCCGCAACATAGGGGCTTGTGGGTTACTGTCTCAAAGGGGCTGGGGATGTAGCCAACACAGGAGAGCATTTGCCTGCCACGCATGACACCTTCGACCCATGTCACAGAATAAACTGCACACAGGAACAAAGCTCTGTAATCCGAGCACTTGGGATGGGAATGAAGACAGGAGGGTCAGGAGTTCATGGTCACCCTGTGGGAGCTCAAGGCCAGCCTGAGATATGTGACTCCTCCCCAAAAACAAACAGAGCTAGACACGAGGCTCAGCTGCTTAAGACACTCACTGCCAGGACCAAGGACCTGAGTCTGATGCCTGGAACCGACATGAGATGGCAGCAGAGAATGGACCCTTGCAAGTTGTGTGCCATGGCATTTGTGCCCCCCCACACACACACACATACACGCTTACAAACACAAAGTTCAAATGTGATCAAACAAACAAGAACATCAAATGAGAACAGGGCCAGGGGCTGCATAGCTTTTCTGATTCAGGGTCTTATGTATTCCAGAGAATGCCACCTACATTCACAGAATAGGGAGTTAAAAAAAAACACCAGGGAAGGAGGATGAGGGAGATGGCTCAATGGTTTAGAACACTGGCCTGCTCTTCTAGAGGACCCAGGTTCAATTCCCAGATACCCATGTGGCAGTTCACACCTGTTTGTAACTTCAGTTCCAGGGTTCCTGCCGCTCTCACACAGACATGTGTGCAGGCAAAACACCAATGCACATAAAAATAAACAATTTTTTTTTTTTAAATTAGGGAAGGTGGGCATGGTGATACACAGTCCATAATCCCAACACTGCCTGAGGCAGGGGGATCACCTTAAGTTTGAGGCCAGTCTGGAATACCTATAGTCAGTAAGTTCCAGCCCAGCCTGACTACCATGTAAAGCCCTGTCTCAAAAGAAGAATACAAGTGTGGTGGCACAAGCCTTTAATACCAGCACTAGAGCCATGGGTTCAAGAGCAACCTGAGCTATACAAAAAAATTATAAATCTCAAAAACACACATAAAAGGTGCTTCTTTGCATGAAATATCATGGCACTGTAGGATGCTACCTGAAGCCAAGTGTGGTGGCACATGCCTTCAATCCCAGCTCCCCTACATCACACACCCTGCCACCAGGCAGAGGCAGGTGGATCTCTAAATTCAAGGTTGGTCTCTCTAAATTCAAGGCTGGTCTGGTCTACATAGTGAATTCCACACCAGCCAAGGCTACATAGTGAGACCGTGTGTGTGTGTGTGGCAGTAGCAGCAGCCAGCTCCTGTATACACCTTCATTAGGGGGATCCCTAGAGCTCCCTGGCCTGTCCAGCTAGCTGATAAGGCCTCCAGGTCCAGTGAGAGACCCTGATGGAGGGTGATGGCAGAAGACACAGAATATCAGCCGCTGTTTCCTGCCCTCCCAGGAGAGATTATATACAGCATGCATGCATGTGCACACACACATTAATAAAAACAGCTTTTGAAAACAAAAACAGGGAGAAAGTAAACATAGTAAATTCGGGGGTAAGGGGAATCAGATCAGGAAGCTAATGACAAAGGCTTCTAGACCACAGTAAGAGCAGCCTGTGCATGCCTGTGTGTGCATGTTTATCTCGTTTTAAGACAGGGTTTCATATAGCCCAGGCTAGACTTCAATATGTAGTTGAAGTTAGCGAACATTGAACTCCTGATCCTCCTGCCCTACTATCAAAGTGCTAGCATTGGTGTGATGCTAGGCCTAATTTGCTGTATATGTTAGTAAGGTAATAACATATAGCCCGACCTCCTTCAAAAAACCTTTTCTGGTACTGAGAATCGAATCCAGGGTCTTAAGAATGAAAGCAAGGCTGGCACTCTTCCAGCTCATTAGTATGTGCGGCCCTGCCCGGCCTTCTGTTTGCCTAAGTCGTCCAGGTTGCTCTTGAATTCATTCTGTGGCCCAGAAGCAGGCTTTCAGCCTGCAATGCTCCTGTCTCAGCCTTGGGAGTAGCTGGGACTCAGACGGCAGAGGCCTGGCTGGCTAACAGCTCTCACGGTGAGTAAATCGGCTTGCAGACTTGTTGAGTTTGGGGTTAGACGTTCAGCAGGAAAGCTGAGCAGGCACTCGGATGCTCAGAGGCAGTTCGTGCTGGGGGAACAAATGCAGGCAAATGGTTTTTCCAAAAGCCTGCCCTCAAGTGGAGCCGTGAGAGGTAATTCTGCCACAGAGGTTTCCTTCTGGTAAAGGCATGGTCATGGACGCCTTTAAACCCGGCACTCAGGTTACTGGAGGAGGCAGAGGCAGCAGACTGCTGTGTTTGAGGCCAGCCTGGGCTCCGTGGCAAGTCCCAGGACAGCCAGGCGTCCTTGCGCAATGAAATAGAATGTTAGGAAAAGATCAATCCTGGCTTTCTCCCCGCCTTCCAAGGAGAGAAGATGGGGCTCTCTATCTTTGCCCTGCTCACGCTCACCGTGTTCCTGCTGCTGCTGGCAGACAAAGTGCCAGAGACGTCCCTGGCAGTCCCCATCATCATCAAGTACCTCATGTTCACCATGGTCCTCGTCACCTTCTCGGTGATCCTGAGCGTCGTGGTCCTCAACCTGCACCATCGCTCACCCCACACCCACCAGATGCCCTTCTGGGTCCGCCAGGTAGGACAGAGCTCCTCCTCCAGCCTGTCTTCAATCCCTATCTTACCATCAACCAGGTGTGGGAAAGGGTGAGGCCGGCCTGGGTTACACAGTAAGATCCTGTCTGCAAGTGACAGGAAGAATAAAGGAAGGAAAAGCATCCTTGCATTTGGTTTTATGTCCACATGCTGCCCCTCCTCCCACCAGCCTGGACTTGACTTTCAGACTGTGAGGAGAGCTACAGCTGGCACAGTGCTTGCTGAAGGGCATTACAGTTTGTTTTACCTCTCCATCCTCATTTCACAGACCCAACATGCTCTTCATCCATTCAGCTCACTTAGAGGCCCAGGGGCAGATGCCATCAGGTTTGAAGACTCTGAACCCTCAGTTTCTCAGGGTGCTCCCAGCCAGTTAATGAACTTTTTTCTTTCTGAGACAGGTTTTCTCTGTGTAGTCTTGGCTGTTCTCCAACTGGCTCTGTAGACCAGGCTGGCCTTGGACACAAAGATCCACCTGCCTCCGCCTCCTGTGATTACAGGTGTGTGCCACCATGCCTGGCCTAAAAGAATTCTTTTAAAATTTGTGTGTGTGTGGGGGGGGGGGCGTCTAGCATACATACAATGCCTGAATGTATGTATAGGCACTACATGTGTGCCTGCTCCCTGAGGCCAGAGCATCAGATGCCCCGGAACTGGACTTACAGATGGTTGAGCCACCATATGGTGCTGGAAACCAAACCAGGGTCCTCTGGAAGAGCAGCCAGTGCTCTTAGACGCTGAGCCATCTCTCCAGCCCTTGAGCTGTGCAGTCGCGGCTCTGTCAGTGCAGCGCAGTGAGACCATGAGCGCACAAGCAGGGGACGGATGCCTGGAGCACATGCAAGCCCTCTGCAGTGTGCCGCTTCTACTCTCTAGATCTTCATTCACAAGCTCCCTCCGTACCTGGGTCTGAAGAGGCCCAAACCCGAGAGAGACCAACTGCCCGAACTGCATCACTCTTTTCCTCCAAGAAGTGGCTGGGGCCGAGGAACTGATGAATATTTCATCCGGAAGCCTCCAAGTGATTTTCTTTTCCCTAAACTTAACAGGTAAGACCTACACTCACCGCGCTCACTTGGGCAAGGGAGAACTACAGCTCCCAGAAGACAGTGGAAGCTAGTGTGGTCTAGCATCATGGGAGCTGTAGTAGCCCTGAGTCTGCTTGCGTTGAGAGAAAGTGGCATTTTAAAGCCTAAAGAGCCAGAAACCTGCAAAAGTCTGGAGAGGTCGGTGCTGCCGGGGAGATGCAGGACCCCCTCGGGTTGGAGGGCTGCCGGGTGACTGGAGGGCCAGCTGGCGCAGGGTGCTGGAACTGCTCGCTCTCTGAACCCAGCGCGCGGCCAAACAGTCCCTGCCCGCACAGGTTTCAGCCTGAACCATCCGGCCCGGACCTGCGACGGCTTATCGACGGCCCGACGCGGGCTGCAGGTCTGCCTCAGGAGCTACGTGAGGTCATTTCTTCAATCAGCTACATGGCCCGACAGCTGCAGGAACAGGAGGACCACGACGCGGTAAGCCCCCCGAGGCCGAAGCCCGCAGGTCCGGGGCCTTGGCCCCGCCCCCAGCTCCAGGCCCCGCCCCCAGCAGCCGCTTCCGCTCCGCTCGCGAAGGCGCTTTCCGGCCGGGGCTTGCTCACCAGCTGTCGCTGCTTGTGCTTGCCCTTTCCTCAGGTCCCCAGTGGCGGGACCTTGGCGGGAAACCGTGCGGGGCGGGCTTCCCAGGGCTCCCGACCCGGGGCGTCTGTGAGCGTTTTCTGCCTACCCTCAGCTGAAGGAGGACTGGCAGTTTGTGGCCATGGTTGTGGACCGTCTTTTCCTGTGGACCTTCATCGTTTTCACAAGCGTCGGGACCCTGGTCATTTTCTTAGACGCCACGTACCATTTGCCCCCTTCTGAACCTTTTTCTTGAGGACCCGAGGGCCGTTTCTGGCCAGGAGTTGCAGGTGTTCTGGGGCTGTACGGCGCTTCGCTCCTGTGGGAGCCTAGTTTCTGGGAAGCCGCTGAAGTGGGGCTTGGGGGCTGGCAGGGTGTCTTGGACACACTGGAAATGTCCTTCTACTTACTTAGGGTTTTGTCCTTCTGGGGTTTTGTTGTTTTTGAGACGGAGTCTCACTCTCTGGCCCAGGCTAGCCTGAACTATGCTGTCCAGGCTTGCCTCAGATTCCCAGGGATGTCACTTCCTTAGTTTACCAAGTGTTGGGAGCCAGCACGTTTGGATGTGGATCCTTGCAGCTACACTTAGGGTTACAGATTAGATCTCTAATGAAATAGAACCGTAAGCAGCTGGTAGATTGTAAGCCTTTTGAGGACAGGAAATGTGTTGGTGACTGTAATGTCCCAGCAATGCTTAGGGTCCTAGCCCATAAGTTTGTAACATTTGTTGAATCTTCAACAGAGGGAAAAATTGGGGGGGAAGGAAATATATAGAATACTGCCTGCAACTCATGTTGTGATTAACCGTTTCTATTTTTAACTTTCTATAATTTATTTTGTAATGATTCCCACCTTTGGACTGAAAAAAAATTTTCCTAAAAAGATCTTATTAAGCCAGGCATGGTGTCTCCTTCTTAGAAGACCAGCATTGAAGGGCTGAGAGGATTCCTGTGGGTTTGCAGCAAGGCAACTATAGAGCAAGCCCTTGTTTCATACAAACCACCTTATTCAAGTTCCAGCTTTGGCACACAAACCCCTAAATGACTCAGACTGTTTCTGTCCGTAAAATAAAGCAGATAGTGGTATATACCCATAGAGAACTCCAAACAGTGTATGTCAGAGCTTTCAAACTGGTTGGGTGTTTTGTTGTTTTGTTTTATTTGCCCGTGTTCTTGGGCTGCACATCATTCATCGGTTTGCTTTAGAGTAGCTGGAATTGAACCCAGGGCCTTGCGTACACTAGGCAAGTGCTCTACCCCTGAGCTGCTTACCTTTATGTTTCCTTCATATTTTTTTCCTCCTTTTTTCTAAGACAGGGTCTCTCTGTGTAGCCCTGGCTGTCCTGGACTCAGTTTGTAGATCAGGCTGGCTTTGAGCTCACAGAGACCCACCTGCCTTTGCCTCCCGAGTGCTGGAATTACAGGTGTGCACCACTGCGCCCTGCCCTGCTACTATTTGGTTTTTCTTGAGATGGGGGTCTTGATAGTCCAGACTGACTGAACTCACTGCAGAGCTAAGCACAACCTTGACCTCCTGATACTTTAGCCGTATGCTACCAAGCTTAGGTTTTGTTGTTTTGTTTTAGATAAGAGGGTCTCAGTAAGTTGTTCAGTCTGGCCTTCAACTATCTTGCCTTTGAAGTAGCTAAGATTACAGGTACACAGCACCATGCTGGGTTTTTGTTTGTTTGTTTGGTTGGTTTTTTTGTTTGTTTGTTGTGGGTTTTTGTTTTTGTTTTGCTTTTGAGACAGTGAGACAGGGTCTCACTATGTAGCCCTGGCTAGCTTAGAACTTGTCATGTAGACCAGGTTGGCCTCAAACTCCACTTGGTTCTGCTTCCTGAGTGCTGGGATTAAAGGTGTGTAATTTTACATTTGAATTAAGGGCTGGAGAGAGATGGTTCTGAGGTTAAGATCATTGGCTGCTCTTCTAGAGAACCAGGGTTTGATTCCCAGCATCCACATGGGTAACTCCAGTCCCAGGGGATCCAACACCCTCTTTCTAGCCTCCTCTGGCACTGTACATGTGTGGTACACAGACCTACATACAAGCAAAATACTCACACACATAAAATTAAAGGAAAAAAGTATTTGAAGCATAGTACCTTTACAACTTGTGTATTTCACAGACATTTGTATCTCTGGCTTCTCTTGAAAACATTAAACAAGCTACAGCAACACTAGAGCTGCTATCGCTGTTAACAGAGGCTTGCCAGGGCTGTCAGTGGCTGGTCAGGGCCCTTAGCCCAGACAAGCTGCCATCTGCCTGACCAGCCTTACTCATGTTCCCAGCTATTCCTCCATAACAAGAGAGGCTGCCCAGCAGGCAAGATGAAGGCGATGAGGAGACAGGAGTGGAAGGAGAGCTATTATGGCCATGACAACATTTCGGCCCCAGTATACTTTCAAACTTGGAGTTGGTTTAAGGCAAAGGTTATTCTGGGACACAGAAATCTTGCATTGTACTCACTGAGGATGTATCTAAAGGTGTTGGGGGGAGGTACTGCATTTTTGAAGAAGGGGCCTTGTGAAGCCCAAGCTAACCTGGAACTCCATGTAGCTGAGGATGACCCTGAATTTCTGACCCTCTAGCCTTCACCTCCTGCATGCTTTCATTAGAGGTGTGTGTCATCGTGTTGGGCTGAGAACCAAACCCAGGGTCTCCCGCAGTCTAGGCAAGCCCTCTCTGGACGGAGCCGGCGACAGAGTTCACCCTCCACCTGGAGGTCAAAGGGAGCTGCGGCCAGGCAGCCACAGTGAAATGCTGGAGCCTCAGATCTCGGGAAGGACAGTGCCCCGACCCACCAGCCACGCAAATAACCGCACCTGGCATCCCACTGTGAGCAGAGTTCGTTTGTCTCGTTGGTTTATTGGCCTAGAGATTGGGAACACACACAAATCTGGAGCTAAATATTGGTCAGTTTCTCTAAGTCTGGGTCCTCACTACGTAGAGAGCTAGTCTGCAGAGGCCTAAGTCTTGCTGTGGCACAGAACCAGCAGCCTTCCCCTCTATCCCTTCTCCCCAAGGGACACGGGGAAAGAGGGCACAGATTGACAAGACTTGATCATCTCCAAATGACAAAATCGCAAAACCCCAAATTTCCAACACCTGAAACTCACAATATTGAAGCCTTCCAGCTCAAATACATATTTTTAAGTTTCTGCTTTGCCACAACTTTGTTGCCAAATTCTAGAAGCTATTCTTCTTACCCATATTAAAGCAAAACAAAACAAACAAACAAACAAAAAAAAAAACCACTTATAATCTCAAACATCCCATGTTTTTGGAATTTTTATCTTTTCTGAAATTCAAATTCCCGTGTCCATTTTCAGCCCTTCTACTCTCCTGCCTTCCTCAGAGGAGTGCAGGTGAATGGTAAGGGGACTGTGGTCACATCTGCCCCCTGCCCACAGGCCTTCCTCAGTCTCTCTTGTGGTTCCACTGTATATATAGATATATTATATATATATATATAATTTGTGTGTATATATATATATGTATTCTTTATTATGTATTTTTTGCAGTTTTTCTAAAGTGCCAGAAATAAGATTTATGGGAATTTTTAGTGATTTTTTTCTTTTTCTTTTTTTTTTTTTTTTTTTTCATTTTTCCCTGTTTGAAACTTTTTCCCCCTTAAAAACTGGAACTTGGTACATTCAGTAGGAAATTCTTCACTCAGGCTGTGGCCAAGACCAAGAAAAGTGCAAAGAGACAGAGGAGGACTAGAGTGACCCCTCCGTGGTTAACATTCAGGAAGCCTATCAAAACCTCCCCTCCTTATACCGGGAGGCCAGGAGGGGGAGGAAGACGCTCCTGGCCTTCCCAAGCTCACCTCCCTCCAAAAGCCATGATCTTGCCCTCTCCACAGCTCATCAGAGGGCAGCCATCTTGGCCCCAGAAAACAGTAGCTGAGAGAAAGACTGTCATTTTGATTAAAACAGTCTTTCTCCTTTTTAAAGTTATACTCCTCTAATTCCCACATCAGATTTGCTCCCCCAAACTGGCTCTCCCCTTGTGAGCTTTTTTTTTTTTTTTTTTTGGTGGGGGAGGGAGGTGGGTAGTATGGAAAATACCCATCAATCACACATCTGGGAGGCCACATTTTCAAAGAGAATTAGGAAGAAACATTTCCTCATCTTCCCCACTGGAAGGAAACACAGGACCCCTGACCAGGGTTAACTAGTGCAAATCAGGGGTTAGGGACTACTTAAAATCCCTGCACCCCATCCCGAGGCTGGGATCTTTGGGTGTGGGGAACTGAGTCAAAGATGGGGTATAAGGTGCTATTTTGGAGGCAAAGTTGGTGGGGATACCCCAAAGCCCACCAGAAGAGGAGGATGGTTCCCTCAAAACCATCTGGAGTGATTGCTGAGGACAGTGACAACAGAGGACACAGGGCAAAGGTAAGGATGGAAGGCTCTGTGCAAATCTGGGTCTAACCCACACATCAAACCCCCATCAATTTTCTGGCTATTTGGTCTAATCTAGGAGAAACCATAAGGAGGAGTTGGCAGGGAGAAAGTAGGTTCTCTTCTCCACTCTATATGGACTGCTTCATACCTGGTGCTCAAAGTTGGTTTAGCCCCAATGAAGCCACATATAAAGGCGGGAAGAGATAGGATCTATTCACCTCTTTTGTCTTGGAAGAATCTGGAGTCACTGGATTTGAGGGTAAAGGTAGGGCCCAAGATTTCCCTGCCCTGTACTGAAAAAGTGCTCAGCTGTAGGACACCTCCCAACTCCTTTTGACCTGGAGTGGGTTAAGGCCATCTCCAGAGTCTAGGAGCACAGGAAGGAAGATGGAAGATCCAAAGGCATGGAAGCCAAGGAAAGCACGGCATCGTAACAGGAAGGAAACAAGGACAGAGAAACCCACCCTTGGGAAGAACGGAATCCAAAGCCATGCTTCCAGGCTGGTGGGTCAGATTATCACAATGGTCTGGTCCAGGCCCTGGGCCGCGAAGAATGGAATGTGCTGGGAAGGGCTTAGAGGAAGCGTCAGAACAGCAGGCATCATTAGGTTAGAGAGATGGTTCCCCCTAGGCTTAGATCAGGGGAGCAGGTTAGACATTCAGAGCTGGTGGGGCTGTAAGTAGAGATTCAGACAGGTATATTGCTCAGTTGCCCCAAGGGCTGGAGAAGGGATGGGAGCTGGCTCTTCCCCTCACAGGGGCCGTTCCCTGGAGAAGACTGAGAGGGGGACCACCGAGAACTCCCTTCTCAGGGGGACAGGGGAACTACAATCACACAAAGCAGCCTGACTCCTGAGCTCCAGGGGCCCCAAATCCCTGCACAAGAATGTGATGGGGTTCCCGAGGGGCAGAGAGGCCAGGGAGCTGATGGTGGTGGGGGCCGGGGAGGGTGGCGTCTGCCAGGGGGCCTGGCCTTAGCGCTCACCCCACATCGCCTGCTTGGGTTCTCTCAACCCCCGCCGTTTCCCCCACCCCCTTCGGGGAAACCAGCAGAGGAAGGGTCGGGGGAGGTGGGGTTGGTGGAGTGGGAGGTGCTGCTTGAGGATTCACTGCGTAGCCAAAGACCCCGGGGAGGAAGGGGAGGGCCCCGCCACCCTTCTCATCCGGTAGGACCATGTTGAGAGCAACTGGCAGAGCAGCCAAGTTGCCGAAGTTGTAGGGGTAGGCGGCGAGGAGCTGGGGGCCGTACACGAGCGGGTAGGGCTCCGGGTAGAAGGTGACTTTGGCAGTCCCTAGCCCCTCCCTCCGGTCTCCCTCGGAAGCGCCCCCCGGCCCCTCATTCCTAGGTTTTCCTCGGCCACCACCGGGCTCCCGGCTGCCTCCTATCAGGGCCAAGGGAAATTCCTGCACGGGGGGGTACACATAGCAGCCCCCACCTGCTCCTGGGGGCTCCTCGCCCCCAGAGATGACGGGGTCCTGCAGTGAGGCGGTCTCAGAGGCCTCGGCAGCGCCGCCGCCTCCCGCCTCCCCGCTGGATGAGGACACCTGCATCTCTTGGGGGGCCTCCTCCTTCACGTCACTGGGCCTGGGACCAATGCCGCCTTTGGAATAGGCGATGACGGGCGTGGGAGTGCCCCCGGGCCTCTCCACAGCATGCCTCTGCCCGTGTCGGTTGAGGGCAGCTGCTGTCTTGCACACCTTGGCACAGTGGGGGCAGGCGAAGCGGGCGGAAGCCCTCCTCCCAGTCCTGGGGTTGTGCGCGCTCCCTCCGTGGCCTTCCTGGTGCTTTCTCAGCTTCCTCAGGGTGGCAAAGGCCTGGGCGCAGTCGTCACACCGGTGCCTCCGCTCAACACGCCCCCGTCCTGCTGGGCCCTCCGCTGCTGGGCCCTCCTCCCAGCCCCTTCTGTCCAGCTTCTGCCTCCAGCGTGGAGGCCTTCGTCCTCGGGGCAGTCCGCTGACCCCGCTGGCCGAGGCTCCAGCCTTCCGCTTAGGCTTGTATGAATAGTAGGGTCTCCAGAGCTGATCTTCCCCTCCAGCCTTCGATTCCTCCTGGTCCTCCTCCTCATCCTCCTCATCGTCCTCCTCCTCTTCCTCACTCTCCTCTCCTTCCTCTCCACTCAGCTCTCCAGGACGCAGGTCAGTTTCTGAGATGCGGCGCTTGACAATGGCCTCCTCCCCAATTCGCACAGTGATCTGACACAGCGGAGGTGGAGCCTGAAGCTGAGAGGAGCCTCGGCCGGTCCCTGTGGGGGAGCCCCCGCTCCCACCAACACCCACGGGTTTGGCTGTGTAGGTGAGAGTCCTCCCAGCCCGCAGACTCCGGCCCTTGGCCTCCTCGGTGGCTGTGGCGGGGCTGCCGGCGATGGCAGAGGCTGGGCTGCTGGGTATTGCTGCGGGCTCAGGGGGCGGAGGTGGGTACTCGCGTTTCTTGGGGGGCCTCGGGGGAGTCGTGTAAGTGATGACTGAGGCAGCTTGGGAGCCTCCTGTGCCGGCTGGTCCACCCCCAGCTCCGCCACTGCCACTGCTCCCGTGGACAATGACGGAGGGAGCTGGGTGGGCAAAGCTGATGACAGAGGCAGGAGGCCCGGGCTTGGGGGCAGGGCGCGGGAGGGGCGGGGGGCTGGCTGGCATTGCTGCAGGGGCCAGTGTGTGGAGGCCTGGGGAACGGGGGACCTCGGGGCCTCCCTGACTGTAGGTCTTGTAGGGCCTCTTGGCTGCCCGCATGGGGAGCAGGCGGTACAGCTTGAGGGTGTTAAGCTTGGGCTTGTAGCCTCCATTGGGTGTCTTCTCGCTGGCTAGGAGGCCGGGGCTGATGCCGTGGAAGGCTCGCTGGTGGGTCTTCAGGTTATAATAGGTGACAAAGGTTTCCCAGCAGAAGATGCACTGATACCTGCGGGACAGCAGGGAACAGGGCAGGGCAGAACCACCTGAGTTGGAGGCCCTGGCCTCTGCGGCCCTCAAACCTCTAACTCCCCCAGCGACTCCTTCGCCCTCCCTTCCTGCTGCCTGCTGCGCCCACCAGCCTCTGGAGCGGGACGAGGGTAAGCTCAGCACCCGACTCCCGCAGCTTCTACTCTCATGAAATGGGAATAGTCGCACATTTTAGCCCTCAAAATGCCTCGTGTGGTACAAACGACAGAGAGAACACGCTACGGAAGTATCAGGTGCTGTTCTGCGTGCTGTAAGCCCAGCAGGCAGGCCTGTGCTCCCATAGTCCTCTCCTGCGCGGGCAAAGGTCATTCCTTCCTAGCTCTTCCCACACCAAGACGCTGGCTTCGGGTAAAGGAACTGGGGCTGAACGCAGCAGGCGAAGTCCTGGAGGGAGCCGGGCCGGGCCGGGGCAGGGCCGACCCCACTGCGCACGCGCAGCCCCGCGCCCGCCCCGTGGCTCACCTGCGCTCCCCGGTGTGCCACACCTCGTGCTTGGTGCGGTACTCGGCCAGCGCGAACACCTTCTCGCAGTAGCGGCAGGGGTACTTCCTGCGCCAGGAGTGCACGTTGCTGTGGCGCTTCAGGCTGGACAGGGTCACGTAGGAGCGCTCGCAGGCCGCGCACACGTAGAGCACATGGCCGCCCACCACCTTCACCACGTGCTCAGGGCCGTCCCTGAAGCCCCCCGGCGGCGGCAGGGCCGAGGCCTCCGCCCCCGCGGGCCCCCCGGCGCCCGGCCCCGCCGACCCCCGGGCGCTGGCCCCCCGGCGGCACTGGGCCTCGTGGGTCTGCAGGCGCTTGGGGTGGATGAAGCTCTTCCCGCACCGGGGGCAGGGGCAGGGCCGCCGGGGCAGGGAGGCCTGAGGGTCGGCAGCCTGGGCCTCAGCCTTGTCTCCCTCCCACTCGCCTTCCGGCCTAGGCCCCAGACCGTCCTCCCCGGGCCGAGAGGCGGCCACGGGCGCCGGGGCCGGCGGCAGCCAGGCATCACCTCCCTCCCCCAGGCCCTGCAGGCGGGAGATACCCAGGCGGCGCCCCAGGGCCCCAATCTCCGCCACAGCCGCCCCATTGCCGCCACCCCCGGGGAGAGCAAGCCGGGCGCTGTAGATGAAGTTGAGGACATCGGAGAAGGCAGCCGCGGGGACCCCGGGCAGCTCCAGGACCCGGGGAGGGGAGGAGTGAGGCGAGGCTGGAGGCGGGGAGGAGGCCGCGGTGGTGGCGGGGCTGGGGGCCGAGCCTCCGGGGGCCGGCGGGAGGGGCAGCGGGGCAGAAGCTAGCAGGGCCTCTCTGAAGAAGGGGCTGGAGGCAGCCAGGACACTGCGGTGCGCGGGGAACTTGGTGTCTCCCGCGATGAGCGTGACGTCGCAGAAGAGGCCACGGAGCCGCTGCTCATTGAGCTGACGCAGGACAGCTGGGGCATGGGACGGGTCCGTCACCTCTGCAGGGGGTGGCATGGTGCCAGCCTAGACACGGGAGGGGGGGGGAAGAGGCCAGGGATACCTCAGGTCATAGGGAAGGTCATGACCTCCACACTCACAGGAAGCAGTAGAAGGGGGGCGCTCTCCGCACCCAACCCTTTTTCAGTACTGGACCAATGGCTGCCTTTGCTGGCCTCTGACCTTGGCTCTACTTCTCCCGGCTGTAATCGCACCAGCACTCTCTCACCTGAGAACATAGCCAACATGAAGCAGAGTAGCGGCTCAGCAACTCCCTTCCGCCCGGCCTTGTCCTTCTGCGGAGAAACAGAAATTGTGTCAGCAATCAAGAGGAGACAGGAGGATTCCCCACAAGGAAAGGCGCCAGGACACCGCGGGCATCGGCCATCAGAGCCACCTAGGATGCTCTGCAAACGCCTATCCCTACCAGGAGCCCGTCAGGCTATTTGGCCAAAGCCAGTCGGACCGAGGAGGCCACATAGCTTACGGCTAGGCTTGCCCTCCCGCCGCCACCCCAGAAGTCCGGCAACAAGGTGATTTGCATATCCCCAGTTCACCTCCAAATAGCCCAGCACACAGCTCAATCCCACGGGTTCAGGACAGCTCACAGATCAGCCTCTAATCCCTGTGGCCCAGTCTTGGGACTCAAAGAAATCCAAGATTTGCATGCTGTTGGGGTTTGTTTTTTTGTTTTGTTTTGAAATCACGGTGTGCTTATTTACATGTTAAAATAGAGCTTTTCTTTTTTCCGTTGGGATAACCTGATTGGACTTTGCATTAAGAGAGTGACAAGCCACAGACCCAGAAATCTTAGCGAGGGGTTTTCTAGCCCAGGTTCCAGGTGACTGTTGACACGCATACACACCTGCTCCTTCTACTCTCTAGAGGCCACTGGAAAGATGACCGGACCAGGAGTGAGGAGCTCTGGGCCCCACTCCTTACTCTGAGACCTTTGGCGTGTGGACTTTGTCTTTAAAGCTGGGCAGGGGAGAGCCGGGTGTGGCGGTACACGTATGTAACCCCAGCGCTCAGGGAGGCAGAGACAGGCGCATCTCTGAGATGGAGCTCTGGTCTACAGAGCGAGTCCAGGATGACACTCATCCAAATGTCCCAGCAGGCAGCCCAACCGTGAGCTGTGCCTATCACAAGCAAGTGCGTGCCGCAGCTGTCCTGGGTACTGCGAGCTCAGGTTCCCTCTTTTCAGCTGAGGATCTGCGTTCCAGAGCTACTCACGACCCTTCTCCAAAGCCACGGCCAGCTGAGCCTGCTGGGATCCTCCTCATCCACCCTCAGTGCCGCCAGGAAGTTCTGGCGCCTTCCGCGCACCATGGGTCACGCTTGCCCTCAGTGGTGGTCCTCATCCGACTCTCACCACCCCAAAACGTTCCTCGTTCACTGACCACCCACACCATCTAGACTAAAGGCTGCACCTCCTGCACGATGCACCAAAGACATGGTTCTCACACCTCTTCCGGGCAGGAAGAAAGAATGTGGTTAGCAGGGCAACAGGGTCGTAACCACAGTGCCAGCCACGTGAGCGAGAGCCCAAGGGTTGCCCCACTTGTTGCTGCATTGGATGTGGCGGAGTCCTGGGGACAGAGTCCTCCCTCACCTGCTGTCTGTAGTCACTGTCTCTTACTCTCCTACGATGGCCTCAGGACTGTATCTGCACTGTTCATTTCTTTCTTCCCCTCATCAGTTAACACGGGCTTCTCCACTTGAAGACGATTGCTAGGTAGCTTGCTCAGGGCTCTGTAACCAGTCAGTAGCCACACAGTCTGGCTTCCATGCCTCCGGGGACTTCAGTGCATCATGGTAAAAGGCGTTAACAGCCCCCACGGGGACACTGCTAGCCTACCCAGAACCACTGTGGAAACGAGGTGCTCCTTCCTCTAGGACACCGCGTGACGATTAGAAAAGCCACTTGACTCCACCCCCCTTCATGCCTGTGGCCAGGACGCGCACCGCGCTACAGGGCTACAGGGAGGGTGCTGTGCGGCTGTGTGTGGGCCACCATCGTGTAGGACCAGGCCACCCGAAGCTGGCCTAGCTCTCAGCCATCACTACAAGCTCTGCAGCTGCCATTTCTTTCTAGGCATAGCGAAATATGTCATGACCTCACGTAAGCGCTCCGAATGACCTCTGTGAGGCTAAGCTCTTCGAATTCCTCTCCAGGTCAAGGGAGGGCCACCGGTGTGGGCGTCCATCCCTGGCCTGGCTGCCAGCTCCCCAGGAGCTTAGATCAGTTCAGCTGCCCCCAGCACAGGCCAGTGCCCTGAAAGAGGTCACGGGAGATGAAGACACCAGCTAGTGAGCCTGGAAAAGTGACTCAACCTTTCCCTGTTTCCTTGTCTGTCTGGTGAGGGCGGTAGCCCCTTCCCGCTGTGCAGGGTGGCTGTAAGGACGAAATGACCTAAGAACTGGTGGGCCCAGCCAACCAGGGATCAATGACGCTCTGAACCCCTGCACCTGCGCCGAACACGCAGGCGCCACTCTCTGGTCATTATTCCTACACAGCACAATAGCGAGGCCACTTAAACAGGTGTGGTGGAGTATGCGTGTGATGCCAGCACTGTGGGGTGAGGCAGAAGGATCGCTGCAAGGTCAGTGCCAGCCTGATCTGCACACCGACTATCAGGCCAGCAGAGCCAAATGAGAGAACCTGACTGGAAGCAAACACATGAAGTAACCCCCCCAACAATTCATATGGAAGATCTATGCTCCAAAACATCTTGAGTAGAGAGACAAGTAGAGGGGGGCTAAGTTAGATGCCAGTACTGTGCCATCTCATTTGTTTACTCTGAGATGGGCTCTCAGGGAGCCCAGACCTTG
The DNA here is from genome assembly GCF_030254825.1 of Meriones unguiculatus. Taxonomy (NCBI): domain Eukaryota; kingdom Metazoa; phylum Chordata; class Mammalia; order Rodentia; family Muridae; genus Meriones; species Meriones unguiculatus. The sequence goes on from NC_083359.1 coordinate 2,352,903, forward strand.
ATGGTCAAGAATAGTCTTGAACTCTTTCTTGATCCTCTCGCCTGTAGCTTCTCAGAGTTGTGATTATAGAAATGCATCACCAGACAGGACGTACTGGGATATTTGCACCAGTATAAAACTTTGTTTTCTATCAGCAACTGGAGCATCCAAAGCCTCCAATAGCCTTGGAGCATTCTGGAACGAGTTCCTCGTGGATGACCGTGCCTAGTCTTGGAAATGGTAAGGAAAGTGATGAAGAGAAAAAAAAGGCAGAATTTGGCCTTCAGATGAGTTTGGTGGCGAGATGGCTCAGCAGCTAGGAGCACTGGCTGCTCTCTCAGAGGACCCCATTCAGTCCAGCACACGCACGGCAGCTCACAGCAGCGTCAGTAACTACCGCCCCAGGGGAACGCATGTCCTCCTCTAGCCATTCGCAGCAGGCTGGGACATGGGGCACAGACATGAACGCAGGCAAAACGTCGTGCGTACTAGTAAACAGACGCATGTGGGCAAAACATCCGTGCACGGTAAGTCAATAGACACGCATGTGGGGAAAACATCGTGCACGGTAAGTCAATAGACACGCATGTGGGGAAAACACCGTGCACGGTAAGTCAATAAATAGACACGCATGTGGGGAAAACACCGTGCACGGTAAGTCAATAAATAGACACGCATGTGGGGAAAACACCGTGCACGGTAAGTCAATAGACACGCATGTGGGGAAAACATCGTGCACGGTAAGTCAATAGACACGCATGTGGGGAAAACACCGTGCACGGTAAGTCAATAAATAGACACGCATGTGGGCAAATATCAGTGCACATAAGTAGCACACACGTGGGAAAACATCCATGCACATAAGTAAATCAGTAACTGCAATTTTGAAAGGATGAGTTTGGTGGGTCTGTGGTTTTACAGTTCTTATTTGTCCGTCCTTCCTGCTGCTTCTCTGCATGTGTGTGTGTGTGCATTCCTGTGTGTTACTGGGGACTGAACCCAGGGTCAAGCATGCTAAGGAGGCGCTCCCTCACTGACCTCCATTTCTCTACTCTGACTGCCTAGGCGACCAGAGGATCCAGGGCAGAGCAGAATGCTTCACCTCTTGCCGACCTCCACACCGAGGCTCTGCCTCCGCAGGGCTCCATACCCATTGCTCTACCTCCTTCAGGCCCCCTTGCGTGGGGGCCTTCCCTAGCCGCCAGAAGGTCGTATCTCCCTATTCTGCTGCATTTCCCCTCATGTCACTTAGTAAATTTCCTGGTTTTAAATTTTATTTTTTTTTATTTTATATACATTGGTATTTTACTGCATGTATATCTGTGTGAAGGTATCTGATCCCTTGGAACAGGAGTTACAGACAGTTGTGAGCTGTCATGTGGATACTGGGACTTGAACCCAGGTCCTCTGGAAGAGTGGTCAGTGCTCTTAACCACTGGGCCATCTCTCCAGCCCTCATGTCACTTAGTAATACACGCTGCTCATTATCTCTAGAATGTGGGCTCCAAGGAGGGAAGGGTAGGGACTTCTGACCGTATTGCTTGCTCAAGCATCTTGTTCTCAGAATGCTGTGTAGCGCATAATGAGAAGTTAAAAAATTAAAAGGCTGAAGTTACAGTACGGTGATTCAACACCTGCCTGGCGCGGTCTTGGGTCCCAGCGCAGAAGAATGAGGAGAGATGCAAGAATAGCAGGATTTTGGTGAATGAGGTGTTAGTGTTGGCGACAGAAGACTTCAGTGCCAACAGTCTAGAGGGTGAGTCCAGAAGATCATGACTTTGAAGTTGGTTTGGGCCTTGTGATGAGAGTGTTCTGAACAAAGGAAGCCATTCTCCCTGGAGTCTCTGCTCTCAAGAAAGAAGCCATGCTTGGAGCGGAGGATGACGGTCCCACCTTGGCTTTTGGGACATTCACAATCTGCCTGGTACATTCTAGAGGCTTTATATACACTGTCTCATTTAATTATAACCTCAAAACCACCCACAACAGGCCACAGTAAGTATTCATATTCTCCCAATCTTACAGAAAAGGAAACTGAGACTCACAGAGAATAAACCTTGTTCGAGGTCACACAGATTGTACGTAACAGTGCCAAAACTTGAATCCAGGCTTGGAGGACCCCGGATGGCGAGTCTTTCCCTCTGCCATGCTGCTGGATCTTGCCCTGAGGAGCCTACAGCAGGCCAGCTGGTTACATAAATCACCACACAAACCCTCACGTGCTAAGCGTTAACTGTGTCACATCTGACTCCACCCTTCCCCTGGTTCCCAAATCCAGCCGTCACCAAGTCTGGCTGGAGCCGAGTGGAAATGGCTTGCAAGCTTTCTCTGGCCCCTCTAGCTGCCAAAGGCATTCCAGGCCTTGTCAACACCAGCACGGGTCAAGGCCATGGGCCGTGAGCTATCTCTTTACCTGTAGCTCTCTCTCTCCCTCCCTGCTGTCTCCCCTGAGTGTCCTCAGCACTAGCTGCAGTTTAGTTTAACTCCCAGGATGAGAGCGGCCTTCGGAATCTGGGTCTGTTCGCTCAAGCCCACAATCCCAGCACTCAGGAGGCTGGAGTAGGACCGCACAGAGTTCAAGGCCAAGCTGGGCTACATACGGAAGCCCCGCCTCAGAAATACAAAAGCTAGGTGGCCAAGCTAACTCAGAGGGTAAAGACACCCCCAGGACCTATGTGGCAGAAGGGGAGCCGCCACCCTGCAAGCTCGCCTCTGACGTCCGCACAGGCTGTGCATACACAGATGATAAGTGCAATTCAAAAGAAAAAGGCCTGGGGAGACAGTTCTGTGAGAGTTGCACTGGAGTTTAAATCTCTACCACCCACATATAAAGCTGGGGTACGGCTCTGTGCGCAGCACCCCGGCACTGACGGGCAAAGCAGGCCGAGGGTTCACTGGCTGGTCATTCTAGCCAAGATGGCAATTTTTGGGTCACTGTCAGACATTTTCTCAAGGCAACAAGGCAGGAGGTGACAGAAGGCAAGCAATGTCTTGCTCCAGCCTCCACATGAGCAGTAGACTGAAACCTCACATTCAAGTGCATTGCGAGTGCACACACACACACACACACACATACACACTCTTTATGCCCTTTCCTTAGCCTCTGTCCAACATCTGTACAAACCGTTAGGCCTGAACTAAAATGCATCTCCTCCTTTGCCCTTTATGACCCCTGGGACAAGGTCAATCTTTCCTTCTGATTAATCAACCTTACGGGCCCCACAACCAGCCACAACAAGGCAAGCCACAGACACTCAGGTTCTCACACCCTGGCCTGGGATTCCTGAGAGCACTCCCCATGAGTACTGGGCTTCAAAAGTAGGTTGGTAAAGGGCTGGAAAGATGGCTCAGCAGTTGAGAGCTTGACGACCACCCAGGTTCAGTTCCCAGCATCATCCACAGTCAGCATCATCCACAGTGCCCAGGCTCTGGGCCACGTGTAAGCCCAGCTGCACCATCTCCTGACTTCCTCAGGCACCAGGCACAAACATACATATGGGCAAAATCTTCATGCACATAAGAGAAATAAATCTTTAAAAAAATTAAAATTTATCGGGGAGCCAGGTGTGCTAGTTTAAACCTTGAGCCTAGTAGTCAGGAAGCTGAAGCAAAAAGACTGCCAAAAATCAGAGGTTAGTCTTGGCTTGGCTGCAGAGTGTGACCCTGTCTCCAAGAAAGAAAAGAAGGGAAAAAAACTGATGTTCTACAAAAATGGTGGTATGTGTTGTCACGTGCCCGCTCCAGAAAAGCAGGGACGGGCGGAGGTCAGGAGCACAGACTCTGGAGACTAACCGCCGCTCACTACCCAAGTGACGTGGGCAAAGGCCTGAACTCCTCTGGGTTTCAGCTGCGTGGCCTGAACAAGTGAGGAGGTCGGAGTGCCGGCGAGAGGAACGGATGAGTGACGGTACAGAAAAGCCTGGGAAGCGGGCCTGAGCAGTTAGTGCGTGGCTGTTTATGACTCCCGCTGCCCGCGAAGCCGGGACTGTGCGCGGCGGCGGGGCTGGCAGGGGCTGGCACGGCGTGGCCTCTGGTGCCGCACATCAGCTGCCCGAGCTGGGCAGAGCGGTCAGCAGCCCGGCCGGACGGATGAGGACCAGGGCGCCGGAGAAGGTTCCAGTGAGGGAGCTGCATAGGCACCAGGGCACGCGTCCCTGCCACGCTCCTGGCCTGCACCTGTCCTACGGCCTCAGGAAAGCCACTCCGGACGCTCTGCCGAGGCCTCCCACCTCACTGCACCCGCGGCCCGGGCGGAACCACTCTGTTGCACGCCAACGGAGGGAGCGGCGCCCGCCTATCGCCCACACGCACTCAAGGGCCCGGGCCCCAAAGGTGAGGGAAACCTGTTCCAAAGAATCTGCTGAGTGAGCAGGTCCGGCCCGGAGCCCTTCCGAGTCACAGGAGACACCGCAAGGGGGGCAGAGACGGGGAGCGGGCAGAGCGAGGGGGAGGAGACTGGAGGCTTCGCCATCCCCTTTTCCATTTTGGTGACAAAAGTCACACACCGCTGTCTGGGCTCACTTCCCCTGCAGGCGCCAGGGCTTTCCTCTCTCCCCTACGCGCCGGGTGAGGGGCAGACGGAGACCCTGCGGAAGACGAGCTCTGCCACCCGGCCTGTGCCTGCTCCTGCCCCGGCTGGCATTTACCTCCGGAGTTTCCCACCTCCCCAGGCAGCCCGGCCGGGTCAAGCACACAAAGCTTCCCACTGCCCCCCTGCCCCGGGTCTGAGGCCCAGGCGCCCGGGTCACGCCACCGCCTCCCCGGGGGTTTTCTGACCAGCCTGCCTCCCAGCCCGACAGCCCCGACAGCCTCCCACCACAACGTCACAAAAGAATCCCGTGGGGGTGTTGCAAACACGCAACCTCTCCTGTGCTCGGCCGTGGGCACGGGCGCACCTCGCGTGGGCCGCCCCGGGCCCCTGACCCACACCGGCTGCCCCGCCACCGGCAGGTCTGAGTTCCAGGCGCGCGGCCCCCAGGAAGCTCACCAGCACACACACAAACCCATCCGCCCTTCTGTCCTCCACACCACACAACTGGGCCACACCTCATCACGACTACACAGACGGGACCTGGGTGTGATGCCTCCTGAGCCAAACGTCCACGGCTGCGCTCGTCACTCGGGCACGCACACCCTGCATTCCGGCGGCCACCGTAACGCGGACACACAGACGCACGCACCCACACTCGGGCCAGCCACAGAAAACAAACATTCGTGTGTGCACCGCAAGACATACGTGCAAGAAAGCACACGCCGACAAAACTGCACACACCAGCCCGGACTCCACGCTCCAGCCATCTGCCCCCAAAGCCATAGAGCCTAGCCTGAGCCCCTCCAGGCCCTGGAGACCCTGGTGCCAGGCGGCGCTGCCCGGGGGCAGTTTACCTTGCCCCACAGCACCGCAGGAGGTACGCTCTCCGCCCTGCCCCGACGGCGCGGCGGTTCCGGCCCTCGCTCTCACTGCGCACCCTGCACACCCCAACTCCGGGGCGCCCGGAGGGCCACCCCTCCCCCCCTCCGCCTGGCTCCTACGCCATCGCCCTCCCAGCAGCTTGCAGCGCCTGCCCGGGATCACACCCGCCCCGCCCCACCCCCAACCTGCCCCACGGCGGGCGGGGGGCCCGGGGCTGCAGGATTCAACCCTTCGGGGGTGGGGTGACCGCGGCCCCCCGCTCATGGCCCCGGGAGACCGAACCCCGAGACGCGGCTCGCCGGACGCCATACCGGGGCGCCCTCAAGTTGCTCCCCAGCGCCGCGCGCGCCCGGGGGCGGGGCCTAAGCCAGCCCCCGACCCCCGCGCCCCTAGATCAAGCGGGAAGGGGAGCGGGCGCGGGGCGCGCCTCCGGCCCCCGCCCCCGCGCCGCCGGGCAGCGGAGAGGGGCGTCCGCCCCGGCCCCGCCCGGCTCGCCCCGGGGCCCACCTGACTGCGATGGCGCCGCGTCCGCCAGGCCCCGCTCATCCCCGTGGCCGCCCCCGGCCGCTCGGGTTTCGCCCTCCTCCGGCTCCGGCTCCGGCCCCGGCCCCCCCCAGCGCCCGGCCCCGGCCCAGCCCCGCCGCCGCCGCCGCCGCTGACATCATCGCTCCCCCCGCCCCGGTCCTCCCCCGCCCCCACCCCCGGAAACAGTCCCCCCCCAGCGCCGCCGCCGCCGCCGCCGAGAGGAAGCCAGCACGGCGCGGCCGCCGCCGACCCGGGGCCCCGGCGGCGGAGCCCGGCCGATCCCACCCCGGGAAACGAAAGCCGCGGGGACACCTTGCGGGGCGGTGGCTGGGCCGCGCCGCCCTAGACCACTCGCTCCCTGTGGAGGGACTCACCCCCACGCCCGCCCTCCCCTCTCTGCGCCCCCTTCGCTCAGGGGAGCACATCGCCTAGAGCGCGCTGCGTGTGCACATTTGCTCAACACACACACACACACACACACACACACACACAGGCTCTCGGGGGCCGCGGACTTACAACATGGCTGATTCACAATTGGCACCAGTGGAACCTATAGACCTAGAGTCAGCATCCGCACAAGGCAACCACCCAGGGGGCAGCCACCGCCGGGAATGCCTAGGGGCGAGCGCCAGGCCCACAGGCGAGGAATGCCCCTGCCAGCCGGGCAGAACGGGGCCTCCGCATGGATGATCACCAGTGCAGATAAACGCGGAGCCTGGAACTCTGTCCACTAGTGGAAAGATCCACTCCTGTGTCCTTGCCTATAAACGCAGAGGCCTTCGTGCGGGCCTCCTGGCGCGACACTGCCGCAGACCAGGCAGAAACCTGAGAAACAGCAAACACAGAAACCATATTCCTGAACCACCGTTGAGACATCCTACAGACTCCCCCCCTGGAGTTGCAAAATTAAAAACTCTGGAGAGGCCTAGCATGATGTTGCTGGGGGGCAGAGGCAGGTGGATTTCTGTGAGTTGGAGGCCAACCTGCTCTAAGCAGCAAGTTCCAGGTCAGCCAGGGCTACCTAGTGAGAGGTCTCAAAAAACAAAACAAGCCCCACCCCGCACCCCAAAAGAGAACACTTCAGGAGACAAACTCTCAAAAGCCTCCCTGGGGGTGTGATGGCTCAGGCCTGCACTGGGGCAGCCAAGACAGCTCAAGGCCGTGCTGGCCACTAGCAAGTCCAAGCCACTCAGACCTGACAAGCTACACAGCAGCCCCTTTTCTAAAGAACGACAGCAACAAAACGAACAAAACCCACAGAAACTGAAGCTAAACACGGCACCTGCCCCGAGCCTATAATCCCGAGCACTTTGGCAGACAGTGGCATGAGGACCAAGAGTTCAAGGCCCACAGAGGGCAACAGTGAACTTGAGGCCAGCCTTGTATCAAACCAAAGAGAAAGCGAGACAGTGAGGGCTAGAGTGAGGGCTCAGTGGTTAAGAGAGAGAACTGTTCTGTCAGAAGACCCAAGGGTTTATCTCCCAACACCCAGCTGCCGCTCCAGGGGACCGGATATTCTTGGCCTCCGCAGGCACCTGCATTTATGCACACACTCTTACACAGGTGTCTACACATACACATAACTCACTAGAATAAATTTTGGGACTGGAGAGGTGGTTCAGCCTGCACACTCATGCACACACACGCTTGCATGAACACACACACACACACACACACTCATCTTTTCTCTTCCATTTTTGTCTTTGTTTGTTTGAGGCAGGGTCTCACTGTGTAGCCCTGGCTGACCTGGAACTCACTACGCAGATCAGGTTGTTCTGGATCCACTTTTGCTCCCAAATGTTAGGATTCAAGGCGTGCGCCACGATGCCTGTCTTCACAGGAAATTATTTAAAAAGAACCTGGGGCTACAGAGACGGCTCAGTGGGTAAGAGTGCTGGGCTGACCATCCAGTCTCAACTCTCAAACTCCACAGGGAGCTTTACAAACATCTGTGACTCGTTTCAGGGGACCCCACACCCTCTTCTGACCCCCAAGGGCACCAGGCACATGCACGTGGCTCCCAGACAGGAACACAGGCCACACACTGATGCGCATAAGACAGAATGTAAAAATAAGAATAAAAACACAGAGAGAGAAGCATGAAGGCCTGGGCTTGAGCCCCAGAACTCAAGTAAAAAGGCTGGTCAGGGGGGGCGATCGTCCAGTGTAAGGCCCCGCGGTGAGAGCTGGAGGAGCCCCAGGAGCACTCAGGCCAGTTACTCTGGCATTTACAGAAGCACACAAGAAAAAGTGTCAGTCTCAGGCGAGCTGAAGGTGAGGACTGAGCGCCACAGGCTCAAGGTATCACATCACGTGCTCACGTGCTCACGTGCACACACACACACACTCACCCAGACAGAAAGGAAGAGAGGAGGCCATGTAGGGGTCCTGCAGGCTTGTAATCACAGGGTAGGAGACACGGAGGCAGGGGGACCCCTGGGGTTCTCTGACCAGCCAGCCGAACCTTCATTGGCAAGGTTTGGCCAATGAAGACTGTTAAAAAAAAAAAAAAAAAAATCAGAAGGCAGACACAGCCTGAAGGAAAATATGTGATGTCACCCTCTGGCTTTTATATTCATAGGGACGTGAACACACACAGAGAGAAATCAAAAAGAAAAAACACAACCCTTGTAAAATGAGGCAAAACATAAACCAAATAAACCAAAATCTGTTTTATTACAGAGCTAGAGGGGGAGGGGACAGGAAGGAAGAGAGAATGAGAATAAACCTGGAGTCATAGCAACAAAGAGAGAAGAGAAGCCTGGACTGGTGGGACACACCTCCTAACATCCTGGTCAAATAGTGAATTCCAGAATAGCCTGGCCTACAGAACGAGCTTGCCTCTTTCTCCTCTCACCCTCAGAACTCATCCCAAACTAAAATCCAGAAAAGCAAACCAACCCCCAAAATAAACAAAAAACAAAACAACAACCAAAAGAAAAGAAAAGAAAAAAAAAAAACAGAATTGGAATTAATGAGAAAATAGTCCCTGCCCCCTCAGGAAGGTTCCAGGGAAGAACCTTACCCCCACTCCAACCAAGTCACAATGGTCGGAGCTCTGAAGGGGATCAGGCAACCAGACCCAGGAGGAGATGGGGAAGGCCAAGAAGAGACGGTGAGTACCGGGGCAAAGGGGAATAGCAGATCAGGGCAGCGGTCAGGATCTGGATATTCCCCTCCTCCTCTAAACTTCCCAGTGGTCCAGGAGACTCCGACAAATGCAGTTCCTAATGATGCTCCCAGAAGTCCCTGGAGCCCGTGACATCATGTGGGTACATAGCATCTGAAGCTAACTCCCTTTCCTCAAAGGAGCAGAGCATCCCCGGGTCCTTTTTCCCTCCCAGAGGAACAGGATGCGCCCTGGACTGTCCACTCCCTGCTTCCTGCTTTAGACGCTCAAGGCCCACACTGCACCACCTCATCCATCTTCCGGCCCTCTCTAGCTCCTATGACTTCCTCTACCGTCCTGAAGGGCTGTGATCTCAGCCTGGCACTCACCCTACCCTAAGCTGCCTGGGCTGTGGTTGCCCTCCTGTCCGAGCTCCTTTCTCCTTGACAGAAGACCCGTCCTCCCTATTTCACCTGGCCATTGCTGTCCTCCACTCCAGCCGGCCTCCCCTCGAGCCATCACCAGCGTTGCGGGCCCTCTGATGCCACCAAGGGCCTGTTTGTGGCCCTGCTCGGTGGAGGCCTGTCTGCTGGCTTCGTGGGCCCGTTCTCCAGAATGGCCTACCAGTCCTCCCACTTGCCCTCGCTGGAGCTGCTCATCTTCCGATGCCTCTTCCATCTCCCCATCGCCTTGCTACTCAAGTTCCGAGGGGATCCGCTGCTGGGGCCTCCTGACGTCCGGGTTCGGGCCTTCCTTCACGCCGTTCTCAACGTCCTCAGCATCGGCTGCGCCTACAGCGCGGTTCAGGTGGTGCCGGCCGGCAACGCGGTCACTGTTCGCAAAGGTTCTTCCACCGTGTGCTCGGCCCTCCTTGCGCTCTGCCTGGAGAGCCAGGGCCTCAGCGGCTACGCCTGGTGTGGCCTCTTTGGCAGCACCCTCGGGCTAATCATCATTGTGGGACCTGGACTAGAAACATTGCAAGAGGGGACTACTGGGCTCTATATGGCCCTGGGCTACATCCTGGCCTTCCTGGGAGGGCTGGCTCTGTCACTGGGGCTGCAGGTTTACCGGTCTCTTCGCTTCCCCTCCTGCCTACCAACCGTGGCCTTCCTGTTCGGCCTGGTGGGAATAATCGTCTCTGTACCGGGCCTCTTTGTGCTGCAGACGCCGGTGATCCCGCGGGACGTGCTGAGCTGGAGCTGTGTGGTGGCCGTGGGGCTCCTGGCACTGGTGTCCTTCATCTGTGTGAGCTATGCGGTCACGAAGGCCCACCCCGCCCTGGTGTGTGCCGTGCTGCACTCTGAGGTGGTGGTGGCTCTGATGCTGCAGTACTATGTCCTCTATGAAGCTGTGGCGCCCACCGACATCATGGGGGCCGGGGTCGTCCTGGGCAGCATTGCCATCATCACTGCCCAGGACCTCAGCTGCCAGAAGAAAGGGCAGTGAAGCGGACCGGAGAGCCTGGGGAGGGGGGCGGGGGTAGACAGAAGGAGAGACTGGAAGGCCTGGACAGGAACTGGGGTGCGGGGCCGGTGAGAGGGCTCAGCAGGTAAAGGCTAGTGCTACCAAGCCTGATCTCACATGGTAGATGGAGACAACCAGCTTCTGCAAATTATCTGCCCTGCGTGTGTGTGCTCTGGCATGCTCACCCACGCAAAAAATAAAAATATTAAAGAAAACCAGCTGGTGTGGAGAGGCTGCCCTAGGATTCAAGGTTGATGTTGGACTTGGTGGAGAGGGTTTCCTGAAGCGAGAACAGGAAACCAGGGTATGAATTTGGGCCGGGAACAGGGAATAAGGGCATAATCAAGCAGTGAACTCTCAGATTCAACGACTGAGGCAGCCTGGTAGTGGGCCAAGGCGAGCAAATGGCCAGCAATCCCACAGACAGGAAAGGGCAGAGCACTGGGGATCAAGTATGCAGGCTGTACGGGGAACAGCCAGCCCTGGGGGAGGGGAGTGTTCCTTTTCCCTGGGGCGATATTTTTCTTCCCTCAAAGCTGACGCTCCCTGTCCGAGTGGGTGACGTAACACTGACATCAAACATGGGTCACTGTGGCTGTGCAGTTGCCGTCTGCTTTGGAAGAGTAGTAGACGCGCTCTTATTGGAGACTCCCTTGAAACACTCAGCCGCCTCCTCGTTTCTGAAAATAGCCTGGAAGGTGGAGGATTTCCTAAAAGTTCACATTCCTTGACCCCAAATTCCCCAGGACTTTCGTATTCTGCCCGGGCCGCTAATCTGCTTTTCTCGGTCGCGTGATCTGAGGCTCTCGGGTAGCAAGCCATCCTGTTTCCAGATCAGGCCTGCGAGCTCAGGAGAAGCTCGGGCTGGAGATCCGGGGCCAGGGCTTCCTCCCCCGGAGGACAGGAGGTACCCCGCCATCCCGGGAGGCCTCTCGACAAACATCGGCTACCGCGGGCCAAATGCTGGGCCCGCCATCTTGTCTGCCGAATGCATATTCAGATAATCTGAATATTCATGAGGAGGCCGACCCCGCCCCGCCCCCGGAACCCGCGCCTGACGGGCCCCGCCTCCATTATCGACGCGTAGAGCAAACCATTTCCAAGCCGGGAGGGGGGGATGCTAATGAGACACACTGGCCGAAAGTGCGCCTGGACGCCGAAGCCGGGTCCAGGCGACCTCGCCTTCTCTTCGGTCGCGTGAGCCGTCGGCTCGAGCGCACCGGAAGCCGGCGCCGGGGAGCGGCAGCGCCCCGAAGGCCCGGCGTCCGCCCGGCGGAGGGACGCCCAACCGGGCCGCGGGTCCACCACCCCGGCGCGCGCGCTCCGTGCGGGCCGCCGCGGGCGGCCCCGTAGCGCAAGGGAGGGCGGGAAAGGAAGGGGCGGGACGCCAGGGCGAGTCTATAAAAGGCGTCGTTCGGCCGGTTCTCTCCTCAGAAGCGCCGAGAGCGCGACCAGGACGGTTGGAGAAGAAGTGGCTCCCGGGAGGGAGAGACTAACTGCCGTACCCTCCGCCGTTCGGGATCCCGGTTACTCATTTATTCGTTACCCCTTTTCTTCTTCCTCCCTCCCGAAACCCTCTCCTCTCCTCCCTCCTCCTGTTTCCTTCTCGGGGGACCGAGGAATCTCCGGGAGGGGAGACGGCGTCCTCCTCTCGGCCCTCCTCGGCTCCCTGCCTCCTCCCCTCCCCCGCCTCTCCCTCCCCCGCCTCTCCCGCCCCGCTCCGGGAGCTCTCTCCCAGCGGCCGCCCGGACGGGTTCTGAGCTCTTCGGCGGCGGTGGCGCAGCCTTTTTGTAGCGAGATTTGCGCCTGCGCAGCGCGCCTGCTTCGCCATGCACGGGGGCGGCCCCCCCTCCGGGGACAGCGCATGCCCGCTGCGCACCATCAAGAGGGTGCAGTTCGGAGTCCTGAGTCCGGATGAGCTGGTAAGCCGCCTTTCCCTCTCCCACGCTGATGTGGTGCGGGGCCCGCCGTCAGGCCGCGGGCTTCAGCTGTGCCAGGACGGAAGCAGGCGTGGTGCCGCGCCTGCGGCGGGCGCTGGCCATACGCGGACGGGGGTTCCGGACCTGAGCACTGCTGCGGCTCCGCGAGACAGGCCGGCATCGGGCGGCCCAAAGCGTGTGCACGACGTGGGTGCTCAAGGTTTTGCTTTTGGTTTTGGCCCCTTCTCCACAAATACTGAGTACCCTGCTACGTGACAGTCACTAGGAACACACAGCTGAACAATTTAACGAGGACCCTGTCTTCTAGAATACTAAGACAGCACAGGAACAAAAGGAATGAGCGAAAATAATACAGCCAAGTGCCCAGAATAAAGTGAAACGAGGAAATGCTGTAAAATCGCTGAAATGGAATGGTGTCAGTGCGGAGGGCCGGTCAGGGAGGTGACGACACCCGAGTAATGAATGAAGAGTCACTCATTGAAACCACAGATTCTGGTGAAGGAAACAAGTGCCGTGGAGCTGAAGGGGAAATAAACCTGTCTTAGAGCCTGAACAGCCAGCGTTGAGGCAGGGGTTAGTGGGCAAGGAGAGCGTTACAAAGTATGCTGAAGAGGCCTGAGATGTTGGAAATGACACTATGGAGAATTTCTGTTTTCAGTAGGAAACCATTGGATAATTATAAACAATGACAACAGGTGTTTGGCTTTTTGAGACTGGGTTTCTCTGTGTAGACCAGGCTGGCCTCCAACCCGAGTCCACCATGCCCAGCTAATGCCATTTTTTATACACATGCTTTACAGTAGCTCTGGAAAGAATTCATGGGAAGTGGATGAGGACATAAAAGAGATGACCAGAGAGGGGGCAGTCTTAGACAGCTTTTGGAGACTTGGACTTCCTCCTCCTGAACTAACAGGAGAAAATAGAATGGAGTTAAATGAGACCATTCTGTTAGGTTTGGGAACATCCAAAATCTCAGACTACTACAGAATAAATTCCAGGTAAATATTTAAGCAAACTAATAAAACATCAAAAAACACTGACTTTTAGGGGAGCTGATAGCAGAGGACAAACCTTACATTAATAAGTTAAATAACGGTAAATTGTATGGTGAGCCTAAAATAAGCTAAGCATTGTACATGAGTCAGGCAGATACGAGACTCTTGTTTATCAGAGGCTCTGTTGACAGAACTAAATAATAAATTGAAAAAATTTGTAATGTGATAGACAGGGTTTGATTTTTCAGGGTTTCTTTGTTTTTGAAACAGGGTCTCTCTCTGTAGCCCTGGCTTTCCTGGAACTCATTTTGTAGACCAGGCTGGATTTTTCAGTTTTTTTTCTGGGGCTCAAAGTAAGCCTTTTCTGTGTGTGCCAGACAGGTGCTTTGACCACTTGGTTTCATGTATCCCCAGCCCTAGGCATTTTGAAGGAGAATCTTTGTGTTCAGTTCAAGCTGCCCTTGGAAATGATGATTCTTCTGCCTCACCTTCTGAGTGCTGAGAGCAGAAGCAAGCACATGTGGCTTGCTTAGATTTTTTTTTTTTTTCCTCTCACAAATTAAAAAAAAAAAAAGATTTATAGGGCAGGGGAAAAAATGGCTCAACAGTTAAGAGCACTTGTTGCTCTTGCAGAGGACCCAGGTTCAGGTCCCAAACATCTGTAGCTCCAGTTCACAGGGATCTGATATCTAAGCTCTGGACACTGTGTGCACTTGGTGCACAGACATACAATGCAGGCAAAACAACCTACACAAAAGTTAAAATAATTTGAAGTGTTATATATGTCTCTGAGCGCAGGTGTATGTGGAGTGGAGGTAGCATGGTGATGAGCCACCTAGTGTGGGTTCTGGGCTCCGAATAAGGGCTCTTTACTGCTGAGCCGTTTCTCCAGCCCCCGTTAGATTTGTTAATAAAGAACACAAAAAGGAATTAGGGCCTCACATGGTGATGCACACCTTTAATTCCAGCACTCTAGGAAGGGAGGGAGGCTCTGAGTTCCAGGACAGCCAAGGCTACATGTAGTGAGACTGTCTCAAGAAAAAAGAAAAAAATCTGCATTATAAACAAAGATTTCCTAATCTAATAGCAAAAAAATATTGAGAAGGTGGGCATACTAGGCATTATTGCTCTGAGTTTTTTGAAGTTCATTCAGTCTTTAATATATGTATCTCTTGACTCAGTACCATACCAGGAATTCTTTTTGGTTTGTTTGTTCTTGGGACAGGGTTTCTCTCTGTAACCCTGAAACTCATTTGTAGACCAGGCTGTCTTCATCCTCACAGAGATCCACCTGCCTCAGCCTCCCAAGTGTCCCCATCACCTGATCACCTTTCCTTCTGCCTTTACTACCGTCCTGTAGTAGCCCTGCCTCAGGCCTCCTGGCATTGTAGAGAGCTTTTCGTCATGTTCCTTCCCCTGGAGGATCCAAACCCCAAGTGCAGCCTCCAAAACCCTGCCCCGATTGCCAGTCTCCTGGTAAATTAAAGGAGCATTCAAAAATATCTTTAGGTTTATTTATTTCGTGTGCGTGAACATTTTGCCAGCATGCATTTATGCTGTATGTGTGTCTGGTGCCCGAGAGGGAAGAGGGCATTGGACCCCTGGAATTGGAGTTACAGAAGGTTAGGAGGAACCTTGTGGATGCTGGCTCCTCCATGAGAGCAATGAGTGCCCTAACCACTCTGCTCCTCTTCTTTCCTTTTGCCACTCTGACCTGCTTATCTTTTAACACTGCAAATTTATTCTTGCTTTAATTATTTAATTATTGTCTCTGCTGCTTAGAATAACATTACCAGACTTCTTATGTGCCTGTTCTTGTCTCGTGTCCTGTACTTAGATGCCTACCCTAACCATTTATTAGTATCCGCCATTCTGTAACCCTTACCTTTGTTTTAATTTAATAACCTGTCACTCTTGTAGGATTAACTTTTTTGACTACTTGTTCTCTACAGAGTGCTGTTACTCCGAATTTCAAATAGTTCCTGGTACTAACTGGCATGTAATTAAAATTATTTCTGTAAATGAATTTAAACACTATTTGAAAATGACAGCTGTAAGTCACAAAAATATTTAATAATGGGAACTCTTGGATAACTTAGATCCTAACTTTAGGGTGGAACAAGACTGTCCTAATAGTCTGAATCCAATGTTCCCAAACTACTGTCACCTTGGAGGTACTGCAGGGTAGTCACAGGGGCACTGGCTTCCAGAGAGGTGTGGGTGCTCTGTGAAGAGCTGCTCGTGGCTCACTTTCAGCAGTAGGGGGCGCTGGATCTCTTTGAGTGACATCATATGCTTGTGAAGCTGAATTGTTTTTTGTTTGGTTTACCTTTTTCTTGTAATTTTGTTTGTGTGTGTACGTGTCAGCGTCAGTGTGTCGGCAAAGGGCAATGTGTATTCTAGGGTGGGTGCTACCAGAGATCACAGGCATCTGATCCCCTAGAGCTGTATTCAAGTTATTGCCAATTAAAAAAATATATATTTTTCCGTGTGTGTTTGGATGCTGTGTGTATGTGGGAGTGCTTGAGAAGAGGCCAGAAGAGGTGTTGGTCCCTGAAGCTAGTGTTACAGATGGTTGTGAACCACCACACGTAGGTGCTGGGCAACCCAACTCCAGTCTTCCCAAGAGCAGCGTGTGGGATTTGCTCCGTAGACCAGGCTGGCCTCACAGTCAGAGAGCTGCCTTCCTCTTCCTCCTGAGTGCTGGGATTACAGGTGTGCCACACCCATCTCTCCAGCTTGTTTCTGTTTTCCAAGACAGGGTTTCTCTGTATAGCCATGGCTGCCCTGGGATTCCAGGGGTGCCACCTCACCCGGTTCTCCCCAGCTTTTTGTGCTTGTGTATTTTTTGAGACAGTATTTGGATCTGACTGCTGGTATTACAGGCAAACGCCTTTATACGTACACCACAAAGCTATGATTTTAGCAATTGCAAAGTTGGAGCAAGAAATAAGGGTGGTGTTAGTCAGTCTAATTCCAAGGATTGAGAAGTCATAGGGTACCTAACAGTTGTAATAAATGAAAAGGTTTGGTTATTTGGGGAAAATAAAATGATTCTGTAATCCTAGTACTCATGGAGGCAGAGGCAGTCAGATCTGAGGCCAGCCTCTGAGACCAGGCCAGCCTGGTCTACAAAGAGAGAGTCCAGAGTAGCCAGGACTACACAGAAAAACCTGTCTCAAAAACGAAACAAACAAAAACCAAGCTATTCTTATTTCATTATTTATTTAGAGACGGTCTCCATGTAGGCCCAGGCTGGCCTGGAACTCCCATTCCTCATCCTTAGGTGACAGTACATGTCACCACACTTGGCTTTACTTTAATTAATTAAAATAGTCTTCAGCTTATGTTTGTTTGTTTCAGATGGCTACTGGTTGCTCAGATATAAATATTTGTAAGTTTGGGTTTCCTTGCTTAATGGATGGATCTTTGCGGGGTGGCTGTTGGAACAGATAGATAAAAAGCATACTTAAGGGTATGCAGAATGAGTCCTTTTCCATTTGTTTGTTTACTTATTTTGAGACTTGATCTCAGTGTGCAGTCCTGGCTGGTCTAGATCACATACATAACCCAGGCTTTCCTCAACCTTGGGCTCGTTCTTCCTTCTGAGTGCTGGGACAACAAGCATGAGCTGTTCTGCCTGGCCGTTGTCTGCCGTTTTGAAAGATGCAGCACTTGGAGCTAGGGAGAAGTGGCTGTGCACTCGGAAGACCTACCAGCTGTGCGAGCCAGGTGGAGAACGGGTCCTGTGACCCTGCAGGGAGCAGAGAAGCAGGAGGCTCCCTAGGTTTGCTGACTAGTCAGTGTAGCCATATTAGTGAGCTCCAGATTGGCTGAGAGCCTATTTTTGAGGGAATTACATGGTTTTATTTTGGGTGGGAAGATGGATAATAAGGGGCTTCCTGTGGAATGTTCCTCAAGTCTTGGGGTAGAAGTTGAGCTTCAGAGGGCCCTTTGAGTTGGCAGATTGTCTGCTGCTGGGGCTAGAGAGGTGGCTCAGTGGTTTAGAGCATGTGCTGACCATGAGGTGGTGCACACTGTAACTCCAGCACTCAGAGGCAGGCAGATCTCTGTGAGTTCCAGGACAGCCTGGGTTACACAGAGAGACCCTGTCTCAAAAAACAACAACAAAAGAGCCTGTGCTGGCCTGAGTTTGATTCACAGAACCCATGTCAGTGGCCCAAACTGCCTGTAACTCCAGCTCCAAGGCGATCTGATGCCTCTGACCTCTGAGGGCACCTGCACTAGTGGCCACATATCCACACACAGGACACATGGTCATAGTATAAAATTGAAAGGAATGTATGCTGCCATGGAGCTAAAGAGATGGCTCAGTGGTTAAGAACACTGGCTCCAGACCTTGGTTTAAATCCTGGCACCCAGCTAGCAGCTTACAACACCCAACTCCAGTTCCAGGGAGTCCAGTGCCCTCCTCTGGCCTCCTCTGGCACTAGGTACACATGCAGTATGCATGCACACATGCATACATACAGAAAACTCAAACATATAAAAATACATCGTAAAAAAATTCTGCTGGACATGGGAGCAGTGCTTGTAAGTTCAAGGCTGTCCTGGTCTGAACTGGTAGCTCCTGGCTGTTGAGGGCTACATACACAGTGAGACTTTTAAAAACAGTGCTGTTACATTGAGTGAGATGGGGAGCGAGGAGAGTTAGTGTTGTGATGTGTATGTGTGTGACCTGGCATTGAACACATGCTGAGCACACGCCGTCTTCAGACGATATCCTCAGTTGTTATGAGTTACCCTAATGAATGAGATTATCTTTGTCTAAATTAGGAGCTCGTAAGGAACTGGTTTCCTGCATGTATATGGCCAGCATGTTTAACCACTTGCTGGTATGTGTGCTAGGCACTGAGGACATAAATATATGCAAATACATATATAACATGCTGTGGGCCTCCAGGATACAGTCAGGTGGGAATAACTGCTCCGTGAGCAGATGGTTACAAATTGTGCTTAGCAGAGCCTGGCTGATACAGGTGAGGCCAGAGATACTGCTAGCACAGAGGGAGGCAAGGCTGCTGTGTCTGCCCTGCTTCCTGAGTGCTTCACCCCCTGCCATCATGCCTCTGCTTCTCTGATGGACGGTGTCCCCTCAGAGCTAGTGCTCAGATAGAGGGCTGGGAAGAATGTCTGAGCTGAGCC
This sequence comes from Meriones unguiculatus, assembly GCF_030254825.1. Taxonomy (NCBI): domain Eukaryota; kingdom Metazoa; phylum Chordata; class Mammalia; order Rodentia; family Muridae; genus Meriones; species Meriones unguiculatus. The sequence continues at coordinate 2,371,494 of NC_083359.1, forward strand.
TTAAAGATGAATGCGTTCATTCAAAGTGTGTGTGTAGGGTGAGACCAGTGGACTTTGGAGATAACTTGCTTTAGTTGGAGTATAAATATGTAGGGTGAGAGAGTAATAAGTAAAGCTGTAAAGTGAGTTGAAGTTCAAAGATGGATCAGGACCTTGTGTGGTTTGATAAAAAGCAGGGGAAAGAGACTGAGGTATTAATGAGCTTGGAGAACAGGCTGGTTGTATTTTTTCCTGTGACTGACACACGTGTACACGTCCATGCGGGCACGTCAGGGCCGTAAGAACCGGTGTTTGGTTCAGGGTTAAAGTGCTGACTAATCTCAAACTGCCATTTGTTAACCTGTGGTGGCAGAGTAGTCCTTCCATGCGCAAGGAGAGCCTGTGGGGTGGTCTCCAGATGCAAGAAGAGCCTGGGGTAGTCCCTGTACTCAAGGAGAGCCTGTGGGGGAGTCTCCAGGTGCTCACAGAAACAGGCAGTCACTGAAAGGGTGTTCGGCTTGGTGAGTGTAGACGCTGAGCAGAGAGTTGAAAGTTTTTACTGTAATTCCTTATGCTGTGTAGTGTCTACGCTGATGGCCAGATTCATATCAGCTTCTGTGTTTTTGCATTTCATAGTGAGCAAATCCTCTTTGTGTAGCATGGGACATAGAGAAGCTGGTGAGGGCCAACCTAGTACTTTATTCCCACCCCAGGCCTGTCTGCTGAGTCACAGCATCTTGACGGATGCTGTTGTTATGGTATTGGGGGATATTGTTGTTTGCTGAAACACAGTCTAGCCATGAGGCTACATAAGGAGTCCAAGGCCATCCTGGGCTACCCTAGATTCTGTCTTAAAAATGAATAAATGTTTGGTCATGGTGGTACTTGCCTTTAATTAATCCTAGCACTCTGGAGGCAGGGGATGACAGATCTCTGAGTTCAAAGGGAAGGAAGCCAGGGCTGCTTAGTGAGGTCCTGTCTAAAAAAAAAAGTAAATATCATTGTTTCTGCTCTTGTATGAGAGTGGGATGAACCTATGTTTGTGACTGGAGAATGTTGGGTTTCATTTCTAATGACTGCTTGAGACTGAAGGCTTGGGTGAATAACTTCATGCAATTTCGAATTTCTCATATCTAAGAAGTAAGAATTCATTCCTGGGAGGACGTCAGTGGTTAGGATTAGAGAAACAAGTTTTGTCTGTATCTCAGAGTTGACACTCAATGAAGCTGTTATCAGATTGTTTGAGCCTTATGCCTCTAGAAGCTGGTGGACTGAAGCCTGACAAATTTTGAAGATCTAGCTTTCATTGTGTGAGAGGATACTCAAGGTTACCTTGACCACCATAGCTGCTTCCAAGCCAAAAATAAGGCTTCGGACAGAGTACTTGCCTTAGCACGCTTGAGGCCCTGGGTTTGACCCAGGACGACTTCTTTCTCCCTACATACACAAATGAACAGGGGAAAAAAAAAAGGCCATTCCTTCTGAGCCACCTAGTTCTCTTTATTGAATGACCCGCTGAGTCCTGCTCCACCTTTCTCAGAACTTGAGCTATTCATTTCTGGTAGGGATTACACACAAAACTACATCCACCATGAGTTATGAATGAGGAAGCCATGTCATGTCCACAAGACATTATCTCCCAGCACTCTTCCCCACGCTCCACCTCTTACACCCTTTCCACCTCCTCTTGTCTAGTGTTCTCTGCAACTTGGAGGAACATGAGTGGAACTGGAAAATGTTATGCAAAACAATGTAACAAGGAATTGAAAACACAAACATTGCTTGTTTCTGTCATATGCAGAGGCTACATATGTGTCCTTGCCAACCTGTGTCCTTGCTTACAATAAAATTTCACCTGGATATGGAAGTGGTCAGGCAATTGGGAAGGAGAAAGTAGCAAAGCTGGGGTTAAGACAGGAGAGTGAACCTCCGTGTGCTTTGTCCAAGGGGCCTGAAGTCAAGATTAGGTGGATACATTTTGGCAACAGAGTTAGGCTCTCAGGCCCTGAGAGGCTCTCTAGGGGTCAGATAATCATGGCCTTGTTTCAGCTTGGAAGAAGAAAAAGACAGTAGTTTTGACACAGCACTTAACCTCTTGAACGACTTACAGTTCTTTTTTTATGTTAAATCTTGTGGATGTTGTAGTGACATAGAATTTAGCCTAGAGAGATTGCTGGGATTCCAGCTTGAGGCAGGTGAATTGGGCTGGTGGTGCATGTATAACCTTAGCTTTTGGAAGAAAGAGGCAGGAGGATTTTGAGATTGAGGCCAGCATGAACTACATAGCAAGATTGTCTCAAAACAGAACACTGGAGGTAGGTATAGAGCCAAGGCCCATGCTCTGTTAGGAACACACGTCAGCCCGCTCTCCTGCCCTCTTGCCTACACAGTGGCTGGAACGTGCTTTGGGATGTGCTGCTCAAGTTTAGTATCCCAGAGTTTAACTATGCCGACACTCCTATTTCATGCCTGCTCAAACCAAGTGATTGGTATTTTCTTAAGCCTTAGTACAGAATTCTCTCTCTGTAGACTAGGAAACCTACTTAGTTGCTGCTGCTTTATTTTTCTGCAGAAGCGGATGTCTGTGACAGAGGGTGGTATCAAATACCCAGAGACAACAGAGGGCGGCCGCCCCAAGCTTGGGGGACTAATGGATCCAAGGCAGGGGGTGATTGAGCGGACTGGCCGCTGCCAAACGTGTGCAGGTGAGTGCTGGCTTCAGGGGATCCAGGTGCACAGTTGTAGGTTCTTTAAGCTAGGAGTGGCTTGATACCTAAAACCTAGTCTTTCAGCCGGCAGTGGTGCCACTGGCCTTTGATCCCAACACTCAGCGGGGAGGAGGGGGTCAAAGGCAGTTGAGTTTCTAAGTTTGAGGCCATCCTGGTCCACAGAGCAAGTTCTAGGACAGCAGGGACTACACAGAGAAACCCTGTCCTGGAAAGAAAGAAACAAACAGAAATTCCTAGTCCCCTTATGGTCAGTGGGAGCTTTGAGGAAAGCGTTGTGTGTCTTTCCACAGGGAACATGACTGAGTGTCCTGGCCACTTCGGGCACATTGAGCTGGCCAAGCCCGTGTTCCACGTGGGCTTCCTGGTGAAGACAATGAAGGTGTTGCGCTGCGTCTGCTTCTTCTGCTCCAAGCTGCTCGTAGACTCTGTGAGTAGGCCTTGGCCCCCAGTCTGGGAGGGTGGTTGCTGGCCGGGGTGAGGGGCTGCTCCAGTTGACCCTGCTCTGTTCTCCCCCCAGAACAACCCAAAGATTAAGGATATCCTGGCCAAATCTAAGGGACAGCCCAAGAAACGGCTTACACACGTCTACGACCTTTGCAAGGGCAAAAACATCTGTGAAGGTGGAGAGGAGATGGACAACAAGTTTGGTGTGGAACAGCCTGAGGGTGATGAGGACCTCACCAAAGAGAAGGTGACAGGGGCGGCTGGGACAGGGAAGTGGCTATAGAGAGGTGGTGAAATGACCCATCTGTGATGGCAGGGAAGGTCCCTTGCTGCGTTTTCATGGTTCTTCTCTCCTTGGAAGGGCCATGGGGGCTGTGGGCGGTACCAGCCCCGAATCCGGCGCTCTGGCCTAGAGTTGTATGCGGAATGGAAACATGTTAACGAGGACTCCCAGGAGAAGAAGATCTTGCTGAGCCCAGAACGCGTGCATGAAATCTTCAAACGCATCTCGGATGAGGAGTGCTTTGTGCTGGGAATGGAGCCGCGCTATGCCCGGCCTGAGTGGATGATTGTCACAGTGTTGCCGGTGCCTCCTCTGTCCGTGCGACCTGCAGTTGTGATGCAGGGTTCTGCCCGAAACCAGGTCAGATGCTCTAGCACCTGCACTGGGTGTCTGGGGAGAGAGCAAGCACTCCTGGTATAGCATGTCCAAAGGGCCAGCCGGACCACTTGAGTGTGGAAATATTCTGCCCCTTTAGAGAAACACAGTGTGGTCTCACAGGGTCGTGTGAGGGGGTTACACTGTGTGCCTGGCACATGTGGGCTGAGCGTGATGCTGCCGATTTCTTGCTTCAGGATGACCTGACTCACAAATTGGCAGACATCGTGAAGATCAACAATCAGCTTCGGCGGAATGAGCAGAATGGTGCCGCTGCCCATGTCATTGCAGAGGATGTGAAGCTCCTCCAGTTCCACGTGGCCACCATGGTGGACAATGAGCTACCCGGCTTACCCCGTGTGCGTTTGCACACTTGTGCCCTTATGGGTTGGAGCCAGGGCGGGGGCAGCATGAGGCAGCAGAACTGGAGGAGAGCCCAGCGCTGACCCCCTGGTGCCCTTCCTGTTTCCTTATAGGCCATGCAGAAGTCTGGCCGTCCCCTCAAGTCCCTGAAGCAACGGCTGAAGGGCAAGGAAGGACGGGTTCGAGGGAATCTAATGGGCAAGAGAGTGGACTTCTCAGCCCGTACTGTCATCACCCCTGACCCTAACCTGTCCATTGACCAAGTTGGGGTGCCCCGCTCCATTGCTGCCAACATGACCTTTGCAGAGATTGTCACTCCCTTCAACATTGACAGGTGTGTGTTAGTTCATAAACTGTGGCCACAGTGGCCAGGGTAGGCTTAGGGCACATGTGCTCACGAGTGTGCCTTCCTCTGGAAGAGACGGCTTGCAGTGAAGCAGGGAGATACTGAAGTTTTTAAGTTTGGCATCCCCTTGCAGTTTGGGGTGAAAGTGGGAGTGGGCACTTTTTGGAAACTCCTTTGCTCATTTCATACTTCTTTCCTTCCCAGACTTCAGGAATTAGTGCGCAGGGGAAACAGCCAGTATCCAGGGGCCAAGTACATCATCCGTGACAATGGTGATCGGATTGACTTGCGTTTCCACCCTAAGCCCAGTGACCTGCACCTACAGACTGGCTACAAGGCATGTTACAGTTGTTACGTGACCGTTGTTAGTCACCGGATCGGGAAGCCTGCTGTGGAAGGGGGCTGGCCTAGGGTTAAGCTTGTTGAGTGGCTGGCTGGTTTAGGGAGGCAGCTGTCGGAGTGTTTTGTTGGAGACAGGTTTTCACCATATACCCCAGGCTGACCTGGAGCTGGTGGGCGTCATGTTCCTCATGCTTGGTTCCTTAGTGCTGCTGTGTGACACTGTGACACTGGGTGCCTTCTGTTTTAAAGGGGTCTGCCGACCCCGGTGTGTTGCTGGCCCTGATCCCAGAGTGGGGTTGTTCATCCCATTTCAGCATGTGTGCGGTAGAGGAGAGAGTGGATGTTGGTGTTTACTGCATTTTGTTATCCCTAATAACCTGATGCTGGACCAGGGCTGTGAAGGGGATGTTTAACTCATTTTCCGGTGAAATAACCTCACAGGGTCATCTCTTCTGTCTACAAGAGACTCTAGGTCCACTGTCATTCCACTCTTAGTGGGCCTCCTTCACTGAGCGCTGTCCTGTCCCTCACCTCTCCAGGTGGAACGGCACATGTGTGATGGGGACATCGTCATCTTCAATCGTCAGCCAACTTTGCACAAAATGTCCATGATGGGGCATCGGGTCCGCATCCTCCCCTGGTCTACTTTCCGCTTGAATCTTAGGTCAGTTCTCTACCTGAGGGAATCAGGCTGAGGTGGGAACAGGCTAGGCAGTAAATGTCCCATTGATGTCGCTGCAGACACAGTCCCAACTCTGGGTTCTTTCTTTCTTTGGCTGCAGTGTGACAACTCCATACAATGCAGACTTTGATGGGGATGAGATGAATTTGCACCTGCCACAGTCTCTGGAGACCCGGGCAGAGATCCAAGAGTTGGCCATGGTGCCTCGAATGATTGTCACCCCCCAGAGCAATCGACCTGTCATGGGGATTGTGCAAGACACACTCACAGCAGTGCGCAAATTCACTAAGAGAGATGTCTTCCTGGAGCGGGTGTGTGATCCAGATATAAACTGGTCTTGGGTGGGCAAAAGGGTCTTAGAGTATGAAAGAGCCCAGGGAAGGAGAGGTACAGTGTTTTTTTTTCTTAAACTTCATGTATGTTTTTGTTAAATTTTTATTTTATCATTCCTGTAGTTCTTCCTTATTTTCTAATTATTAAAAGAAAAACAAGATCTTCCTATTACATTATTTTGTTTTTAACTAAAAATTTGGAAGACGCTTGTAATATCCTTTTGCTTCCGAAATGTGGCTTTTCTTGTCAGGTAGGGCAGCCTCCCAATACCCCTGAGGTAATAAAGCTCACGGCCCGCCTTCTCTCTCTCCCTCACAGGGCGAAGTGATGAACCTCCTAATGTTTCTGTCCACGTGGGACGGGAAGGTCCCGCAGCCGGCTATCCTTAAGCCCCGGCCCCTGTGGACAGGCAAGCAGATTTTCTCCCTCATCATCCCTGGACACATCAATTGTATTCGTACCCACAGCACCCATCCTGATGATGAAGATAGTGGCCCTTACAAGCACATCTCTCCTGGGGACACCAAAGTAAGGCTCGGCTTCTGGGTGTATGCGGGGCTGGACGTTGAAATGAGCAGCAGTTGAGCGCATGCTTGTCCACAGGTGGTGGTGGAGAACGGCGAGCTGATCATGGGCATCCTCTGTAAGAAGTCCCTGGGCACCTCGGCGGGCTCTCTGGTCCACATCTCCTACCTAGAGATGGGCCATGACATCACCCGCCTCTTCTACTCCAACATTCAGACAGTCATTAACAACTGGCTTCTCATCGAGGGCAAGTACAGCGCACACTTACAAACCATGTCAGGCTTTTTTCCCTTACTTCACTGTTTATCCTTTTTGATTTACACTGTCCTCCCAGATTGCCTAGGAGTCCAAAAGTGATTGTTGCTAATGCTTTTCTTTTTCCCTAGGTCATACCATTGGCATTGGGGACTCCATTGCTGATTCCAAGACTTACCAGGACATTCAGAACACCATTAAGAAGGCTAAGCAGGATGTAATAGAGGTGAGAGGGAAGCCCGGGCAGACAAGAGTTTCTCAGGGATTTGAACTTAACTCCACAGAGCAAAACAAGGGTTTAGAGAAAGGGGGGATAGAAACTCAAACATGCCAATGAGAACTCTGTCTCCAGGTCATTGAGAAGGCTCATAACAATGAACTAGAACCCACCCCAGGAAACACATTGCGCCAGACATTCGAGAATCAGGTGAATCGTATTCTCAATGATGCTCGAGACAAAACTGGCTCCTCTGCCCAGAAATCCCTGTCTGAATACAACAACTTCAAGTCTATGGTGGTGTCTGGAGCCAAAGGCTCCAAGATCAACATCTCCCAGGTAAGAAGCTCTGTTTTCCCACGTGTGTGTTACACACCAGAGTCTGGAAGAAGAGGAGGATGGGAAAAGTAGTAGGGATTCCCTATCACTGCTATGACGTTGCATCTTGACGTAAGGTTCACTCGTGTGAGAGAAAGGCCTTTTCTCCTTTTTTGAATGTATGCTTTAGCTGTGTCGCCAGGTTGAGTTTGAACTTAGTGTCTTTCTGTGTCTTCTTTGCAGCTGCTAGAATTACAGGGACGCACACTGTCCCAGCACCATCTCACTCTAAGTGCAAGGGGCAGTTACCTGCAGCTCTTCCCTCCCCTCCCAGGTCATTGCTGTTGTCGGGCAGCAGAACGTGGAGGGCAAACGGATCCCATTTGGATTTAAGCATCGGACTCTTCCTCACTTTATCAAGGATGATTATGGTCCTGAGAGTCGAGGCTTTGTAGAAAACTCGTACTTAGCTGGCCTCACACCCACCGAGTTCTTCTTTCATGCCATGGGAGGACGTGAGGGTCTCATCGACACGGCCGTGAAGACTGCCGAGACTGGTGAGGCTTTCTGACTCTGGGGACGGGAGTGGCAAGTCTCAGTCTAAAGGCTTCTTCCCAAGGGGAATTGTGGCCTCTGCGTGGGAAGCCTTGTTGCCCTCTTGCCTCGGGTCTTTGAACTGACTCCCTTTCCCAGGGTACATTCAACGAAGGTTGATAAAGTCCATGGAGTCGGTGATGGTGAAATACGATGCAACTGTGCGGAACTCCATCAACCAGGTGGTGCAGCTGCGCTATGGAGAGGACGGGCTGGCGGGCGAGAGCGTGGAGTTCCAGAACCTGGCTACGCTGAAACCGTCTAACAAAGCTTTTGAGAAGAAGTAAGGGAACAGGCAAACATGATTCCCGCCCCGGGTCCAGTGTGTGCATTACATACACTTCTCCCTTTAGAGATGGGACCTAATGCGCTCTGCGGCGGCTTTACCTTTTCCACAAACATTTCTCCACCCATTTGCTGCGTGGGAAGAGAGTGGGTGTAGATCTGCTCCGTTTTCTCCTTAATGGTGATAAAGGGAGCATAGAGGAATAGGTGCACGCAGGTCTCATTAGCGTCTCGGGGCTGGGCCTTCCATGTCCAAAGCCCTAGTGTTTCTAGTTGCCAGTAGCTGCTGGTGTTCTGCTCACATTTGGAAACCTCCCACCATGCCTTACGGGGGTGAGGACAGAGACCATGTGTCCACTGCTCTCTCCCCTTGTCACCTCCAGGTTCCGATTTGATTATACCAATGAGAGGGCCCTACGGCGCACTCTGCAGGAGGATCTGGTCAAGGATGTGCTGAGCAATGCCCACATCCAGAACGAGCTGGAGCGGGAGTTTGAGCGGATGCGTGAGGACCGGGAAGTGCTCAGGGTCATCTTCCCAACTGGGGACAGCAAGGTACAAAGACACAGGCAGTGCTAGACCAGAGAGGTCCTGCTGTGGCTGACAGCTCTCCTTTCAATCCCTTCAATCCCTCCTTCCTCAGGTGGTCCTCCCCTGTAACCTCCTGCGGATGATCTGGAATGCTCAGAAAATCTTCCATATCAACCCTCGCCTTCCCTCTGACCTGCACCCCATCAAAGTGGTAGAGGGTAAGTAACTAAAAAAAGTAAATAAAAGGAAAGAAAAGGACATGACTGCTCCTAGTGAAGGAGAAAGCTTGTTGTCAGTAAAAAGGAGAGCATAGCCAGAGGCAGACACATTAGGAGAGTTGAGGAGTCATGACCCTGAGCCGTGTGAAGAGATGGCAAAGGGAAAGAGGAGAGCCAGGTGCATCAGCCAGGAGGCCAAAAGTACAAAAGGAGTGGGTAGCCAAAACGTCTGGATTATAAAGGGCGGAGCAGCCCAGCCCCTTTGCTGGATAGAGGGCTAGGTATGCCAGCCTTGCCTTGTAAAGAGTGTGGACTGAGAGGAGCTGGGAGAACCAGGAGTCCAGGTCCACTTTGCATATGTTAATAGACAGCTCAGCCTTTTGAGACTTAGTGACTGCAGTGCTGTCTCCAGACTAGACTGTTGGATCAGAGTCTGCTATGGCTTCATCTGACAGTCTCTTTGCTTCCCCTACCCCCCATCCCTGCCCCGCCATTGGGCCCCAGGAGTCAAGGAATTGAGCAAGAAGTTGGTAATTGTGAACGGGGATGACCCGCTAAGTCGGCAGGCACAGGAGAATGCCACACTGCTCTTCAACATCCACCTGCGATCCACACTCTGCTCGCGCCGCATGGCTGAGGAGTTTCGGCTCAGTGGAGAGGCCTTTGACTGGCTGCTTGGGGAGATAGAGTCCAAGTTCAATCAAGCCATTGTGAGTGTTACACTTCTCCTTAAGCCTTGATTTTTATTCTCTTGCTTATTGCGTCTTTGGATCCTAGGAATAGCCCACTTCTTGCCACATGGCTTGATGTCTTTGCCAGGCTGCTCTGCGTAGCAGTGCCATTGTATCATAGCAACATTAAAAAGAAGGAATTGCCAGTCCTGTGTGAAAGAAACATGTTCATACAAACTGGTCGTGCAAGTGCTAGTTCAGGAACTAAGTGGTATGACAAGGATATGAAATTAGAGTAGTCTTTTATTTTCCTAGAATGTCTACTGTATGAGAATTAATTCGAGTAAATACAGGATGTAAAAGGAGAAATAAGAGAGATCATAGGTGCTAGAGTATGTTTTCACTGTCTTTGAGGATTTTACAGAATAATGGAAGGGTGGAAAAGCATTATAATAGGACTGGAGAGAGATGACTCAGCAGTTAAGAGCACTTTTGCTTTGAGGGGACCCAGGTTCAATTCCCAAACATGGGCTGGATCACGGCTGTCTTTAACTCTGGTTTCAGTCTTTCAGTGCACCAGACAAAAAAGTGCATACAGGCATATGAGTAAGGAAAATATCCGTACACAGTTAATAGCGAAGCATAATGGTGCACGCCTTTAGTCCAGCACTTAAGTTCGACTGGTCTACAGAACAAATTCCAGGAAAGCCAGAGTTACAGAAACCAGGAATAATATTAATAGGCGCTGGAGAGAAGGCCCAGTGGTTTAGAGCACTTGTTACTCTGGCAGAGGAGATGGGTTCAGTTTTCAGACCCGCATAATCTCAAACACTCTGAAACTGCAGTTCCAGGGCTCCTCTTCTGACCCCCTATGATTCCAGCCACACATATGATACACATAAATACATATAGGCAAAATGTTACACACATTAAATGAATCTTTTTAAAAATTAATAAAAGTTGAAAAACATAATTTTTGACATACTCTGAATCTGAGATAAATCTGGTATTACACATTAATTAAAAGTGCATTACAGAGCCAGGCAGTACTGGTGCACAGGCCTTCAATCCCAGCACTCAGGGAGGCAGAGGCAGGTGAATCTCTGTGAGTTTGAGGCCAGCCTGGTCTACAAAATGAGTTCCAGGACAGCCAGGGTTACGTAGAGAAACCCTGTCTCAGAAGAGCAGAGAGAGAACAGCTTACATGGCGTGAAGCTTCCATGTCTGGGCTGAGAACTCAGAGGTTGTTAAATGCCACTAATCCACTGGAGCGGTCTCACCAAGCTCCAGTGGGCTTTTGAGGCAGAAATCTACAAGCTGATCCTGATGAAACCCATATGGAAGTACAAGTGACCCAGAATAAACAAAGTGATCTTTGAAAAGATACAACAGAGCTTTTGTGATAGCTCAGCAGGCAGAGGTGCTTGACGCCACGCCTGGTAGCCTGTGGTGGAAGGAGAGCACTCTTACAAGTTCCTCTGACCTCCATACATGTCCCGTGGGATGCATGAGCCCACACATGCACACATGTAGACATGGAGAATGTAAGTGTGGGCTGGAGAGATGGCTCTGAGGTTTAGAACACTTGTCTGATTTCCCAAAGGACCCGAGTTCAATTCCCAGCACCTATGTGGTTCGTAATTCTAACTGCAGTCACAGGATCGGATACATTCTTGTGACCTCTGTAGAAACCAGAATATACATGCAGGCAGAAGACTCACACGTGCACACACACAGTGGATGTGGCATGTTATAGTGTCTTTGCTGGGTATGTAGCATATCCCAAGTGGTGCAAAGCGATAGCTTATGAACTGAAGTCCTGTCGAGAAAGTAATCGATTAAGACTGGTTTACTGTTCTTTCTTGCTTTGCTCCTCTTCCCCAAGTTCCGTAAGATTAACAAACAGCCTCACCCTGACTGCTTCGCGGCACTCTGCAGGCTAGGCTTTGGGGGTAACGCCAATTCTTCCACAGGCCCATCCTGGAGAAATGGTGGGAGCTCTGGCTGCACAGTCTCTTGGAGAACCTGCCACACAGATGACGCTGAACACTTTCCACTATGCCGGTGTGTCTGCCAAGAACGTGACACTGGGTGTGCCTCGACTGAAGGAGCTCATCAACATTTCCAAGAAGCCGAAGACCCCCTCACTCACTGTCTTCCTCTTAGGCCAGTCTGCTCGAGATGCTGAGCGGGCCAAGGTAGGAATCAGGATGGTGGCCTGTCTGACAAGCTTGAACCAAGAGGTGGAAATAGCTCTGAGGCTTTCACTAGGCCTTTTGAGGGACCCCGGGGCCATGCTGTGAGTCTTCGTCTCTTCCTAGGACATTCTGTGCCGCTTGGAACATACAACACTGAGGAAGGTCACTGCCAACACTGCAATCTACTATGACCCCAACCCCCAGAGCACAGTGGTGGCAGAAGATCAGGAGTGGGTGAATGTGTACTATGAGATGCCTGACTTCGATGTGGCCCGAATATCTCCCTGGCTGCTGCGTGTGGAGCTGGACCGAAAACACATGACTGACCGGAAGCTCACCATGGAACAGATTGCTGAAAAGATCAATGCGGGTGAGGCTGGGCAGACAGCCAGGTGGACGTCCCACCTAGGTTGCGTCACTTGAGTCCTCAGAGGCGCTTGTGAACACCTCTACCCGGCAGGCTGTCTCTGAATTTGCTTCTTGTCCAAGTGTGTTCCATGCTCAGTTTGGGGCCAAAGGCTGACATTAGGCGTGTCTTCCTCTTTCACTCTCTGCCTAACCCTGGAGTCCACTTTGTCTGGGCTGGGTGACCAGCAAGTCTGTAGGGTCTGTCCACCTGTCTGTCTCCTCGTCAGCACTGAGGTTACAGACGTGCCCCTCGCCCCACCCTGACTTCTACAGGCGTTCTGGGGCTCTGAACTCAGGTCCTGAGGCTTGCAGGGAAGTGCTTTTACTCCTAAGCCATCTCCCCACCTCCTTTTCCTTTGTACGGATGTGTCTGTGAGAAGGAAGTATCTGTGAGGAAGAGTAAGCCAAAAGAGCCCCCTGAGAGGAGTGCACATGAAGAGCCTAGAAACAGTTACCTGCAGCCCTTCTCAGGGTGCCTCCCTGCCCCTCCAGGCTTTGGCGATGATCTGAACTGCATCTTCAATGATGATAACGCAGAGAAGCTGGTCCTTCGCATCCGCATTATGAACAGTGATGAGAACAAGATGCAGGAGGTAAGCGGGATCCAAGGGGGGATAAAATTATAAAATTCTATTTCGTGACCAAAATGGTTAAGACATGAGCAGTGCCGGGTGGCGGTGCACACCTGCAATCCCAGCATTTGGGAGGCAGAGGCAGGCGGATCTGTGTGAGTTCTTTGGGAAGGGAGCTTTAGCTCTGCCACTCGGCTGTCCCCCAAAGCTCCTGCACTAGAGACCTCGGGCTTCGGGCAGATTGGATAGCAGGGATTATTGTGTCCTTGAGAATGGTACACAGCAGACATAGGAGCATGTCTGACGGTTGGTGTGGTCTTGGGCGTGGCTCCTGAGAGCTTGTGCTGGTCTGGAGTTAGGTACCTGGTCCACATACTCAGATTCCCTTGAACCTTACTTTGGTGATGGTGGGGTTTTGGGTTTATTTGATTTTGTTCTTTTGAGTCGGGTTCTGACCATTTAGCCCATTAGCCCAGGTAAATCATGACGCACACACCTGCCGCCCTAAACTTCCGAGGGAGTACCTTGATTCCAAGAGTGTAATATCCACAGTTTGGGCAATTCTGATGTTAGCTATTTCAAGTCAGGAAGGTGGGATAATGGACAAAGTTGTGACTGGGTATATACAGGCCGAAATGCCCAAATTGTAAGTAAAAAGTCTTGGAAGCAATGAACAGGCATGCATGTATCTCATCATGGTGTTGCGGGGGGGTCAAACAGTTTAATAAGTCCACTTACAGAGAACAATCAAGTTTTAGTGTTGGTCTGATACTATTTAAGTACAGCAAGATTTTCAGGTTTTTGTTTTGTTTGGCAGTACTCAGGAGATAATCGGGTCTGTTGAGTTCCAGGCCAACCAGGGTTACGTAGTGAGACCCCATATCACAGAAAGGAGAGCAGAGCTCTTCCAGGCTCCATCCCTAACACCCACATGATGGCCCCAGTCCTGGGGGTTCTGATGCCCTCTTCTGGCCTGTGAGGACCCTACATGCAGGTGGTGCACAGACACACATGCAAGCAGAGCACCACACATACAAAATAAGAGTAAAGAGGTCGTCTTTAAACATGGTGAGTCACACCTATAGTCCCAAATCAGAACGTGGAGGCAGGAGTCACAGGTTTGAGCCCTGCTTTATATTTGAGACAGATTCTCACTGTAGCTGTCTGTCCTGAACTCACTGTGTAGACCAGGCTGGCCTCAAACATCTACCTGTATCTTGTTTATAAAATTAACGTACTTGGTTTTTTACTTATTTTTGGTTTGTTTGAGACAAGGTTTCTTTGTGTGGCCCTGGCTGTCCTAGAGCTCATTATGTAAAGGGTTAGCCTCAAACACATAGAAATCTGCCTCCTGAGATGAAGGGTGTCGCTACTAAACCCAACTAAAAATTTTTTAATTTTAGGTGTGTGGGTGTTTCCATGTGTGTATGTGCACCATAAGTGTTCATTGTTCCCTTGGAGGTCACCTGGCACTGGAGTTAAAGATGCTTGTGAGCCACCATGTAGGTGCTGGGAACCGAACCCAAAGCCTCTGAAAGGGCAACAAATGCCCTTGATACCAAACCATTTCTCCAGCCACTCCAGGGTTCCTCAGTGTTAACTCTGGTCTTGATTTTCTGCCCTTGTCTCCCAGTCATTGGGATTATAGGTGTGCTTTACATGCCCGGCCGCCTGGCCTGGAGGATGCGCTAATGCTGACTTAAGAGAGGATGGCTGTGACAGAAAGAATGGCATATATTGGTGGACTAAAAGTGGACACTGCGGGCTCTCAAAATGGGCTCAGCGGGCAAAAGTGCTTGCTATAATCCTGATGACCAGAGTTTGAGTCCCAGGAACCTATGTGGTTGAAAGAGATCAACTCTTAACGAAGTCTGTGACTTCCACATTTGTGTGTGTGCATGCGTGGCTTTCAGAGATGGCTCAGTGGTTAAGACCCTGGCTGCTTTACTCAAGTTCAGTAATTCCCACTACCGTCATACTGGTTTACAAAGACTCTGATACCCTCTTCCAGCCTGTCTTGGAGACTGCACACACATGATATACAGTCACACACACACAGGCAAAACGCTCCTTTAAAGCAGAGTCAAGTTACTTTGCATCCCAGCGCGATTAAGAATACTTTTTAGAAGTGGAAAATGCATTTTGGTGGGAGGGTGCACCTCCAATTCAGTGGCTTAAGGTGTGGGGCAGGAGAATCAGGTTGGCCTCTGAGACATGAGATCCTGTTTGAAACCAATTTTAGGGAAGGGTGGCTAGGTCCTGAAGAGGTGGTTCAGCAGCTAAGAATTGTCACTACTCCTGTTCATCTGTGTAAGACAGTTCCTCTGTGTAGCCCTAGCTATTCTGGAACTCCGAGATCTGCCTGCCTCTGCCTCCCAAGTGCCAGGACTAAAGCGCGTGCCGCCGTGCTGGCTTAGTGCTTGCTCGGCACCTTACTGCAGACCCAGATTCCATTCCCAGCACCAGGTTCCCATGCTGTACATGGACATGCACCGGACAAAACACTCGTAATCAAAGTTACGTTAAAAGCTGAGAGGCCTAGGAGCCAAGGAAGCAGTTATTTCTTGAAGAGTGTAGGCTGGGAGGGCCCTGGGTTACAGACTCCCTGTTGTCGCAGGAGGAGGAGGTGGTGGATAAGATGGATGACGATGTGTTCCTGCGCTGCATTGAGTCCAACATGCTGACAGACATGACCCTGCAGGGCATCGAGCAGATCAGCAAGGTCAGCACCGGCCCCTCCACCCTGTGGCCAGTCGTATACACGCAGCCACCTCAGCCTGACGGGAGCGCACTGTCTTGCAGGTGTACATGCACTTGCCTCAGACAGACAACAAGAAGAAGATCATCATCACAGAGGACGGCGAGTTCAAGGCCCTGCAGGAGTGGATCTTGGAGACGGACGGTGTGAGCCTGATGCGGGTGCTGAGCGAGAAGGATGTGGACCCCGTGCGCACCACGTCCAATGACATTGTGGAGATCTTCACGGTGAGCCCGCAGGGCGCCACTCACTCAGTTCCCACGCTTAGGCTGTCGGAATCCATGTTTTAGTTCTGTGTTGTAGGAAGTGATTAATATTTATTATTGGTTTAACTTCTGGTAACGCTGCTGCTAATCTTAAACAGCTGTATAACCAAATCACCACACAGAGGCTGGGTTTTTAGTTAACCTAGAACACAATGCTGGGCAATATTTACTGCCTCCTAAACCTCCAAGCCCTCGGTTTCCTAACATTGAGATTTCCCACATTATACTTGCTTTTTGTGAAATCTTAGGTCTGGTTCATGCTCCTCTCTCCTCCCACTCTGCTCTCCTCCTGCCTCTTCTCTTCCTTCTCCTCTCCTCCTCCTCTTCTTTCCTGTCCTCTGGCTCCTCCCATTGTACAACATTGTATCTAGCTGCTTTATTTTGTCCTGTTCACACAAGAGTTGAGACAGGATGCTTATAATGAGTATCAAAATGCAACCAGAGAGTTGGAGGTGGGGAAATCAGCATTTGAATTAACAAGGGTAAGGCATATACATTTTAAAAGAACATTATACCAACAGTTCTGGATGGACTGAGCCCAGCTACCTTCCATGCCCGGTAGAGACAGGGTTGGGGAGATGACAGCTGACTGCCTCTTTCAACTCCACAGGTGCTGGGTATTGAGGCTGTGCGGAAGGCCCTGGAGCGGGAGCTGTACCACGTCATCTCCTTCGACGGCTCCTATGTCAACTACCGGCACTTGGCCCTCCTGTGTGACACCATGACATGCCGAGGCCATTTGATGGCCATCACTCGTCATGGAGTCAACCGCCAGGACACTGGCCCCCTCATGAAGTGCTCTTTTGAGGAGACGGTAACAGCAACCTTTTCCCCCGGGTTTTAGAGACAAGGACTTCCCAGCCTTAAACCCTGAGTAATGGTGCCACTAGGCTGCAGTCACAAGCATGAGTCACCATGCCTGGCTGCTAATGAGTTTATTTTATCGTCATGTTGTGGTGTGTGTGAGACAGGGTCTTACTGTATAGCCCTCACTGAAACTCCCTGTGTAGACCAAGCTGGCTTTGAACTCAAAAAGAACATTATTTCTCTGTCTCCCAAGTGCTGGGATTAAGCCACCACGTCCAATTTAGTGAAGGCAGATTCTGAGGGGATTGAGAGATGGTGGTTTGTGTGCGGGTGGTGAGTGTGCAGGCCGTTGGCTCTGCCTTTTGCTGTAGGTGGTTGGGCTGTGGTGGTGAGTGAGCCACTCTGGCTGCTGGGCTGTGTTGGGGACTGATGTCTCTTCTGGTGTTGCAGGTGGACGTCCTCATGGAGGCAGCTGCTCATGGGGAGAGTGACCCCATGAAGGGGGTCTCTGAGAATATCATGCTGGGGCAGCTCGCTCCAGCTGGCACTGGCTGTTTTGACCTCCTGCTTGACGCTGAGAAGTGCAAATATGGCATGGAGATCCCCACCAATATCCCTGGCCTGGGAGCTGCTGGACGTGAGTCGGGGCCTCGGCTGTGCACAGCTGGCTGGCTCTGGAGGGTGGGGAAGGGCAGGCATGCAGGAGAGGGTGCCGTTAGTCCCTGGGTGCTGCTCCTCGTGCATTACTCTGGGTTTCTTTGCAGCCACTGGCATGTTCTTTGGCTCTGCACCCAGTCCAATGGGAGGAATATCTCCTGCAATGACACCCTGGAACCAAGGAGCAACCCCAGCCTATGGCGCCTGGTCCCCCAGTGTCGGTGAGTAGCCGAGTCCAGGAAAGGCACATTGGCCTTGACGGTGTCGTTGAGCTCGGCTGATTGCACCTGTTCTTTTGTCAGGGAGTGGGATGACCCCAGGAGCCGCCGGCTTCTCTCCCAGTGCTGCGTCTGACGCCAGTGGCTTCAGCCCGGGCTACTCCCCAGCATGGTCCCCTACACCGGGCTCTCCAGGCTCCCCTGGACCCTCAAGCCCCTACATCCCGTCACCAGGTGAGGTGTCTGCCCTGTCCTTGCTCCTTGCTTCCTGTGCCAGGCTCTCCATCACTGACCTCTTTGTCTTTCCCCGCAGGCGGCGCTATGTCTCCCAGCTACTCCCCCACATCACCTGCTTACGAGCCACGCTCCCCTGGGGGCTATACGCCCCAGAGCCCCTCCTACTCCCCTACATCACCCTCCTACTCCCCAACCTCTCCATCTTACTCTCCAACCAGTCCCAACTATAGCCCTACCTCACCCAGCTACTCCCCAACCTCCCCCAGCTACTCCCCAACCTCCCCCAGCTACTCCCCGACCTCGCCATCTTACTCGCCAACCTCCCCCAGCTACTCCCCAACTTCTCCCAGCTACTCCCCGACATCGCCCAGCTACTCCCCGACCTCGCCCAGCTACTCCCCCACCTCCCCCAGCTACTCCCCCACCTCCCCCAGCTACTCCCCCACCTCCCCCAGCTACTCGCCCACCTCCCCCAGCTACTCCCCGACGTCTCCCAGCTATTCTCCGACGTCTCCAAGCTACTCCCCGACGTCTCCAAGCTACTCCCCCACCAGCCCTAACTATTCCCCCACTAGTCCCAACTACACACCAACGTCACCCAGCTACAGCCCCACGTCACCCAGCTACTCACCCACTAGTCCAAACTACACGCCGACCAGCCCCAACTACAGCCCCACCTCTCCCAGCTACTCCCCGACTTCACCCAGCTACAGCCCCACCTCTCCCAGCTACTCCCCCTCCAGCCCACGGTATACGCCCCAGTCTCCAACCTACACACCGAGCTCACCAAGCTACAGCCCCAGCTCGCCGAGCTACAGCCCCACTTCACCCAAGTACACCCCAACTAGTCCCTCCTACAGTCCCAGCTCACCGGAGTACACCCCGACCTCTCCCAAGTACTCGCCCACCAGCCCTAAATACTCACCTACTTCTCCCAAGTACTCTCCCACCAGCCCCACTTACTCACCCACCACCCCCAAGTACTCGCCCACCTCACCCACCTACTCCCCGACCTCGCCAGTGTACACCCCGACCTCCCCCAAGTACTCGCCCACCAGCCCCACCTATTCGCCCACCTCTCCCAAGTACTCTCCCACTAGCCCCACATACTCGCCCACCTCCCCCAAGGGCTCCACCTACTCGCCCACCTCTCCTGGCTACTCGCCCACCTCCCCCACCTACAGCCTCACCAGCCCTGCCATCAGCCCTGACGACAGTGATGAGGAGAACTGAGAGCCAGCAGGCACTGCAGCAGCGGGTCAGGGTCAGGCCGCCTCAGTGGCCCGTGCAGCCCTCGCCTGGGTCCCCTGTACATAGCTCCTGTGACAGAGTCCTCTGGGAGGAGGTCTGGACCCCAGTTTTGATTGGCTTCTTTTGTCTTGCCCCCCACTCCTGCGGTCTCGGACTCGCTGGCCTAACTGCAAGGTTTTGTCACCTGACCAGTTCCCTCCCCAACCCCAAGGTGGGGGTCTCTCCCTGTGGCTTGAGGGTCTCGCAGGCATTTTAACCTCGGAAGGCTACTTCCTGCTGTGGGTCATACATCTCATCTGGAAGAACAAAGCTTAAGCTGCCTTTTGTCTGTTATTTTTTGAAATTTAAATAAAGTTTACTAATTTTGACCAAAAGTCTATGGGTGTACAGCTTAATTGGGACTCAGGGAGGCAAGATTTCCAAGCCCCTTCAGCGTGTGGAAAAACACAGGAGCCTGATGCAGAAGTAGAAATAGTCCGTCTGGGTCCACCATCAGGCGGCGTGTATTGCTTTCTTGTGGGGTTTTAAGACTGGCTTTTGTGTGTGTTTGCCTGTGTGCTGTGTCTGTACATGTTTGGAGCCAGGAGAGGGTACTGGACCCTTTGCAACTAGAGTTACAGACTACTCACTGCCGTGCATGCTGAAGCCCCATGAGGATCTGTTGTAAAGCTCCAGATGCCCTTGTCAGACGTTTGCCTCTATAGTCCGCCTGTGCTGGCCTACAGAGTCTCTGCCCCTGGCCAGGAGCACGGGAATTAAAGGCGTGTATGGCCACACCGAACCTTAATTTTTTTTGTTTAGGTTTTTATGCGTATGAGTGACTTTTGCATGTATGTGTACCGTGTGTGTGCCTAGTGCCCAAGGGTCAGAAGAGGGCATTGCATCCCAACCTGTAGTTGGCAGTAGTTGGCATTTCTATCCTACACACACATACACACACACACCACCACCACCACCACCACCACCACCACATCTAGCCTTAGAACTTAATTTTTTAGGAAAGAGGTTTTTGCCAGATTTTTGTGGGGTGGCACATGAATTTACCAGCACTTCAGAGGCAGAGGCAGACAGATCTCTGAGTTCAAGGCCAGCCTGGCCTATAAAGTGAGTCCAGGACAGCCAAGGCTACACAGAGAAACCCTGTCTCCAAAAAAAAAGAAAAGAAAAATCGTGCAGGCTAGAGAGTTGGCACAAAGACCTGGGTTCAATTCCCAGCAACCACACGGTGGCTCACAACTGTCTAACTACAGTTCCAGAGGAGTACCTCAGAGGGTACCGGGTACCGGACACGCATGTGGTACCCAGACATACATGCAAACAAAATTACCCAAAGACAAACTAAGCAAAACGTTCCATCAAGCTGCTCAGTTATCTAGTTTGCTGAGAGAGCTTATGTGCGGGAGCGTCCAGTTTTAGGAAGCCGGCCGTGGGGTTGTGCCTGCAGTTGCAGCGCCGTGGGCCTCGCTCGCGCTGGGAGCGCTCCTAGTCTCAAGTCAACCAAAGCGAGCCACGGAGTAAGACTCTTGACAAATAAGCAATGTTAGGAAACTGAGGTAAACTACCTTGCCTACATCGGCCTCAGGCTTGGAATCTTCTTGCATGAGTCCCTGAAATGTCAGTTACACGAGGATCAGCAGGCCCAACTTTCAGAATTCCTGCTAGTGTGAACCTAGCCTTTAATGGCTGAGCCCGCTGCCCGCTGCATTGCTAACACTGCACCGTTTAATGTGTATGAGGCTATGTGCGACGCTGCCTGGGGAGTTCAAAAGACACCTGTGGGAGCTGCTTCTCTCCCAAGAGCCAGACTCAGGTGTCAGCCTCTGTGGATGCCCTTATCCACTGAGCCATCTTGCTGCCTGCCCGTTTGGAAAATAATGAGCTGCTGGGTATGGTGGCACAAGCCTTCATCCTGGTGCTCAGGACACCGACAGGCAGGCCTCTGCAAGCCTGCGGCAGCCCGGTCTGCACAGCAACTTCCACAGAGGGAGGCCTGTCTAAAATAAACGGCCTTTCGGCTGAGCATGTATGACGGGGCAGCTGTGGCTCCCACCCGGGGTGGCATGACCCCGGAGCCCAGCGTCCACAAGGACTGACTGCAGCGAGCGGACGCTCGGAGCAACCAGGGTGCACGCAAGGTCTGCAGATGTAAGACCCAGCAAGCGAAAGCACGCCACACTGACCCCTGACCCACGTGGTTCCTGTCAGGCCCCTGGTGAGGTGGCCCACAGTGAGACGCCACACGGAGGCCCAAGCTGGCAGGGGCTTTGCCTGGAAGAACCTCGCGTGGCTTGCATCACCATCTGCATCCCTCTGGACCCAGGAGGGGAAGCGAGTCCGCGGAGCCACCGAGGGCCCGTGGGCAGCGCAGGAGGAGTACCGCTCCCAGCTCAGAGTTTCCCCAGGAACCCTGCTCTGAAGAAGAGAGCTAGGTCCGCTGAGGAGCGTAACTCGGCCACCCAGCTAACAGGCCCTGTGATGCCCGCCGGAATGTCCACGAAGAGGAGAGAGCCAGGGTCACCCCAGAAGGGAAGTCCTGGGTTTGAGTAACTATATTTTTGGAAGAAATTCATAATCCGAACAAAACCTCAAACAAGAAAAGCAGAGCCGGGAGCTGGAGAGATGGCCCTGAGTTCAAGTCCCAGCAACCACACGGTGGCTCACAACCACTTGAGTTGGGGTCTGATGCCCCCTTCTGGTGTGCACAAAGACAGAGCACTCATACACATAAAATAAATAAATCTTCGAAAAACAAAGTGTGGTGGCTCACCCCTTTACTCCCAGCGCTCAGCAGGCAGAGGCAGGCGGATCTCTGTGAGTTCGAGGCCAGCCTGGTCTACAAAGCGAATTCCTGGACAGCCAGGGCTACACAGAGACAGCATGTCTCAAAAAAAGAAAAACAAAACTTTAAATGCAGTGAAAATGTAAGGAGGAAAACAGCACCTTGTGGTCTTCCTAGATGTGCATGCATCGTTCCTTCCCGGGGCCAGAGCCGCCCCTTCATTTCCCTTGGCATAAGAAACCCACTTTTCACACTCTTTGCCAGGCAGTGCTGCCGGTGGCCGACGTACCTGGGGCTTTTTATTCCGCCCTCAGAGGGATCCTCCCTGGAGCTCAGCCGCCGCCACAGCTTTGCTTTTCCTGGAGCGTGTTCAGGCCTGTCCAGCTAGCCCCGGCCTTCGCAGTGTCTGGTGAGGGGTCCTCGGACTTTTCATTCACTTCTTACTGTTGGTTCTCTGTCTTTGGTTTTCAGCAGTTTGCTGCATTACTCAGGATCCTCCAGAGAAGCTGAAACAGTCAGAGGCCACAGACACATGAGGGCTCACGGGATATGGAGACCAAGGATTTCATGGCATGCGGAGTGTGGCCTGGAAAACCAGGAAGCTGATGGCTTCACCCAGTCTGAGCCAAAAACCTGAGCCCTTAACCTGAGGCTGATTATGAAAAGGGTGTCTGAAGCCCTAGGGCCTGGAGTTTTTTGTTTTTGTTTTGTTTTTCGAGACAGGGTTTCTCTGTGTAGCCTTTGCTACCCTAGGCTTGGTTTGTAGACCAGGCCGGCCTTGAACTCACAGAGATCCACCTGCCTCTGCCTCCCCGAGGCAGAGTGCTGGGATTACCGGCGTACAGCATTGTACCAGGCTCAGTTCTGGAATTTTCACTGGGACGTAGTTGGCTTTTTCCTTTTCCAATAGTCGGGTTTGCTGCACTGGCTATCGGCACTCTGCTAGCAAGTACTGCATCGCAGCTCTCAGAAGAAACATGAGTTCCCATCATCCCGTGGTTTCAGTTTTGTCAGCAGCTGAGCAGTACCTGACCTTGTTTTACCGTATTTGATCTGTGGTGTTAATTCATGAGCCCAGAAGTCACAGCTAACATAATGCGTCAGTCTGACGCACGGTCAGCACGTGTGCGACACGGTCTAGCCAGACTCCGCTCTCGCCCTGTGTTAGAACGGAGGTATCTAAAGTCACAGGCCTATAACTTCAGCGCGCCAGGAAGCTAAAGCAGAGGGTTCAAAGTCTGCCTGTCTTAACTACAGAGTGAGTTCAGAGCTAGCCTGGGCAACTCAGAGAGACCCTGTCTCAAAACAGCTAAATAAAGGCTTAGGTTACTGCTGCTTCAAAAAATACCATGACCAAGAGCTGCTCAGGGAGGAAGGGGTTTATTTCACTCACACTTCCATAGAAGGGCAGGGAGGGCGGAAACTCATCCAGGGCAGGAACCTGGCGGCAGGAGCTGACGCAGAGGCCATGGAGGGTGCTGCTCACGGCCCTGCTCCCTGTGGCTTGCTCAGCACCCAGGACCACCTGCCGGGGCAGCCCCACCCAGCACTAATTAAGAAAATGCCCCGCAGGCTTGCCCCCTCTTGCTCTTTAGGGAGGCAGTTTCTCAGCTGAGGCTCCCACTCTCTGACGTTACTGGCTTGTATCAAGTTAACGTAAAATTAACCAGGACAGAGGGAACTAGAAACAACTGTTTTGAGTGAGATAACCCCAACACAGAAGGACAAATGTTACATATTCTCTCTCACTGCTGGATGTCCTTTTGCATCTTCAGCGTTTGGTTCACATAGAAGCAGGGGGAGGGTGGGGGAGAAGTAGGGGGATGCAAGGAGAGGCAGGGGAGGCAGAGAGAGGCAGGGGAGAAAGGGAGAGGCAGGGGGAGGCAGGGGAGGTGGGGGGGCAGGGGGAGGCAGGGGCAGGCGGGAGCAGGCGGGGGGAGGGGGGGGCAGGGGAAGGCGGGGGCAGGCGGGGGGAGGCGGGGGAGGCAGGGGGAGGCAGGGGCAGGCAGGGGCAGGCAGGGGCAGGCAGGGGCAGGCAGGGGGAGCTTTTAAGGGAGAGGGGACTGAACACACTGATACACAGTTTTAAAGGGCAATAATGGAACAGGAAGAGTTAAATGGGGGGGCAGGAGGGAACGGGGAGAAAGCCAACACTAAAGCCTCTTAAAAGGTCACATGGAAACCTACTCCCATAGAAGTGTCTTAAAATACCCGTATGTAACAGCTTTGAATGGAGCCGTCCTACAACAGGGGAACAAACCCCCAACCAGATGCACAACAGACAGCAAATACAGGCCCAGAGCCAGGCACACGGGGCCTCTCTGTGAGTGCTGGCACAGGCAACAGCCAGTGCTCTCGCTTACCCTAGAATGTGATGGTGAGACACTACAACACCACAGGACAGGAAGAAGCCGCCGCTGCGCGCCAGTACGCTTGTCCCTATTGGCTAGCGCTGACAGAGGGCCTCCGCGCTATCAGAAGAGAAAAAGCGACCTGTCTCACCCAGATGTCAGTTGGTGCAAGCTACAGCAACAACTGGCCTGTCACCTGAGCAACAGGGGCACAGATGTTGGGAGCACCCAAACGCTTTCAATCTATGCCCACTGCTGGCGCTCTCCCTCTCTCTCCCTTCCTCTCTCTCTCTGTCCTCTCTCTCATTTATTTATTTATTTATTTTCGGTTTTTCGAGACAGGGTTTCTCTATGCAGCCCTGGCTGTCCTGGGCTTGATCTGTAGACCAGAGCTAACCTTGAACTCACAGAGATCCACCTGCCTCTGCCTCCCGAGTGCACCACCTGATGCCTGGCCATTGCTGGCACTCTTAATGGGGCCAAGGACGTGAGTCTGGAGCTCATAGGCCCTGGGGGAGGACCTCTGTTGACAATCATAGTATCAAAAAGCTGCTGCTGACATTTTATACCCACAGGACACTATCTCCAGCCCTTGTCAGGGAAGGTTATTTCCATTGCAGCAGATGGAAATAAACAGATGCTAAGCTGCTCAATGTGGTGGGCCCTCACACACCATCACACCTCTCCCCATGGGGCTCCAGGAGCAGACGACAGTAAAAGCAGTTTACTTTTTTAAAAACTCTTTTATTTACATTTCTTATCTTTTTCTCCCTACTCCACCCCAGTCCCTTCCCACACCCCAGCACCAGGCAGGAGAGAGAAAGGGTTGGTGGGAGAGGGGTGCAGTTCTCTCTGCTGCTTCCTGCTGGCCAGGGTCCTCGGGTTCCTTGGAGCCAGTGCAATCCTCGGTTCAGGAGATCTCCAACTTCTTGTCTCACAACAGCAACAGGAGCCGCAGGGGGAGGCAGCAGCCTTGTTCGTTCTCGGACACACAGGAACTCAGGGATTGTGACCTCCACAAGATCAAGCCAGAGAAATCCCAGCATGGCGGGCCTAAGGTGGCACAAAAGCCACTAGCTAAGGAACCGTCAGCATTTGACAGCTGCTGGGACAGACAGCCAGCTTTCCCTAACCAGGACAGGTGGGCCACTCCAAGCAGGCTCCACTTTTAAGAACAGATGGCCAACACTGTTGGGTGGGCGACTGGAGGAGAGAGAAGTTGGATGTGGGGGTAGGTAAAGATGAAGAGAGTTGATGAGGGAAGAGTTGGAGGATCAGTAGGATCAAAATACATTGTATGAAACCCTCAAGGAAACTTGTGGCTGTAGAGAAGGGAGGCCTTGGTGTCTAGACTCTTCGTGAGATGGAGGCCACCCTAAGGGAAAGCTAAGGAAGGTGAATCAGATTGTGCATTTAACTGGAATAAAATATTTTATCCTGTAACACACATACACAAGAAATTCTCAAATAGTTAAAAAAATATTTTTAAAATAGAAAAAAATGTTAGAAAGCTCTAGGAGGGGCTGGAGAGATGGCTCAGTGGTTAAGACCACTGGGCTGCTCTTCCAGAGGACTTGAGTTCAATTCCCAGCACCACATGGTGACTCACAGCCATCTGTAGTAGGATCTGGCGCCCTCTTGTGGCATACACGAAAACAGAGCACTCACACACATAAAATAAACAAATATTTTTTTAAAAAAAGAACTAGGTATATAGCTGAGTGTTTGTCTGCTACGTCCAACCCTAGCAACCACAGACACACAAAACACAAAAATATTAATATACACACACACGTATAAATTTCTGTTCAGGGTCTTTTTTTTTTAAGATTTATTTAATGTGAGTGCTCTATCTGCATGTACACCTGCATGCCAAGTGAGGGCACCAGATCTCACTATAGGTGGGTGCTGGGAATTGAACTCAGGACCTCTGGAAGCATAGCCAGTGCTCTTATCCACTGAGCCCCCTCTCCAGGCGTGTTCAGGGGTCCCGATCTGGGTTCATTTTCTCTCAGTAGCAGTGGCGGAATCTCAAGCGGGGCAGACAGGGTCAGCAGCTGAAGAAAGGCTGTTATCAGGGGCGAGGAAGCAAGCGCACACCAAGTGCGCGGAGAGCAGCGGGACCCGGGAGTTAATGACACGCCTCGGGGTCACTGAGGACTCAGCCTGCTTCCCACCGTGTCCTCCGCTGATCTGGCCTTTCAACAAACAATGCATCCACCAGCCTTCCTGGCCTGTACTTCCGTCTAATCAACCTTTACAGCCTAAGCCAATGCTGAGCTGTGATTCTAGCTACGCGCCCTTCCGTGACCCAGCCCAGAACAACCTCCATTTCTCGAAGGCAGCAGATGCAGGGTTGAGAGCACCCACGTGTGGAGACTGCCAATAAATGACGTTTTCAGCACCGTTTGCTGACTGGCACAGTGAAGGTCAGCGGGACTCACCGACTTCATCTCTTGCAAAACTCTGTTAAAGATTCCTGTAAAATGCCCCGCTCCTTCCCGATGGGACGCTTTCCGTGCTGTGCAATATAGACAGAGCAATGGACACACGGTCACACACAGCCACACTCGGGACACACAGACACAGGACAGACAGATTCGCTAGGGCACTCCTCCCTAGTTTAGGGCTGGTCAGTGTGAAGAAAGACAGGATGGCTGAACGTGCAAACATGTTCAAGTCTGGCCAAAACCTGCTGGGCCTGTCCCTCAGCCAGGGCCTCGCTCGCCCTCGGGAGAAGAAGCCCACAAAGACCTTTGTTTCAAGTTGTCAGGCTTTTGTCTCAGGTCAGGAGGGTGAGGAGGAGTCCCTAGTCATGGCCCCCTCCCTATCCGCCTCCGTCTAACTCTTAGCCCCTCAACATCACCAAACAGAAAGATACTTATTTAAAACGGGAGATGGGAAATGTGTGTGAGGTGAGATGGGTGCTAAGTTTCTGCTGGTTTGCGAGTGATCAGAAGGATTAAAATGATTTTAATGGACTTTAAAAATTATTATATGTGGGCTGGAGAGATGGCTTAGAGGTTAAGAGCACTGTCTGCTCTTCCAAATGGTCCTGAGTTCAATTCCCGGCAACCACATGGTGGCTCACAGCCATCTATAGTGAGATCTGGTGCCCTTTTCTGGGGTGCAGGTGTACATGCAGTCATAACACTATACACATAATAAAATAAATAAATAAATCTTTAAGAAAAATATGGCTGCTCTAGCAAGAAATCACATCCAAAGATATTCTTTGTCTGTGTGATCTGGCCGAAATATAGACACGCCTTTAACCAAGGAGACAGAGGCCAGAAGATCTGAGTTCAAGGCCAGCCTGGTATAGAGGAGGTTTCAGGCAAAGAAGAGCTTAGGTCCAGGCATGGTGGTGCACACCTTTAATCCCAAACAATAAAGATAAAGTTAGTTTGTAGAAGGAAGCACCCATGTTTGAAAGTTATGTCTAATTGAGTGGCAGAAACAGTGTTGAATCAGAGAAAGACTTGACAGAATAGGATACGCCCAACTCTCAAGAGAAGAGAGAGGGAAGGGAAGCTACTTAAGAGGCAATGAGAGAGAGAAAGAAGAGGCCGTTTTGCCAGGTGATTTTTTCAGAAAGAGAGAGGTTGAAGAGAGAACAAGCTAGACACAGGTGAAGACAGAACAAGCCAGAGAATGAGAAGGATCCAGGAGATTAGAGCAGACTGTTTATTTGAGACTGATTCCAGGGCCAAGAGAGAAGCCAGATTGAGCAGATCAGCTGGGAGGGGAGTTTGAACCAGAACAGCTGAGTTTAACTAGCCAGCCCAGAGCTCAGAAAGAAGAGCGAGCTCATTCAGCAGTGAGTCCAGACTGAAAACATCACAGCCTGGTGTAGATTGTTCGGAGGCCAGAAGCTCCCAGGACGAGGCCTAGCCAGCAGGCAAGGCAGCAAGCCTCCGAGAGGACAAATGAACTAGGCCGATAAAAGTTACTTTTACAGTTTTATATGTATCTATTTTATTTTGTGTGTGTGAGTATTTTGTCTTGTATGTATGTATTTGTCATGTATGTATGTGTACCACATGGGAGCCTGTGCGGGAAGTGGAGTTCCAGATGGTGTGAGCCGCCGTGTGGGCGCTGAGAATCAAATCTTGGTGGTCTTAGCCACTGAGTCGCCTCTTCAGGCCCCAGAATACTGATTTTAGTGTTACAAATAAAGTTTAGAAAGTAGCAAATTTGAGCCTGGCGGTGGTGGTGCACACCTGTGATCCCAGCACTCAGGGAGGCAGAGGCAGCCGATCTCTGTGAGTTCCAGGCCAGCCTGGTCTACAGAAGGAGTCCAGGACAGCCAGGGCTACACAGAGAAACAAAGATATGAGACAAAGATATGAGTAGAGATATCATGGCAATAGAGCTTAAATCAGCCACAGTCAGTGGCAGTTAGGAAACAGATCTCTAAAGAACGCTGGTTACGGAATGTTTTTCTTTCCTCCTCCTCCCCTTCCTCCTCTTCTCCTTTCTGTTATTTTTGAGACAGGGTTTCTCTCTGGAGCCCTGGCTGTCCTGGAACTTGCCTCTACCTCTGAGTGCTGGGACTAAAAGGTGTGTGCTACCGTGCCCAGCCTCCTCGCCCTTCTTACTCACCTTGAGGCCACATGGAGCGGCTCCTCCCTCATTAAACCTCTCGAGGACACCTGCGAGAGGACATTTAGTGTGCTGCAGGCTGGCCTAGAACTCTCCAAGATTCGCCTCCCTCCCACCCCCAACAGCTGCACCACCACGCCCAGCTGCTTCCTCCGAGAATGAGACAATAGATTCATCTTCTCCAACTCTAACCATCACTGTCCTTGGGCAAAAGGATGAAAGCTGATTCGGACGCTAAGTGTATCTCACTTTGAACTTCGTGACAGAGACCAGTAGAGAACAAATCACAGAAACTTTGTTTTGCCAGACAGGACTTCTCTGTGTAATAACCCTGGGTCTCCTGGACTCGCTTTCTAGACCGTGCTAGCCTCGAACACGCCGAGATCCGTGCTAGGATTAATGGCAAACGCCACCCCACCCGGTGTACAGAAACTTTTATTATTATTTATTCTGCGTGTGAATGTTCTGCCTGCGGGTGTGTGCGGGCACCACAGTCGTGCAGAGCCAGCAGCGGCCAAAGGAGGGCGTCCGAGCCCCAGTATTGGAGTTACAGATGCTGGCAAGCCGCACACAGGCGTGGGAACCCAACCCCAGCCCCTTGGCAAACTCAGCAGTTACGCCTTGCTCGGCTCTCCAGGCCTTGGAGCCCCAAGAGTTTTCTGCACCTTCTCGGCTTGGAAGTTCTCAAAAACTGGAGAGCTTACTAACTATGGGATCACCATGACTGTCGGGGACCGCTTTTGTGGTGCCACCTTCCCCATGTCCTTTGCCCTGTCCCATCTGCGGACCTCCAGAGTGCGCGGGTTCTTCACTGCCTTTTGGAACAGATCAGGCAGCTCACCTTGGTGTGCCCGGGCCCTTCACTTTAGTACCCAAAGCCTCATTACGTCCTGTCAGGCCACTGGGGCACTCAGGGACCCTGCCTGGCAGGACACCGGGGCAGGCTCGCTGCGGAGCTTGGCTACTTAGGAACCCGTAGCGGGCCTACAGGGGGGGGGTGCTGCTGAGCGCCCTCAACCCTCTGCCCAGTCCGGGAGGTAGCGGTCCACCCCTCTTCTGAGCCGACTGGGCTCTTTTGTTTCCTTTCGGTTTGGCTGCTTGGTTTCGCTGTGACACTGAAGAGAGGGGGCCTGCTCTTGAACAGGGCTAGGAGTTACCCAAGGGCATCTGGGAAGTCAGCCACCCCCACCCCGCACCCCAAGCTTCTTACCAAGCACTACAGGGACGATGAAGGCCATAGGCAGAGCCCTGGGCCTCTCGAGAGGCGGTTATGGCTGGGTTTTCCCTTTGTTTTCTTTGATGTTCTCCGTGTGTCTCTCTCTGCTCTTTGAGACAGAGCCTTACTGTGCAGACCAGGTTAGCTTTGGCTGAAGGCAATCCTCCTGCCTACACACCGGATTTAGATGTGGGCCAATACCTCCTCTCACTTTCTTTTCTTTCTGTGTTTTGTCTGCGTGCATGTGTGTGTACCATGTGTGTGAGAAAGGGAAGTTGGGTCTCCCGGCACTGGAGTCACAGGGTAGCTGCGAATCCAAGTCGGCTGGAAGAGTGGCCAGCGCTCTGAACTGCCAAGCCACCTCTCCAGCCCTCGTTTTTATTGAAAAAGAAAAAACACCTGTATAGCCCGGCATAGTGTCACAGCTTCAACTCCACCACTCAACCAAAAATCTAGGGCATTTCTAGCATCTAGAAATTTCTCTCCTCATCCTCACGGCTGACCTCCTGTCCTGCTATCTAATTGGAACTCACTGTCCTGCTGCAAATCTAAACAAACTAAAAATAAACAGGTTTGGTTTTTTGTTTTGTTTTGTTTTTTTTAATTAACAGGAAACGACACAGCGCAAATGTGATAAATGAGTAAACCCTGTAGGTTTCAGATGGCAACCGTTGCTATGGAAGGAAGAGGAGGAGGAGGCCAGGAGGAGGGGAGCCCAGGCCCAGGGTTGAACGTGGGAGCCCCACGGGCAGGCTGGCATCTGTGCGGAGACGTGACGGGCAGGAGGACAAGCCAGGAGGAGCTCCCGGGAGCCTCTGGGCATCCTCAGTGGTGACTGCTCCAACCTGGGGGGCAGTTCTCGCCATCTGGAGATGTCTCTAGTTCCTGTAACCAGACACGAAGGGGATTACTTCAGACACCGAGCATGAAGTGCAGAGGCCACCCCTCCTGAGCCAGGCTAGCAGATTGCACTGCTCAGAAGCAGGGCTGGGGAAGCCACAGAGCACGATGGGCCGTGAAGTCCCGGGGGAGGGGTGGTTGTGGGGGCAACGGTGCCAGATGACGTTGGGGGGGGTGACACTGTGCAGGCCCTGGCTTCCTGGAAACGAAGGAATGACGTCATCTCGCTTTGCTATGCTGACATCAGCCTGGAGGGAGGGGTGCTGGCGTAGGAGGGGACATGGGAGGAGGCACTTGGACCCACGCGGCCTCCTGTAGGCTGCCCTGAGCTTCCCGGGCACTGGGTTTCTCTCCCCTCAAACCCGGCCGCACAGCCCTCCCGGGACTCTGGGCGAAGACCACCCTTCTGATCAGGGTTGGCAGCTGGCTCTTCCCACAGACCGCCATTAGAGTGCTAAGCCGTGGCCATATCCCTCCCAGCCCCTCCCTCACAGCAGCAGCGGAGGCCCCAGGCTCACCACCGGCCTCTCTCTCCATCGCCTCTTCACCTCAGACACTCCCATGTGGAGGGCAGTGCACACCTTCCCTTCACACCGGCGTCAAGCCGGTGACATCCATCTCTGGTCGCCATCCCAGGTTACCACGGTCCTGACAGGTTGACCTCTGAACTTTGCTCACTTGCTTGTTTTTTTTTGCACTGTGTTCTTGGCGTCATAGCCAAGAAATTGTTGCCCAAGCCAACGGGACGCAGCCGTGAGGCTGAGGGAAGGCTGGTTCCCCACCTCATTCCACCCGGCCTGGCTGTCCCTCGGAGGGAGGGCCTGCCTAACCCTGCTGTCCACCTGGACCACACTGGCCCCATGTGAGGCAGTTCCTCTGGGGTGCCTTTGTCACCTTGAAGACAGCAGCCTCTCCTGGCCTTGCCTTGGCTCCTGCTCCTCACTCTTGGTGCCCTGTGCACAAGCCCTCTCGTTTGTCAGCTTTTCTCTCGTTATCTTGGATGAACCGGCCAGCCACTGCTCAGCCTTCTGGTATAGGTAGGTTTGGCTGGGCACACAGGCCAGTTTGCTGCCTTTGTTTGTTGGCTGGCATTCCCCAAAGCACCCGGCAGACACACTGGGAGCCCTGGGGACTGGGAGAGCTGTACAACAGGCTCTTAACCAGAAAAAAATGGCTCCTGTCTTCCCGATGCAAATTACAGGAAAGTCCTTATGCTGTTTCAGAATAATGGCTTCAAGGCAGCTGTGTAAGCCTAGAGTGATAGAAGGCTCAGGTGGAGGGTCCCAGGAGCCCAGGAATTCAAGTCCAGTT
The DNA here is from genome assembly GCF_030254825.1 of Meriones unguiculatus. Taxonomy (NCBI): domain Eukaryota; kingdom Metazoa; phylum Chordata; class Mammalia; order Rodentia; family Muridae; genus Meriones; species Meriones unguiculatus. The sequence continues at coordinate 2,403,518 of NC_083359.1, forward strand.
TGAACGACAAAGTGAGGCTCGGTTAAAACAAACTGTTCCAGCAGTCAGGCGGCAGAGGCAGGCAGATCTCTGTGAGTTTGAGGCCAGCCTGGTCTACAGAGTGAGTTCCAAGACAGCCAGGGCGACACAGAGAAACCCTGTCTCAAAAAAACAAACAACAAAAAAGGGCTAGCAGTTCTTAGTTTTAAAATCGGACATGTAAATATATAGTTTGTAGGGGCTGGAGGGATGGCTCAGAGGTTAGGAACACTGATTGCTCTTGCAGAGGTCAGGAGTTCAAATCCCAGCAACCAAATGGTGGCTCACAACCATCTATAGTGAGATCTGGTGCCCTCTTTTGGCCTGCAGACAGAATACTGTGTGCATTAATAAACAAACAAACCAATCTTTAAATATATATGTTTTTGTACATAGTTGAGAAAATAAGGTGACCTCACGGAACTGCCTGTATTCTGCCTCAGTTTACACCTCCCGGTCTTCATTGGTGCAAATATTAGAATAATATTACAGGGGGCTGGAGCGATGGCGCAGTGTTTGAGAGCTGCTCTACCAGAGGTCCTGAGTTCAACACCCAGCACCACATGGTGGTTCACAACCATCTATACTGGAATCTGATGCCCTCTTCTGGCGTGCAGGTGTACATGCAGTCAGAGTACTCACATACAATAAATAAATAAATCTTAAAAAAAGAAGAATTTTACAGGCATGCGCCATTCCTGGCTAAACTGCTGGCTCTGTAGAAATCCCTTTCTGTCTGTGTCGTTCTGCCTAGCTAGTCTGCATCTCTCGAGCTCCTCCAAACTCGTGAGGGCTCCGCTCTCTTTCCTAGAATTCCGTTTCACCTGAGTCCTGCCATCTGCTTCTGTGCTGTTCCCGCAAGCCCACAGAGAGGATGCCTGTCTCTTACCCCTTACCTGAAGCTCCCTCCGTGAGGGCCCTTCCAAGCCAAAGGAGGGCGAGCCCTCAGAGGCCCAGTTGCTGTAAAAGAAGTCCCTAGCTCCAAGGGACCTTTACCTCCACACCTTTACCTCCTCTGTACCTGTCACCCCCATGGTGGGGGCTCCCAGCCAGGTCAGAGGGGCCGAACCATTCCACCTTTACAGAGGGGCAGCTCAAGGCCACCTGGCTGACCTTGCCTCCTGGCAGAGCGAAGACCGCAAGACCTCCCCCAAGCAATCTGCCTTAAAACAGGCGGGAGCTGTCCATTCTTTAGTGCAGAGGCCTCGGAGCTCAGCCGGCTGCCTCTCTCCAGGACACCCCTGACTGCACCTGACCGCCACTGAGCTTTCGTATCCTGCTGATGTACAGAAAGCAAATATCCTGTTCCAGGAGCACTCGGTGAACACTTGGCGCACAGTGCAGGCACACACTGGTACACATGAAAATGAAAACAAATTAAAACAGAGCCGGGCCTGGTGGCGCACACCTTAGTCCCAGCGCTCAGGGAGGCAGAGGCAGGTGGATCTCTGAGTTCAAGGCCAGCTTGGTCTACAGAGAAACCCTGTCTTAAAAACAACAAAATAAAATAAAATGAAAATGGAAACAGGAGGGCTGGAGAGATGGCTCAGAGGTTAAGAGCACTGGCTGCTCTTCCAGAGGTCCTGAGTTCAGTTCCCAGCACCCACATGGTGGCTCACGACCATCTATGATGAGATCTGGTGTCCTGCAGGCAGAACACTGTATACGTGTAATAAAATCTTTTTAAAAAGTGAAAATAGGAAAAGAAGTTGAGCTAGATCGAAAGGCCACACACACTGCCCCAGTGCGGGAATTTGGTGACATTAGCTTCCCACGACCTTACTTCCCAGGCCTCTCCTATGCTGTTGCTAAGGTAAACACAAATGTTAGGGTTAAAAGGCTTGTTACCATTCAGACTGGGCGGTCAGCAACACTGGGGATGAGGACAAAGGCTCTAGTAAAAAAATAAAACAACAACAAAAAACAAGCCAGTTTCAACAGGCTGTAATCCCAGCACTAGGGAGGCAGAGGCAGGCGGATCTCTGGGTGTGAGGCCAGCCTGCTCTATAAAGCGGAGTTCCAGGTCAGCCAGGGATACGCAGAGAAACCCTGTCTCGAAACAAAACAAAGAACAACAAAGAGAGAAGACCGGTGTTGAACAAGAACAGCTTCTGAAAGAGCCCAGAGGGACATTTGGGACAGAAAAAGGATCACCCATTGCCATGGATATGGCACCTGCTGTATAAATATCCATAAAACTGCTATAAAATCCAGAGCCCAGAATCCACTAGGCCGCTTGGAGCAGCCACTCCAGGCTCTTTTCGGAGTGCTCGCTTAGCTTGGCTTTGCTAAGTAAACCTCTGCTTAGACTCTCTGTGTGTGCCCCCCTTTAAAACTTCACATGTATCCATTGTGCGCGGGAGACTGGGGTTTTGGAGGTCAGAGGACAACCCGTGGAAATCAGTCCTCGCCCCACCAAGTGGGTCCTGGGCACTGGACTCCGACCACGGAGCCCGACGGTGCTCTGCCCAGTTCACGAACCCCAAAAGGCCAGGAATAAACAGACTCCGCTGTAAATACATGAGGTTCTTCTTATTGCAAATTACAAGCTGCAGCTTGGGCCCACACACACCCACCACCGTAGTGGTGGGAGCCGAGCACGCTGCGCCCAGGTTAGTTGGGTGATATAGAGATTCTGGTCCCTCCCAGCATGCCCAAGGCAGGGGCGATTCCTGCCTGGCAAGCATCTATTGGTCAAAATGCTACATTTTGAATCCATTGGCTATAGGAACGTTCCCAGACCATTCATGACCAGGTGTCCCTCCCTAGGGGGAGGGTCTAGTTTCCTAGCAACCGTATCTCTAGTGGGTGGGGAAAGAATGCAGTGAGGTGGCTCTTCCCCTCAGGGCCTTACTAGACTTCTTTACAGTACCTACTTCAGGTCTTAATAATAGCTGATAATTTATCTTTTGGTCTCTCAACGGCAAGAGCCTTTCTTCACCTGCTCATGCTCCATGGCTCCTGACCGAATCCTTTAGGCACACAGGAACTAAGCGGCTCGCCCCAACTGCCTCTCCAGTGTGCTGAGAAACTGCTGACGTTCTGCTCTCGCTAGAAGGCCTCCCCCTCCCCCCCAGCCAGCAACCCCTGGCTGAGGCAGGAGGGCCACGCCGATTCAGACTTTCTTTGCACTAATGAGGTACGGAGCGGAGAGGGCCCACAGCAGCGGGTGTGCTGGGGGTCCCAAGCCAGGAGACTGTGTCCATGGGGTCACGGCAGCCGTGGCCTCCCAGGCCAAGCTTCACCCTTGTCCGCACCGAGGTTCCCTCCACCGGCCTGCTTTTCTGATCCTACAGTCTTCCCCGCAGCTCTAGGAGCTCGGCAAGGCCCTCCATCGTCTCATTAACGGCTGCGGACCCGGCTGCTTTCTGTTCTTTACCAACTAAAAACTTGCCTCCACCTGAATTCAGGGCTGCTCGTCAGCCTCAGGCCCTGCTCAGCGTCACACCCGTGTTTGCCCTGCAGCCTCTAGGATCTGCCTGGAGCAGCAGCAGCCCGCAAAGTCCGGGTTCTGGGCCCTGGAAGCCTTTGCTCTGCTCTGGAGACTCGGTCTCCAGCCACAGCACAGTCTCGCCGCAGGCTGCTGCACAGATTCGTTAAGTGGGATTTGGGGATGCAGAGGAGGAGACGGTGTCGGAGCTCAGGGATTATGAGGATCCGGAGGATCCAGGTTCCATTCCCAGAACCCACAACCACCCGTAACTCCAGTTCAAGGTGATCTGGTGCCCTCTTCTGACCCACACAGACGCCAGGCATGCACACGCTTTTATACATACATGTAAGCAGAGCACTTTTGGTTTGGTTTTGTTTTTTCGATACAGGGTTCCTCTGTGTAGCCCTGGCTGTCCTGGACTCACTTTGTAGACCAGGATGGCCTCGAATTCACAGAGATCCACCTGCCTCTGCCTCCCGAGTGCTGGGGTAGATGTGTGCTACCATGCTGGCAGGGCACTCTTTTTTTTTTAAGATTTATTTATTATGTATACAGTGTTCTGCCTGCATGTACACCTGCAGGCCAGAAGAGGGCACAGGATCTTATTATAGATGGCTGTGAGCCACCATGTGGTTGCCGGGAATTGAACTCAGGACCTTTGGTAGAGCAGCCAGTGCTCTTAACCTCTGCGCCGTCTCTCCAGCCCGGCAGAGCACTCTTACACATAAAATAACAACAAAAAGAGGAATATGTGTAAAGAAGCGTAAAGCAAACTTTTCTTTCTTGTTTTGTTTTGTTTTGTTTTGCAAGTCAGGGGTCAGGCTTACCTTGTGTAGCCCTGGCAGTCCTGGAACTTGATCTGTAGAGCTGGCTGGCCTTGAACACTGTGTATGGCCCCCAAATACACTTTCAAAATGGGATAATATTTTACATAATTGTTGTCCTGTCTTAAAAAAAACAAAAACAAAAACAAAAAAAACAAAACAGGTTTATAAAGCTGGGTGTGGTGGTGCACACCTGTAGTTCCAGCGCTCGGGGAGGCAGAAACAGGTGGATCTCTGTGAGTTCAAGGCCAGCCTGGTCTACAAGTGAGTCTAAGAAACCCGGCTCATGAGATCCAGTCAGGCTAACAGACATATTTAAAAATGGGTATTTGACCTCCTTGTTTTTGCTAGCATTATTAAGATACAGCTGCTTTCTGTAAACTGGGTCACACAAGGAGCTGTCATGTTCTATAATGATATATCATGTGTGGATTAAGAAAGTTCCCAGGTTCGATATTTCAAAATCTCATCTTAAGCCAAGTGCAGTAGCACACGCCTGTAATCCCAGCACTCGGGGAGGCAGAGGCAGGTGGATCGATGGACGTTTGAGGCCAGCCTGGTCTACAAAGGGAGTCCAGGACAGCCAGGGCTACACAAAGAAACCCTGTCTCAAAAACAAAAAAACAAAAACAAACAAACAAAAAAACACCTTAACTCTGAAAGAGCTTCAATTCAGAAACTGTCATTTTTATAAGCTATTAAAAATTATATAAATTAATAATCAGTAACCTTAAATGATCAAATTTTTTAAAATTAAAAAAAATCTAATTATTGTCCTGCTAAGAACTAATGTAATTAATTATAGGGATAAGCCTAGGACAGATAACTAAAAACAAACAACATTTGTCTATTCAGATATATTTTATAGGGATAGATGGTTCTCACACACTTCTGAGATCTGCAGAATATGGAATTAAAATGTTTAAGAAAAAAGCTTTTCATGATAGAGACACGCCAGCTCCTGACAACACCCCTAATTTCCTCCAAAGAGGATGGACACCAGTTATATTCCACCTGGGGTTTGTTTCCATTATGGCCGAGCTGGCCACTGGGTAAACTGAGGTAAACTGCTTGGACAGACAGCCTGGATACTGGGAAGTTGCCTTGACAAGGTATGGCCGTCCCCTAAGCTCTTGCTCCACAGGAAGCTCTGTCAGAACTTACGGGCCTGGGTGACTGTCAGACAGATGCCCAGGCCGCAGAGGAACGCTGGGTGACTCTCCTGATAGCTGGTCAGTCTGTGCCATTTTTAATACACACGGAAGCTGCTGGCTCTGCACTTCCTGTTTACTCAGGTAAAATGTACCCTTCTCAGGTCTCTGATGGGTTTGAAGGTCAGTTTAACAACAGAAACCAAGGCTCCCGCTGCGGGGTCAGTCCTCTCCACGTGTGAAAATCAGACCTCAAGCCTCAGTCTCCTAGAGCTGTGGCTCGGTCTAGACGCGAGTTACCTGGGTCTCAAAGTAACGTTTTACTATTCCTTTATCTAAAGAAACTCGATTTACAATGACTGCTCCAGTAATCAGCCATCTGTCTTGTGGAGAATCGTCAGGTAGGAAAAAAACGAAGTTTATGTAAGGTCTGAGGATCTAAAAAATGTTTTAGAGTCTAAGAAGATATTTTAAGGTTGATAAATGCATGTTACGAAGTTTAGAGGAGATGAGACCTTTAATGATGCTAAAAAATGATTTAAGAAATAGAAAAGAAATAAAACCTGCTTCAGATTTCCTCCCCTTGCTAGGCTACTATTGTATTAAGACTTCAAAGTTCCTGAAAATGGAAAATTTCCCCTGGTCTTGGGATTCTTCACCTTCCCCCAGTTATTAGAAAATGTTAATTCTGTCCCGAGCCCACATTTGCCTCAGCAGGTTTTCACTCGGCTGATGGACTGTGTCACCTTCTGACTGCAGACTGCCGAGCTCCGGACTTCCTGGATGCCGATGTAAACCAGGCCAGCCAGGGTGCTCGCTCCCTGTCTTTCAGCTGGATAAGCATAAGCGAATCAGATGCCTCTGATAAACGCCCTGCCTTTCGTTCGGCACTCAGCCTTCCTGGGCCACTCTAACGACGCCCTGATGTCAGATGGAAGTAATTACAGAACAGACTGTGTCAACCCTTGTCCCACCTGCCAGGCTGAAATGCTAAATCAAAATGCGTAAGGGACGAATGTCTACCTCGGATATCAGCTGACACAGCAGCTTTCTCAGCTAAGAGATTCATTAACTAACATGGTTGTACGATAGGACACTTAACCTGATTCATGCTAAACAAAACGGTATTGGGTGGCTTTTAAGAATTTTGTTGTTTGTTTTTTTGAGACAGGATTTTTCTGTGTAGGCCTGGCTGTCCTGGACTTGCTTAGTACACCAGGCTGGCCTTGAACTCACAGAGATCTGCCTGCGTCTGCCTCCCTGAGTGCTGGGATCACAGGGTGTGCTACCTGCTCTTTTGCTTGCAGGGAAGACAAATGGGCGACACATCAGAGCTAAACCAGGAGTGAGTCAGTCAAGCTGCAGCTCAGGGCCAAGCCTGAGGGAGGTGCCCAGCCAGGAGCCAAGCCAGACCAGTCACATTAGCCGCTAGGCCAGACAGCAGGCAGCCAGCACAGGCAGGCCTGAGTTCAACCCTGAATGCCCGGCTAGGAAGCCTGGCTCAGCCCTAACCTAAAGGCAGCTGCAGACTGAATGGAGGGTACAGAGAAGGCAGAGGGCTGACTGTGGGGAGTCACCAACCCAAAACGTTCTCAGAGGCAGCTCTAGCCCTGTGCTCTTGTCTAGCCGCGGACTTGGTAAGGCCCTGCGGAGCCAGGGCTTCCAGTGGATCAAAGCCGGACACCCGGCTCTTCCCCCAGCTGAGTTATCAGTCCTAAGGCAGCTGTATCCTGTGTTCTCTTTGCCAATTAGTATCAGCCTTGGCTCTCGGCTGACCTTGCCCCCCACGCCTCCTCTGCAAATAATGTATAAAATGCTGTACTTCTTAATAAGCTCGCTTGACCTAAGTCACCAGCCTAGGAAAGACCTGCTGTCCATCTGCTGCTTTTGTCTTTATTTCCCGTCTTCTCATCCCTCGTCCCCTCACTCACCTCTCGGGACCACTATCCCTGCAAGTCTGGGTCAACTGGTGCAACCTGAAAGACTCTAAAACCACGAAGGCCAGCAGCGGACAGCCTGCCCGGGCACCCACCTTCTCCGCTCCCTACCCGCTGCCCCGGCTGCAGGGCTGGGTTCTTTCTCCCTCCTCCAAGGGGGAAACAGCATGTTTGGGAGGAGGGAGGTCGCTTTGCAGACCCAGGTTTGAATTCTGGAGGCTCCACTTCCTGGCTGTGGCTTTGGAGCCGGTCACTAGCTCTCCCATGCAGCATACTCTGCTGAGGAACGTGTGAGGCGTCAGCTAGATTCTGGGGACTCAAGATGAGTGAACCTGCCTTCAGGAAGCCGAGAAGAGAGGCGACAAACTAACAGTGGTTAGGGCGAGCAGCCCGCTGTGGGCCACAGGAAGCCCCACCCTGGGAAGAAGTCTCAGCGAACCTGGAGGGTCCAGGGAGAACCCACTTCATTCAAAAAATATGTAACAGGAGCTGGGTGTGCTAGTGCACACCTTTAATCCCAGCACGTGGGAGGCAGGGGCAGGATCTCTGTGAGTTTGAGGTCACCCTGGTCTACCGAGTGAGTTTCAAGACAGCCAGGGCTATGTGGAACACCTGTCTCAAAAAACAAAAACCAAAAAATCAAGAAAAGAAAGAAATGTATAGTAGGAGAGAGCGAGCGAGCGAGCACGTCAGCAGTACGGTACTTGCCTACCGGTTCTTGTCTCCACCTCCAGAAGCCAACCCCAGCACACACCAAAAGTATAAAATTCTCCCTGTGGACCAGCTACCAAGCTGAGCCCGCAGAGAGGAGGCCCTTCAGATAAACGGTCTTAGCAGGCCCGGGGCTGTGGAAGCGTGGGAGGCGGGCCCCAGGCAGCAAGCACGGCCAGGGCCACGGTAGGAACCCAGGCGCTCACATGCTCAGAGCCCCGTGGGAAGCGAAGTGGGACAGCACTGGGCAGGCTGGTCCACACCAGGTGACTCGCAGTGGACATAAACCCCACAGACGTCACAGCGGCCACGGGAGGATGCCTGGCCTGCGTCACCTCCAGCTCAGCCGCTCGGCACAGTGCAAGGGGCAGCCATTTCTTGGAGAGCAGGGGACTGACCGGGACCTAGGCTGCCCAGCATCGTGACAGACTGCACTGGCACTGGGTGTGGCGAGTCCAATTCAGACTGTGGACCGTGGGGTGCAGTTCTTCCCGATGCACGTAGCTTTGGTCCCGGTGTGAACGGGGCCTCTAAGTCTCAGGGACTTCCTGTTTACTATTGGTGTATCCCAGCTCAGTCCACACAGAGCCTACAAGCAGGCACACGCCCAGGCACAGTCTGCCAGGGCTTAGGGCTTAGCTTCTAACACCCGTCTCCAGAAAAGGAAGCAAATGCCTCAGAGAGACAGGCTCTGAATGGTCTGGATGGGGTAGGGAGGGAGAGAAGGCAGGCAGGCAGGAAGGAAGCAAGAGAGGAAGGCAGGCAGGAAGCAAGGAAGGAAAGAAGGAAGCAAGAGAGGAAGGCAGGCAGGAAGCAAGGAAGGAAAGAAGGAAGCAAGAGAGGAAGGCAGGCAGGAAGCAAGGAAGGCAGGCAGGAAGCAAAGAAGGAAGGAAGGAAGGAAGGCTGAAGAGAAGCCAGGCTTTATGGCAAACACCTGTAACGCCAGCATTTGGGAGGCTGAAATAGAACCTGGGTTAGCAAACAAAACAAACTGAAGAGAAAGCAGGAAGCAGTCAGAAAAGCTTCCCAGGGAACAGACTGGAACAATTTAAGTATGAAAATGGGTGATGACTTAACAGATCCTATGAGTAATGAGTCCAGGGCTGCCCTCAGTGAGTCCACAGAGTGACAGTCCCTGGAGGCTAGTCACAAACCTACAACTGCCTGGCCAGAAGCAGACTGTAAGGTGTCCGGGTGAAACTTGATGGATACAGCACAGTCACGGAGCTCTGAAGGTCCCTCCACGAAGCTGATGGAAATGTCAGGTGGGGAAGGCCAGTAGCCCCCACCTTAGCCAGGGGAAGCTCCTAACTGCAGGGTGGGAAGAGCGAGCCTTGCGCCTCCTGACAGACACCCAGAGCAGACAGCACCGGTACCCACAGGCCCCTGCGCAAACAGCACTGCCCGGATTAACCATGAGGAACCCAACTGGGAAGACAACAGGGCTGTCCCGAAATTATCAATGTCGTGAAAGACAAAGAAAGGCCAAGAAATCGTTCTCCGTTAAAGCTGCTGGCAGGCTGAGCCACGCTTGCTGTTCCCTTTACAGCATGCTAAAAATAAACGAAGGAAACAAACAAGTGAAAAGACGGCCTAAAAAATGACAACGAAACATATGACCCTGGACTGGAAGGGACAGTGGCTGCAGAGGACAGTGTAAGGACAGCGAGGGACCTCTGGCTGCTGCTGCCGGAATTGTTTGGAGCGACTGCCCAGATGTGACCACTGCACAGCAGATAAAGAGCTGTGAGGGGCACACCTGTAACCCCAACTGTCAGAATCAGGAGTTCAAGGCCTTGGCCACGCAATGCATTCAAGGCTATTCTGGGCCACATGCGGGACGAGCAGCCCTTGTTCTCAGGGGCTCTGTGCTGAAGCAGGTAGGGTAAAGGGTTACTGCCTGCCCTGTCCAGGGCTGAATTTCCAGGAGCCCAGCCTTCTCTATCAGTGCTAGGGAATCCAAACGTAGGTTCTCAGGACACAGCACGCCACGCTTACTACGCCATCTCTCCACTCTCTCTCCCAAAGTGTTATGTACTAAATCTGAATTCCCACTGTCAGGGTTAAGCCATGTGTGGCATTTAGAAGTGGGACTTTGGGGAAGTGATTGGGTTAGAATGAAATCAATTTATCAGAGCACAGCTCTGTGACCGAATCCTGGAGCCTTTATAAGAAAATGGAGTGGGGCTGGGGAGACGGCTCAGCTGGGTGCGTTCTGCAGCCCAGAGATGGCACACACCCTCCGTCCCAGCACTCAGTGGCAGATGAGGCGGATCTCTGAGCTCAAGGCCAGCCTGAGTGAGCTCCAGGACAGCCAGGGCTACACAGAGAAACCCTGTCTCCAAAACAAAAGACACTTGCTGTTCTTGCAGAGGGGCCAAGTCCAGTTCCCAGGAGTGGCATCAGGAAGTTCACAGCGCCCGGGATTCCAGCTCAGGGCATCTGAAACCTTCTGGCTTCCGAGGGCACCACGGACAGGACACACGCGTGCTCATACATGCACACACACACACACACACACACACTAAATCCTAAAGGGAGGCGTGTGGACAGTTAGGTGTGCTTGCTCTTCGTCTGGAGGACCGAAGTTTAATACCCCCTGCCCCTGCTGGGCAGTGCAGAGCCTGTGATTCTAGCTGTGGAGCAGCAGTCCTCAACCTTCCTAAGGCTGCCCCCCCCATACAGTTCCTCATGTTGTGGTGACCCTCGTCTATAAAATTGCTTTTGTTGCTACTTCATAGCTGTAATTTTGCTAGTGTTATGAGTGGTAATGCAAATATCTGTTTTCCAGTGGTCTTAGGTGACTCCTGTGAAATGGTCCCAGACGGGTTACAGCCACTGCTCTGGGAGATCCAGAGCCCTCTCTGGCTTCGTTGCGGCAATGCACACATTCATGCCATACATTCATGTGTGCTCACACACCCATAAAACAAACAACAAACAATCAAAGGGGGAGCAACAGAAGACAGCCCTGCGTGTGCTCACATGTTGATGTTCAGACCCACTGGGAGCCACTGAAGACTTGAGTAAATGCACGTCTTCTGTCTTCTTAGTGCTGGCAGGAGGCAGTCTGAGAGCCGGACGGCATGCTGTGCCAAGGGGCCGCTGAAGGAAGGTTAAGAAGGTGGGTCTCAGTGTGCGCTGCAGTTCTGCACAGAATCCGAGCTGGGCACGGACACTGCCTCACTCCCCCCACTGGTTTCTCTTTCCCGTTCTTCACCCCCACCCACAGCGATAATGAGCTTACCAAAGTAGAAGGAAGAGGTTAAACCCCTCACACAGGGCTGCCCTTACCTCATTCTCCTCTCACCTGCCGGCCTCTTGGATCACACAGACATTCTAGACCAAAGGCCAAGGGCCCTTAAGGGATGCTGGTACCATATTAAGTTTCTTTAGCCACCACAGGGGAGTTGTGTGTGAAGTATGACACAGGCCTGAGCACTCTGGGGAAAGCGTCACTGACTGGGACAGGGCAGGAGACAGCACAGCGCCATTGGTTAGAGCTGGCTGCCAGGCCCCACAGCAGCAGGAGGAAGGACCTCAACAGATGGACTCCTCAGTCACGGGACCACGAGACAGCATGAACCTCCTTCTGTGGCACTGCTCTACTGGCAATAGGGAAGAGGCTGCCATCGGGCAGCAGCTTGAGGAGAGCCCCCCACAGTGAGGCAGAGGGTTTAGGGGTCATCATAGACGAAGTGAGGCCTCGAGTTGTTTGTGACTGAGCGGGTGACGGTCACACATTTGGATGGAAAGTGAGTGGTGGTGTAGGCCTCCCGTGAGCCTGTGCTAGCTCATTCCAGACCGTCCTGGCTTTATCACTGATTGCCCCTCAACCTGGAGACCTCCCGTGAGCCTGTGCTAGCTCATTCCAGACCGTCCTGGCTTTATCACTGATTGCCCCTCAACCTGGAGACCTCCCGTGAGCCTGTGCTAGCTCATTCCAGACCGTCCTGGCTTTATTACTGATTGCCCCTCAACCTGGAGACCTCTTCTCTCGGAGCAAGGATGACTGCTGTCCACCCGCAGGCCGTGGCCCGAGATCAACATTCCTCAGCCACAGCTACCCGGGGAGGTAGGAGGGCAGGTATTCCTTTCACAAACTCAGCTGACCCTGGGACACAGTGGCCAGCGAGATGACTCGGGACTCATGGAATCTCCATGGAAGATGCTTGAAGGTGACATGAAATCCCCTCAATGAAGGTAAGGAATAGTAATTAAACAAGGCTTAGGAAACAAAAGTAGAAAGGCCTCTCTCCAGGCATGGTGGCGCAGGCCTGAAATCCCACCACTGGGGAGGCAGAGGCAGGCAGACCTTTGTGAATTCAAGGCCAGCCTGGTCTATAGAGCGAGTGCCAGGACAGCCAGGGCTACACAGAGAAACCCTGTCTCTTCCTCCCACCCCCCAAAAAAAACCCTCTCTTTCTTTAGTGTTGGTGTAGAAAATTTAGAAAACAAGGAAAACAAAAGAAGGGAAAAGTCACACTGGCAGATGCTCCCTCAGTATTTTTCCTACACTTTCCCCAGTCATTTCCCATCAGTCTCTGAGAAGAATGCAAGTCAATTTTAGCTCTGGCGGCAAACCAAGAACAAAAAGGTTAAGTGTGTTAAATTAATTTTTCAAGGCGAAGCTATGAGATCTGCAGATGATCCGCTGTCTCCGAGGGTCCGGTCCTCGTGTTTTTCCATTAGCAGGTGTGACTGGAGCCTGGCGACGACTCCCGCTCCCGAGCTCGGCTGCTGGCTGCCGCAAGGCTTTCCTCTTCCCAAACCAGAGCGCTACGTGCGCCCCACAGAACCCCACGGACGGTGGAGGTTCTCGCCCCGCCACCCCACCTTCTCCAGGCGACCCCTAAGCAGCTTGCCTTGGCGTCTTCAGTAGCGTCCACACTTCAGGGTGGTTAGGAAGCTGCGGTGCTGCTGGTATTAGCGAAGCATGGACGGTGTGTGGTCCACGCTCTTCCTCCCCTCTTCCCGGCGACGACGTCCCTTCTTGTCCTTCCCCAGCATGCCAGGCAGTGAACTCTACATGGATGAGGCACATTCCCCACCTCTGGCCTGTACTCCCAACGCACGAAACGGTATCTGCTTTTTCAGTCTGTGTGCTGTAGACAGGGTCTCCCCACGCAGCCCCGCTAGCCTCAGAGGCTCTGCCCTCTGGCTAGGACCACAGGTGTGAGCCATCACGCCCAGATCATACTAATTATTTGCTCGTGAAAGTGAATGCGTACTGTTTGACCTCCTTGTCAGTGTGACCTGGGAGAGTGTCTAGTTTATAACCTCACCCCTCCCACGTGCAACCCCTCCTTAGCCTCAAATGTGAGCGAGGGGAAGGCTTGCTCTACCACCAGGCCTCTGGGTTTCTCTAAGGATGAGTCCATGTATGAGCTGGTGACATGACCGCTCCGTGGTAAAGCTTTATTGTAGCCATGAGAGAGTGGACAGCCAGAGCCTCTGGGAGAGTCTAGAGGACAGGGAGAAGTAAGCCGAATGTGTCCAGGAGCCTGGGCATCGTAGGGCTATCTGGGAGGGAGGGGACAATGAACAGCAGGGACAGAGGAAACAGCGAGAGGGGCAGGAGCATAGAGCCAATGCAGCAGGAACAGCTGGGTTATAAGGAGAGTGAGTAGCTGGGGGGAGGTGAGCCCAGAGCTGGAGGGCGCTTAGGGTGGGCAGGAGGGCAGGAGGCCTAGGGTGCTGGCCTGGACCTGAAACCCGGGGCAGGTCTTGTGACACCAGCAGGAGCTCTGACACGCTGGTGGCGCCACAGGTAGCCTTGTGCCTTTCTGCCAGAGGTAAGGGTGGAGGGTCACCTGTTTTCCAAATTCCTGAGGAAGGCTGGCTTTTAAGAAATTCTTGTATTGTCAGCTTGAGCTCATTTCTGGATGTCTGAACTACCTTTCCAGGCTTGGGGAATCGGAGTTTCCTTTGGACCTGACAGTCCGAAGGCTACAACCCTACAGACAGATCACCATGACCATGTTAACGAGGGCTCAGCTCTGCCAAACAGTGGGCTCGCACCAGACTCTCTTCTTTGTGTTGGTTAGACTTTTCATTGCTGCTACAGATACCCAGAACTCAAAAGGAGAGATTGATTTGAACTCAGGTTTCCAAAGTCTCAAAGGTCCAGGTCCACAGTCATTTAACGCTGTTCCTGAGCCCCAGGCAGAGAACAGCTGCTTCCCTCATGGAGGACAGGAAGCAGTAAAGGACAAACAGAAGGCAGGGCACAACCCGGGTGACCTACTTACTCCAACAGGGCTCTCCTTCCACAGCCCCGCCCTCCTTCACAGCCCCGCCCCTCATTCAGGCCCCGCCCTCCTTCACAGCCCCGCCCCTCATTCACGGCCCCGCCCCTCCCTAACAGCCCCACCCCTCATTCAGGCCCCGCCCTCCTTCACAGCCCCGCCCTCCTTTACAGCCCCGCCCTCCTTCACAGCCCCGCCCCTCCTTCACGGCCCCGCCCCTCCCTCACAGCCCCGCGCCCTCATTCACGGCCCCGCCCCCTCAGGCCCCGCCCCTCCCTCACAGCCCCGCCCCTCCTTCACGGCCCCGCCCCTCCTTCCACAGCCCCCCTTCCCAGTTTCAGTGCTGGGCTGGAGAGATGAGTCAGCAGTTAAGAGCACAGTGTCCTCTTCCCGAGGAACCAGGTTCGGGTGTCTGCACCCAGATGGCAGCGATCTGGCGACCTCTTCTGGCATCCATAGACACTGCATGTCCGTGGTGCACAGACACACATGCAGGCAGACACCCAGCCACACAAAACTAAAAAAAAAATAACAACAGGGGTTAAACACACACAGAGACCGAAGTTTGAATCCACCAGTCATCCATGAGGAAAGCAAAGCCCTCAAGCTCCAACCACTTCTCAAAAGCCTACCTCTGCACAGCACCCTGGGGACCGGCCTTTGGGAGACACTTTCCATCCAAACCACAAACCCTCCGAGTATTTAACCCCACATGCCGTTCTAAGGAGAATATGGTAAAAGTTAAATTTCTTCTAAATTGGCACTTTATCAATGAAGTATTATTGTATTTTAGCTTACTTGTTCCCCTCAGTCATGAAATCATTCTTTAATTCTGCCTTATACTCTACTGATATTATCTCCCATGACCTTACATGGTTTGTCCCTCTGAAACTCACGTTGGAATTTAATCCTCATTAGGAGATAGGAAGAGGTGGGACCTGCTTGAAAGGAGACCAGGGCCCGGCCCGAAGTCGTAGATCGATCCTTCCATAAGTTGGTGAATGAGTTGGTCGGTTATCTTCGGAATGCCAGCTATCAAGCCAGCCTGGCCTCTCTTACACTGCCTATCTCTCCCCACGTCATGTCCTGGGCTGCTTAGGACTTTGGCAGCAGGACGGCCCTCACAGAGTGTGGCCCTTTGACCTTGGACCGTGAGTCAAAGGAAATCAAGCTGAGCAGTCTCCAGTCTCCACACACGGGCAGTGTGTGGCTGCAGCAGAGAGCAGACTGAGACATCACACCCGAGCATCCTTCAGACCGAGGCTTAGATGGCTCAGTCCAGGACAGCCGGGGCTACACAGAGAGACCCTGTCCGGAAACAAACAACATACACATAGAACACACATCCACAATTTTACAAACTAGGTTTTTTTAATGATTTATTTCATGTGCATTGGTGTTTTGCCTGCATGCATGTCTGTGTGAGGGTGTCAGATCCCCTGGAACTAGATTACACAGCTGGGAGCTGCTGTGTGGCTGCTGGGAATTGAACCTGAGTCCTCTGGAAGAGCAGCCAGTGCTCTTAACCGCTGGGCCATCTCCCCAGCCCCCAAACTATCCTTTTTAAAAACTATTTTTTATATTATGGGGGGTGGGGGGGGTTAAGAGGAGAAGCCTGTGATCCCAGCACTCAGTTGGCAGAGACAGGCGGATCTCTGTGAGTCTGAGGCCAGTCTGGTCTACAGATCAAGTTCCAGGACAGCCAGGGCTACACAGAGAAACGCTGTCTCAAAAAAAAAAAAAAAAAAAAAAAAACAAATCCAAAAAACTATCACCAGACTCAATGGTGCACACCTGCAATCCCAGCACTCGGGGAGGCAGAGGCAAGCGAGTCTGTGAGTTCAAGGCCAGCCTGGTCTACAAAGGCTATGCAAAGAAACCCTGTCTCGAAAACAGAAACAACCCCCCCAACAAAATAAACGATAACCTAAGATCTGAAAAGTCTCCCTTTTAGCGGCCTATGGGAAAAGCATGTTTAGGTCAACCTGAACAAGTTAGAGTGATCTGGAAGAGGGAATTTCAACGGAGAAAATGCTTCCATCACACTGGCCTGGAGGCAAGCGTTTTGGGGCAGTTTCTTGATTAATGATAGCTGTGGGAGGGCCCAGCACTCTGGGGCGGGGCTGGGTTCCTGGGACCGGAGCCCCGTCCCCTTCCCTGGCACACTGGCCTGGTGGACGCCCGTCCACTTCTGCTTTCCCTGGCTCTCAGAGGCCCAGGTCTGGGGTGGCAGTGCGGTTGCCTGCGTGCTCACGCGCTGGACGCCTCTCACTTTTTGCACTGCACCCCGGGGAGGCTGGAGTTTAATCGCACAGTGTCCGGCTTCCTGTCCTCGTCCGCCCCCCTCCGGCCCGCTTCCCTGGCCCCTCCCTCTCCCCTGGCCCGATCCGCCCACCGGCTCCCCCTCCCCATCCCTCGGGTCCCGGGATGGGGGGGGCGGTGAGGCAGGCACAGCCCCCCGCCCCCATGGCCGCCCGTCGGAGCCAGAGGCGGAGGGGGCGCCGGGGGGAGCCGGGCACCGCCCTGCTGGCCCCGCTGGTGCTGAGCCTGGGCCTGGCGCTGGCCTGCCTTGGCCTCCTGCTGGCCGTGGTCAGCCTGGGGAGCTGGGCAACGCTGTCTGCCCAGGTGAGGCCCTCGGCGTACCCCTCGCTGGGCATGCTAGGGGCAGAAGGTGCAGAGAAGCAGGCGGGGGCCGGGCGGGCGGAGGGCCAGGGCTGGAGGCCGCGGTGTCAGGACAAGGGCAGGGTGACGCTGCCTCCCTCCCGGCAGGAGCCTTCTCTGGAGGAGCTGACAGCGGAGGAGCACCGGCAGGGCCCTGTGAGTAGGTGTGGGTGCCGAGTGCAGGACGCCAGCCCGGAGGAGTGTGCCTGAGCCGAGGCTGTGGCTGCCTGTGACGGTTGACCGTGCGGTCAGCGGTGTGTGCATGAGGACTCTCACATGCACCAGCTTACCGCTGAGGGTGGGGAGTGAGCCAGCCCACGTGGGGACGTAGGGCTGTGAGAGAGGGTGATCTGGGTAGCACAAGGTAAGGGTTTGCCGCCTGAGAGGTACCTGCCGACCGGCTGTGAGGTGACACCCAGACAGAGGCAGTATGAGTGATATGTGTCACCTGTGCATCACCTATGCTGTCTCTGCCCCACCTCCGTGTGTGTGTGTGTGTGTGTGTGTGTGTGTGTGCTTGGTGGCTGTTTGTCTCTAGGAGGTTCTGTTTGAACCCTGCCTTTAATCCCCCTAGGAACTGAATCCCCAGACAGAGGGAAGCCAGGATGTGGTGCCTTTCTTGGAAGGACGAGTCCGGCCTCGGAGAAGTGGTGAGCAGCCATCCCTCTTTCCCAGTCTCAGGAGTGACGGACCTGGACTTGGCCAGTCGCTGCTTTCTTCGCCGCTTTGCTCTTCACAATAGTCATCTTACTACGAAGCTCTTGTTTCGTAGAGAAGCTGAGGCAGGGAGCGTAAGGGAGTCAGACAGCTCCGCGGCTGAGGACGGATCTGGGAACTGTAGCTCTGCCCTCTGAAGCTCGGTCCTGTGGAGCCAAGCGCATGCCCAGGACCTAGAAAGACACCCAGGGCCCTCCTGAGGGCGAGGTGGGGGGGAGACCTGGGTTTCCGTGGACAACGACGTGTATGAATCTCCCTGCTGTGTACCCAAGTCTGGATGGATGAAATTGCCCTGGTGTGGGTGTGCGCGTGCCCGTGTCCGTCCTTGCTGTGTCTGTGCGTCTGTGTGGTGGTGGAGCTGGGACCCGGAGCCTTGTGTGTGTTAGGCAAACACGCTACCCCAAGCTGCGCCCCAGCCCAGTGTGGTTATCAATGGAGAGTCACCTTTCCGCTGCTCAGAACCTCATCCCAATTGGGATGACAAATTATGTTGTCACTGTTTATGAAGGAGTCGGAGGTGTGATGGCCAGGGTCCTGAGCAGGGTGGGAGGCTGGGGACCAGCTCCTGGGACCCAGAGAGATCCCCGTCGGCTAACAAACCCCTGCTTCATTCTTAGCTCCTAAGGGCCGGAAGCCGAAGGCTCGCCGAGCCATTGCAGCCCATTATGAAGGTAGGTGGCCTATTACAGAGGGGGCAGGGGCAG
Source organism: Meriones unguiculatus (assembly GCF_030254825.1). Taxonomy (NCBI): domain Eukaryota; kingdom Metazoa; phylum Chordata; class Mammalia; order Rodentia; family Muridae; genus Meriones; species Meriones unguiculatus. Next base: position 2,421,922 of record NC_083359.1, read on the forward strand.
GGGGAAGGGCACGCCTCACCGCGCTTTGCTATGTCTTGCAGTTCATCCGAGGCCAGGCCAGGACGGAGCACAGGCAGGTGAGTCCCCGCGTCCATCTCTGAGCACCCCTTTCGCCCATCACAGTATCACCCCCACAGCCCGGGAGAGAGAGCCCCCAAGATTCTTCCTCCCAGCATCCAGGCTGAGAACCCAGAAGTCGGCTTACGAAAGTCCTCTACGCTCTCTGTGCCCTGGCCTGGCACCCTCCGCAGAGCCCAGGCTAGCCCCTCTCCAAACCCGCTGCCCCAGCTTTCCCCTCCCCTCACGCTTTTCCAAGAAGAGCCTGTGCTCCCTTCTTTCTCTTTTCCCCTCTGTGTTCCATGTTTTTTCCTGCTGTGTGATCGTTGCTTCTCAGATTGTCTCTAGTCTCTGCCTGTCTCTGTCCCCCACATTGGCCCCGTGACCTCGGGACCCCAAACTCAGCTCTGCCCTTTCCCCATCAATTTCCTTGCCTCCCCGCTTTGTCCAGCCTCTGTTGCCAAGCTGAGCCCCGCTGCTGCATTGCTTCTCTGCTTAGCCGCCGGCCTCTCTAGCTGTGGCCTTGACCTTACTTCCTGGCACTGGCTTGCGGGGCTGACACTCCTGTGCCCTAGTGGGCATCTTCTGGACTTTGCACGTGCAGTTCCCTCAGCTGGAATATCTTTCACCCTGAAGGTCTGGAGGCGAGACAGAGGCTCGGGCTAGGGTGTTAGCGGTAGAGGAGGGGAGAACTGGAGACGCAACATAAAGACGCAAGCTCACTGTGGAGCAGCTGAAAATGGACAGAGAAATGGAGGAATAACAAATAGCACCCACGTTGCTTCCTGTTGTGGGGACAGGGTCTTGCTGCTCCACCCAGGCTGTTCTAAAACTCCGGGGCTCAAGTGACCCCCTTGCCTCAGCCTCCTTCACACCTGACTCTGAGAAGAGTACCTGAACAGCCTCAATACCTGAATGGATAATGCCATTCGCTAACAGGGAAATGGGTCCGAAGTTAATTAACTGTGAGATGTCCTACAAGGAACAGGTGGAGAAAATGGTTAGTGAGGTGAGTTTCCCCAGGGGGCCGTTAGCCTGCCCGAGGCTAGGTGAGAATGGTCATGAGGTTGCTGTTGAAAGCTACAGGAGGAGAAGAGGCATGGGAGAGAACGAGGCTGGGCAGAAGGGGAAGCCAGCTGAGGAGACGGGAAAGAAAGGACCTCAGGCAGGGCGGGGTCCGAGATCTCCGAGCTGACAGTTTCGGTCAGGAGGATGTGGCTGTCTGTGCAGGGGTGGCTGAGGTCACAGGAGACGAAGACAGTAATGTGACTGCGGCGTTTAGCTGATGACATTGCGATCAGCTGATCACATTAGAGGGTTGCTTCAGGACTGCTTAGCAGGGTGGTGTGGACCGAGGGCAGAAAGCAAGAAGAAGGGAACGAGACAGTGACAAGGATGGTTGGTAGGTAAAGAGGGATGTGATGGACATGGTGGCACACCTGTGATCCCAGCGCTCAGGGAGGGGAGGCAGAGGTGGGCAGATCTCTGTGAGATCGGGGCCGGCCTGGTCTATAAAGCGAGTCTAAGACAGCCAAGGCTACACAGAGAACCCTGTCAAGGGAGAAAAAAAAATGTAGGCCAAGTTATACCTCAGACCTTTTAGGGAAGACTATATTCTTCCTGATGCTTTTGGGGTGGGGACTGGGACTAACAGACCCTCAAAGCTGCCATAGCAGGAAGACACCAGTTACCCCACACAGTAAGTGAGGGTTATCCAGCTTGCCCAGACCAAGGCAAACCTCGGTGGGTGAGGTGGGGTTCAAAGCCAGCTAGGACATGCTTAGGTGCTGAGCCTTCATGAGACTCCCTTCAGGGTCTGCAGTGCTGGTGTGAGTGTCCTGGGAACCACCCACATTCTGAGCTCACCATGCCCTTTGGCCACAACCAGCCTCGCTCTGAGCCAGTCTGCACCCAGATGCCCTCTTCTCTTTCTCCCCTTCCTGTTCTGCACGGCTGGGGCAGGACTCTCGTCCTCAGTCGGGATCGTTCGCTGGGGCAGCTTCCCAGGCTCAGCTCACTGGCTCAGCACACGTGTATCAGGAGCCTGCTATCTACCAGACCAGTGTGGGTCAGACTCGTATACATTTGCCTAAGGATTCACCACAGAGGAACGGCAGACAGTCTATAAATGTGTGATTACAACGCAGGGCGACAAGAATGGAAACGAGGCAGACACATGGCAGCACACAGGAGGACAGGAACTCATTCCCCTTGGGAGTAGCACTGAGGCCTTAGCAGGCCCCAGTGAGAGGCTCAGGAACCATGCCAGGCCAGGCTTTCCCAAGAGTCTGAGGAGGCTGCAAGCTGTAAGAACTTTGGCGAGGCCGAGGTGGAAGGGTGCTCTATAGATGTGGGGGTATCCAATCTTTTGACCCTGTGTCGTGTCCTCCACAGATGTACTGGACCATATTCATAGCACCTCTGGGATGCATGGGTCCCCCCTCAGGGCCACAGGTTGGACGTACCTCAAAGGGAAGATAGGGTAAGGTAGAAGATGGCAGAAGACGGTTGGCAGGTGGCAAACAGAAAGTGGGTAGCTCTTCCGTGACCCGGCAGAGGCCATGCCGGGAGTGGCAGGCTCCACCTGCAGTTGGAAACAGCAACTCTGACACTTCGTTTGGGGAACAGCCTATGAGAATGGAAACAGGGATTCCAGTGAGGCGCCCAAGGAGAGCAGACTGGGGAGGGAGGAGAGCCCGGAAGGACACCTCATTCTCCCTCCTGGGCGAGGAGGTCAGTTCGGCTCTGCTGAAGCCTGAGGAACTGTCTGCACTTTAGGGACTGCGCCAACTCGGGAGAATGCAAATGAGCAGGAAGAAGGAAATACCTTTTGATCCTCCAGGTAGCGTGAGGATAGGGCACAGGCCGACAAACCGAGGGTCCTACGCAATGCTCTACCTCAGAGCCACGTCCAAATCCATTTGAAAAGGGGGTAAGAAAGCCAGACAGGTGGGATTGCAGCACCCTGAAGGCTGAGGCAGGAGGATCATGAGTTCAAGCAGTGCCGTGTAACCACTAGGCAGCCAGGGCTACAGGGCGATATCCTGTCTCAACCAAACAACAAATACCAAGCGTGGAGAAGGCTGGGAAAGGTGGCTGACTAGTTCTTGAGAGTCAGGCAGCCTGGCTGAGCAGGCGATAGACTCAGGCTGACAGCTGTCAGCTCCTGTCACCTGCTCTCTCCTCAAGTAGGTGAGGCCCAGTTCCAAGCACTGGGAATCCAGAAGGGGTAAATAAAACAGCTGTCCTTGCCCCTGCAGGGAGCCACACCCTACGGGGGATAAATGAGAGAGTTCTTACTTTCCTGACTGCTAGGGAGCAAGCCAGGAGGCAGAGCTGGGGACAGCTAGTTTGTTTGTTTGCCTTGTTTTGCTTTGGAGGTCTTGATAATTAATGCGGGCTTTGAACTCAGGAACTCTCTTTCTCAGTCTCCCAAATGCTCTGGTTATAGACCTGTTGCAGCATAGCACCACTCTCACTGGAGGCAGAAAGAAGGTCTGGCTGGTGGGGGGGGAGGAAGGTCATGGTGGGTCAGAGCTGAGGTAGACAGCCCTCAAAGCCATGGGCACTGAGCTCTGTGCTTACCCTCTTTTTGTTTTCTCTTTTCCTTTTTTTTTTTTTTCAGTGTTTTGAGGCAGGGTTTCTCTGTGTAGCCCTGGCTGTCACTTTGTAGACCAGGCTGGCTTTTAACTCACAGAGCTCCGCCTGCCTCTGCCTCCCTGAATGCTGGGATTATAGGGGTGTGCAACCGTGTCTGGCTTTGTTGTTGTTGTTGTTGTTGTTTGTTTGTTTTGAGACAGGGTTTCTCTGTGTAGCCCTGGCTGTTCTGGACTCGCTTTGTAGACCAGGCTGGCTTTTAACTCACAGAGCTCCGCCTGCCTCTGCCGCCCAAGTGCTGGGGTCAGAGGTGTGTGCTGCCTCGCCTCACTGTCTTTCCAGCTTTCAACTGTGCCAGTTCTAGCAGTTTCTTCCTGTTCATCTTGTGGCAGTGGACTTTAGAGTCCCAAGCGCGCTAGCTCAGGGCTGTCCACCTGCCATGGCGTAGTTCTTGGTAACAGCTTTACTAAGATAGATTTCACATCCCATGCAGGAGAACTCAGTGCTTTTTAGTCTCCCAGGACAAGTACAACCTAAGGTGCAAATCCTTCCTCACCACAGCCATGGCCCATGCCTTTAATCCCAGCATGTAGGAGGCAGAGGCAGGTACAGGCCGGTCTCTAAGAGAAGAGGCCAGTCTGGTCTATATAGTGGACAACCAGGACACCCAGGACTACTTAGAGATCCTATCACCAAACCAAACCAAATCAAGCAAACCCCCACAAGGCCAAGTCTGGGAAACATGTATAATTCCAGCACATGGGAGGTAGGAATCCAAGTTTATCCTCAACTGCATAGCAAGTTTGAGGCCAGCCTGAGCTCATGAGACCCTGTCTCCAAAGAGAATAGTACTGATAATCGGAGAAAGGAAAAGCATGCATCCCAGAGGTCACCTCAGGCTCTCCTTGCCTCAGGCAATCAGTAACCCTCTCAGCGTCGTAGACTGCTCGCTCCCGGCACTTCCTGGGCACAGGAGCAGACGGTATGGGGTTCTTTCACTGAGCATACTGTTCATAAGGATCACACGATACCACGCACGTCCTTTCCTCCTGTTTATAGCAATGTCCAAGTGTACAGGGATGGCACATTTGCTCATCCGTTTGTCGGCTGATGGACATTAAATGCCATTTCTTCTTTTCTTGTTTGTTTTTGGTTTTTGGACCCAGGGTTTCTCTGTGGAACCCTCGTTGTTCTGGAACACCCTCTACAGACCACGCTGGCCTGGAACTCAAAGAAATTGCTTGCCTCAGCCTCCCAAATGCTGGAATTAAAGGCGTGTGCCACCCCCAATGCTGGAGGGGCCAGTATTACTCTTTTTGGATGTTTTGTTTTTTCAAGACGGGGTTTCTCTGTGTACCCTTGGCTGTCCTGGACTTGGCTTTGAAGATCAGGCTGGCCTCAAACTCACAATGAACTGCCTCCTCTGCCTCCTGAGGGCTGGGATCACAGGTGTGCGCCACCGTGCCTGGCTGCCAGTACTACCCTTCAATCTCTCCAGAAGCAGTCACCAGTGACAATTTGCCCCGAAACTTCCTGGTCACATACGTTAGATCTCATCACGCAGTATGTCGTATCACTGTGGGTGTGGGCCATGGCTTCGCCCACACGCTGGGCTATTGATCTCTCTTCTGGGTAAGGTAGACCTCACATGACTCTGTGACTCCCAGGTTGGTGGGGGAGGTCTGGTAAAGGGACTCTTACCTATCCATACATGTCCACATTCAGGTGTGGACGGGACAGTGAGAGGCTGGGAAGAGGCCACAATCAACAGCTCCAGCCCGCTCCGCTACGACCGCCAGATTGGGGAATTTACAGTGGTCAGGGCTGGCCTCTACTACCTATACTGTCAGGTAAGCCCTGCCTGCTCCGTGGGCAGGGCGGTGGCCAGGAGAAGGGTTTGGCTTGGGAGGTAGGAAGAAGGGCAGGGTATGGGTGGGAGAGGGGGAGTGTGGCTTCCAGGAAGGAGGCGATGCCTGGCTTCGGAGTGGGTAGGCAGAGGCCCGGACTTGGCCGCCTCTCCCCGCACAGGTGCACTTTGATGAGGGCAAGGCCGTCTACCTGAAGCTGGACTTGCTGGTCAATGGCGTGCTGGCCCTCCGCTGCCTGGAGGAGTTCTCGGCCACAGCAGCAAGCTCCCCTGGGCCCCAGCTCCGCCTGTGCCAGGTGTCTGGGCTGGTGCCGCTACGGCCAGGGTCTTCCCTTCGGATCCGCACCCTCCCCTGGGCTCATCTTAAGGCTGCTCCCTTCCTTACCTACTTTGGACTCTTTCAAGTTCACTGAGGGTTCCAGCACTCCCAGATCCCCTAAACTTTATCCAAACAGCTCCCAAAGCACCATGATGACCCCTGACGCCACCGCGGAGCTGCTCTTTGCTCCTGTCTTCTCCTCCAGGCAGGGGCAGCTGGCTCCTGTTCACGTGTTTCCCCCTCCACAGAAGCATTGCTGTTCATTAACATCCCATCCCACCTCAACTGCCCACCTCACTAGCCCCCAAAGCCCCACTTATTCCTGACCCCCAGGCCATACCCCTAGGCCACTGTGTTTACTGACTGTGCAGCAGGCACGGAGAGGGGCTGGACCTAGTAGCAGGAAGCCAGAGAGCCTGGGACTGGGCCACAAGTTCCCAAATGTGAGGGGTAAGAGCCCGCCAGACACGAGCTCTTCCCCGGATCCCTGTGGATTTTGAAAAGATACTATTTTTATTATTATTGTGACAAAATGTTAAATGGATATTAAAGAGAATAAATAAATGAGAATTTCTCTTTTCTTTGGGGTGCAGAGTAACTGAAGGTTGGGGGAAGAAGGGAACTTAGGCATTGGGGAGCAGGGACTTGCACGCCTCCAATTTCCAGTTTTGAGTAGGAAGCACAAAGGTACCAGAAAAAAAAAACAAAACAAACAAACAGCAGAACACCTGGCCCTCTGCTCAAAGTACAGCAGAGGCAGCCTCCTTTCCCTTGCAGGCACATTTCCTCCTGCAGGGGAATCCCTGGCTGGGAGGAGCAGGGCCCCTCCTCTTGACAGCCTCAGGACACTCAGCAGTTGGGCAGGTGCTGGAACAGGCCCTGGCTAGGAGATGGGGAGATGGTGTGGGAGCCAGGCTGGGAGGGGGTTCAGAGACTCAGGAAGGACTCTGAGGCAGCTATGTGAGTCTGGGGAGCAATGCTACAGTGGCTGGGGGGCTTGGGGCTTTTTTCTTTCTCTTTGTCCAGAGAGCCTTATGTAAGAACTCTTCTTGGGAAACAGGAAGTCCAGCTTGCCAAGTTCAGCACAGGGAGTAGTGCAGGCCAGGTTCCAGCACACCCGGCCCAGCCTTAACCCCAGCGCCCTGCCAGTTTCTTGTCCCTGGTTCTCCTTCCTGCTGGCCCCTAAATCCCTTTCTTTTAAAATCTCCAGTCACCCCTAACAAACCTCCTCGAGATCTCACCCATGTCTGACCCAGAGAGTCTACCACGCTCACCTTCTGAACCTCAGTGCTGCCAATTCCTGCTCCTGGCACCATGCCCCGTAACCAACAGACCTTCCCACCTCCAGCTCAGGGGCTGTCCCTGGGCTCCTGAATGCTGGCCGCTCCTTCTGGGTGTCCTGGGCCACGCTGTCCTTCCTAGATAACTGGCACCAAAATCTCCTGAGGCCTGGGGTGTGTGTACCAGAGTGACACCAGCTCTCGGTGGGGGCCAGGAGTGCTAACAGCACCTCTGGCTTGATTTCTTCCTCTCTCCCTTTTCTTCTCTAGTTCCTTTTTTATTTCTCCCTTGCGTAACGCGCTCTTCCCTTCTGTGCCTTTGCCTGTATTCCCACCCTCCCTGCTACCTCCCAGCCACCTCACTGCTGAGACCACAGCTGTTGGCAGGGTCCCCAGCTAATGCCAGCCTCATCTCCGGGCACCATGGGGGGCTCGGTCCGAGAGCCAGCCCTTTCAGTTGCTCTTTGGCTGAGTTGGGGGGCGGTTCTGGGGGCTGTGACCTGTGCTGTCGCACTGCTGATCCAACAGACGGAGCTGCAAAGCCTCCGGAGGGAGGTGAGCCGGCTGCAACGGAGCGCAGCCCCTTCCCAGAAGCGGGGAGAGTCTCCCTGGCAGAGCTTCGGGGAGCAGGTGGGTAGAGGGAGACGTGACTCTGCGGCTGGAGGGCGAACGGCAGAGGGGTCTCCGGGCTCTCGGTCTGCAAAATTTCAGCTGGGTGCCAGAGGTGGCCCTGGATTTGGAAGTCGAGGGGGGACAGCCGTTCCAGGAAAACTAACTGCGAAAGATTAGCGCTAAAGATTAGCAAGAACATCCTGAGAGGCCATCAGTGCCCAGGCTAGGGGCCTAGGCACAGGTACAGAAATTTCAGCAATTCCTAGTGTGGAGGAGGGCGGGCAGTGAAGGCTGTCTAAACGCTGGTCTTCCGTGAGCAGGGTCCTGCTGTCCAGGAAGCCTGGGAGGATGGCGAGAAACCCCGGAGACGGAGAGCAGTACTCACCCAGAGGCGCAAGAGTGAGCGAGCCCCGGGTTCGGTGGGGTGGGAGGTGAGCTGGAAGCCTGGGAATGCTGACGGGAGCTGACCAGAGGTGGAGGGTGGACTCCAGGGGCAGGGCCAACACTACTGCTTCCTCCTTCCCTCTCAGAGAAGCACTCCATTCTGCATCTTGTTCCAGTTAACCTTACCTCCAAAGGTGAGCCTGACTTTAAACATGGCCTTGTGGGAGGGGCAGCCACCAGGAACTGTGGGGCTGGGGCCAAGAGAATCCTAGAAATGAAAATGGGGAGACCTCGTGTGTCTGGGTGTAGAGAGCTGACCCGCCACACTGCTCACCTCCAGAGGACTCTGATGTGACCGAGGTGATGTGGCAGGCAGCTCTTAGGCGTGGGGGAGGCCTGGAGGCCCACGGATGTGTGGTCCGAGTCTGGGACACTGGAATTTATCTGCTGTACAGCCAGGTAACTACAGACAAGCCCTGAGCCCACCATGTGGACATGGAGGCCAGCTTGCCATCCCTCTAAAGTACCCTGATCCCTCTGCTCATCCCAAGCTTAGACCTCTCTTTATTGCCTGGCTCCTGCATCGGGCTCCCAAGTCCTCGAAGGACGGAGTCTTGCTGGCCTGGTTTTCCTTAGCCTCTTCTCTCTCCCCGACAGGTCCTGTTTCATGATGTGACTTTCACCATGGGTCAGGTGGTGTCTCGGGAAAGCCAAGGGAAACAGGAGACTCTTTTCCGATGTATCCAAAGTATGCCTTCCGATCCCGACCGCGCCTACAATAGCTGTTACAGTGCAGGTGAGAGCTGTGGGGCCAGAAGGGGTTGACGTGAGCAGAGCAGGTCACATTGAGCAGAGCTGACTTCCTGTGGCCAGTCAGGGTAGCGAGTTGGGTGTAGGGGTAAATCTGAAGAGTGGAGAACAAGATGCCCAGGCCCGCACAGGGAGTAACTGTGAACTAGGAGCCTGTGAACAACTAGGTTCACGCCTATAAAGCTGAGGGAGGAGGCTTGCTGAAGGCCAGCCTGGGCTATCATATGAGGCTGTCTCAAACATTCGAGAGGCCAGTGAGATGGCTCGGTTACTAACGAGGCTTGTTCCGTCCCTCCCACCTCACCACCTGAACTTGATTCCAAGAACTCATGTAGAAGGAAGAAACCGAGTCTCAAAAGTCTTCTGCCCTCTGCACACGTACATGTTCCCTAACCAAGCTGGGCACGGTGGTGCAGGCCCTAATCCTTGCCTCCTTGGGAGGCAGAGGTGGGCGGGTTGCTATGAGTTCAAGGCCAGATTGGTCTACAAAGCGGGTCCAGGACAGCCAAGGCTACACAGGGAAACCCTGTTTTGAATCTGGACCCCCCCCACCAAAAAAAAAAAATTAAAACATAATATCAGAATGGAGGAGGGACGGGAGTAGGCAGAAGGAAACGTCTGAGAACTGGATGGCCGTTTGAGCATCTGGCCGCTCGTCTTTTTCCTCAGGTGTCTTTCATTTACATCAAGGGGATATTCTCACTGTCAAGATTCCACGGGCGAACGCAAAACTTAGCCTTTCTCCGCACGGAACCTTCCTGGGGTTGGTGAGGCTCTGACTGTTATTTAAGAGGTTTGAACCTCTGGGAAGACCAGTCTGGGTCTACCCCCACAAAGGACAAATGGTCAAGTACAGCCCTCCTTGCTTTTGACCTGGTGACTCTTGTTCCTCCCTTTGCCTTTTCTGCTCCCACTCTCTGGGCCCTGACTTCATGGATATTAAAATGGTAGAATATTTTGCGTTTATCTCCCACCTAGCCCCAAATCCTTTTGTTGCGTGTATTGAGGGGGTTTCGAGGACTGTGCCAAGCCTTGTTTACTCGCCAGGGTCCAGTGCCATGCGTTAGGAACAGCACCACCATCTAGCGGCAGGTTGAGGACAGAAGGCAGCCTCGGCTAGGGAATAGCCGTGTCCGGGCCACACCGCTTCAAGCCTCCTCAATCTACAAGCCCGGCTTTCACTTCCATTGTGTCCCAATTCTCGTTACTAACTGGGAAGATGCGTTTACGAAGCGCTGGCCTGCTTGCCTTTCATGTTCCCCACGCCCCTGGTAAACCTCCACGCTGGGCCTGGTGCACCTTTAATCCCACTACTCACGAGGCGGATCTCGCGAGTTCGAGGCCGGCCTGGTCTAAATTGCGAGTTCCAGGCCAGCCAGGGTTACACGGGTTGAGAGCCTGTCTCAAACAAACAAACAAAAACAGCAACAAAATACTCTCCAAGACCGGAGCGGTATCCAGGAAGGTCACATGTGCTGGACGCCCCGGCACAGCTTAATCAGGTCCCACTTAAAGTTAAAAAACCAAAATTCGTTGGGCTCCGTCCCGCCTCCATTTCCCCATGTGCCTAACCACAGGCCGGTTGCTGGAGGGCCCGGACATCCTGGCCCTGCTCCGGGAAGCGCACGGGATCACCCCGAGCCCAGGCCCCGGAGGCGCTCGGAGCGACAGACGGCCGCACCGCGGAGCGTGGGGCCGGGCGCGACACGCCGGCGCAAACCGGCGAGCAGCGGGACCGCCGCGCGCAGACGTCGGGACGGGGCGCGCAGGCGCGGCGCGGCGCCCGGCTCGCGGGGCGGGGCCGTGCGGAGGCCCGGGCGCGCTGGGGTGGGCGGGGCCGGGCGCGAGGCGGCCGCGCCGGCGCCGCTCGCCGGGTGTGACGTCGTAACTGTGCGCCGCCAGCGGCGGTGGGCCTGGGGCTCGTGGGAGGGGAAGGAGGAGGAGGAGGGGAGGTTGGCGGCGGCGGAGGTGGAGGCTGAGCGGCCGCGGCGGGGTGGCACGGCGCGCGGCCCAGCACGTTGGCGTCGCGAATCGAGGCGGCTCCGCCTGAAGACAGCGGGAGTGGCGGGGTCTCCGCCGTCCGAAAGATGAGCCGGAAAGCCTGAGGCGGAGTCACCCGCCTTGGGGCCCGTGCGCCGGGCTTCCCCGCTCCGGGTGAGGACGCCCCTTCCCCTCCCCCCCCACCCGCCCTTCTGTGGCCTCCTCCATTTCTGGTCTTCGCTCGCACCTAATTGGGCCCAAGAGGCCCTTTAAAGGACTTAATGACCGGTGTGTGCCGAGTCGCCCGAGCTTTCGGAACTGTGCCCGGGCTGGGAAGCATTCGGGTCCTTCATAACGCTGGAGAGGGGCCAGTGTGTCTGACCCCCACCGCTCCGTCCTGTGCCTTGATTCAGTCGCTAAGCACCGGTTCGGTCTGTTTGCAGTTTTCTTCAACACCTTTCTCTCATCATTTCCTGAGCCATAACCCTGGCACCACCCTTCCCCCACACCTGAGGCGTGTGTGTCCCCCTCCCCCGGTATCATTCCAAGGTGAAAGGGAACTTCCTACTCGGAAACAAAGTTTTCCTGGCGAAAGTTGTCTTCCCAGGTACTCATATCAGGAATCCTGACTGAGCCATCTCCCTGAGCAAATTAACCGTCAGACTTATCCTAAGGACACCATAGTGGCATTAAAGGGGAGCTTAAAAATACGGGGTTTCACCCGAGGGTCTGAGAAATAAAATCCCTAGGCTTCCCTCTTAAGTCATTTTTTTCTGCAAGACCCGGGCAAGGGATGGAATGACAAACTCCGAAGGGTTCCTTGTGTATAGACTTTTCTTTATTTGTATCTGAAATTGGAGGGAAAAATGCTAAGGAACAGTTAGATCTTGGAGGTAGGAGTAGGATGTTCTGATTCTAATACTCAAGCTTTTGTTTTACAGGGTCCTGGAAGATGAAAGAGATTATACAAGGGACCGGGTCTTGGGGGCCTGAGCCTCCAGGACCCGGCACCACTTACTCCAACCCCAGACGAGAGCCTCTTCGTTGGCCCCTTCCCCCCAAACCCCGGCTTAAGTCAGGTGGTGGGTTTGGGCCAGATCCTGGGTCAGGGACCACAGTGCCAACTAGACGTCTCCCTGCCCCTCGGCCCTCTTTTGATGCCTCCGCTAGTGAAGAAGAGGAAGAGGAGGAGGAGGAAGAGGAGGAAGAAGTAGCAGTTTGGAGGCTACCCCCTAGATGGGGCCAACTGGGGGCCTCCCAGCGTCCTCGCCCTCTCCGACCCTCTCATAGAAAAACCTGCTCACAGCGCCGGCGCAGAGCCTTGAGAGCCTTCCAGATGCTGCTCTACTCAAAAAGCACCTCGTTGACATTCCACTGGAAGCTTTGGGGGCGCCACCGAGGCCGGCGGCGGAACCTCGTGCACCCCAAGAACCATCTCTCACCCCAGGAAGGGGGTGCAACGCCACAGGTGCCATCACCCTGCTGTCGTTTTGACTCCCCCAGGGGGCTGCCCCCACCCCGGCTGGGTCTGCTAGGTGCTCTCATGGCTGAGGATGGGATGAGAGGGTCTCCACCAGTGCCCTCTGGGGCCCCCATGGAGGAAGATGGACTAAGGTGGACCCCAAAGTCTCCTCTGGACCCTGATTCGGGTAAGGTGGGAAATGGAGTGGGAAGGGTGAAGAGTCTGGAGCACCAGGAGTTTGTCACTCTGGTGAGAGCTGAGCCTACCGAAAGCAGAGTGAGGCATTCAGAATAGTTTGAAATGATCTCATTAAGCCTTAATTTGAAAGTCCGGTGCTGGCTTACACTGGTAATCCTGTCAGTTGGGAGGCGAAGACAGTGATCAAGGCTTCCCTGGGCTGCAAAGAAAGCTCCTATCCTGTGGGAGTAGGAGTAGGGGTTCTGAGCAGGAATGCCGCCTGACACAGCGGTAGGAAAGAAGCCCTTAAGTACCTGTGCTGAGATCTTCAGATGACAAAGGGAGCTTTGGTTAGGAAGGTCAGTGCAGTCCATTCCCAAGCCTCCGTCCTCTCGGGATTGGTCTAGAGACACATGTCTGCACAGAGCAGCATTCCATGCTCTTGAGGAATGGGACATTTACCAATAGTGTGTGTGTGTGTGTGTGTGTGTGTGTGTGTGTGTATGTGTGTATTTTTAGGATTTATTTATTTACTGTGTATACAGTATTCGGCCTGCATGTGCGCCTGCACACCAGAAGAGGAGACAAGATGGTTGTGAGCCACCGTGTGGGTGCTGGGAATTGAACTCGGGTCCTCTGGAAGAACAGCCAGTGCTCTTACCTGCTGAGGCATCTCTACAGTCCCAGATTTTAACATTTTTATTTAGAATATTTTTTTCTTTGGAGAAGTCCAGCGCAATAATTGAGCATCTTCGTATATTCCTGAGCCTGGGTTATGCACTGTTAGTTGTTAAGCAGCTCTCAGAGTCTGCCTTTCCTCTTGCTTGTGAATAGCTACTACTCTTTTTTGTTTGTTTGAGACAGGGTTTCTCTGTGTGGCCACGGCTATCTTAGATTCCCTTTATAGAACAGGCTGGCCTTGAACTCACAGAGTCCTGCCTCCCAAGTGCCGGGATTAAAGGCGTGCTCCACCATACCCTTTTTTTAAACAGACTCTTTGGATGCCCTTACATCGGGCTTTGAAGGTCTGCGTTCCATGAGGTTATCTTGCTGGCTTCTCTCTCGGTCTGTGTGGTCTTGTCCTTTGTATGCATCAGCTCTTTGACTTGGCCAGTTTCTGATGCCTGTCCTATTTCTGTGCCCTTTAGGTCTTCTCTCATGTACTCTACCCAATGGCTTTGGGGGACTATCTGGTCCTGAAGGGGAGCGCAGCCTGCCACCCCCTGATGCCAGCATACTCATCAGCAATGTGTGCAGCATTGGAGACCATGTGGCTCAGGAACTTTTTCAGGGCTCTGACTTGGGCACTGCAGACGAGGCAGATCGACCTGGGGAGAAGGCTGGCCAGCACAGCCCCCTCCGGGAGGAACACGTGACCTGCGTGCAGAGTAAGCCTTTGGAGAGCTTAGTCTCCTTTTGGCCAGCTCCTAGATGAGAGTCTGAAGTGCCCCCTTCCTCCCTGTAGGCATCTTAGATGAATTCCTTCAGACTTACGGCAGTCTCATCCCCCTCAGCACTGATGAAGTTGTAGAGAAGCTGGAGGACATTTTCCAGCAGGAGTTCTCGACACCCTCCAGGTGAGCTTTGGAGGAGGGCTGGGACCTCATGGCTGGGGGGGGGGGGGGTCTCCTGTGGGGACCTAAGGGCTGCAGCTGTAGCAAAGTGCCAAGCCCTATAAGACTGTGTGTGTGTGTGTGTGTGGGGGGGTGTCTTCTCTTAGGAAACTGAGACAATGAAAAGGCATGCCTGAGTGGCTCCTAGCCTCTTCCTGGGGAGTGGGAGACCTTGTGAAAAAGAACTGTTGTTTTAGATTCTTTTCTAGACCGTAGTGGGTATTCAGGCTGCCCCAGCCCTGCCTAGTAGCTCTTGTATGATTCCAAACTTTGGCCTGTTCAGGAAGAGTCTGGTATTACAGCTGATTCAGTCCTACCAGCGGATGCCAGGCAACGCCATGGTGAGGGGCTTCCGGGTATCCTATAAACGACATGTGCTCACCATGGATGACTTGGGGACCTTATATGGACAGAACTGGCTCAATGACCAGGTAAGAGGATGGAGGTAAAAGGGCTTGAAAAGGCCTTTGCAGAGCGGGGCCTTTGGCATGGGAACCCTGTGCCCCTGCCATACCCTTCAGGGCACGGTGCCTTTTCCCTTCCCCAGGTGATGAACATGTATGGAGACCTGGTCATGGACACCGTCCCTGAAAAGGTGGGTCCAACCAGATTCCTCTGGGATTTTTTATATTTATGAGACAGGGTTTCTCTGTGTAGTCCTGGTTTCCCTGTGACTCCATATGCAGACGAAGCTCAAACTCAGAGATCTAGCCTGCCTCTGTCTCCTAAGTGCTGGGATTAAAAGCATGCACCAGCCCAACTGAGCACCAACCAGTTTCTTTAGTCCCCAAAACTTTCGCTTTTTTTTTTTTTTTTACATCCCCTCTCATCTCTTCATTTTATATAACTAGGGCCTGGGTTTTGGGTAATTTATGCATTTTAGATCTGTAAACTAATCTGTTTTCATGTTTAGTCAACCCCAAGAATGGAGGCATGGAACTACCTGTAAGAGAAAGTTTACTATTAAGTGAACTAGGTTGGCAGTCATTGAAGCCATTTCACTTAGGCCGACTGAGTGTGGATTTGGGAGGGCGGAAGGGCGGCTTTGTGGGCAGCTCTGAGGCCCTTTAACTCTACCCAGCTCTCTCGTGTCTTTGGCACAGGTGCACTTCTTCAACAGTTTCTTCTATGATAAACTCCGAACCAAGGGTTATGATGGGGTGAAAAGGTGGACCAAAAATGTGAGTGATGAGTTCACAGCTGCTTGTGTAGCAACTAGAGCCCTTCCCCCCTAGTCATCATCTGCTAAACAGTAAATGTCTTACGTGCCAGGCACTACTGTGGGAACTAAGGCTACAGTATTAAATAAGGAAAAAACCGTGCCTTGGTGGAATGAGGGTAAGTTACTTTTCGGTTAGTCACAGGGGATAAACACAGGGGATAAAAGAGTAATGTAAAAGCAGGGAGGTGGGTGCTTTAGGCTGGGTGTAGGTCTTACTGACCTAGTAAGGCCTTCCACATCTGAATGACAGGAGTCACCATGTGCGGTCTGGAAAGCAGTGCTCTAAGCAAAAGGAACAGCAAGTATTTGAGACCCAGGTAGAAAAAGAATATGCTTTGAGCACAGTGGCTAAGGATGGAAAGGTAGAGACCTAGGCAGAGGAGAGGCTGAGACGTGAGGTGGACTGACAGGCAGCTGTTATTCTGTGTCCATTGAGACGCCAGTGCATCCTTACTGTGGGTGTGGATGTGCATGTTGTGAGTGTGAAGGTAGAAGACAGCTTGTCCGAGTCAGTTCTCTCCTTCCATTATGTGGGCTCCAGACCTCGGACTGAGGAGGTCAGGCTTGGCGGAAGCACGTTCACCTGTTGAGCCATCTTACCAGCCCTACCAGACTAGAGAGCTTCAGGCTTGATGTTCCCGTTCAGAGATGGAATGAAGGGGAAGAAGCTGGGCGGAAGTGGTGGGAGAGATGGGAGGAGGTTTGCGTCAGGTGTTGGAACCAGGAGAATTTTGTGGCAGGTTTCATGTGGGACATGAAGAGAGCAGTGGACGGTGATATCTGGGTTTTGGGCTTAAGTAATAGGAAATATTGGGAGAGGGGCTGGCTTGAGGTGGATTCAAGAATCTCCATAGGCAGCTCTGCCCTATAATTGATCTGCAGTGACAAAGGAACATTGGTTCTAATGCCCACTTGTCTTCTTCCTCCTGTCACCTACCACTGCCTCCCCACTTCCCCCTAAGAGCACCTAAAACCATAGCCATGCATCGCTCGCCACTGCTCCGCAACCCTGCCCTGGCTCCAGCATTTAAATTTTGTGCACAGGTTTACTCAGTAGAAGCAGAGTGACTACAGTTAAAACACAGAAACTTTAGCTTTGTGTATGTGTTTATGTGTGTGCCTGAGATAGGGTTTTTTGTGGGTCAGCAAGTAGGTAAAGTAGGTAAAGGTGCCTGCTGCCAAGCCTGATGACTTGTGATCCTGGGACTCACGTGGTGGAAGGAGAGAACCAGCTTGTCCTCTGACCTCCACACAGATACCCTGGCATGTGTGGCCCCTCCTCCTAATAATAAACATGTTATTAAAAATTTAAGTCTTTCTTGTCCTGTTGCTTACTTCTGTGACCTTGAGCAATTACTTTCCCAATTTGCAGTTTCCTCATGTCTTCAGTGACACAAAAAGACTTGTGGTAGGGTGACTGTAGACATTGACTGAGCATTTCTTTCAGGCCATGCGTTCTTTGTGGATAGGTGACTAGTTTAAGTTTATTCCCTGCAGTGAGTGAGGGCAGGTACATTGCCTGCTCCCTCTTACAGATCAGGCCAGGTATAAACAGTTAAGTAGCTCGCTCATGGTCACGGACCAGTAATGTAGAAGCTGGATATCAATCCTGGCAGTGTGGCACCAAAACCTGAGTCTGTTTTTTGTGTGTCTTTTAAAAATCACTGTTGTTGTATGTGTGGGGTGTTTTGTTTGCATAAATGTCTCTACAGTACATGCATGCAGTGCCGTAGGGGCCATAAGCAGCCATCATATTCCTGGAACTCAAGATGCACATGGTTGTGAGCCACCGTGTGGGTGTGGGAACTGAACTCAGCTCCTCATGAAGAGCAGCCAGTGCTCTGAACCCCTGGGTCATCTCTCTAGTCCCCAAGTCTGGGTTTTACCTAGACTTCTTACATTATAAGTACCTGGCACCATCAAGTGTCTCAACAGGTGTGATGGTGTACACCTTTAACCTCAGCAGTCAGGAGGGAGAAGGAGGAGGAGCTCTGTAAGTTTGAAGAGCCATCCTGGTAGTGAGTTTCCAGAAAGCCAGGGCTGTGTAGAGAGATCCTGTCTCGAAACCAAAAACACAAAACATTTGGGCCAGGGAGGTAACTCACCTATGAAGTGCATACAAGGATTTGAGTTTGATCCCAGACAGAGCCAGGCCAGGGGCAGGTGCTGTTACTTCAACAGTGGAGATAAGTGGATTTCTGGGGCTTGCTAGCTAGCCCAACAAGCTTACTTGATAAGTGCTAAGTCAGTGAGGGACTCAGTTTTAAAGGATGGACATTGACAGAGGCTCAAAAGTTTTCCTCTGGCTTCCACATGCATGGCACATATGACACACAGAATCTAAGCCACAGATAGGGATGTAAATCCGTACAGTGGTTGCTTAGCACACAGGAGACCCCAAGATGACTGACAAGCACTATCCCCACCAAAAAAAAAAAAAAAAAAACAAAAAAACTTGCCAAAAGTATTAGGATGTGATGCTGAGCCTTGCTTCATAATCCGTGATCTGCGTTTTATACATGCTTTGCCTGTTGCATATTCTCTTTAGAGTCCTCATGGCAGTGGGCAGGGTTCTGTGTGTGTCTGACCAAGTACTCTCTCCTCAGGTGGACATCTTCAACAAGGAGCTGCTGCTGATCCCCATCCATCTGGAGGTGCACTGGTCACTTATCTCAGTTGACGTGAGGCGACGCACCATCACCTACTTTGACTCACAACGGACACTAAACCGTCGCTGTCCTAAGGTGTGAGGAGGTTGTGGGCAAACAAGTAGTAAAGATGGAGGGAGATCTGGCAGCCATTTTAAGGACTGTGGGCTGAGTCTGAGGAGTGGGCGACTTGAGCACGGTGTTTGCCACCACCATAGTGTGCGTTAGGCTGTTAAGTGACGAAGGTATCGCTTTCTTTTTCCTTGTCCACACAGCATATTGCAAAGTATCTGCAGGCAGAAGCAGTAAAAAAAGACCGACTGGACTTCCACCACGGCTGGAAAGGTTACTTTAAAATGGTGAGTCTCCAGAGGGGATGGAGTAGTGTGGTGAGGGTAGTGGATGAGAGGTGGAAATTGAACGCGTAACCTCCAGGAGGCTACAGATGAACAGATTCTTGTTCTTTCTTTCCTAGAATGTGGCCAGGCAGAATAATGACAGTGATTGTGGAGCCTTTGTGTTACAGGTAAGCAGATGAGTCACCTTAGCGCTAGGCTCTGTGGCTAAGTTGCTTTTTGCCTCAGTGAGTGCAGCCGAATTGTACAGCAGGAAATACCCATGTGTTAGAGCACAGAAACCCTGGATTCCTAGGTTGTCCTTAGGCCTGTGTCCATATCAGAGTTGGTACAGGTTCTCTGGCTTTAGTCCCAACATCCTCCTCTCAACTCAATGTATCTTCTCTCACTAGTACATCAGATATATTAGGTAGGGTGTTTGGGGATTTTTGATTTTTTATGTATTTTTTTCTTTGAGACAGTTGCTGTGTTAGACAGCCTTGGCTGTCCTGGTCTCCGTCCTGGTCTTGCTTTGTAGACAAGGCTGGCCTGGAATTCAGAGATCCACTTGTCTTTGCCTCCTGGAGTGCTGGGATCACAGGCCACCACGCCCGGCAATGTAGCCCCACCGGCTATTAGACTCTAAGGCCAGTCTGTATGAGAAATGGGGAGTTTCTGAAAGATTAAGATGTGTTTTGTGTGGAATGTACAGCACAGGTCCTGACTTGGGAGGGGTGGTCAGTAAATGGTTCTCACGGCCTGCTTTGTTAATACCCAGTACTGCAAGCACCTGGCCCTGTCTCAGCCATTCAGCTTCACCCAGCAGGACATGCCCAAACTCCGACGGCAGATCTACAAGGAACTGTGTCACTGCAAACTCACTGTGTGAGCCTCATACCCCAGACCCTTAGCCCATTAATGGGCAGGGGAACAAGGGAGACCCTTCCCAAGAAACTCCAATTCCTTTTCTCCCACCCAATTCCCTTTGGATTTTCATATTTAAATGTTTGGTTTCTGTATTTTGTTTTCTTTGCGAGAATGTTGGTTTCTGATGGGAAGGGAATGGCCACATAAAAGCCCTTTTCTCCCTCTCTAGGGGAATGTTGCCTTGTGGCCTAGGTGGAGCAGCCATTCCTCCTTCCGTGTTCAGGGGGCAGGACAATTGGGGGTGGTGGGCGGGCAAAGGGATTACTGCCTGCCAGATCTTCAAACTTTTTTTTATATATAAATATATATAAAAATGCCACGGTCCTGCTCTGGTCAATAAAGGATCCTTTGAAGATACATCAGTGGTGCTTTTCTTTGAGGAGCCTTAAAATACTGCATGTATTTCATCTCAGGTCTCCAGCTAGTGAGTGCTCTTAGTTAGCCCTTCTCAGGTCTTGAGAGCTCAGACCAGCTTTCTGTGCCAGCACTTCACCGTACAGACAAATCATCCAGGGCAGGAGGAGGAGGAACGAAACCTCGAGAATAAGGACGCCTGACAAGCTGCGAGCAGACACTGAAGGAACCCACAATGGAGTTGGCCGGGATCCTGACAGCTTACATCCCTGTGGTTCCCTGGAGCCCAGAAATGGGGCCCAGCCCTTCTTTTCCTCCACTCGAGGAAACTTCGTGTAGCGGGACAGTGCTACAGTTCCTGCCCTTCTACACTGAACACACCAGACTGCTCTGAACAGAAGATTAAAACTTGGGTCCCGTAGAAATCTGTAGGAGAGGCGAAGGAGAGCGGCAGCCCCGAGTTCCCGGAAGTTCCAGAGGCTAAGGCCTCGCCCCCGTCGCTTGATAGGGCCCGCCGGGCCACGTGACTAGGGCACGATCGCCTCCGCACGTGTAAAGGTGCTGGGCTCCAAGATGGCTGCCCGGCCGCGAGGCCCGACTTATGTATGTCACTTCCGCGCCAGCGAGAAGGGCGGGCGCATCAGCCAATGAGGCCGCGGGGCGGGCGTCGGCCTTGATAGGCATTCAAACTACCCAATAGGGCGTACGGGCTGAGGCGCCTACAAAGTAACGTCACGTGGGGTTGCAGAGCGCCGGCAGGCGGGGCGGAGGCAGCCAAGCCAATGCGATGGCTGGGGCGGGGTCGGGCGCTCTATAAGTGGTCGATAGGCGGGCACTCCGCCCTAGATTCTAAGGATCATGTCTGCGAGCCAGGATTCTCGGTAAGAAAGGCATTTGCACGGCACTGTCTCCTCCCCCCGCCGCTGCCCTCCGAAGCTCTCGCCGGGCGGGGGCGGGGGCGGGGGCCCGGCGCCCCGGACCTGCCCGGTTTCGGGGAGGCGAGCCGGAGGGCGGGGAACGGGAGGCTCCTCGGCCGGCGCGGAGACGGGGAGGACGGTGGCCGGGGCGGGGGGCGCGAGGCTTCTCGAGGCCGCGGCGCGAGGGGGTGCCGGGCCCGAGCCGACAGGGAGGCCGCGGGCGCGACCGGCGTGGGAAAGCGGGGAGGCCGGAGCCGGCTGCTGGGCTCTCCGCACGGCGGCCGGGCGCGCGAGCGTTCCGGGGCATTCTGGCGCGACCATCGCGGCGGCAGGGGTGCCGGGGCCTCCCGCAGTCCCGGGCGCGCCGGGCCGGGCCAAGCAGCGGCCGGTCAGGGTGCTGGCTTTCTTGACGGCCAGGACTGAACCTGACCCGGAGGAGCGGCCGCGGGAGGCGCCGCGAGCCCACCCGGCGCCGGGCGGGCGGGCCCATTTTGCCGCCCGAGCCGGGCAGTGGGCAAACTGCGGATGGGCAGGTCCACTTTCCTTCGGGGGTGAGCGACCTGAGGTATGGGAGGGCGACGCCATTGCTCGACGGGGGCGGGCGGGTTGCGGATTGTTCCGCGGCGGGGGAGACGCCGCCGAGCGGCGGAGCGAGTGAGCACATGGCCGCTGGAGAGGCTCCCCTCCCCCAGTCTGCTTGGCCTGTCTGTGTTGTGCAATCTCTCCCCTTGCTAGCGCGGCTGGGGTTCATTGTGCGCGAGGCCGCCACCGCCCGCGGCCTCCCACATCCGGGTACTGCGGACGGGAGGGGGGCCGGCCGGAGGGAGTGGGGGAGGGCGCGGGCGGCATGACGTGGGGGAAGGGGACGGCCCACCCTCGGAACTCGGAGGGGGAGGGCGGGACTTCCGGTGGCCTCGGTGCGCCGGAGGGAGGTGCTGGCCCGCGGGGCCCGGGACATGTGGGCCTGGTCTCGGAGACCGGGCCTGGCGTTGCGTGTGTGCGGGCGCACCTTCGCGGCCCCTCGACCTTAAAGGAGGACGGCTGTAAGGTGCCTCGCCGTGGCCCTGTGGGAACACACGGGAACGGGATCGGGAATGGGCTTGTTGCTTCCCTGCTCTAGTCGAGCAGGAAGCAAAAGTAATGTTTTGAATCAATAGATCCAGAGACAATGGCCCCGATGGGATGGAGCCTGAAGGCGTCATCGAGGTGAGGCTGGGACCCGCTCTCTGCTGTGTGTGAAGTGAACAGGCACCTCGTGGTGACCTCAGAAATCTAGAATGGCGGCAGCCTTGGAGGGTGGGGTGGCTGTGCAGCCGTGTAAACACGTCACTAGCTGGGAAGCTGTGATGTCTTTCTGTCCTGCAGAGTAACTGGAATGAGATCGTGGACAGCTTCGATGACATGAACCTCTCAGAATCCCTCCTCCGTGGTATTTATGCCTATGGTTTTGAGAAGCCCTCTGCCATCCAGCAGCGAGCTATTCTTCCTTGTATCAAGGGTAAGTTTCACGCTCCAGACAGACGTGGACTGCCAAGGCGTGGAGTTTGTGGGCGCAGCGACAGAAGGAAACAGCATTTATTTCCCTTAGTTCATACTGGTCATGCCTTGGACACGGGGTTGGGTGTTGTGTGTCTGGCCTGATGAGCTGTGTGAGTTCATAATGCTCTGGTGTTCTGGACCTTGTCACAATACTATGGGACAAAAGGTTGTGGAGGCCCTGACACTTTATTTTACAATCTTGTTTCTTGGCCTGGTGGTGCTGGTCCATGATTTGTGTGGGGGCAGTTCTTGGAATTCAGTGCCAGCCTGTTCTACAGAATGAGTTTCAGGACAGCCAGGGCTACACAGAAACCCTGTTACACGAAAACAGTCTAGTTTCTCTACTGATGTCATGAAGGCCCCGCACAACTTAACGTCTTAACTCTTGTTCTGTTACAGGTTATGACGTGATTGCTCAAGCCCAGTCTGGGACTGGGAAAACGGCTACGTTTGCCATATCAATCCTGCAGCAGATTGAGTTAGACCTCAAGGCCACTCAGGCTCTGGTTCTGGCGCCCACTCGTGAGTTGGCTCAGCAGGTAAGAATGCCTTCAGCCCTTTTAAGTGACTGGCTTAAGAATGACAACAGCTGGTGTTAGCACGCGCCTTTCGTCCCAGGGGGGCAGAGGCAGGCAGGTCTGTGGGTTTGAAGCCAGCCTGGTCTACAGACCTAGATCCAGGACAGCCTGTACTATATGGAGAAGCCCTGTCTCGGGGAAAAAAGACAACAGTTGCAAGTGTAGCCTCTGCTGTTGGGTCTTACTGGTGGCTTCTAGAGCTACAGTATTGTTGGCCTGATTGTCAGCCAGCCTCTCTACCAGCAAAACCACTTCCTTTGCCCATTTCCTGAACAAAATGGGAAGAGAAGGCTGTTGGGAGTCCAGTTGGCTGGCAGGGTTAGCTGCCTCACGAAGAACCCCCTGGCAATGGGCAGAGAGACACCTTGGTGGTGGTGTTGATCTTATATCAGTCAGGGGCAGAGCAGATGGCAGTCCTTTGTTCATCCTAGCTTGATGCCTGCTCTGGTGGCCAAAGCTGTTTCATGCCTAGGGCACATAAGAGCCTGATGTTAGTCTGTTTCTGACTCGGACCTAGCTGAGTATTGGGAAGCAGTCTGCTTACTAACGTACGTCCGTAGAAAATGAAATGAGCACATTGAGAGCCTTGTATTTCTGTCATCAAGGTTGGGTTTTGTTGCATGTGGGCCAGGAGCGTAGCTCAGTGAAACGCTCAGCGGCACGCAGTCTGCAGTCAGTGAACGTCTGGCAGGGTGAAGAGCATGGGTTCTGAGCTGGAAGCTGGCCTGGGATTGGAAGCAGGGTGGATCTGGGGCTGCCGATCGGCGTGGTGGGGGTGAGCGGACGTGTGCCTGGGAGTAAGAGCTGCCTGGTACAGGCCGAGCTGATGAGATGCTTCTCTGTTCAGATACAAAAGGTGGTTATGGCATTAGGAGACTACATGGGTGCCTCTTGTCATGCCTGTATTGGGGGAACCAATGTGCGCGCTGAGGTGCAGAAGCTGCAAATGGAGGCTCCCCACATCATCGTGGGCACCCCTGGCCGGGTGTTCGACATGCTTAACCGGAGATACCTGTGTAAGTACCATTTGGCCATCGCCAGGGCACGCTCCCAGGTGTCATTCGCTTGGCTGTCGGTGTTCCGCCTGGAATGGATGCTCTGTGATGAACCCCATGCGTGTCATCTGAGCCAGGCTCCCTGTTGCCGTAGCCCGGTAGTGTTCTACTCACCAGGGCTTGTTTCTGGCCTGGCAGGGAGGCCTTAGGCAAAGGATCAGTCCTTGTATTCTGAGAGCAGACTGCCTGCCTCTTTCTTGCTGCTCTCTTAGCAAGAGACTTGTGTGTTTCTCTGATTATGTATGTGTTGGTGTCTCTTCTGCTTTCTAGCCCCCAAATACATCAAGATGTTTGTACTGGATGAAGCAGATGAAATGTTAAGCCGTGGGTTCAAGGACCAGATCTATGATATATTCCAAAAGCTTAACAGTAACACACAGGTAAGAAGCTGCAGTCTGCTCTGCGTAGGCACCGCGCGCGGCTGTGGTGTGTTCACCGGCTTCATCGTGGCTGATCTTCTCTCACTAGGTAGTTTTGTTGTCTGCTACAATGCCTTCTGATGTCCTTGAGGTGACCAAGAAGTTCATGAGAGACCCCATTCGGATTCTTGTCAAGAAGGAAGAGCTGACTCTGGAGGGTATCCGCCAGTTCTACATCAATGTGGAACGAGAGGTGGGGCCCCGTGCAGGAGGCGGGCCTGGTAGTAAGTTGTTGGGTATAGCCCCTGACTGATGTTTCCGGGTCTCCAGGAGTGGAAGCTTGACACGCTGTGCGACTTGTATGAGACACTCACCATCACCCAGGCGGTAATCTTCATCAACACCAGAAGGAAGGTGGATTGGCTCACCGAGAAGATGCATGCCCGGGATTTCACCGTGTCTGCCATGGTGAGTTTTTAAAATCCTGTGACTAGCCGTGCATGTGGTGTGGCAAAGCTGGATCGCCAGAAGCCAGGTGCTACCTTGCTCACATCCTTGTTTCCTAGCATGGAGATATGGACCAAAAAGAACGAGATGTGATCATGAGGGAGTTCCGGTCTGGTTCCAGCAGAGTATTAATTACCACTGACCTGTTGGTGAGTAGATGATGTTCAGGGAAAGGAAGAAAAGTCCAAGGTGATTCCCTCTCCAAGGGGCTAGCTGTGCCCTTTTCAGGAACGTAGCAACTTGGAAGAAAACCAGGCATGCCTGAGTCTCTGGTAAACAAGGGACACTTGTTTCCTTTGCCTTCCTTTGGCTGCCGACATGGATGCCTAGTTATTCGGGGTAAAAGGTGGCATGCTCTGACAGAATGCTGTCTGTCTTGACCAGGCCCGCGGCATCGATGTGCAGCAGGTCTCCCTAGTCATCAACTACGACCTTCCCACCAACCGGGAGAACTACATCCACAGGTAAGTCAGTGGGAGACACCCTGTGCTGGGAAGAGCCCAGGTGTCGCCTCCCTTCCTAACCGACCCTTTCCCCCTCAGAATTGGTCGAGGTGGCCGGTTTGGCCGTAAGGGTGTGGCTATTAACATGGTGACAGAGGAAGACAAGAGGACCCTTCGAGACATCGAGACTTTCTACAACACCTCCATTGAAGAGATGCCCCTCAATGTTGCTGACCTCATTTGAGGGGCTGGCCTGCAACCTGGCACTAGCCAGGGTTCAGTCCTGGGGGGCTGAGGAACAGCTGGAGGGGGGGGGGAAGGGAGCCAAGGGATGGACATCTTGTTTTTGTTTTTTGTTTTTTCTCTCTCTCTCTTTGAATAAATGTCACTTTTTGAGGCAAAAAGGAGCCGTTGAACATTTTAGACACCCTTTTCTTTGGGGTAGGCTCTGCCCCAGGCGCCGTCTCCCCTTCCCCCCAAAACACTAAACCATTTCCCTTAACCCAGTCACCTGATTCTAAAGGGTTTCCTACCCCAGCCAAGTGAGTTAAGGGGCTAAAACATGTTTGGCCTCATTTGCTGGACCAAATCTACAGGGAGAGAAGCCTTGAATGAGGTGGTCCAGGGAATTGTCCCCAGGTTAGGGGCCAGGGGAGAGAAAATGGTAGCCATTTTTACATTGTTTTGTATAGTATTTATTGATTCAGGAAACAAACACAAAATTCTGAATAAAATTTCTTGGAAACTGCCTGTTTGGGCTTCTTGTGTCTTCCCTTCCCACCCACCTGCTACTTGTCAGGTAGCTTCCCCTGACGACCACACTGCTTCATTGCTGGCTTCACTATGTTGCGTGCTTAAGAAATTTGGTACTCAAGAAAGGTCATAGAATGTTCATGCCACATGCTTCCAGCTCTAAGGAAGTAATAGCCTCAGTTTCGGATTCAGGCCTAACCCAGACCTTGGTGCTAACTGCCCGTCTCAGCTGTTTTTTAGGTCTCCATCGAGTACTGGTGGGCACGGGTGGGGTTGGATTTCTGGCCCTTGACGAAAGGGCCCTCGCTTCTCCCTTGTAACTTGCCAAGCAGAGCAAGTTCTGCTTAGGTAAGTTCCCTGTGAGTCAGCTGCCTCATCCTCACGTGGTAAGGAAGGAAGCCTGTTGCTTCCCACTCAAAAGGCCACTGCCAATCACAGCTTAATTGTGAAAACCAGTGACTAAAATGGGCAGCCGGCACGGAGGTGTCTGAGTCAGGGTTAGGGTGGGATTATCTTAGTTAAGGGAAGTAAAACTTTCATTTCCTCCTCAAGTGGAGGCAGAGGGGATTGGGTTGAGAGAGGACCTAGAGCAGCCAGCAGGACTCCGGCTCTACCATGCCACTCCCTGTGTGGTGTTTGATCTCGGTGGGACTGCTTGTAGGTAAGGAGAAGTGGGGGGTTGCGGGGGGAGAGCAGGGAGGAGCTTGCACCTGGGTTGCCAACCAATTTCTTGCCGAAAGCCCAAGGAGCAGAGAAAGACTGTCCTCACAGAAAAGCTGCCACTCTGCTGCCATCCTTCACCCTGACACCTACAGCTACAGAAAGCACGGCACACCCCACCAGCCACAGGCCCACCACCACCAGCCACAGCAACATCACAGTTCATCCAACAAGGAACAGCACGACCAGTTCCGGACCCACAACTGCCACTCACAGCCCTGCCACCACCACTACTCATGGGAACACCACAGTTCATCCCATCACAAATGGCACTGCGGCAACTCCAGGGATCTCCACCGCCGGCCCCCACCCTGGCCCACCTCCACCTGCGCCGAGCCCGAGCCCTGGCTCCCAGGAGGCTCTCGGGAACTACACATGGACTAATCACTCCCACCCTTGTGTTCAGCTCCAGGCCCAGATTCAGATTCGAATCCTATACCCAACCCAGGGTGGAGGAAAGGTAAAACTAACTTGGGGCTTAGAGAGGACAAGAGGTAAGGCCCATCCACTAGCTTCCGACCCACTATTCTTTGACTTATGCAGGCCTGGGGGACGTCTGTCTTGAATCCCAACAAAACCAAGGTCCTGGGGGGCTGTGACGGGGCCTCTCCCCACCTGTCTCTCTCATTTCCGTATGGACAGCTCACCTTTGGATTCAAACAGGTATGCGGTTTAAGCATCTTCATCCTCTACCCTCCCGTACTCCACACCTACACCCCTGAGCCTCCCTCCTTGCTCTGTGGACGTGGATGCCACTGCCCCCGCTGCCGAGCCTTTCTGCCCACCCCCAGGACCCACAGCAGAGCCAGGGAGCGGTCTACCTCAGCTACATGGCAGTGGAGTACAACGTGTCCTTCCCGAGGGCCTCGCGTGAGTGGCCCTTCCTCCCCCTCATCAGCCGGTGTCCCGGGAGGGGTGACTCAGGGGCTAGGTGTGTACTGGGTTTGACTCTTTTCCAATGTCTTCAGAGTGGACATTCTCAGCTCAGAATTTATCTCTCCGAGTGCTCCAAGCTCCCCTGGGCCGAAGCTTCTGCTGCAGAAATGCAAGCGTAGCTGTTTCTCCGGCCGTTCACCTGGACCTGCTCTCCCTGCGGATCCAGGCTGCTCAGCTGCCCGACTCAGGCCACTTTGGGCCATGTAAGCCCTCCCTACCCCCTTCCTTCCGGGAAGTCTCCCACTGCTCTCTTTTTAAACCTCCTCTCTTAGGCGTCTATTTCCCTTTACTTACTGCTCTGAACTATGGGGTTGAGCCCAACTTCCGCCATCTGCCTTCTTCCGTCCTCCCTGCAGCAATCCCAAAAGTCCCCACTCTCCTGCCAGGTTTCTCTTGTGCCGGTGACCAGTCCCTTTGGCTGCCTCTCATCATTGGCCTGGTTCTCCTTGGCCTCCTCACCCTGGTGCTCATTGCCTTCTGCATTACCCGGAGACGACAATCCACCTACCAGCCCCTCTGAGCATTTACTCTGACCTGCTCTGTGGGCCACCAAGAAGCACCCTCGTTTCTTCAACATGCAACCAACTCAACAAAGTTCTCTTCCTTTCCTGTCTTTAAGAAGAAAACCAGAGATTTGATAAGAGGGCTAGTTAATAAAGATGAACGGGCCCTAACCCTTGCTCATGAAAACTTAATGAACTCTCTGCCTTTGGCTTCCCTTGTCCTGCCAGGATTAAAAGGCTCGAGATTTTTGTCATGTGCTTTGTTGTGCCTTCCCATGGTTGAGTCACCAAGAGACAGCTGGCAAGAAGGGATAATACCAGGGTGACCAAATACCTTCATGGCTTCATCCCTCAACGTCCAGCACAGCTGTTGGCAGAGCTGCCAGAACTCCCTCCTCCCTTCTGGGCCAACGGCTGCCTAGTCCCTTAGCATCACAGATCTGCCCATCCTGGCATCTGGTTCCCAACCCTCTGTGCAGTTGAAAGTACAACACAGCCAAAATATGAGTAGGTGGCTGTGTGGTTTCATTCCAAGGGCACAGCACCAGTGGCCACTGAGCAACGAGATTCCTCGTCCACGTGGCCAGGGCTGAATATGCTGAAGATCTCACTGCAGAGCCGGAGCAGTGGGTACTCTGCCTTCTCCGAAGGCTGTGCTGCTAGGAAGAGCTTCAGGCCCAGCAAACAGACCTCAAATTTTTAATTCTTGGTGTTTCAAGACTCCGTCTCTGTTTTAGCCCTGGCTAGCCTCTGCCTCCTGAGCGCTGGGATTAAAGGGGTGTGCCACCACAAACAAGCCCTTGATGCCTGGGTACCAGGAGCGGGTGAGGGGTGGGGTGCCCTCCTGCAGGGCAGCCCATGTCCAGATTCTAAGAGGGGATTTCCAGATGGCTATCCACTGTACCAAATAAATTCTGTTTAGAGCAGGGCATCGTGCAGTGGGCCCGAGCCAAGGACGGGTACGCCCTATGAGGGGTACACGTGGCAGCAGCTCCTGCCCAGCACCGACCCCTTCCCCCCAAGAACAAGGAGCCGGGAGTCAATTTGGGAGTCCCTTGTAGCTTGCTAGGCAAACATCCCTTGGACAGTGCAGAGTCCCTGGGCGGTGGAATGCAGTGGGGACCCTCTGCCACCGCCCCCTGGACGGTCCCCAGACACAGCAGACGCTGCAGTCTGCGCTCCCGCCGCCGAGCTCCCTCCTTCACTGTCATCTGACAGCTGGATGAAGCAGAGAAGGAAGAGTGCCCAGCACGGCCTCTCCCGCGCCATTCCCGCTGGAGAAATGGGGAGGAAAAGACAGGAGAGCGGCAGCGGGCCCACTAGCGCCATTTTGGAGACTCGTCCTCTCTTCCTCCCCAGCTTCACACCACATAAAGTTGGCCGAGAGCAGACAAGATGGCGCAGATGCGGGAGGGACGGGGAAAGGGAGGGATGAGCCTTGCCGGCGGGACGGACAGCGCGAACAAAAGCACGGGAGTTCTAACTGCGCCGACGTAGATCTCCAACACGCTTTGAAATTCCAGCTTCGGGGCGTACCAAGCGGCCGAGAGGGAGGCCTGGGGCGAGCGGGGCTGGCGGGGCCGGACAGACAGGGCGGCGCGTGCGGACCGCGCATGCGCGGCGGAGCTCAATGGCCGGGCCGCGGGGCCTGGCGGAAGCTCGCTTTCCAACATGGCGGGCGAGGCGGCCGGGCCGTTCAGGGGCGTGCTGGTGCCGCTCCTTTTACCTGAGAAGTGCTACGACCAGCTGTTCCTTCAGTGGGACTTGCTCCACGGTGAGTTCTGTCGTCCTTCCGAGTCGGGTCCGCGCAGCCCTGGGCCGTGGGGCGGCCTGAGTGGCGCCTAGCCGACGGCGGGGCTAAGGTCACGCGAAGCTGGGCGGAAGGCGCGTGTGAACAGGGCGGAAGTGTTCGGCCCCGACCAGGAGGGTGCCATATTTGGGTACGAGGGGGAGTCGCCCGTCGAGATGCTTGAATTTGTGTTGTACCGTCTCGGAAGCCCGTGACGCATCCCCACCCCTTCTGAGCAGGGGCTCGAACTCGGGGCCTCATGCGTGCAGGGCAACCACTCGGCCTTATCCAAGCTCTATCCCCAGCCTGGAAATCGTATTTTATGAAGCAAAGCTAAAATCCCAGCCAGGCGTTTAAACCTCCTTTCATCCCACATTCTGACAAGCTGGCCTTCCGCCTCAGCCGCCAGAGTGCTGGGAATACAGGGATGAGCTATCTCATTCCACTGCCTGCCTTCCCTTCTTTGCGAGGCTTACGTCCGCTACCAGAGCCTTTACTGAGCCTTCCACCTCAGAAGGCTACCCAGAGATAAATGAGAATAAAGGCCTTATGAGAATAAAAGCGTTCTCTGGAACGCTGTTCTGGTGAATTTTGGCTTGAAAGAGTCAGACTCCCCACTGGGCCAAACTCCCAGGTCAAAGATTCAGTGATAGAGAAATGGCCTGGAATCACACCTTTAATCCCAGCACTTGGGAGGCAGGGGCAGGAGGATATCTGAGTTCAAGGACAGCTGAGACTACAGGGTGAACTCCAAGATAGCCAGGGCTCCATAGAAAAGGTTTTTGAAAACAAACAAAATAATAAATAAGATAATAACGCTTAAGTAATTAATAAATAAGTGATAAAGATATTAGATGAACAGGGCTAAAAGCCCAGGAAGAGTAGGGTTGGCCCCTGCAAAAGGGCCGGGAACAACCAAAAAGTTCAGGAACACATGGTGCAGGAGTTTGTCTGTGGAAGGAGACCATTTGAAGTGGGCCGTGCAGTTACTGAGAAGAGAGAGAAGGGTCAGGACCCTTGGGCGGTGCCTGAGGAAGTGAAAAGCTAACTTCATCCCTGCTGAACCCAGGATCCACACAGTGGAAGGAGAACCACTCCACAGCTTCCAGGCATGGGCCCTAATGAAAATGTACTAAGTTATGTCTTTTTAAAAAGTCATTAGGCCTTTATTCTCATTTATCTCTGAGTTCAGAGCCAGCCTGGATTACATACATAGTGAGTTCCAGGACAGCTGGGGCTACAGAGAAGTGCTGTCCCAAAAAATTAAAAACAAGGGGCTAGAGAGATGGCTCAGCAGTTAGGAACACGGACTGTTCTTACAGAGGACCTGTGTTCAATTCCCAGCACCCACATGGAGTTCACAACTGTCTAACTCCAGTTCCAGGGCCTCCAGCACACACACACACACACACACACACACACACACACACACAGGCAGGCAAAACACCAATGCACATAAAACAAAAATAAATCTTGCTGGGTACACGCCTTTAATCCCAGCATTCAGGAGGCAGAGCTCTGTAAGTTCGAGGCCAACTTGGTCAGGACAGCTAGGGCTACATAGAGAAACACTGTCTTGGAAAACCAAAAAAACTTTTAAAAAAATTATTGGAGCTGGGAGTGGTGGTACAGGCCTTTAACCCTAGCACTTGGCACTTGGGAGGCAGAGGCAGGTGGATCTTTGAGTTCCAGGCCTGCCTGGTCTACAGAGTGAGCTCAGGACAATCAGGGCCACACAGAGAAACTATCTCAAAAACTTCATTGGAGCCAGTGTGGTGCTTTACTTCTGAAATCCCAGTAGTGTGGGAGGCAGAAGCAGGCGGTTGTCTCTCCTGGCAAGTCTAATAACCTGAGCATTCAAGAGTAGATACACACAACAAAAATAAAATTTAAATATGGCTTAGTGGTTAAGGGCACCTGCTGTTCTTGCAGAAGATCTGAGTTCAGTCTCCAGCATCCATGTCAGGTGAGTCACAGCTGCCTGTCATTCTAGCCCCGGTAATATCTTGTGCCTCGGCATCTTCAGGCACCTGCATTTATATGTACACACACAATTTATAAAAATCTACATTTAAAAATGTATGTGAAGATTTCATTAGGGGCCATGCCTGGAAGCTGTGGAGTGGTTCTCCTTCCACTGTGTGGATCCTGGGTTCAGCAGGGATGAAGTTAGCTTTTCCGTTCCTCAGGCACCGCCCAAGGGTCCTGGCCCTTCTCTCTCTTCTCAGTAACTGCACGGCCCACTTCAAATGGTCTCCTTCCACAGATAAACTCCTGCACCATGTGTTCCTGAACTTTTTGGTTGTTCCCGGCCCTTTTGCAGGGACCATTAACTATCTTGTCAGCCCTAAAAAAAACACATTATTTAGATGTGTGTTTATAGGATGTAGAAGGTTGGGTAGGGGGGAAGGCAGTCATGTAGAAGCTGTTTTGGCAACACATCTACTCTGAGTGTAAGGTGTTTGTAGCTGGAAGGATGTCTTCCCATCATCCCCACTGCCCCCCCCAACAGACGTACTAGTGTGATGGTCATGTTAAAGGTGAGGGGAAAGAGCACCTCAAACCCTCAGCTGGGTTCCAAAGGCCCCTCCACTTACTTTTTTTTCTCTCTTCTCAGTTCCGTGCCTCAAGATTCTCCTCAGCAAATGCCTTGGCCTGGGCATTGTGGCTGGGTCACTTCTGGGTATGTATAGTCCCTTCCTTCCGTCAGAGTAAAGACGCGGTGTTGAGAGGCCAGGGCCTGGGGATGGTATGCCTCTTCCTCAGCCAAGCCCTTCTTCCCCCAGTAAAGCTGCCCCAGATACTGAAAATCTTGGGAGCCAAGAGTGCAGAAGGCCTGAGTCTGCAGTCGGTGATGCTGGAGCTGGTGGCTTTGACCGGAACTGTGGTGTACAGCATCTCCAACAACTTCCCTTTCAGGTGAGGGGCCCGCTCTCGTCCCAAGGCCAGATGCCCACAGTCCCTTTTTACTATGGGGGAGGGGAGCAGAGGACGTGTAGGAGCTGGCTGTCCCCCACTGTGTGGATCCCAGGGCTGGAGCTCAGGCGTGGAGGCGAGCACCTCTGTCTGCTCTGCCAGCCCCAGCGCCCACAACCCTAGTAAGGGTTATGAATGCTTCAGCCCTTAAGTTCAGTCACACCAGTGGAAGTGGGGGTAACGTGAGCATTCTCTAAATGAGCTAGGCATGGTGAGAGCTGTGGATTGTAAGCAGGGGCCAGTCAGAGAACTAAGCCTAACGGATGGGCTATGGAGGCTCTTGCTGCCTCTTTTCAGGCCCGCCTTTCTTCCTCTCAACTCCTGATTCTAGCTCTTGGGGTGAAGCGCTGTTCCTGACACTCCAGACAATTACCATCTGCTTCCTGATCATGCACTACAGAGGAGAGACCGTGAAAGGTGCTGGGGATGTGCTGGAGAGCAGGCACTGGATCTTGGGGACCTGGCTGGGGACTCAGGAGGCTCAAGAGGGCTCCTTGTCTCCCTGACCCCCAGGAGTCGCGTTCCTTGCCTGCTATGCGATGGTGCTGCTGGCGCTGCTCTCCCCACTCACGCCTCTGGCAGTGGTCACCCTGCTCCAGGCCTCCAACGTACCTGCTGTGGTGGTGGGGAAGGTGGGTACTCGAAGGGGTGCGTGTGTGGCAGTCCAGGTTTGCAGGGGAATGAGGACATTAGTGATGGGAGCGTGGGGAGGGTTCGGATGACGGAACCAACAGTATGAATTTCTCCTCTAGCTGCTCCAGGCAGCCACCAACTACCACAATGGTCACACAGGCCAGCTCTCTGCCATCACGGTGTTTATGCTATTTGGGGGCTCCTTGGCCCGAATCTTCACTTCCGTTCAGGTAAGTGCACCTTCTGCCCTCTAGAGGGCACTAAAACCTCATTCTGAGGTGAGTAGTAAGCTGCTCCCCGGGAGCCTTTCTAGACCTGTGCTCTCTCCTAACAGGAAACTGGAGACCCCCTCATGGCTGGCGTCTTTGTGGTCTCCTCCCTCTGCAATGGCCTCATTGCAGCACAGGTCCTTTTCTACTGGAATGCAAAGCCTCCAAACAAACAGAAAAAGCAGTAGAGCTGAGCCAGCTGCTGGAATCATTCCACTTCCTCTCCTCCGCTCAACTTCAGGATCGGCCCGATGTGCCTGTGCAGCTCAGTCACCCTGCATTCCTTTGTAACTGCAGCCTCCTGAGCCAGGGTTTGTAGGAAGCCCTGCCCCCATTACTTCACCAGGTGCTGAGAGCCCCCTTTGCAAGCAGCTGCCCTTACTGCGACAGGTGGGTGCCCGGCCTGGTCTGCTCACCTTCCTTCCGGACCAAAGACAGCCTGCATGGAGGTGGTTGGAAGCCCTGGATGCTCCCTCTGCTGCCTGGGGGGCACAACCTGTTGGACCCCAGTTCTGGAGGGGAAAGGGGAAGGATGACTCAGATAAGGGCCTCAGGCTAGGGTAGGGAGGCTCCTGCTGTGGCAGGTCCAGGCGGAAGGGTGTGGAAAAGGCACTGGTTGCTGCTGTGGTGAGGCTACAGGTGGGGCAATAAAGACTCAGAGGCGGGCTTTCATTGTACAAAACTGTTTTAGTATGGCTTTGGGTGCTCTGGTTCCTTGCAAGACTTGTAGGCCTCTGAACTGGAAAGGGCTGGTCTGTGGAGCTGGCCCTGGGTGTCCTTGCCACTCAAAGGCGGGTGGCGCACGAGGCGCCAGCAAGGGAAGTATTGTATGGAGTGGGGGAGCTTGGAGAGAGGTAGGGGGGCAAAGAGGGCATTAGCTCCCCCTGGGGCCTAGGCGCACTCCGCGGGAGGGTGCACGGTGAGGGGGCCTCCGGTCGGCAGTGGGAAGAGCTGTTAAGAGAAACGCGGTGTTGGGAGGTTACTCCTCTGGGTTGGAGTGGCTGGGCAGTGTCCCCAGCTCTCAGTAGGGGACTGGTCTGACCAGTTCGCAGCAGGCAGGGTTAGAGCTTGCTACTCAGCCAGCCATGCTGGGCACAACAGGCATGGAACAAGACCCTAGGATGGCTTAAAGAGCAAAGTCACTCTGTTGGGGCACGCTCAGGAGCCCGCTTGCGTGCTGCGCGGCTGTTTGCCTCTTGGGGCAGCAGGCCAGGAAGGAGCAACAGGATGGGTTTGGCCTCTCCTTGCCCCCGGGGCTGGGAGAGGAAGCTGGGTCACACAGGGGCCAGCAACAAGGGGGAAACCGACATCCAAAAGGCAGAAAGCAATAGGCTGCGATGGAGAGGCCCCTGTCCTGACCACTCCGGCCCCCCCCACCCAACCTCAGCCTGGAGCGGCCTGGCCTCTACTTGGCTGGATTCGGGTTCTCAACTGGGCCCTCGAGCCTCACTCCCTCCCACCCAGCCTTCAGGTTGGGAGTGGTGCGGGGAGGGCGGGGACACAATCAGGCACTCACCCGTAACTGCCCGGCAGGTAGGCTGTCGAATAGTTGGGGGGCTGGTACCCAAAGCCTCTGCTCCCTTGGGTAGTTGGGTACCCAGGCCCCCAGTGTGGGCTGCCACAGGCCAGGCCAGCACCTCCCTGGCTGAAGTGGGCAGAGCCGGTGCCCGAGTTCTTGCTTTTGCGCCGGGGCCGGTACTTGTAGTCCGGGTAGTCGCGGAGGTGGCGGGCGCGCAGGCGCTTGGCCTCCTCCACGAAGGGCCGCTTCTCCTCCTCGCCCAGCAGCTTCCACTGCGCGCCCAGGCGCTTCGAGATCTCGGAGTTGTGCATCTTGGGGTTCTGCTGCGCCATCTGGCGGCGCTGAGCGGAGCTCCACACCATGAAGGCGTTCATGGGCCGCTTCACCTTCTCCAGCGGAGGCCCCCCGGCCGCCCCAGGGCTCCCGGCGACCTCCCGCTCCTGAGGTCCCGGGGACGCAGAGGCTGTGGGAACCGGAGGCTGCAGGCTCCAGGTCCCGGCTTGTGAGGAGCCGGGCAGCGCCATGGGCTGGGGTGAAGGCCTGAGAGGGCGTCCTGGATGCCTCCCCGAGTGGAGACTGGACTCCGAGTATTTGCACACTTCAGTGTCTTCCAAGCCCTTGAATCCAACCTTTGCTCCCAGGGGCGATTTGTCACCTCTGGGAACTGGAAGCAGAGTCCTTGCCTGGCACCCCAGTCCCGGGGAGGCCGTGTTCTCGCAAGTCTGCCGCCAGCCCGTGCCCTCCCTCTGCCTCAGCGGCCTTCCGTGGAGGCTGCCCTTGGTCTCCAGCGCTCCCGAGCTGCCAGGAGAGCATCCGGGACAGACCTTCCCCACCTGTGCTGGGCCTGACTCCTCCCCCAACCCTCCCAGCGCCCAGAAGGAGCGTTGCCCCACTCCCTTCTTTCCGCAAACCCAGGTGTCCTCTTCCTCCCAGACACCTCCCCTGGGGCGCCACGCCCCCTCTCCACCCAAGGCCAGGATGTCAGGCCTAATGGCTACAATTTAAAGCAAATTCCAGCAATTTAAAGCAAATTCCTTCCAGTGATGGGATCCAGCTTGGGTATCAAATGGCCTCAGGTGGCCTCAGGGTCGACCAAAGTGGGAAAACTTGGGAGGATCTTACTCCACTCCATACCTTTTCCGGTGCCTGTTGCTCTTCAAAGCCCTGACCTGCCCCAGGGGTAAGAAGATAGGTCATTTTTGTTTCCTGAGTCACTCCAGCAGGTGCCCAGGCGGAGGGGAACACTTCAGCCCTGAGACCTTCCCCGCTGCCACTCCATTACAGCAAGTTTCCCCGTTAAGTCAAACCAGGAGGGAGCCAAAGGCCGCTGCACCCGGAGATACACAGCCTCTGCCCTTACCAGTTCAAGATGAGGAAGCAGCGGCTAACTCGACTGAGCGAAGAGCGTGGCCGGCAGGAAGCACACTTACCCTCTGGAATAGCCACCGCTCTGATACAGGTCTGCATGTCTTTAACGATATACACAAATTATACACATAATTGATCTGAGACAGCGTATGGCCCTCTGCCTCCTGAGTGCCTGATTCATCTTTTTAGAAAGTTTCCCTACACAGGGTTTCCTTGTTATCTCTGTCCAGACTCTGTAGAGGAGGCTGGCCGGGATCTCAAGAGATCTGCTTCCCAAGTGCTAGGGATCAAAGGCCTGCGCCGCCGCCACCCAGCTGGTACAATTTTAAGGTTGGCCCTGGTTCCTCAGAAGGCATTTAAGGGCCACCCCCAGTGTACTGTGCTGTCCAAACCACGTGTGGACTTTCCTAATCTGAGTCACTTCCTCTTTACCCTTGAGACCCCAGGAGCTGAGGCCACAGATGTGGATTCTGGAGCCAGGGCAACACCAGGCCAGAAACACAAGCTGACCCTCCTGAGTTCTATACGCCCTGACGAGGAAACCCATTTCCCCTCTACTTAAGGCCCAGCCTGTGCCCCAGGCCCCAGGTAATCGGATTAAACAGCCAGCTCAGGCTCTCAGCTCCTGGCAGGAACAGATTTTAGCATTCTGGCCTAGCCTCCTGTGACTCAGGACTTAGGAGTGGCCCAACTATCAAGTAACCAAGGGGTGGGGAAAGCGCTAGACCTGAAGCACAGTCCTCTGGACCAGAAAAACACATGAGCATGCAGAGTTAAGTGTAGAGTGTAGAGAGTCATCCTCCTGACAGAAGGAGCTAATAAAGAACAAGAGCCAGGGACCAGTGCACATCAGTCCAGGAGTCAAAAGGCCTAACTTGGGGCAAAGACAACATGAAAAACACAAGGCCATTTGAATTTTTTTATTCTCTTTTTAAATACTGTACAGTGAAAAATAAATACGCCTTCTCATCCACCAGACAAGGGTATCCCCAACGCCCCGGGGGACCTTGTCACCCCTTCGTACACACCCCTGGTTCTACTCCAAAACCTTCCCCATGCCTCCCACCCACAAATACCCTCACTATCCCCGTCTTCCACAGTGATGAGGCCCCAGAAATGGGGGGTACAGGATGGGAGGAGGGATAGCAGGGGAGCCCCCCTGAACTGTCAAATCTGGGTGAGTCAAGGAGCACCCCCACCAACAGGCGGAGAATGGGGGTGTTCAGAGGTCGGGGCATTAGAGGATAAAGGCACATCCAGTCTGATAGGGAAGGGGAGGCTCCCCTCACCCTGGGGGGTAGGGTGGACAAGAGGGAGGGGGTATGACCCTGTTACACACCCCTCCACTAGCTCCTGGAGGTTGGGGGGGACCCAAGCTGCTGTGCCACCCCCCTCCCCCGTAGATAAGAGCAGCTCCAGCGTAGGTCAGTTGGACCCATGAGGGCCATGGTGGTGGGCAGCAAGCGAGATGGAGAGAGGAGGGATGTGGACTGGAGGTTTTATGAAACCCCATTCACCAAACTACCCAACTCCAGGGGGGCAGAGAGCTCCCCATTCTCCGAGGGGCCCTTGGGAAGCTTGCTAACAGAGTCACCCTAAAGAGAGGGGGAGGAAAAAGAAAGCAATTCATGAATACACCAGGGGTAGGCAGTCCTCATTACAGAGAGACCTGGAGACCAGGGCCTAGGCTCTAGTCACCGTGAGCCTCGTCTCCTGTTTGTGCAAGCTCTGGCCTATTGTCAGCTTAACCAGATAGAGCCAATTCAGCAACTCTGATATTTCTTAGGGAAGTTTTCTGTGTCCCTGCCTCAAACTTAAGAGTGGGGTAAGCTGCATCTTGACTACCTACCTTCTGTCCTGAAAGAGAATCCTCTGAGGGTTTCGTGCGTTCCAGAGGTGGCCGCTGGCGGCTCTGAGACTCTGCCCGTGAGATATAGTCTGCCACAGTCACTAGGAAAAGCGGAGAATCAAGACTCAGGAACTGGGGAATCCATCTCCACCATTCCCCCTGAACCCACCCCTGGCTTTCTAGAGCACAAGGCATCCCATTCTCAGCTCCAGGAAGGCTCATCCTGCCCGTGTCGGCTGACCTGGCTGGCGGTCTCCACTGATGGACCCATCAGTTCGGTTACCACGATTGCGGCGGCGGCGGCTGCGATTACGTCTCTGGGGTCTTGCTTCGTCTTCTGTGGAGTAAAGAAAAGTCATATGCCCGCCCACCCATCTTTCCTTCTTTCTCACACCCCTAGGAATCCAGGCTTGCTCCTCACCCAGGCCATTCTCTGTCATGTTAGGACCATCAGACTCCAGGCCTCCATCCATGACAGTCCGGTCTTCATCAGTGCGGCGGCGGCGGGAACGGCGACGGCGGGCACTTGCTGGAGGGGGTTCACCAGGCTCTGAATCAACTGGGGGCTCTGGTTCTGATGTGTCCAATAGGCTGTAAGGATTGCTGTCTGGATCCTTTAGCACTGACGAGAGGAAGGAAGAGGCTGGGAGTCAGGGGACCACTATTCTCTCCTTTGGACCACAAATCTGACCCCAGCTCTCTACCTGAGCTAATAGAGGACGAGTTATATCTTGAGGTAGGCCGGGGAACAGGTGGGGGTCCCCTTCCCCGGCCCCCAATCGGCCGCCTCCGGCTTTCTTCTCCACGACTTGGGTGATCTCGGTCACCAGGTCCTGCTCGATTAGACTCCTCTCTTTTTTCTGACTCTGTCTCAGAAGCTGTGGATGGGTCTGAGCTGGGGCCTGAAGGATACAGAAGAGTTTATTCGGAGCTGCTGCTGCTTGCCCTAGGAATTCAGCCACCTCCACAGGCAAACCAGAATTCTTCCTATCACTCACAAGCACCCAAGTCAGTCACTTCCTCACTGCTTTTCCCAGTCTCCACCCAATCACCCGTGCCCCACACTGCTCCACAGCTGCTCACCATAGGCAGCACCAGCAGTCCTCCGGCCCCGGCCTCGGCCCCCGTAGCTGCCCCCGTAGGTTCTGGTCGCATGCAGGGAGGAGGAGGAGCTCTCATCTGTGGTATAGCCGGCCTTGTCACTGCCACCACCACTGCCGCCCCGTCCACTTCCAGGTGGGCGAAAGCCCAGCCCAATCTGCCGAAGCTGCTCATCAATTTGCAGTCTCTCCAAGCGAAGCTGTTCAACCTCCTGGTTGGAAAGGTGGACAACAGGAAAATTAAGACAATGGACAGTCCCATTCCTTCATGCGTCTCTATCCATGTGGTCCTCTGCAGCTAAGCTTTTGGGACTTAGGCTTAGGAAGACAAAGGCTTAAAAAGAACATTTTGGGATACAGCCCCAGAGCCAAAATACCCACCAACAGACAGGGCAGCCAAAGCTTATACTTATACAGTCAAAGCTTATACAGCAAGCTTTGCCAGCCCAGTTTACCCGTCTCCCAGGTTTCTGAAACAGTACCTGCAGGTAGGAAAGGTGATACTCTAGCAGGGCCTGGGCATTACTGATGTTCTCTCGGGTGCCAACAAATATGAAGGGAACCATTCCCTGCAGAAAAGACCAGAAGCAAGCTTAGAAGTCAGTAAGGTGTGAAGACACACGTGACCTTAGCACGCAGGAACTAGACACAGGAGCAGAATGAACTTAAAGCCATCCCTAGCTACTCAGTAAAGTGAAGTTCAACCTGAGCCACGTGAGATTCTGTCTCAAAAATTACTACCTCCCACTTTCAAAGACAGGCGTGGTGGCGCATACTTTTAGCCCCACACTGGGGAGGCTGAGGTAGGCAGGTCTCTGTCAACTGAGTTTAAGGCCGGCCTGGTTCACAAAGTAAGTTCCAGGCAAGTCAGGGCTATATATTGAGTCCCTATTTGGAAAAAAAAAAAAAAAAAAAACAACAAAGAAAACCAAAAAGTCAAAGATTGAAATGTTAAGCCCACCCCTCAGACAGGCTCAGTCTACGAGGGCGAACAAAAGGTTCTGTCCCACCCCCTATAGTCTTCAGCCCTCAGAAAACAGCACCTCTGACTTCTGAAAACCAACTTCCAGGCCCCTGTGCCCCATACCTCCTCCCTGGGGTTCTTCTTGTCGTTATCACCTTCCACACGAACCCTCACCACTCCAGACTTATCCACAATTTCTTGAATCACTTTCCCATTCTTTCCAATCACTTTGCCTAAACAGAAAAAGAAGGAATTAGGCTCTTAATTATTATTATTATTATTATTATGGAAATAAAACTCTTCTATAGCCTCTTATCGACATATATTGTCCCTAATTAATTCATTCTCTTGGATCTAGAAATCTCAAACTCTCCCTGGGACAAAAATGCTACAACCCCTACAAACTTCTTATTCCCTTTTGGTCATTCATATGCCAGAGTATTTATTCCATACCCATAAGACTAGAAGTCTATGGAATGGCAACAACCAAAATTGTTTTCAAAACTCTGCCATCTGGGCCCTAACTTTATTCCTTTTCTGCACACACTCAAACTCACCAACCAGGTTCCTGGGCACTTGTACAGAGTCCTCGGAAAATTCCAGATAGCTTCGGGCCTGTCGGCATGCCTCTGGCGTCTATAGAAAGAGTAAACTAAAACAGAACCTGAATGCCCCTGCAGTCTCTGACTTTGAAGAAATAAGCTGTCAATTAGGCAGGCAGGAAGTCACCATAACTCAGACTTGTTTCCCACCTCAGCCTCTGTCCCCTCTGTCCCACAAAGGGCCCAAAACCCTGATCTTTTGCTGACCTCCCCATAGATGCGGAAAGTACAGGTCTCTTCACCCAACTCGATGGCAGTCACTCCTGGCACTTTTCGGGCCTGCTGGATGTTGGCACCGTGAGTCCCAATTGCCAGACCCATCAGGTCCTCTCGAACTGTAAACTCCTCTTGGAACGCTGCTGCCAACTGCTTGCTTGTCTGAAAGAAAGACACACTGTGAGATCCCAGCAGTGGAATCTTAGAACACATGTCCTAGGTGCCTAATGCTTTCTATAGTTGAAATGTGTGTATGCTGGAGGGGAATGTGTGAAGAAAACCCATGTGAAAGGAAACCAGAACCACCTGTAATCCGGTAGCCACTAACACCACCACAGACAGCTGAGGCACCTTTAAATACAGGGCCTAAGCCAGGTACGGTGGCGCACACCTGTGATCCCAGCATCCAGGAGGCAGAAGCAGGCGAGTCTGTGAGTTTGAGGCCAGCCTGGTCTACAAATGAGCCCAGGCCAGTCAGGACTACACAGAGAAACCCTGTTTAGAAAAACCAAAATAAATAAATAAAATAATAACCAATTTTTAAGTGTATGAGCGTTTTTCCTGCATGTGTGTCTGTGCACCAATGTGTACATTTGTTGTTCCAGGGGGCCAGAAGAGGACTCAGATGCCTTGGAACTGCAGTTACAGATGGTTAAGATGGTTCCTGCCTGTACTGGGACCTGGGTAGAGTCAGCTTTTATACCCATGGTTTTTCACACTCTAGGCAGATGCTGTATCACTCAGCTATAGCCCTGACAGTTATTTTAAAACAGTTTATTGTCGGCCAGTGGTTAAGAACTTGCCGAAAGTGTAGAAGGCTCTCGATTTATTCCCCAGCAGAGATAAAAAGAATGATGTTGGAAGGGTGAACACGAAAAAAAGTATTAGCTAGTATTAGCTGGGTACAAAGGCACCTTTAACCCTAGCACTAGAAAGGCAGAGACAGGTAGATCTCTTGAGTTTAGACCAGTCTGGTCTACATAGAGCAAGTTCTAGGTCAGCCAAAGCCAGAGTGACCATGTCTCAAAAAGACAAGAAAAGCTGGGTGGCAATGGCTCACGAATTTAATTCAGTACTTAGAGGCGAGTAGACCTCTGTGAGTTCCAAGGCCAGGCTGGTCTACAGAAGTTGAGTCCAGGGGCACCTGGAAACACGGCTCAGAAGCTAAGAGCACTGGCTGCTCTTCCAAAGGTCCTGAGTTCAATTCCTAGCCACCACATAGTGGCTCATAAGCATCTATACTGTGATCTGATGCCCTCTTCTGGCGTGCAGGGATACAGGCTGGCAAAATACTATATAAATAAAGTATTTTTTTTAAAAAAAAGTGAGTCCAGGACAGCTACGGCTGTCTTGAAAAAGCAAAAAACAAACAAAAAGATAAGAGAAAGAATATCAAGCAGGAGTTAAACAAAGACAGGATCTCTTCACATAGCCTTGATAGCCTTGCTGTGCTAGAACTATCCATGTAGACCAGGCTGTCCTAGAACTCAAGAGGTCTGCCTGCCTCTGCCTTCAACTGCTAGAATTAAAGACGTGCACCGCCATACCTGGCATGGCAAGTATTTCTGGAGAAAAGTGCACATATCCTCCTGCCTCCATCTTCAGAATGCTGGGATTACAGGCCTGTGCCACCATGCCAAACTGATGTGGTGCTGGGCACCCAACAGTAAGCAATTCGCTTACTTACGGCATGTTAGCACAAAAGGAGAAAACTGAGTTCTAGTTGAGAAGAGAACTCTAGCCATTGTTAAAATCTATGTGTTAAGTCCTGCTGAGGACCAGTTTTTTTTTCTCAGCACCCATTTGGCAGCTCA
The DNA here is from genome assembly GCF_030254825.1 of Meriones unguiculatus. NCBI lineage: Eukaryota > Metazoa > Chordata > Mammalia > Rodentia > Muridae > Meriones > Meriones unguiculatus. The sequence goes on from NC_083359.1 coordinate 2,464,975, forward strand.
CAACCACCACGGAATCCAATGCTATCTTCTGACCTCCAGACACCATTCATGCAGGCAAAACACTCAAACACATAAAATAAATCTTGAAGAAACCCTGCTCCATTGGAACTGGCAGAGATTATCAAGGAGAAGGAGTGATGACTTTTCACTTGCCAGTCCCCTCCTCAGCAGCAGAAATGACTGCTGCAATACACTCTGTACACTGTCTCAGGGAAAAAGCCTCCCAAACAATCAGCTCACTCAACACATGGAGTCAGAGCTCCAATTCAATCAAAACACACGTACTGCATACTCATTTAAAACGTTTTCTTTCTGAAAAGGAAACCTGATAATCACAGGCTATCAGAACTCAAAAGCTTACAGGAGAGCTGAGGGTGCGCTCAGTAAAGGACACTTGCCTAGCAAGCGACAGGCCCCACGTTCCATCATCAGACCAGGAGAGAAAAACAAAAAGGACAACTTGGGGTTGGGGGTGTAGGTCAGCTGATACAGCACTTGCTTAGCATGCAGGAAGCTCTAAGTTAGACCCTCAAGTAAAACAAAACAGACATAGAGGCTACACCTGCAATCCCAGCACTAGGAAGGTAGAGGCAGAAGGATCAAAGGTTAAATGTCACCACTGGCTACAAAACAAGTTTGAAGTCAATCGAAGATACAAGACACCCTATCTTAAAAAAAGAAGAGAGAGAGAAGAAGAGGAGGAGGAGACAGCAGAAGCAGAAGCCATGGCCGCTGCCAGCAGCCAGGCATGGTGGCACATGCCTTTAATTCCAGCACTCAGGGAGGCAGAGGCAGGCAGGTCTCTATGTCCTGGTGAGCCAGGACAGCCAGGGCTACACAGAGAAACCCTGTCTTGGAAAACAAACAAACAAACAAACAAACAAACCCCAAGCAAACCAGCCAGGCAGTTGTGGTGCACGCCTTTGATCCCAGCACTATGAGAGGCAGAAGCAGGTGGATTTCTGTGAGTTCTGGGACAGCCAAGGCTACACAGAGAAGCCCTGTCTTAAAAACAAAAAACAAAACCAACAACAAAACAAAATGCCCACAATGGAAACAAAAACAGCAAAACAAAAAAAAAGTTAAAGTTATACCAAGCCAGAGAACACTGTCCTCTGGAGATTATGAGAAAAAGCAGTCATCCAGGATTAATGACCTAGTAGCTTTGGTCTATTTCAGAAACAAAATGAAAAAGGAAAGGACAATATTGTTCAACACGAGAAACAGCAGCCAAAGCCTACCTCTAGGTGCTTAGTAGCTTCTTCATTGCGAGACATGAGCAGCAATTTGGTGCGAAGGCTTCGGAAATGCATATCACCCAGCAAAGATGCCCTCTTCACAGGGGCTTCTGTGGTTGACTGGGAAAATGAACAGAAAGTACTGAAAGCAAAATACAGGGGCTGGAGGAATCGCTCAGCCGTTAGAGCACTGACTGCTCTGCCAGAGGACCTGGATTCAATCCCCAGCACCCACATGGCAGCTCACAGCTGTAATTCCAGTACCAAGAGATCTGACATTCTCACATACACACACGCACACTAAAAATAAATAAAATCATTAAAAAAAAGGAAAGAAAAAAGCAAAATACACACCAGGGGAGCATTAAAGACTCCGAATCAGAATGCCAGAGTCCCTGAAAAAAAGCAGGTGTCAAGAAATGAAGATTTGTTTGTTTGTTTGTTTGTTTGACTGGTTTGGTTTTTAGAGACAGGGGTTTCTCTGTGTAGCCCTGGCTGTCTTGGAACTCAGTCTGTAGATCAGGCTGGCTTTGAACTCACAGAGATCCACTTGCCTCTGCCTGTCTCCCAAGAGCTTGCTAAGATTAAAGGTATGTGCCACCATCACCTGGCAAGAACTTAGGTTTAGAATGAGGCATGGTAGCAATGTTTATCCTCTCAGAATGAGGGAAGATAAAGCAGGAAAACTGTCTCAAACCCAAGGGCAGCTTCAGTTTAATAGTGAATACAGGACAGCCAGGGGGGCACAGTAAGATCTTGTCTCAAAAGGAAACTAAAAAGCAATGTGGAAGGCTACAGGAAAATTATTGTAACACAGCAACTGAATAGCTAAATACTGACAGAAGTCACTTGACAATGAGGAGCAAGTGCAAGGTGAGTTATACAGTGCTTTTTTTTTTTTCTTAAAGATTTATAGCAGGGGGCAGTGGTACACACCTTTAATCTCAGGACTTGGGTGAGAGAGGCAGGTGGATCCCTGTGAGTTTGAGGCCACCCTGTTTACATAGCAATTCCCAAGACAGCTAAAACTACATAGTAAGGACCTGTCTCAACAACAACAAAAACAAAAGCAAAAAGATTTATCTATTTATGTGTGTCTCTCTGTGTGTGAAAATGCTATTTGCACGTGAGTGCAAAGGCTAGAAGAGAGTGTCAGGTGCCCTGGAACCTGGTGTTGGAGAGGTCTATAAGACACACGGAGAAGGCTGGGACAGGAATGCCCCCAGCGCTGGCTGGCACACTGGCTGGCTGGCTCTGGGTTCAGTGAAGATACTCTGCCACGTGTAGGATGATTAAGAAGGGTACCTGATACCAACACTTCAGGGTTTCCCAACCTACTCACACACATGGAAATACGGATATACACACAGAGATGAAAATATATCCAAGGGCTGGGCTACAACAGCTAAATGGCAGGGCACTTTTCTAGAGCACACATGTGCACGAAAATTACGGTTTAATCTTTAGCATAAAAAAAAAAATGGGGAAGGGGCAAATTACGGTCACACGTGAAGAAACTAAGGAAAGGCGAGTCTACCTGGGTCCAGAAGTGTTAGAAGCAATAAAGTCCCAAAAAGTAAGCGTGAGCACAGTCTGCCATATCCGCTCTGGGAAAAGTTTAAAAAGGGAAAAGGAAACATTGTTGAAAAGGCTTATATTAAATTCAAGCGTGAAAACTCACCAGAATGAAGAGCTCACTGTTTGTGATGTTGAGAAAGATGCAGTTGGCTCCCAGTGCTTTCTTGAACTCTTTATGGACATTTTCGTTGGAGCAGCTGCAGAAAAGAGTGAAGTGCTCAGGACAGGAGGCAGAGAGAAGTTCAGGGTCAAAATGGAGGGAGGGGAAAATGAGAAAGGTAGAGCCACTGTTAAAAAAACAGGGATTAAGAAAACTACTTTTTGAAAATAACAAGGCACAATGGCACACACTTTTGATCCCAGCACTTGGAAGGCAGAGGCAGACAGATGTTTGTGACTTCAAGGCCAGCCTGAGCTGTGTAGTGAGGCCCTATCTCAAAACAAACAAAACAAAGACAAGAAAAAGATGAACAAAGATGAAATGGAAGGGGTACAGAATATTATGCAAAAAGGTCCTCACAGGGCCAAAGATAGAAAGAAATGAAGGGAGTGGAAGATCTAGGAGAAATAGGACAGAAGCTGGCATTGCAGAGAGCCCTAATTCCCACCCTCTCCAACACTCACGCCTCTCTGAGATCCTCAGGCACAGCCATGGTAACCTTGAAGAAGCTGCCTTTGGTTGCAAGGGGATTGGGATTAACTGGCCGAAGTCTTTCCAGGGTGACAATCTCATTGTAGGTAGCATCACAGGCAGCGTACTCAATGACATAGAACTGGCAGGAAAAGAAAGCATATAGCCCGAGTATGCACTGCTGCCTCTCCATGAGCAAAACAACAGCTTTAAGAGTTCCCCAAAGGGCGTCAGTCACTCACATCTCCCTTCATCATCCGCACCCTCGCCAGCCACCAGCCACAAGGTTCCTGTTCATTAGCTCTTGAATAGACCTGAAAAGGTCAGAAATACAGAGACATGGTATTGAAGAATCAAGAACTGGAAAAATCATTAAAATATCTGAGAAGCATTCTTAACCCACAAAAAAGAAACCAGAGTAAGGAGATACTGAAAATATGAGGTCACTGAGTTTTATCTATTTCATTTTTATAGTAGGTAAGAGTTAGCCAAGCCCAAGTTCAAGTCCCGGAGCTCATGGCTGTCCTGACTACCACTCAGGAGCACTGGCACACTCATTCCCTGCACATACACATACTAATTCATACTAAAGAAAAAAGATGGGGTCTCACTATGCTGCCCAGGATAACCCCAAACTCTTGGGCTTATATGATCCTCTCCCCTCAGCCTTTCAAGTATTGAAACTAGGGCTCTGGATATATTTCAGTGAAGAATGTTTGCCTCACGTGTTCAAGGCCCACGTGTGTATGTGCGTGTGTATCTGTCTCTCTCTCTTAAACACACACTGGAATCATAGGAGCTAGACTTTAAGTGGATTTAACACAAATGAATCAGATCCCTTAAAACTGGTACCCCAAGGTCTCACACCCACAAAGAACAGAACTGCTGCATTCTACTTTACTGGCTACATGGCTAAATATGGGGGCTCAGATGAGGAAGGAATCAAATCAGTAAGTCAAAAACCCAGAATCCTGAGAAAGCAAGCCGACAGTGGAAAGGTGGCCCTCACAGCCCTTACCTCGACTTCATCTCCTTCTGTGATCTCCTTGTTGTAGTCAGCTGGAGGTGGGAGTCGGACATCCCCAAAAGGAATCTGTCTCTCACTCTGCCAGCTACAACACAAACAGTGACATGAAAGCTCTTCACATGATGTAATTGTCCACTTCCTCACAGAGGGTTACTCCCTGGGCTAGCCCACCTTTTTTTTTTTTTTTTTAAGATTTACTTATTTATACATATGAGCACTTTATTTGCATGTATGCCTGCATGACAGAAGAGATCAGATCGCATTATAGGTGGTTGTCAGCCACTATGTGGTTGCTGGGAATCGAACTAAGGACCTCTGGAAGAGCAGACAGTGATCTTAACTGCTGAGCCATCTCTCCAGGCCCCTGCTAGCCCACTTTTACCCTTCCTGGTAGTTAAGAGTCGAAACCCAGGCCCTGTTCCAACTACCAACTTGCTACCAACTATCAAGTGCCCAAAACCTGCATCAAGCTACCTGCCTTTCCCCCTGGAATTTCCATCCAAACCCTTAGCTCCCTGACAGCTACAGCAGGCCTCACAGAACTCAGCAGCCCCACTTTTTCACTCTACTTTTAGGATTCAGTATCCTTGTCTATTCACAAGATCTTACTTGTTTTCAAAGAAGATAGTGACAGAATCTTCATGGACATCCTTCACAAAGCCCTAAAAAAAAATTAAAAAAGAAAAGAAAAAAAAAAACATAAGTGAAAATACATTTTACCATCACCTTAGCCATCAGAAAGAGGTATCAGAAACCGGAGTTTCAACTAGAGATGTAAGCAGTCTACACACAGCAAGAATGACTATTTTAGAAAAAAATATAAACAATGAGAGAAAGCCAGGCATGGTGGCACATGCCTGTAACCCTAGCATTCAGGGAGGCAGAGGCAGGTGGACCTCTGTGGGTTCAAGGCCAGCCTGGTCTACAAATCGACTCCAGGGCAGCCAAGGCTACACAGAGAAACCCTGTCTCAAAAAATCAAAAGGGGAAAAAATGAGAGAAAGGAAATGGCATAGACAAAATCTACAAATAACATGGAATAGGAACAAAGTAGAACCTGCACGGGAGCATGCTGGGAACTGGTGGCCTCCCTATCTGACTGCCTCCTGGAGTGCTAACCAACATGCCAGGGTTCAATTAAAATACCAGCAACTTCCACCAAGGCTAAGAATATCTCACAAGATAGTGTACGGCTGTACTAGAACACTAGAGGATATCAGGGCCTGCCAAGAGGGAGGGTCTGACTCCCCCAAATACCTAGCAGACTTAGTACCCAGAGCCCAAGTCCTTGGAGAATAAATGGATCACTAAAGAACTTCAAAATAATAAGCAGTTTACAAAAGAAAGTATGGTTTAAAAGATGTCAGTCTAAATAAAAAGACCCCAATCTCAAGAGCATGCCGAAAGGAAATCATTCAATAGTTGGCTTACTTCCTCTTATCCTAAGAAGCCAAAACTGTGTGTCCCACCTACACTCTCAGTTATCCTGTCTTTTCTCCAGGCTTTTCACACAATGATTTCTAATTTTGACAAAGTTCAATTCCTTATTTTTTACAAACTATGCTTTCAGTTTCATATCTAAGAAACTTCTGGAATTCAAATCCAAAAGTTTTTTACTATGTCTTCTAGAAATTTTATGGTAGTGTTTGAAATCACATTGTACATGGGTGTGCTTGTGCATGGAGGTCAGAGGACAACTTATGGAAGCTGGCTCTCTTTCACCATGAGGGTTGTAGGATCAAACTCAGGTCCACAGCCTTGATGGCAGATACTTCTACCCACTGAGCCATCTCCCTTGACCAAGTTTTTTACTTTAGAGATAGCAGCCCAGGCTGGTCTCAAACTCATATGCAGCAGAGCCTTTCACTTCTTTCCTCTTCCTATCTCCCAGCGCTGTCATTACCTGTTCATTTGGTGCTGACAGTGCAAGCTTTATTGCTGTTACACTTCCAGTTCCGATGTTGCTTTTGGTTATTATACATTAGTTTGTACCTCCTGGTTTTTTTTATAAAACTGGAAAGATAGTTTGGAGAAAGGATGGTGCTTTCAACAAATGGTGCTGGAAAAACTAGACAGCCACAGACAAAAAAAAAAAAAGCACTTTGATACATCTTCACCATTCACCTCAAAAATCTGAAATGGAGCGAGGCGTGGTGGTGCATGCCTTTGATCCCAGCACTCTATAGGGAGACAGAGACAGGCATATCTCTGTGAATTCGAGTCCAGCCCAGTCTACAGAGTGAGTTCCAGGACAGCCAGGGCTACACAGAGAAACTCTGTCTCAGAAACACCAAAACCAAGCAACCAAACAAACAAAACATCTTTTTAAATGGGGGCTGGAGAAATGGCTCAGCAATTAAGGCCACTTGCTACTCTAGCAGCAGACCCAGGCTCACACCCCAGCACCCACATGGGTGACTCACGACTACCTGTGACAACAATTCTAAAGGACCCTCTTCTGTCCAGTGTGACAGGCGGCACACACACTGACATTCATTTGCATCAAGTTTTAAAAAATTGTGAAACATTTATTATTTTTGTTATGTACAGGTGAGTGGGTCTGCTTGTGGATGTTGAGTGCAGACGCCCAAGGAGGCCCACGGTTCACTTGTGAACCGTGATGTAGGTGCTGGAATTGAACCACGGTCCTCTGCAAGAGCAAGTACTTTTAACTGCTGAGGTTGTCTCTCCAGACCTAAGAGAGAAAGAAGAAATTTAACACATAAGCCAGCCGTGGCTTATGTAGTACAGCACTCAAGAACTGAGGGCAGAAAGCACAATTTTATGGCCTTCTTTGGCAAAATCATGTGTTGGCACCAGGCATGCAAGCAATGCACATACATACACGGGTGTGTGTGTGTGTGTGTGTGTGTGTGTAGAAAGATGATAGATAAGTACAGACAGACAGAATACCCAGACACAGGCTGAGTATGGTGGTACATATCTTCCCAGGTCCCAGGACTGAGAAGCAGAGTTCCAGGCTACCCGGACAAACGTAGTGAGACACTGCCACAAACACAACAAACAAACACTGCCAGGTGGCGGTGTCCCACACTGTTAATTCCAACACTCAGAGGCAGAGAGGCCTGCAGATCTGAGTTCCAGGTGTCATGTTTTCTGACATACACAGTGAGACACAGAGAAATGATGTCTTGAAAAAAACCCAAGCGACAGACAGAGATAATTAGGGGGCTCTGGCTGGAGTATATAGTTCAGTGTGGTGTGTACCCACCAAGTACAAGGCTGATTCAATCCTCAACATCAAAACCAGCAAGAAAGGCAGGTTCTTCAAAAGGCTAGCACTATGCAAGGCCCAGCCCCAAGCACAGGGACTAGGACAGTAGCAAAGCTTAGGAGAAAATGTACAGAGCATTAGAGTGCACAGCTCCCACCTCACAGAACCAGCCAACCACGGACTGTATCGCTCTTTTCTTGTAATGGGAGAATCTAAAACTGGACTTTGCTCTAGAAACAACCTACTAAAGCTGTTTTGGGAACACTCTTACTATCCAGCCCCAGCTGGCGTAGAACCTGTCGTGTACACCAGGCTGTTTCGTGGGACTCAAGAGATCTACCTGCCTGTATCTCTCAAGTACTGGGATAACATGCATCGTCTAATACGTCCAGTTTTGTGTCATATGCATATATGTAAGGCTAGAAATTCCTCTATGTCCCTCCATCCTATTTTTTTGAGGTAAAGTCCTTCACCAAGCCTGGACTGACCAATAAGCCCCTGGGTTCCTGTTTCTGCCTGCCAATGCTAAGCTCACAGAGATCTGCAACTATACCAAGTCACTTATGCTGGTTTTGGGGATCCAAACTCAGGTCCTCATGTTGGTATAGCAAGCACTGAGCCATCTTCCCAACCCTACTACTTCTTTAAAAAAATAAAGAAATAAAGTTACTTATTTACACCAGGCAGTGGTGGCATACACTTTTAATCCCAGCACTCCAGGAAGCAGATGCAGGCTGATTTCTGTGAGTTCAAGGCCAGCCTGAACTACAGAGCAAGTTCCAGGACAGCCAGGGCTACGCAGAGAAACCCTGTCTTAAGAAATAAGATGCATTCATTTAATTTTGTGTGTATGAATGTCTGGCCTGCATGTGTGTACCAGCAGGACTTGTATTCCTGATTCCAGTGGGGGTCACAAGAGAGTGTTGGATCCCGTGGAACTAAAGTTAGGGACAACTAAGAGCAACTATGTGGGTGCTTGGAACCGAACCCCAGTCCCCTGAAAAGCAACAAGTGCTCTAAACCAGTAAGACATCTCTCCAGCTCCCTACTTTTTTTGAGGGGAGGGGAAGGACAGTCTTTTCTCTTAGAGCTTTACTACCACCCAAAGTGTGGACTAGTTACCACAACCCCGCTTGGTTCTTAACCTTTTCTTCCTCAAAAATGTTTATCTTCTCTTCTTCAGAACCAATACCCATTCTTACTCATCTCCACATAACTCTTCCAAGGCACTTCCACTCCTCAGCATTCGCCTAGGTCCCTTTTCCCTCAGTTTGTCTGAGGCAGGATCTCATGTAGAATACACTATGTAGGTGAGGAGAACCTTGACCTCCTGATCCTCCCAACTGCTAAATTCCAGTGATGCATCACCAAGCCTAACCTTTTTTTTTTTGGGGGGGGGAGGATATATGACTTTTCAGGGTTTTTAGTCGTCAAATGCAGAGGTCTGGTTCATTTCAGCACCTTCACTGTCAAGCCAGGGGAAGGCACTGCTTCAGCTCCTCTGCCTTCTCCCTGTCTGTGCTGACCAGGGTGGAAGGACCTCTGCTGCAGCCAACCCTGGACTTCATGCTCTCCTTGTTCTTCTTGACATCCTTCTACCTGGCTGTGAGCAGAAAGTCCTTGATTTCCTCAATGTTCTGAGGCTTGGCAGCTGGTGTTCAGATCTGATGACCGCACCCAAAAAAACTCAGTGGCCAGAACTGAAGAGAATGGAAAACACCAAGCCTAACCTTTTATAAAACTCTTTATCCAAATGTCCATCTCCAAGACTTTTCTTTCTCTCAGTGGGGTAAATGCAGATTTATTGATGAAAGAGGCAGAGATCAGGCTTAGTAGCATATACTTCTAATCCCAGCACTTGGAAGGAAGGCAGGTGGATCTGCGTTCAAGACTAGCCTGATTGAGACAGTGAGTTAGTTCCAGGACAGCCAGGGGTACCTGACTTTAAATAAATAAGATAGACAGACAGACAACAATTCTTGAGAGAGAGGGTCCAAGAAAAAAAATACCCATCTCCAAGTGTTGGATTATCAAAACACTTAACTCTTTATCAAACACATTCTAAGGAGAAAAAAGGAAGTGGCAAAGTCATAATCACTTGGCTGCCTCTTTCATAGACTCTCACTCCTGCCTGGATATAAGCATTCACAAAGGCTATGCCTACGGCTCTAATTCTCTTCTACTATGAACTGGCCCATAAAGTGAGTAGCACTATTACCTTTTTTTTTTTTTAACCCCAACTTCCAAAGCAGAAATGCTAATCCTTCTTTAGCAGCACAACCCAACGCCACTTACCCTTATCCCTCCAGTGTTATTTTTCCCTTCAACTATTTTCCAGAATTACTCTCTTCCCAACTTCATATTCCAGTTCTCTTTCTGCCTCTTAATTCTACCTCTTCACTTCAGATGCAAGGTTTTCGTTGGAGGACAACAAAGATGGCAAGGAAACGTGAACTTCTGTGTGGCCTATGCCACTGGGGAAATAATCTGTTAGAAAACCATCTAAACCCAGAAAGTGATCTGATTCAAAGGCTGCAGCATTCTCTGGCTTAGCCCTGCCAGATTAAGGAAGACCGCTCTAGACACTTCAGCTGCCTTAATTAGAAGACATGAAACTATTCTCCATCTTCACTACTCAAAAGGAATTCTACAAGAAAAGCAAAGAGCCAAGGCAAAAGCCATGCTTTGATGTTAACAAGGTCCCATTAAGGAAAGAATGCTGAAACAGTGGTGGTGCACGACTTCAGTCCCAGAACTCAGCACTCGGGAGGCAGAGGCAGGCAGATCTCGGTGAGTTCCAGGACAATCTCAACAGAGTGAGTTCCTGAACAGCTATGGCTATACAGAGAAACCCTGCCCTCCCCAAACAAAACAGAAAATAGCATTGACTATGGTAGAAAGTGAGCTTCTATTTCATGTGGAAAAGTAGAACTTAAAGAATGACAATAGAGCCAGGTGAGATGGCTCAGGCCTGAAATCTACTAAGCGGGAGGAAGAGCTGGGAGAACCACAAGTTCCAGACTGGAGGGCAATGACATTGCCCCTCGCACAAAAACACACAGACAAAAGGATCAAAAACACATGATGAAGTTGGGGTTGGTGGAGTGCACCTGTAATCCCAGCCCTTGGGAAGTAAGACCAGGAGTTCAAGGTCACCCTCAGCTAAAAAGATAGCTTCCGCCACCTGAGACTCACCTTAAAACAAAGCAAAACACATAATCAACCCTGACAGAAAAGGAAAGCCTGAAAGGGTGGTTATAAAATAACTTAGATTTCAGATATGGGATCTATCTACCCTGAGAAAAAAAATAAAACACAATTCTGAGAGAGAAGAAAGGGATCTCCCAAAATTTACGGATCAAAAAGACAGGTTAACACTCCTTCACTCACACCAAAGTTTGCTGAGTCATGAATATTAATCAACAAGGTTAGATAAGTAGATAAGTATCCACATTATACTGAGTTAAAGAAAGATTAGCCCAAATTTTAGGGATTTTTTTTTTTTAAACTCCGCTACAGAGCAGAAAGTGCTGCAGTGGCCAGAGTTCAAAATCTATATTACTTGGCTTTTACTCAACTGTTAACTCTGAATCAAAAATCCTGCTGGCCCCTCACTCAAATCTATCACTGCTACGGCCCACAGATAAAAACGACAACACTCGAAGAGGTTTCTGCTGGATCCACATGTGTAACAGAAAACACGCCCTTCCCAACCATCTCATATGGCTAATTTGAACTGAGCGCTCATTTTTCCCAGCTGCCTATGGTTCCCATGGGTCCTTAAAACAGCAGCAAGTATCTCGCTCTCATACTCAGTTTAAGAATCACTCTTCAAACTAGCTGTGGTTGTGGATGCTTTCAATGCCAGCGATCAGCAGACGCAGATACATCCCAATGGAGTTTGAGGCCAGCCTGGTCTCCACAGTGAGTTCCAGGGCAGCCAGTGCTACGTAGAGAGATTCTGTCCCCCAAAAGCAAATGAGGAAAAAAAAAAACAAACAAACTTTTTTTTGGAATTCAACATCTGGGGGTGAGGATACAAAGGAAGGTTAACATATATGAAGAAAAATGTGACTAGCATCTTTTGTTTGTTTTGTTCTGGACACAGGACTTCATTTCCCACACTGGTTTTGAACTTCAACCATCCTACGTCAGCCTTGCAAGTACTAGGAGTGCGTACCCACCATACACTGTTTTAACAAAGGTAATACAAGTCTGAGGAAAAGAATACTAAAGCATAAATGTGTCCAAGCAGAACCCAAAAGGAATTAAGAGACTTTGTAACACAGAAAACAGAAATGTTAAAGATATTCTTCAACTCAGAAGAAAAGTACCAAGAGTTAGGACTGTGACAGGGTCAGAATCAGCTGGGAACCTTCTTCAGGAACTTGTGTGTAGCACACAGGACAGGCGGACATGAGTGATGATACACAAGAAAACAGAACTACCAAGATAAAGAGCCCAAGACTTAATTGAGAGGCTAAATTAAAACTAATAGATATGTGTACCCATAGACACTGGGTGAAGAACTTGATCAGAAAAGGCAAAAATGGCATTTACAGTGGGTAAAACACTATCAGTTGAGCCGGGGGCAGAAACCATCCACAGCAAGGGCAAAATCAAGTCCTTTTTCAGCTACAAAAAGATACAATTTCATAGTAGAGTCAGAGAAAGCAATCTCCAAGGGCGTGAGAAGTAAGGAAAGGAGGCAGTTCTCACCATCTAATACTGTGAAAACCTTTTCTCTTCTGAGTAAAAGAGTAAGAGAGGAATCCAAAGTTTCTGAGACAATTCCACACACAAAAGGATTCTCAGAATCCCACCCATGAGATGAAAAAACAAAACAACAACAACAACAAAAAACCTGGGGGTCTTAATCTAACTTGGAGAGGGGACCCGGAATGGACTCAGACACAGGGTGTGGGATGGATATGTGGATAGTGAGAAGAAGAAGAAGAAGAGAGAGAAAAAAAAAAGTTCTGGTGTGGTATGGTGGTTCAAGGGTGTAATCCCAGGCTGAGGAAGAAGTACAGAAGAGTTCAAGTTCAGCCTGAGCTGGCGAGAGCTGTATACCCAGACCTCGTACCAACCACACCCCCCAAACTAGTTGAAAGGAATCAAACCTTGGAAAAAAAAGGGGGGGGGGCTGAAACAAGCAATTCTGAATGATACTTTTCTTTCCAAAAAGATTGTCAGCAAGCAGAAATGTTGTTGGAGTAAGAACACAGTCTTGGTGAGTCGCTTAAACTTAAGAAAATGTACGAATGACCTAGATATGTCAGGAGTCAAAGAAGAAACTCGAATCCATTCCTGGGTAGCTGGCTTTGGAGTAAATGTGTGGTGGGGCCACAGATTCGTCCAACAAAACCACTTTATGGCTGGCTGACTGAGAGAACCTAGGGCCAAAGGTGCTAAATAACGCCAACGAGTTCTGACCGGGAACAGGAATATAAGATGAAAGTTGAGTAAATTTTGGTCTAGAGCCAGTAGGCAGGAGCCTCCCCGATGACCGAAGAGCTAATACGGGACAGTGGGCATTCCCAAGGGGGTCATGTGGGAAAAGAAAGAGACTCCCCCACGTGCTCGGGCCGCAGGGAAGGCTGATTGCTCGCTCAAGTATCCTATCTACTAAGAGACAAGAAAAGTGGACGCGAGGCTGGGAAAGGGGTTTCTCCAGGGGGACCAGGAGCGCCCACCCCTGCCCAGTAATGACCCGATGCCCATGCTTTCAGCTGAGGAGAAAAGCAGGTGTAGGAGCCGGCTGGGGGGGGGGGAGACCCACGGGGGTTCACGCCCACGGTCTCCCCGGGAGGGTTTCGAGTGGGAGCGTGAGTCGCAGGTCCAGAGGGTCGGGACTGAGCTCCAGAAACTCGATCCCGCCCCGCGGCTCCCCGCCCCGGCTGGGGGAGGGGGCCAGGGTGTCCCGGGCCGGCGCGCCTTCTCACCTTGTAGAAGGCTCCGTTGGAGCCCCGCACCTCGACGGGCAGCCCCGGCTCCACGTCCCCCCCAGAGGCCAGGCCGCCCATGGCGCCGCCGCCACCTCCGACCGCGCCGGCGGCGGCCGAGGCAGAGCTCTGCGCGCGGGCCGGGCCGGGCCCCCGGCGTCTCCCGGGAGGAGGAGCCGGAGGGGGAGCCGCGGGGGGCGGGAGCCGGGCCGGTCCCACGGCGGCCCTGCTACAGCCGACGAGCAGGGGGCCGGGGCCGGGCCGCTCCCCGTCCGCCGCCGCCTTGGTCTCCGCCACCGTGAGGGAAACGGCCGCCGCCGCCGCCGCCGCCTTCGTCACCTCGGCTTCCGCCCGCCGGCGCCCCCGCTGCTGCCTCAGTCCCGGGACCCGCCGCTGCCGCTGCCGCTCCACGGCCTCCACCTCCCCCTGCCGCCGCCGCCGCCGCCGCCGCCTACTGCGCAGGCGCACAGGGCACCCGCCCGCCGCGCGCCGAGCCGGAGGGCCAGGGCGCAGGCGTCCCGGCGAGCGACCCAGCTCCCGCTCGCCAGCGCGTCAGGGCTCCCTCGCTCCCGGCCACTCTCTCACGCCCCCTCCCGGCGGCTCCTCTGCGCCTGCGCGCGGCCCGGCGCACGCTCTCCCTGCGCCGCCGCCGCCGCCCGGGCCTCGCCCCGCCCCACAGCCCCGGAAGCGAGCCAATCGGCGGGAGGGCGGGGCGGGGCGCGCGCCGCGGGGTCGGACTTCCGCCCGCCGCGAGCGAGCCCCGCGGAGCCTGGGCGGAGCGGCGGGCATGCGCCGCGGCGACTGCTTGGTCACTTTCCCCACCTTTGTCTGCCTCGGTGCGCACGCTCCGCGGGGGGGGACAGCCGGAAGGCGAGCGAGGCCCGGCGCGCGCGCTGCGGCTCGGCGCGCCTGCGCATGTGCGGGCCGCGCGTCCGTCGGGGCGTCCGGCAGCCGCGGTCCCTGGCCCGGGTGGGCTCCTGTTGAGCTATTGTTCGCTTCTGTGAGGCAGGACCTCCTGGACCCTGGGCTGGCCTCGAACCCGCTAAGCTCCGGGGAAATGACCTTGAATTCCCGCTCCCGCCTCCACCGCCCGAGTGCAGAAGTCACGGGCGTGTCATCACCGCGCCTGCCCCAAGGGGATGCTAACGTGGGGGTGAACTCGAGGCCGCGTGGAAAAGAAGGGTGCAGCGCGGCTTGAGACATAAACGCTGAGGACAGACGGGAGAAGGTGTCCCGGAATAGCCACCCTGGGCTGGAGGTGGATTCCCGCCCCCGAAAGATGGAGGGGGATGCCTCCGGCCTCCCGGAAATCGGCTTCCGATCGTCACACGTGTGACTTCATTCGTGTTCACTCACACATGCAACACAGTTTTCTTTCGAGTAAAATGAAAGAGGGCGACGATGGAGAGATGGGTCGGCGGCGAGGAGCTCTGTGTGCTCTTCCAGAGGACCCGACTTCGGCTCCCAGCACCCACGTGGCTGCTCACAACTGTAACTCCAGGAGATCCAACGTCCTTGCACAGACATATGCAAGAAAAAAACACCAATTCCATAAAATCAAAACAAATAAATCATTAAAAAAGCCGGGTGTGATGGCACACGTCTGTGATCCCAGCACTCATGGAGACAGAGGCAGGCAGATGTCTGAGTTTGAGGCCAACCTGGTCTACAGAGGAAGTCCAGGACAGCCAAAGCTACACAAACCCTGTCTCGAAAAAAATAAATAGAGAAATAACAAATAAAAAGGAATTATGATATAAACTTGTACAAGGCCTTGGGGTTTGATTCAAACAGTAAATAAATGAACCAAAACGAAATCAATAAGTGCAGTAAAATGGAATGTTATACTGAAAAAACTTCTGTGGCCATTAGTAAGATACAACAAAGAAATTGTGTGTGTGCGTGGGAGAGAGAGAGAGAGAGAAACAGGGTTTCTTATATCCCACGATAGTCTCAATTTGCTATGTAGCCAAGGGTGACCCTAAATTATTTTATTTTTCCAAGACAGAATCTCTAATCCCAGGATGGTAATCAACTCTGTAAGTAGCTAGCCTTGAACTTCCAATCTTTGAGTCCTCCTCCAGAATACTGGGATTATAGGGATGTAGCAACACACTCCATTTTATGCGGTGCCAGTGATGAAAATAAGTGTTTGGTGCATGGCAGGCAAGTACTCTACTTACTAAGCCACATTGCCAAACCAAGAAAAAAACTTCTTTTGTTTTTCTGAGAAAGGGTCTCTCTGCATAACCCTGGCTGTTTTGGAATCCAAGAAAAAAAAATTTAAATAAAAAATGAATTATTAAGCCATATGCCTAGTAGGGTGGTGGTGGCTCACAGCTTTAACCCTAAGACTCGGGAGGCAGAGGCAGGAGGATCTCTGAAGTCAAGGCCAGCCTGGTCTGCGGAGTGAGTCCAGGACAGCCAGGGCCACACAGAGAAACGCCATCTTAGGAAAACAAAGCAACAAAAAGACCTAGACCTGAGCTTTTGTTTTGTGTTTGGAGATGTTCTGTTTTCCCTGGCGAGCCTGAACTCAATATGTAGGCCAGATTGACCACAACTCAAAAAGATCCTCCCCCTGCCTCTTCTGACTCCCCAGTGCTAGGATTAAAGTCAGGTGCCACAGGCCTGGCATAATGCTGGCTCAATTTTTAAAATCCTGCTTAAAACTGCCAAGCATGGTGGCGCATGCTTTCGATCTCAGCACTCCAAAGGCAGAGGCAGGCAGATCTCCCTTAGTTTGAGGCCAGCTTGGTCTATGTAGTGAGTTCCAGGACAGCCAGGGCCACGTAGAAACAGTCTGCCTTGAAAACCAGCATTTTTCAATTGTATGTTAAAGAACTTGATTAGCAATAGGCAGAGGCAGGTGGAGCTCTGTGAGCTCATGACCAGCCTGGTCTACATGTGAGTTTCAGGCAGTGTCTTTAAGCCAGGGAAATGTCTCAACAGGTAGAGGTACCGGCTGCCAAGCCTGGTGACCTGAATTCAGGTCCCCCATGGTGGAAAGTCAAAAACAAATTCCCGCAGGTTGTCCTCTGACCTCCACACACGAGCTGTGGCATGTAAGCATGGCCATACAAATAGATAAAATGTAGTAAATGTTAGCCATCTATAATTCCAGCTCTAAGAGACTGGACGTCCCTTCTGGCCTCTGTGGGCAGCAGGCACACATACATGCAGGCAAAACACTCATGTACATAAAAGTAAAGAACAAAAACCCTGTTATTAGGGGCTGGCAAGACTGATTGCTCAGCAAGGCTGCTTGTCTCCAAGACTGGTGACATCCACAGAACACTGTGGAGGAATTAAATGGAGACCTGGGAGGTGTCCTCTGACCTCCACCAGCAGGAGGGTGTTTCCACGAACATACGGGAAGGGCGTTTCCACGCACATACATACAAAACTATATTTTAAAAATCCTGTTAATTGGGGCAGTGGTGGCTGCCTTTGATCCCAGCACTCAGGAGGCAGAGGCAGGCAGTTCTCTTGAGTTCAAGGCCAGCCTGGTCTGCATAGTGAGTTCAAGGCCAGGGCTACACAGAAAAACCTTACCTGGGAAAAAAGATATAAAAGCCAAAATAGAAAAAAAAAAAAAAAAAACAACTATTAAGTAGAGTAGATCTTTTTCGTAATTCCATCCTTTGGGAGGCAGAGAAAGAAGGATTGCCAATTCCAAACCAGAGAGGGCCACACCAAGACTACAAACAAAAGAAAATAAACAGAAGCAATAACCCCTGTCAGAAGACAGGGGGTCTACATTTTACATAATGTGCAGGAGGATTATACGTGATGAATCTGGATTCTAGGTTAGAACGTGAAGTTGAGGCCAGTCTGGGCCCTTCATGAGACCCTAACTCAGAACTAAAAGAGGTTTGCTCACTTACTCAGTAGTGGTGCACTGGCCAGGATGGAGGTAGGCCTTAGATTCAATCCCTAAGAGACAAACTTTGCATATTTCCCTCATGTACAGAATCTATATTTAAACGTGTGTGTACACATCATGAAAGTGGGAGCGGGAAGACAGGTTCCCATCGGAAGAGGAAGGAGGTAATCCGGTGAAACAGCATTTCGGTTTTTTCTCACGAATCCAGACTCAACAGCACAAATACACTCATGCACGTGTTTATGACATGTAAACAAAAGGGGGCCTTCCAGGAGAGGAGTACCAGGGAAGGGAAGAAATGGGAGAAGGCAAGGGGCAGGGGTATTATGAGCAAGGAGCGATGATACGTGGATTTGGTATGCTAATAAAAACAAAAGAAAAACTTGAAAACAGGCCTGAGAACTTCCAGAAAGCTGAACATGAGAAAGCTGGTGGCCCACCTAGACAGGGTAGGAACGCCTCAACCCATCCCGCAACTCCGATTCCTCACCTCAAACATTTCTTCATCTGTATCATTTGCAGTGACATCCCTAATTTTTTCTTCTTTTCTTTTCTTTTCTTTTCTTTTCTTTTCTTTTCTTTTCTTTTCTTTTCTTTTCTTTTCTTTTCTTTTCCCAAAACAGGGTTTCTCTGTGTAGCCCTGGCTATCCTGGACTTGCTTTGTAGACCAGGCTGGCCTCGAACTCACAGAGATCCACATGCCTCGGCCTCCTTGAGTGCTGGGAGCACAGGCATGCATCACTGTGTGTGCTCTGCTTTGCTAATTCTGTTAACCAGGAGAGGTTGTGGGAACCTGATTTACAACTGGTTGGTCAGAAGCATTGTGAAAATGGCCTGGGACTTGACTTTGGCACCTGAAGTGAGAAACAGGCGGTTTGGGGGATTGAGCCCACAACCTGTGGGATCCGTCTGCGCCCTCTCCTGGCAGATGATGGAAACACACTCCCTCTCAAGGACTTCCCCTTAGTGTTAACTACGTGGTCTGTGTGTGTACACAGGTGTGTGTTTGAGCATCCGTGTACTCGCATGGGTATGGGTGCCAGAGGTCAATGCTGAAGGTTTTCTCAATCAGTTTTCACTGATGAAAAAGATTATTACATTCACTTGGAGGCAGGCACGGCATTGCACAACCCTCAAGGCTCTGGAGCTCCAACTCGGCCCCTCAGACGGAATGATCTCCGGAGCCTCTCCACCTTATTCGTTTAGTTATTTGGTTGGTTGGTTTTGTTTTTGAGTCAGGGTCTCTCTCTACATAGTCCTGCCTGTCCTGGAACTCTCTGCCTCTGGGGTGCTCCATCACCCTTGGTACCACTTTTTTTTTTAAGAATTATTTATTACTCATAGAGTATTCTGTCTGCAGGCCAGCAGAGGGCACCAGATCTCATTACAGATGGTTGTGAGCCACCATGTGGGTGCTGGGAATTGAACTGAGGACCTCTGGAAGAGCAGCCTGTGCTCTTAACCTCTACGCCATCTCCCCAGCCCGCACCTTGTTTTGATAAAGGGTCCCTCAGTGAACCTGGCGCTCCACCATTCCAGGAGCCCCTGTCTCCACCGCCCGGCACCGAGGTTGGGAGCACACTGCAGTACTGGGTTTTTACATAAGTGCAGGGATTCAAATGCAGGTCCTCGTACATCCCAGGCAAGGGCTTCACTAACTGAACCATCTTCCTAGCCCCTTCTATACCTGTTAAAGTCACAACAGTTTTCTGCTGACTATGGTGGTTGAAAGCATAGGAGAAAATGAATTTCGATTTAGTTTAGTAGAATCAGAAGTAAATGTCCTCATGGCAGAATTGTATTTAACCCAGAATAAATGTTCTCTTGTCTGAATTATTGGGTTTTTTTAAATATTTATTTATTATTGTTTATTATTTACACTCTGCCTGCATGTGAGCCAACAGGCCAGCAGAGGGCACCAGATCTCATTGTAGAGGGTTATGAGCCACCATGTGGTGCTGGGATTGAGCCTGGGTCCTCCGGCAGAGAAGCCAGTGCTGTAAGCCGCTGAGTCTCTTGAGCCCCTTGCTTCTTATTTATTGAGATGGAGCTGCTTCTGTAGCTCGGCTCACGTAGAGCTTACCATGGAGCCCAGGCTGGCTCCTAGACCTCATCTTTCTAAGGTCTAGGATTACAGGTGTGAGACACCATGTCTGGCCTCAGGTTGGTTGTGGAATCTGTTGTTTAAATTATTTTTTAATGTGCTTATTTAACTTAATGGGTGTTTTACTTGAACATATGTGTGTCGTGTGTGCGTGAGGTGCAGGTAGAGGAGAAAGGAATGCTGAATCCCCAGGGACTGGAGCTGTATGTGGGTCCTGGAGGCCAAACCCCGATCGTCCAGAGCAGTGCAAACTGTTTGTAGCTGCTGAGCCATTTCTCCGTCCCTTCGGCCTACTCTTGGCTGCTGTTGTTCTCATTTTATTTGGGGACTGGAAAGCAAACCAGGGCTTCCCAAGGACTCGGAAGGTGCTCTTCCTGGCCCCAGCTAGATGGGTTTTGTTTTTTAATGAAGATTTATTTATTTGTGTATTTTATGAATATGTGTGTTTTGTCTGCATTCACACTTGAACACCAGAAGAGGGCATCAAATCCCACTATAGACATTTGTGAGCTGCCATGTGGGTGCGGGGAATTGAACTCAGGACCTCTGCAACAGCAGTCAGTACTCTTAACCACTGAGCCATCTCTTCAGCCCCAAAAGACATTTTCCTTTCTTTTTCGTTCTTTTTTTTTAAAGATTTGTTTATTTATTATTTATACAACACTCTGCCTGCATGTGTGACTGCAGGCAAGAAGAGGGCACCAGATCTCACTATAGATGGCTGTGAGCCACCATGTGGGTGCTGGGAATTGAACTCAGGACCTTTAGAAGAACAGCCAGTGATCTTAACCTCTGAGCCATCTCTCCAGCCCCTTTCTTTTTCTTTTATTTCTTTTACTTATTTATTTATTTTTTGTTTTGGTTTTCTATTTTTTTTTTTTCTTTTTCAAAACAGAGTTTCTCTCTGCAGCCCTGCCTGTCCTGGAACTCACTCTGTAGACCAGGTTGGCATCAAACTCAGAGAGATCTGCTTGCCTCTGCCTTTCAAGTGCTGGGATTAAAGGCGGGTAGCACCATCGCCCATATACATATGTGCATATATATGTGTGTGTGTGTGTGTATGTATACATATTTTTAGTTTTCTATGTGCATTGGTGTTTTGCCTTTATGTATGTTTGTGTGGAGATGTTGGATAGGAACTGGAGTCACAGACAGTTGTGAGCTGCCATGTGGGTGCGAGGACTTGAACCTGCGTCCTCTGAAGGAGCAGCCAGTGCTCTTGACCCGGCCCTGCACATTTTAAGCAAGCACTCCAGCATTGAGCTACAGCTACAGCCCATTTTAAATCTTTTTATTTTGGGGGGTTTGGTTTTTTGAAAAAGGGTTTCTTCTGTGTAGTACTAGCTGTTCTGGAACTTGCTCTAAGACCACGCTGACGTGGAGCTCACGGATCCGCCTGCCTCTACCTCCTGAATGCTGGCATTTAAGGCCTGTGCCAGCACATCTGGCTGTAAAACATCTTTTCTATTTTATTCTGAAACAGGATTTCCCCAAATCTTTAAGATATCAAATCCACCCAGCACTCAGGGAAGCATAGGCAGGCAGATCTGTTTATTTTCATTGTTTGGGATTAAAGTTGCACACTACCATACCTGGACCTGAGCTTTTCCTTACATGAAACTTGCTCTATACCAGGCTGGCCTTGAACTCAGATCTGCTTGCCTCTGTCTCCTGGATTAAAGGCATGATTGTGTTCCAGCTGATCACACAGACCCAGAAGATTTTTGGATGTGATCTCTTGCCATAGTTATAAATTAAAATGCCTCTGCACACATGAATAAATAAATGAATGTAAAAAAAAAAAAAAAGCGAGGTCTGGAGAGATGTCTCAGCAATTTCGAGGACTGACTGCTCTTCCAGAGGACCAAGGTTCAATTCCCAGGAACCACATGTGGCTCCCAGCCATCTGCAACTCCAATACCTGACCCCTCACACAGACAGAGATGCAGGTAAAACACCAATACACATGACATTAAAATAAATTATTAAGAATGCTTTTGTATGTTTGTGCGCCCTGCGGTCCATCCCCGCACCTCCGTATAGCGGGCACGGTGCCACTCGCCAGTTCCCTCAGCACTAACAGGCAGAGGGTCAGAGGTCTAAGGTCATCCTTGGCTAACAGGGAGTCGGAGGCCAGTCTAGGCTAGAGGCCACCTCAAAACAACACAAAGAAGGACTGGCTGGCGGCACACGCTGTTAATCCCACACCCTCAAGGTGGAGGCAGTGAATCTCGGTGAGTTCTAGGCCAGGCTGGTGGTCCACACGGTGAGTTCCAGGCCAGCCGGGGATACACAGTGTAGACCCTTTATTGTCCCCAGGGTTTTAACGATTTGCTTTGGTTTTGTTTAGTTTTATTTTAGTGTAGGCGATGTCAACCTAGTAATAAAAAGAGTATTTATTTATTTGTTTATTTATTTTTACAAGACAGGCCTCATTTTCCCGGTGGGCCCTGAACCCCTGAGCTCAGGGGATTTTCCTAGCCCTGTCTCCCCAGTACTACACCGTCACAGCTACCTAGATGACCATGGCAGGCTGTCTGTGGTCTTTGGCACATCAGTCCTTCATGAAAGACCTTTGGATTCCCAAGACAACTAACAAGGTTGAGATGCCTATACCCTCTTGCTCTTTTCTCTTTCTCACAGGCTAAGACTAGGGTGCTCCAAGTCGCTAGGGCCCACCAGTGCTCCCAACTCTCTGGCTCTCCTCTCCCCCCAACCCCCCCGCCTCACCAGAGCAAAAGTCTCCAACCTGAAAAACCAAAGGAGCATCCTGTCATGCACTCCTCTGCCCAATACTACACCAGGGCAAAGCAAGCATGTTACATTTCATCCTCTACTAGTCTTTGCCCTTACTTCCCCTCTTTCAATACCTGAGGAATGTGCACCCCAGAGGCCTCTGGGTGAGTGTCTGTCTGGCTCGGCATCTGTGGAGATGGTCTCAGGACCCCAGTGCGGCAACAGCAGTGAGAGCTCTCCCCAGGGGACATCAATGTCCTGCCAGCGCCCTCATAGCCTCCCCTTCAAACCCAAAGCAGCGCCAGCCTTCCAATCCAGTCAGATCTTGAGCGCCTAGAGACTTGTACAAGCCAATGGCCTTCTCGTTCCAGTCCAGGACCGCCAGGCGGAACTGGGAGCACCCCTCATGCAGGCTGACCTGCAGGTGAACAGACAGACGCACTGTCTCAGACTCAACAGAGAAGGGTTCCGGCCACTGGCTGTGTGCACTTTTCATTCCTGCAGAGGCAGGTAGACCTGTGAGTTCCAGGCCAGCCTGGCCTACAGAGCAAGTTCTAAGACAGTCAGGGCTACACAGAGAGACCCTGTGTACAACAACAACAAGAAAAAAGGAAAATCTTTCCCATTTCCTTAGTCAACCTCTACACCCCCATTCTCGGGGTTGGTTGGTTGGTTGGTTTGGCTGACTGGCTGGTTTTTGTTTTTGTTTGGGGAGGAACTAGTTTGCAACCCCCACAGCTTTGCTCACCTCAGCCACCTTTTTGATAATTTTGGTACCAATCCCTTGACCTGTGTGGAGAAAGGGTGAAGGCACTATTATTTGAGCTGAAGTTGATATCAAAGGAAACCATAGGCTGAGGTTGGGGGCAGGGAAGGGAATGGGGTCTGAGGGTCCACGTGGGTCTGTGGGTACTGTGTGCACCCTTTAGCCCCTGCCAGTACCCCGATATTGCGGCATCACAAAGATGTCCTCCAGATAAACGTTGCGACCCGTCCACGTGCTGTAGATGAAGTAGTACAGCCCGTAGCCCACCACACGGGGCCCTAAGTGAGAGAGAAGGGTAAGGCTTCCACGGACACTCGGAGGACAGAGGACGCCTGGAGGGTCCCTTACCTTCTAGATCCCCAGGAGCTGGGACAATCTCTGCCACCAAACAGCGAAAGAAAGGGTTCTCCCCAAAGCCATCCGCTCTCAGGGCTGTGGAGAGTGGAGGTGAGGGCGGGGAGAACCCGTATTAGCCCCACTCTAGGAACCCCTCCTTCCACCCCGGCCTCGGTCAGGCCCCAGGTGCACAGCGCATCACCTTCCTCGTTGATCTTCACTTTATGGGACAGTTTCTCGTACTCTGCCAGTTCCTACAGCGGGAGTACCAAGGCAACGTTAGGGCAGGCAGGCCCTGGCGCCCCGGGAGCGGGGTGCGGAGGCCCAGCCCTGGCCCCAGGCCCTCACTCCGGCGCGCTGCGCCCACCCCTCGGCACTCTGTCTCCCGGCCCGCAAGTCCTCACCCGGATCATCCTCATAATGTGGCCGCAGTCTCCCTCCCGGGCCTCTCGGATCCTCACGGACGCCATCCGGATCCTCCTCACTGTCAGGGATCAAAGATCAGAGTCAACCCCACTTCCGTTCCAGCTCGCGCCTCAGGGCCGAGGGTGCGGGCCGGGGGGCTGCCGGGAGCTCCCACCCGGGGGCCCGGCTCCGCGGTCTCCTCTGCGGGCCCAGGCCGCGAACCCCCGGCCCTCCCTCCGCCAGTCGGTTGCTGTTTAGAGCGTTTCCCCGCACCCCCACCCCGGCCCCGCCTGGCCCCGCGGTCCCGTGACCGGGCTGGGAGCCCGCAGCTCGCAGAGCAGCAAGTGTCTCCTACACTGCTTGAACTCAAGTGTGCGCCCGCTGGCCGCTTTGGCTTTCACGCTTCGTAGTCTTGCAGCCCAGAACCTGCGTGAGCCCAGGCCCCCCAGCCGGCTCCGCCCCGGGCAGCCTAGCCTCTTCCGCTCTGTCCCTCCCTCCGTCTTTGGTTCTGGGCGTTAAATGCTGCACCTCTGCACTTGCTGAACAACCCCTTCACTTGCTTCCTATAGTTGTTCTGTGGCTCAGAGTGTTGTTCTCAAAGAAACATTTGTGTTTAAAATTTTCCACATTAGGTCCTATAATAAATACGTGTAACTGAGAGTACTGTGTAGCTCAGGCTGGCCTCAAACTCACAGAGATCCATCTGCCCCTGCCTCTCCAGTGCTGGGATTACAGGCGTGTGCCGCCTTTTCGGTGAGTGCTCTGTGTGTGTGTGTGTGTGTGTGTGTGTGTGTGTGTGTGTGTGCGCATGAGCAGCGGGCACAGGTGTGTGGAGGAGCAAGAGGCCAAGGCTGAGCGTCTTCTCCACCTTAACTTGAGACAGCCCTTTCGGGGCACCTGGGGCGGCTGGCCGGGGAGCTGCAGGCATTCCCCTCTTCAGAGCCCCACAGCCTCTTCTTCCCGGCACTAGGGGTGTCAGAGGCGAGCCCTGCCCTGTCCCGGTGCTATGTGGGTGGACAATCAGCTCTTCGCGTTTGTACAGCAAGCGCCTTACCTCTAGAGCCGTCACCCAGCTGAGCTCTGAGCTGGGCACTCAGACTCGGAGGCTGAGGTTCCATGTGCCGGCTTCTCTGGGCTTGTGTGTGTGTGTGTGTGTGTGTGTGTGTGTGTGTGCTGAGTGTTTGACCTGCATGTGTATCTGCACACCACATTTATTTCTGGTGCCCTCAGAAGGCGGAGGAGGAGTCCCTCTTCTGAGAGCCGCCAAGTGGTGCTGGGACTCAAACCCAGGTCCCCCGAAAGAGCAGCCAGACTCTCCAACTGCCTTTTTAAAATTTTAAAAATGCATTTATTATTTTATGTGCGTTGGTGTTTTGCCTGCACGGCGGTCTGTGTGAGGGTGTTGGATCCTCTGGAAGCAGGTTACTTACAGTCGTGAGCCTCCATGTGGGTGCTAAGGATTGAACCTGGGTCCTATGGAAGAGCAGCCAGCGCTTCAATCACCGAGCTGCCGCTCCAGCCCCTGTGCCTTTGGGGTTTGTTTGTTTGTTTTGTTTTAGTGTGTTTATTTTCCGGGCTGCAGAGATGGCTCAGCAGTCTCAGAGACACCAGTCACTGCTCTTCCAGAGGACCTGGGTTAGAAGTTGGGTTCTTCCTTTTTCATTTGAGACAGGGTTTCTCTGTGTAGCCCGGGCTGTCTTGGACTTGCTCTGCAGACCAGGCTGGCCTCAAACTCACAGAGATCTGCCTGTCTCTGCTTCCCGAGTGCTGAGACCAAAGGCGTGTGGCACCACGTCTTTTTAACATATAAAAATTTAAATTTCGTTTTATGTGTATGGGTGTTTGCCTGCATGTGTATCTGTGAACCGCTCACAAGCCTGGAACCTGCACAGGCCAAAAGAGGGTGTTGGAGACCGTGGAACTAGAGCTCCCGCTGGTTGTGAGCCATCATGTGAGAGAGGGGAACGGAAGCCGTACTCTGGAGGAGCAGCCAGCGCTCTGAACCCTCGAGCCGTCTCTCCCATGCCACCACCACCCCCACCTTTTTCTTCCTTTTGAGACAGGGCTATGTAGCCTTGGCTGGTCGAGAACTGGCTGGCCTGCACCTCCCTCTGCTCCTGCCTCCTAGCTGCTGAGAGTAAGGGAGGGGCCTGAGTTCGGTTCTCAGCACTCAGGTCAGGAGGCTGGCAAACACCTGTGATTCCAGCTCCAGAGGACCCAACGCCCTCTTCTGGCCTCCCCTGGCCCTGCAGCCTCATGCCACAGACAAATACACTTAACTAATGATCATTTATGGCTGGCCTGGAATTTGCAATGTAGACCAGGCTGACTTCAAACTCACAGAGATCCACCTGCCACCTGCTTCTGCCTCCCAAATGATGGGACTAAACAGAGTATTTATTGCTTCTTAAATTATATTTCTCCTTCCTTTAAAAAAACAAAAACAAAACATTTGAGTGTATGTGTGTGTGTAACATGTGCCTTTGCACACGTGTGCACGTGTGTTTGTGGAAGTCAGCAGAGAAGTTTCAGGAGTAAACCTTCTCCTTGCATCATCTGGATGCTGTGCTGTGAACGGAAGTCACTATGTCTGGCAGCAGGTGCTCTTAGCCACTGAGCCGTCTACCCCTCACCCCACTTTAGAGAACAGTCCTTCTGTGTAGTCCAGCTTAGGCGAGAACTCACGACTTTACCATCTCCCCAGTGCTTCGGTTATTGGCAGATTTCTTCTCAGCATCCACTAATACACATGGGGCTGTTCTTGTGGGAACAGCCCCATGGGTCTGGGAAAATGAAGGGAGGCATGCTATCAGCCCCTGGGGAGCTCTGCCTGCATGGCTGCCGTCTTCTGCACAACTCACGTAAAGGCGGGACTGTGCTCCTCGGCACAGACAAGGCCAAGAAGCAGAGGTGACGGGAGTCTCCCAAGGCCAGTCACCGAGATAGCTGGAGCCCACGCCTCGCTCTGGCCCAGATAGAGGATGCTAATTAAGCAGGAGGTCAGTTTCCAGATCTCGAGTCTACCAAGGCAGCCTTGTGTTTGGAGGAGCCGCACTGGACAGCAGGGGAGGGGAGGAGACTGGCAGCCTCACACACATATCTTGGCTGCAGGGGGACCACAGAGGAGGGACTCTGTCCCTCACCTCATTTGCCTTCAGAGAGGCCACAGGGTCAATGTCCCTATCTCCTGTCCCCCTTCTTCCCACGGAACAACCTTTAAGCCTCACCACCCCTGTGCAAGGCCGCCTCCCCCGTCTGGCTCTCCTCAGACGGCCTGAGCCACAGAGCGGACGGCAGCTAACTATGGGGACCGGAGACTCAGCGGGCTCCCAGCACCGGTGGCGGCTGCTGCTGCTGCTGCTGCTGCTGCTGCTCCCACCGCCCCACATCCAGCAGGGTCAGGCCCAGAGACTCGGAGTCCCTACCCAGGGGCAAAACGCGGTAGGCCTCTCATCCCGGTGTTTCACCGAGCTGCACGTGGCTCTGCCTTTCTCCCTCCTCTCCTCCTCTGACCCCGTGGCCTCTACCTTTCTGTCTCTGAAATGTCTTTGGTCAGCTCATTTATCTTTTTGTTTGTTTTCGGGTAGAGTGCTCAGGTCCCTCCTGCTAGGTACCTCAGCAATGGCCCAGGACCGGAGCCTGTCATTGTTATGACCGTCGACCTCACCAAAGTCAGCAAGTATGGGAGTCGCTTGGCCTCTCAACCTAGCTCCCACCCGGACCTCTCCCCTCATCTCCTAGTCCCCTTTCCCCATGTGTTATCTGCCAGGTACCTCTTTCCCCAGCCCCGAAACCCCACACGCCCCCCACAAAGCCTTTCCTCGGTGTCCCCCAGGCCCTATTCCTCCTTTGAGTTTCGAACCTGGGATCCAGAGGGAGTGATTTTTTACGGAGACACCAACACTGAGGAAGACTGGTTCCTGCTGGGGCTCCGGGAGGGCCAGCCTGAGATCCAGCTACACAGCCCCTGGGCTCGGCTCACAGTGGGCGTTGGCCCTCAGCTCAACGATGGGAGATGGCACCGGGTGAGAGCGCTTTTCCTGTGTGGGGCGGGGTCGCCGGACCCGCTCCGAGGGAGGACGTAGCGCGCTTTGGCTGTGGTCCTCCGTCTGGGCTGCACACAGTCCCTGTGAAGCAGCTGCCCCCGTCCCTGCTTCGTCAGGTGGCACAGTCAGCACGTCGGCGTGAGCCTCGGTCGTGCCCTCGAGAGCACCTTCTCTCGACTGCCCCTGAAGAAGGTGGCGGGCTCAGGGCCTCTCATTCCGCTTCCGACCCCCCCCCCCCTCCTGTAGGTGGAGCTGAAGATGAACGGGGACTCGCTGCTGCTGTGGGTGGACGGGCAGGAGCTGCTGAGCCTGAGACAAGTCTCCGGGTCCCTGTTGGACCGTTCCCAGCCTAGCATGAGGATTGCGCTAGGGGGGTTCCTCCTCCCCACCTCCAGCCTCCGGTTTCCGGTAACTACATCCCGGGCCAAGCTTCGGAAACCTGAGTTCAGGTCTCTGGGCGAGGGGGTGGAGTCAGAGCTGCGACGGAAAGCTAAGATGCCCTGGCTCCGCCCCCTCAGCTGGCTCCTGCCCTGGATGGCTGCATTCGCCGAGACACCTGGCTGGGCCAGGAGCCTCAGCTCCCACCCTCCGCCCCGGGGAGCCCGGGAAGGTGTGACGTGGACTGGCAACCTGGACTGTTCTTTCCTCCAGGGACCCATGCAGAATTCAGTCTCCGAGGTAGACTTTTAAAAATTCTCCAAGGCCAGCTCTGCCTTCCCCTCCTTAACAGTGTGTCCATCTCTTCCTAAAACCCAAATCTTACACTTAGTTTATTGTTTTTCGAGACAGGGTTTCTCTGTGTAACCTTGGCTGTCCTGCACTCGCTTTGTAGACCAGGCTGGCCTCCAAATCACAGAGATGCGCCTGCCTCTGCCTCCCTGAGCGCTGGGATTACAGGCGTGCGCCACCGCACGCGGCTTGGGTTTATTTTTTATTATTTTATGTGGGTGGGTGTTTTGCCTGGATGTGCACCACGAGACTGCCTGGTGCCTGAGGAGGTCGTGAGCTTCCACGTGGGACCTGGGAATCGAGCCCTGGTCCTTTTAACAGCAATAACTGCTCTTAACCACTGAGCCAACGCTCTGGCCCCCAAGCCCAAGCCTCAAGGCCTGAGGAAGGTCATTTCTCCCCTAGACATTCCACAGCCTCACGCAGCCCCCTGGACCTTCTCTCTGGAGCTGGGATTTAAGCTGGTGGATGGCTCAGGATGCCTCCTTTCTCTTGGGACAGGAACAAATTCTTCTTGGCTTACCCTTCACCTGCAAGATCAGGTAAAGGGAGAGGGTGGGCGGCTGGCTCCGTTTAGTGGATTCTGGGAGAAATACAGCGAAAGGGCTTCAGTAGCAGGGAGGGTGAAGAGGGCATTCAGATCAGGGGACTACCTGGTAGCTGTTCACACATTGCAAACATGTGTATTGGGGGCTGGAGATGGTTTCGTAGAATGCCAGGCCAGGAAACCGCATGGCAGGGTAGACCAGAGGGGCCAGCGCTGTGTTGGCCCATTCTTCCTCCTAACCCCGGCTCTGCCTGCACGCCGCAGGAGGTGGTGCTGTGCTCCGAAGCAGACTCTAAACTCGTGTTCCCCTTGGACATGGGGCTCCCTCTCCAGCTGAAGCTGGATATATTCAAAGTGGTCCTGAGCCAAGGACAGAAGATGGCAGCCCTTTCTGGGTCTCTTTCGAGAATTGCCTCCCTCTGGTCCCAGCCTCAGGGCCACCTCTCCCTTGGGGCTTTACCAGGTAAGAGAATGCTATTTGAGTAAATCAGCTAAAGGGAAGGAAAGCAGGTTCTGAGGGGAAGGACACCTCTGGGGGGCCTCTGGGGTGCTGCCCAGGCCCATAGCGTGAACCTAGCATGCACGAGGCCCAGGGTTTTATAACTAGAAAAGAAAACAGGAGCAAGAAGGGGGCCAGGTGTGATATACGTACTCACACATAAGTGTGTGTGTTACAATCAACACCGGGAGGCTCATGAAGAGTGCATGTGCCAGGCTAGCCTTGGCTACATAGCAAGCCTTGGTCTAAGTGATTGTGGGAGTTCAGACTCTGGGGCTGGAGCCACAGGGCCTGAGTCCTGATGCTTTGTGTCACCTCCCTCTAGGAGAGGTCTCTTCGGTCTCCTTTTGCCTGAGTGATCTCTGGGTGCAAGGGCAGAGACTGGACATAGACCGGGCCCTGAGCAGAAGCCAGGGCATCTGGACTCACAGCTGCCCTCAGAGCCTGGGCAATGACACCCGCCCCTCCCTGTAGGGCCCCTTTGGGAAGCAGGCGTGGTGGTGCATGCCCGTAAACCCAGGAGAGGCGATGTTGGGTGGGTAAGGACTCAGCGTCACCGTTGGCTACATGGCATGTCTGAGGCCAGCCTGGGCTATGTGAAACCCTGTCTTTAAAAATAAAGAGCTTTGATTGCAACTCACCCATTTATTCAACAAATGTTTACCGTGCTCTGGCAGTGAACTAGTCAGGGTGGCAAGCACTGAGGTGCACTGAGGAGCAAATGCAACTGTGCTTCCTTTTGGGGCTCCTGGACCCGTGGGAGAGACGGGTTCGCTTCACAGGCAACAGATAGAAGCATAATTGGAAATTATGTGCTGCAAAAGTGCAGTGGTGCAAGCGCAGAGACCGGGAGGCTATGCCCTAGAAGGGAAGGCAGAGAGTTTTCCCGAGGCTGAGCCCAGGAGCCTGCCCTCTCCCCACGCCCCACCTAGGCTCAAGCTTCCCTCCTTCAAGTCAGTGGAAGAATTCGGCAGGGCCACTGCTGTCCAAGAAGGGGCAGCAGGGGGCGTAAGAGCGCTGCAGAAAGATGGGGAAGGCGTTCTGGGAAAGATCGGGAAGGAATGGAAAGGAGCGAGGCAAAAGGGGCAGAGGGGTCAAAGCAGCAACTCTCCGCGCTTCGTCTTCCTTGCTGTCACAGAGGATTTAGTATTCTCCCGTTAAACAAAAACTGGTCTGTCCTGGTTCCAACTGGAGAGAAAAGGCAGATTCAGGAAAATTTCTGCAGTCAAAGAATTAAGAGAGGGACTGGGCGTGTTGCTCCCTCCAGCACGCTGGAAGCCAGGGAGGGTGCGCGGCATCCGGGAGGAGGCGTGGTGGCCAGTGCCTGAGCAGGACCTGCAGTTCACCGGCGTCCTCCGTGCAGCGCGGCGGAGACCTGCGGGTCTGCCTGCGTGTGCTTTGCGGTGCTGGGGATGGAATCAGGACGTGTGCGTGCTAGGCAACCGCTCTCCCACCAAAGCTCGTCTCCAGCCTGAGACCCTGCCTAGAAATAAAAACAACAGGGCGAGCCAGTTCACTTACCGCGCCGGGAGAACACCGCGGCCCTCACTGTCCCCGGGAACCTTCACGCCCCAGCCTCATGTCTCAGCTCTTACTGGAGGAGCCATTGTGTCAGCCGGGCAAAGCGGCGCACGCCTGTGATCCCGGCACTCGGGAGGCAGAGGCAGACGGATCTCTGTGAGTTGGAGACCAGCCTGGTCAACGAATTGAGTCTGGAACAGCCAAGGCTACACAGAGGAACCCTACCTCGAAAGAAAAAGAAGGAGGAGGAATGGTTGGGGGGCAAGAAGAAGAAGAGGGGGGGGAAGAGGAGGAGGAGGACAGTCTTTGGGTTCTAGCTGCTACAGTCACCAGGCTCAAGCAAGCCCTCAGTTCCGTCCTTCAGTCTCACTCTGTAGCCTTGGCTGCCCTGGAACTTGGGAGGTAGAGCAGGCTGACCCCACATAGAGTCACAGAGAATAGAGAGAGCTTGTTTGTTTTTTTTTTATTTCTTTTTATCAGTTACATTTTATTAACTCTGTATCCCAGCCGTGTCCCCGATCCCTCATTCCCTCCCAGTCCCTCCCTCCCTCCCTCCCTGAGAGAGCTTGTTTTAATTTAGTTACTTACTTGTTTTTTTTTCACTCCCCACCCCATGGCAGGGTTTCTCTGTGTAGCCCTGGCTGTCCTGGAACTCAGTCTGTAGACCAGTAGTCTGTAGTCTCTCTCCAACTTGCAGAGAGCCACCTGCCTCTGCCTCCCAAATGCTGGGATTAAAGGCGAGTGCCACCGCTGCCTGTTGTTATAAACAAAGATGAAAATCCCAACTGTTCTATTTTCCTAATGAAGACGCAGGAGCCAGATGCTGAGGTGAAAACCTGCTAGCTCAGAGAGGCAGAGAAAACACCCAGGGGACCTTCCTCCTCAGCTCTGCTCCAGATGGGAAAACAAAAACAACAACAAAAACCCAAAGGCTCTCTAGCTCAATTCACAGCCCAAAAAGGAAAAGACCAAAAAGCCCAAGGCCAAAAGCTTGCTAGCTCAAATCCCAAAAAGCCAGGGAGCTGAGGAGCTGAAGCCTACGCTAAAGCCAGAGTTTGGGCTAGTAGCCCTTTCTTCTCCACGCTGTCTCAAACACCCCTCAGCTCAAGGTCCCTCCTGCTCTTCAGTCCCTGCCAGCTGGTTTCTTGCTCTGCTCTTGGGCGAGACCTCTATTGTTCGCAGAGAGCTCCTGCGCTGAAGGAGCGTGCAAGGCTGAGGCACACTATCAGCTGTTTGCAATAACAACAGCTGCTGGGCTAAAAGTGCGCCACAGGGCTCAACCACACCGAGCAGGAGACGGGGTTCACAGTTCAGTTTTGGGGTTCATGATGGGATCAAATATCTTGCAACAACTGCCAGGCCTTTCTTCAGTCTTCAGTTTTTATTTTTTTCGGTGGGGAAAAAGATCTGCTGTAATCCATGCCGGCTTCAAAGTTGATCTGTAGTCCAGGAAGACCCTGAACCTCTGCTCCTCTGCCCGTACTGAACTCCCAGGTGTGGGTCACGAAGTTAGAGTTATGGGGCCTGGAGAGAAACCCAGGGTTTTGTGCCTGGTAGGCAGGCACCCTACCAAACACCACGCTGCATGCCCCCCGGAACCCAGCCGTGGGGTCTCACCCCCGGACGGCAGAGATCAGCCAGGGTAGCCTTGATGGCTGCAGACTGAGGAGGTGTCAGGACGGCACAGCCTGGCGCCCCGCACACACACACTGTGCCCCTCAGCCTCTCCGCCAGCAGCACATTTGGAAGAATGCTCAGCATGACCAGGGAGCCCACATTCAGGTCTGAGGCCTGCCTTGTGTTTGGCCACCTGGGCATGCTCCTTCAGCCGACAGAGGCTGTGTGTCAACCTCTGTCCTGGCCACCTAGGCCACGTTGGTGAAAGGACACACACAATTCTTACTGCTGTGGCTCTCGCTGTATGGTGGGAGGGGACAATAATGCCAGGCAACAGCAGGTGGCTCCTGCCAGTCATCTCAGGGTTTGGAAGGAGACAGCATGGACAGCCTGGGCTGCAGAGACCCTACTTAAAAACTCAAAACAAAACAAAAACTGTACTTAGGTAGCTCAGTCTATAATCCCAGTGCTTTGGGGGGCAGAATCAGAAGGAACAAGGACTTCAAGGGCCATCCTTGGCTATAGAGAGTCAAGGCTAGCCTGGATTATATGAGACCATGCTTTAAACATCAAACAAGGACGCTGGAGAGATGTCTCAGAGGCTAAGAGCATTGTGATTCTTCCCAAGGATTGAGATTCCTTTCTCAGAACCCACGACTGTCTGTGACTCCAGTTCCAAGGGATCCAGCACCCTCTGCTGGCCTTTGTGGGCACTGCACACACTTGATGGGTAGACACCTATATACAAATAAAAAAAAAAAATTCAGGCTGGGTGTAGTGTGCAAGCCTTTAACCTCAACAGTTGGAAGTCACAGGCAAGAGGATCTCTGTATCCCTGTGAGTTCAAGGCCAGCCTGGTCTACACAGAGAGTTCTGATCCAGTCAGGGCTACATACTGAGATCTGCCTCAGAACAAAAAACAAAAACAACTTCCCTGAAAAAAGCACCATTTCAAATAGGGAGTAAAAGCCAAGACCAGAGTAGAGGGAGGAAGAAGTGGCTGTCCTGGGTGGGGCAGCAGGTAATCAGGAAAGGCCTCTGAGGTCTGTCGCTGGCATGGATACCTGAATAATGAGACGTCAGCGGGTGGAAGCCCCGGGTTAGGGAGCAGGGAGCAGACTGAAGAGCCTGTCTACACACAGGAGTCCATCAGGGAGGGCTGGGCTCTGTGTCCTAACTTCCTGACTTTGTGTGCCCAGAATGTCTCAGAGGCTGGCTTTTCTCCTCTGCCTCTACCCTGTCCTCTGCGGGACACTGTGCCCCCAACCTTTCTTCTCCAGCCTGCCCTAGATTCCCAGATTCCTGACCGCGGTCCAGAGCTGTCTACACTCTTTCATTAAGACTGACTTTGCTTCGACGCAGACTTTGCCAAGCCCCCACCAAGGGCATCCACTGTGCCCGCTCAACATCCCTCGCCTTCTCCAGCCCCCAAGCCCCCGCCAAAATAAAACTTTCCAGATTTGGCAGCACACCCTGAAGCCTCAAGGCCTGGCCTACTCCTCTCATCCACCCTGGCCGCTGCCTCTCCCTCCCTCCCCGCTTGTCTGCCCCATCCTCTCTCTCTCTTTCTTTCAACTAATATTTATTGGCTACCGACAGGACGCCAAGCCCTGTTAGGTCATTGCAGGGTTCTAAGGACGAAGCAGGCCTGATGGTCCCTGTAGACCCTGGGTGTTGAGAGACACGTTTCTGAGATGCTATTAAGAACAGGCTGGGCCCTGTGGCGCACTCCTTTAATCCCAGCACTCTGGGAGGCAGCGGCAGGCGGAGCTCTGTGAGTTTGAGTCCAGCCTAGTGGACAAAGCTAGTTCCAGGACAGCCAGGGCTACACAGAGAAACCCTGCCTGGAGAAACCGAAGTAAGCAAATAAGTAAGTAAGTAAAGGAAGGAAGGAAAACAAAACCCCATAAAACGGGACACCAGGTGACCTAGATATTAATTTCATCAAAAGGATGAGCTAGTAGAGGCTCAAAGTTGAAGAAATGACTTTAACTCTCAATCTCCACCATTTTACCTAGACAGAGTTTAACTCTGTGACTCCTGCTGACCTAGAACTCACTGGTAGACCAGGCCAGTCTCGAACTTACAGAAGTTGGCTTTTCTGTGTCTGGGGGTGCTCCGAAGATCTGACGGAGTCACGGAGGTGAAAACACCTACCGCAGGGCTTGTGAAAAGTGCCCCAATGTGAGCTCGCCGCTGCTTTTTATCGATGCCACGCTTGAAGAGTGGATCTCAGGCTGCTGAACCCACAGAGCGAGGGCCTGTCACGTGGCTGAGCCGTGGGCAGCCGGAGAGGGAAGGAAGCAAGGCTCCTTGGGTCATGTGATGGAGGCCTGGTGTGTCCTGCTGAGAGCCTGGGCTCCATCTGGTCAGGGCAGGAACATTTGTGTTTTCATCTTACTGTTTTGTTTTGTTTTAATTGTGGCAAAACACAAGCAACCTAAAACTTACCCTCCTAACCACCGTCAAGTGTTCATCTCAGGGGCACAAAGGACATTTATTCGCATGTTGCACGAATATCGCCTCTACCCATCCAGAGGGATTTATTTTTCAGTGCTGAGGGCACATCTTACTGTCTCACACTTGCTCTATCACTGAGCTGTACCAAGAAGCTTCCTTCCAGCTTGTAAAAAAATAAAAACAAAAAAACCTGAGCTTTCCTAGTCTTTGCAAAGATCTACCTTGTTTAACTCACCCATCAAAATCCTGCTATTAGGGCTGACTGGCTCGGCTGGTACCAAGCGGCTACTGAGCATGACTCCCCGAGTTTCATTCCTCAGACTTCTGTAAAATGGATGGAGAGAACCGAGTCCCACAAGTTTAAGTTTTTGATAATTTATTCATTTTATATCCCAACTGTCACCCCCTGCCTCGTCTCCTCCTGGCCCCACCCTCCTACCCTTTTCCCACTACCAACTTCCCCTCGTCCTCAGAAAGTCCTCTCTCTCTCTCCTCTCTCTCTCTCTCTCTCTCTCTCTCACACACACACACGTAAATCATGGGGGGAAAAGGCTAAATCCTGGAATTCTGGCATGTGAGGGGCATAGACTTTTGGCTGTAGACCACCCCTGCCTCTGGCAGTGAGAAGGGGCAGAGCCTGGATGGAGGCAGGTTCCAAAGAGCAGATTTTTCTCCTCTTGCTCCCTCTTTGTTTGGGACTGGCCCAGGGCTCTGTACACAGAGGCCCGCTGTAGCCAGGCCGAGGCTGGGTTTAATGATTTTTTTGCCCCCAGGTGCACCATGGGGCCTTTCTCAGCTCAGCTCCCTCTGAGTACAGGTTGGAGGTCGGGCAGTGGGTACAGAACTGGTCCCTCCCTCCCGGCCCCTCCTTACCTACAGAAGTTACAAGGGGGGTGGGGGTGGCAGGCATCCTGTTCAGTGACCTGTCTCTAGTGGCCAGAAGGCATTCTCCCTTTCTTTTCTAAGCAAGTGAGCCTGGTGCCCAGGATAGAGACTAGAGACGGAGACAAGAAGCTGGAGGCCACCACTGGCTGTATTTGCCACGTGTGTGCGTGCGTGTGTGTGTGCGTGCAGGCGTGCTTTCAATTTAGTGCCCCTCTTCTACTGGAGACAGCAGACTGCTTTCCTGGGGTTTCTTGCAGGAGACGCCGTTCCAAGTTTCCGTTTAATTCACCAGCAGCATTATCTTGCTAAGATAAGGCCTACTGTCAAGGAGCCTGGAGCCTAGGGTGGGGGAGGATGGTTCAGGGATAGAGCCTTCACCTGTTATATTTAGGGCCCTGGGGTTCAGCCCTCAGTACTGGGGTGGGGAAAGCATAGACAAGGCGAACAAGTAAGTTCCTGATCCAGGCGCTCCGGAGAAGAGCTGAGGTCCGGCCCGGATTCCTTTCGCTGCCTTATTCCCACTGTTCACCTGCTTCTGGACTAGGTCTGTGACTCACCCTCACATCTCGGTCTTCAAGTCTGTCGCCTCTCCTACTTCAATACGCCATAGGGGTTGGCTTCAAAACTCATCCTCACACACTCAGTTTGTATTACCAGCATGGCTTAGCACATCTGGCTCCCTTCCTCTTCCTCTTCCTCTTCCTCTTCCTCTTCCTCTGAGTTAGCATCCAATCCTGACTGACTCTGAACTCCTGGCCTCAACCAACCCTTTTACCCCAGTCTCCCAAGAAGCTGAATCCACATACGGTCACCGTTCAGTTTGATCGTGTCATTTCACAGTTTCAAATGCTGGAATTACTTTCTCGAAGCTTGGAGTAAAACTGGAATTACGATCAGATGTGGCCACGCACACCTGTAATTTCAGCAGAGGAAGGGGGATCGCAGCTCAGGATTTGGGCTGGCGCTGGATATGATGGTAGACACCGGTAACCCCAGCATTCACGAGTCGGAGTCAGAGGATCAGGAGTTCAAATTCATCCTTGGACACTTCAGATGAGTGTCCCCGAGCAGCCTGGGATAAATGAGACCCTGTCCCAAGAACAAAACAAAAACCGGTGTTACTGCAATCGTGGTGGTATGTTTTCCTAAATCCAGAATTTGGGAGGCAGAGGCAGGAGCATCTCTTCAAGGCCAGCCCTGTGCTCCACTCGGTGGTGAAAGAACCAACTCCAGCAGGTTGTCCTCCGACCCCCGAAAGTGGGCCTTGGTGTTCCTGCCACATAACGAAGCGGAGAAGATGACCGCTCTTCTCCTTAAGCTGGTAGAAGCTGCGGCTTCAGTCTACCGGCTGGCTTGGCTTCCTCAGAGCTGGAGCACCGTTATGGGGAGCGGAAGCTGACCTGGGCGCTGGGAGGCTGTCGGGCTAGAGTGCGGGAGGGGCTGTGATTCCGGGGCTTCAGATAATGTGTGGGGAGACGGCAGGGACCCCAGGGCACGGAGGACAGGTAGGCTGGACAAAGGGGCCAGTGGGACTAAGACACAGAAGGGCGTCCTGTGGCGGCGTCCCTCCCCGCCTGTATTCTAGTTTCTTGGCTCTTTCTCGGGGGCCTGGCGCTTTCTCTATTCCTCTCACACGCTGCCCTCTGTTCCGGAGGCTTTCGAAGTAACTGCCATCCCTTGCCCCGTGCCCCCACTCTTGAGGACGTTTCAGCTTGTCCTTCGGCTTAGGCGTCTTCTCCACCGAGACACACCCTCTGCCCTCCTTTCCCACCCTGTTCCGGTGTAGTACCCGGGGTCCGGGGTAAGGCAGAGCCCTCTAGGACCAGAGCACGCAGCAGGGGGCGGGCCCAAGCATCTCCAAATTTGCATATGCATGAGGTCTCTGGGGCGAGCCGCGGAGAGGCGGGGCTCGTGGGGGTGGGAAGGGGGCGGACACCCTCCGAGTCACCGAGTATAAAGACCGCGCGCAGGGCCCGCGCTCCTGCGCTGCCGACGAGCGGAGCCTCCGTGCGGGCCCCTTCTCCGGCCCGTCCCCCGCCGCCGTCCCCGCCCCAGCTCCCGCCGGCTGGGCCAACTGCGGTGTGGCTGTCGCCGCGTGTCGGAGGAGCCTTAATCGGCCACCTGCCGCGTTCCACAGCCTCTTCGCGTCTTGGATTTCGGGGCGGCTCCCTCCCCCATCCTTCCTTGCTTCTTTGCACCCCGCGTTTTCTGCACCTCGCTCGGGTTTGGTAGCCGTCTGTGTTTTTGCACCCCTTTTTGTTTTGCCTCTGGGTGGTGTGCGGGGCGAAGCTGCCTTGGCATCCCTTCCCCCGGGTCTCTTTCGACAGCCCCCCTTGCCACCGCAGTCGGGGGGCCTAGCCTCGGCGCACCTCCGCCGCAGAGCACAGCGCGCGGCTGTGGACCCCGGGACTCGCAGCAGCCGCTCGTCCGGCCCGAGGCCCCCCGCCCGGCTCCCCGCGCGCGGCGGGTGCGTGGAGGGCTTCAGCGCGCGCCGCCCCCGCTTCCCCGCAGCCCCCCGCAGCGCGCCGGGACTCGCCCCGCGCCGCCGAGATGGTCATCCAGAAAGAGAAGAAGAGCCGCGGGCAGGTGGTTGAGGAGTGGAAGGAGTTCGTGTGGAACCCGCGGACGCACCAGTTCATGGGGCGCACCGGGACCAGCTGGGGTACGCGGGGCCGGCGCGGGCGAGGTGGGAGCGGGCCGTCCGGCGCCGCCTGCGGGGCGCGGGCTCCTGCCCCCGGCGGCCGGCTCCCGCTGTCCGCTCTGGACCGGGGAGGGGCCCGGATCGGCGCTCTAATCTCTCCGGCCGTGCGGAGGCGGAGAAAGTAGGTCACCGCCGCCCGCCCGCCCCCCGCGGAGCCCCCTCGGGCGGGGGGTCGCGGGCTCCGCGCGCGTGTCCGTGCCGCGGCGCTCCCGCTCCGGCTCCGGCCCTGCGGCTGCGCTCGGGCACCGTCCCCCTCCCCGCAGACTGCCCGAACTCTGCCTCTGGCTCTCGCTAGCTAGCCAGCCTCGTCTATTTTTAGCTCTCACCCACCTCCCTGGACCCTGGGAAGGTTCGCGAGGGGGCGGACCTGGCGGGGGTCTTGGTGGGGGGCGTTCTCTGCGGCGGAGGTTGCTTGTCTTGCTCCGCCGCTGGGCGCGCGCAGCCTTCCGCGGCCGCTCTGTGGGTGGGGGGCCTGCCGGGAGGGGCGACCCTCCTCCAGGCGGCAGAAGCGGAGGGACAAACGGTCACTGTGCTGATGGGTGTTTCCAAGGGACTCCGACGCCCGGGGGACTCACCACCCTTATCGCAGGGCTGTGCAAGGTTTTTTTTAAATGTAGTCGGGGTCCCCGGGCCGGCACAGGTGAGGTGTGGGTGACTGACGTTCTTGCAAATGACAGTGTCAAGCCGGAGAACTGAAGCACGAGGGATTCTGTGTGACATCATTACGTTATATCCACACTGATTGGACACAGTGTTCATCAGACCACCCACCTAAGACTTAGGGCCTCCGAGCCGCCCTTGCCCTCAAGGAACCAGAGACCCCTGCTTGAGACCGCTTCACAGAGGAAGTGTGTCTCCCTAGGTGAAGAGACGGCTAGCTCAGGGTGCAGGGAGCAGCAAGCCCTCCTCAGCAGGCCTAGGAGAGGAGTGGTGGGAGATGGTGCCAGGCGAGGCTTCTGGGCTGGGGGTCTGGCTTCTCCTTGACTCTGGCCGGGGTCTTGTGTGGTATGGGTGCTGAGGTTCTGTTCTGTCTTAGAGTCTTTGTGGGCTGGGCCAGTTAGTGCCTCATTTCAGAAGCTGCTTCCTCAGGGGGTGGGAGAGAGAGCGAGCAAGCAGTCCATCCTGCTATTTGAGCCCTGGTAGCTAGGCTCTGGGGTGGTAAGAATTTGGCTGAGAATGGAGGCCAGTACCAGCTTGGGGCCCTTGTGCTAGGACATCCCTAGGCACGAGTTCCAGGGCAGCAGGCACAGATGCTGTCCATGCCTTTTCAGGACCGCGCACGGTTGAGAAGTTGGAAATGTAATTAGAGGCAGAGTGACAGTGGCCTATTCTTGGAGTTGTCACAACAACTACAGTTTAGGTCTCTGGTGGCCTCCAGAAGGTCGGACTTGAGCGTGTCCCAGGAGGAGGCTGGGAGTCGGGGCTGGAGCTGGGCTTTGCCTGCCTGCAGCTTGTTTCTTGGGCTCCCAGGGGAAGGCCCTCAGACATCCTGTGGCTCCTCGGCCTAGCCCAGTGCACAGCCTGAGAGGGAAGGGTGGGGGCGGGGCTAGGTGGGGCCATGCAGGACACACAGGACCTGCTCACTCTAGTTCCTCCCCCCAGCCTTCATCCTCCTCTTCTACCTCGTCTTCTATGGCTTCCTCACGGCCATGTTCACCCTCACCATGTGGGTGATGCTGCAGACCGTCTCTGACCACACTCCCAAGTACCAGGACCGGCTGGCCACACCAGGTGAGTGCAGGTTCTTACCAGCCAGCCTCTCTCCCAGCGTGGAGTCCCCCTCCCACCCCAACTCACAGTTGTCTGCTGGAGCTTGGTGGGGAGCTCTTGAGCTTGGCCTTCCTTGCCTTGCCCTGCAGCCAGGAGTCATGTGATCTGGAGAGGCGGCAGATGCCCTCCCAGGAAGGCAGTTTCAGACCCTTGCACCATCCCTTACCCTTACTCTTCACGTCTGCTTTCTTTCCTTGCCGTGTCTCTTCTTGTCTTACGCGTGACTCCGCATCTTCGCTCGGGTTGGCTCTAGGCTTGATGATTCGCCCCAAGACGGAGAACCTGGACGTCATTGTCAACATCAGTGACCCCGAGAGCTGGGACCAGCATGTTCAGAAGCTCAACAAGTTCTTGGAACGTGAGTGTGGGGCCGGCCTGTCCGGGAGCTTGGGAGGACCCGGAACCACGGACCCCACAGCAGGGGCCTCTGACTTGCTCTTTGTCCCTCCGGCCTCCCAGCTTACAACGACTCCATCCAAGCTCAGAAGAATGATATCTGCCGCCCTGGGCGATATTATGAGCAACCAGATAATGGGGTTCTCAACTATCCGAAACGTGCCTGCCAGTTCAACCGGACCCAGCTGGGCAACTGCTCTGGCATCGGGGACCCTACCCACTATGGCTACAGCACTGGGCAGCCCTGTGTCTTCATCAAGATGAACCGGGTACCCGTGACGCTGGTTCCTAGGGAGGAGGAGGAGGGGGCTGGGGCCACCATCTGCCAAAGAATGTGTCCTTTCACTGGGGCCGGTTTTTGGTTGTTCGTGCTATGAGGCAGGCTATGGGAAGCCTATGGGAAAGCTAGACGCCAAGAGGTGGCTGGTTCTAACGCCGACCCTCTTCTCTCTCTGCAGGTCATCAACTTTTATGCAGGGGCAAACCAGAGCATGAATGTTACCTGTGTGGGGAAGGTGAGTGTGCGGGCCCCTGCCTGCCCAGCTGTGTGTACGTCGTGGTCTCTGGGTGCTTTATCCATGTCTCCCTGTCTCTTTTGCTTTCAGAGGCCCCAGCACTCTAGGGATAAGGGGGTAAGAGTGGGCCCCACGCAGCTTTAGCTCTGAGGGGCTCTTGGCCCCATTGCTTCTTTCTAGGATACAGATGCCTGCTCTGCCTCAGACAGACCCATGCCCACCCGCACCGAAGCCTTGGCCCCTGGCTCCTTCCCTGTGGACTTTCTCTTTCACCTCAGTTGTCTGTGTGTCTCTTCCACTCGCCCTTCTGTCTTGCCTTGCTCCTCAGTTCCCTTCAGATGTCTGGTAGCTGCTGATCAGTTAGCACCGTTTGCTACAACTGCTTGTTCTTGGAACCCTGTACCTGACTATGTCCTCTCTAGAAACTTGCTGCCTGACCCCTCCTCCCCTCCCCCCATTCACCTCCTCCTTCTTCCTGCGGAGCCCTTACTGTTTATCTGTTCTTTCTTGGCTCTGCTCCAGAGACCGATTCCCAAGGATGGGGTAAGAACTTGGGGTTGATAGTGGAGTAGAAGGCCTCCGCTGTGTCAGCACCCCTAGATCTAGTCTGCTGGGGAGACAGGCCACCCTTTCTGTAGGTGTGAACATGTGTGCACACACATGCACACAAACACACACACACACCTACAGAGCAGAT
Source organism: Meriones unguiculatus (assembly GCF_030254825.1). Taxonomy (NCBI): domain Eukaryota; kingdom Metazoa; phylum Chordata; class Mammalia; order Rodentia; family Muridae; genus Meriones; species Meriones unguiculatus. Next base: position 2,507,245 of record NC_083359.1, read on the forward strand.
CCACAGCTCAAGGAAAACAACTCTGAGAGGAATAGTTTGGGGTGAAGGAGGTAAAAGGAAAGTCTAGTGAGCTCTTCCGGTGCCTGCTGGTCCTGACATCCTCTCCCCTTAACCTTCCTGCACCCCACAGAGAGATGAAGATGCCGAGAATCTTGGCCACTACATCATGTTCCCTGCCAATGGCAACATTGACCTCATGTACTTTCCCTACTATGGCAAAAAGTTCCACGTAAGTCCCAAGGAAGGCCCTTGATGGTGGCTCCTGACGGGGATCAGGAAGCAGGCCAAGGTCCCAGAGGCTTGAGTCGTTGTCTTCTTCTGGCCTAGGTAAACTATACGCAGCCCTTGGTGGCTGTGAAGTTCCTCAATGTGACCCCTAACGTGGAGGTGAACGTGGAATGCCGAATTAATGCTGCCAATATCGCCACAGACGACGAGAGGGACAAGTTCGCCGGCCGAGTGGCCTTCAAACTTCGAATCAACAAAACCTGAGGCTCCCTTCCCCCACCTCCCTTCGGATGCTCTGGACCGGCCTTGACCCTGCCTGACCCCTCCCTCTCCCGCCCCAAAGGTATTTTTTATAACAGAGCTATGACTTGTCTGAGCCTCACACCCCTGCTGTCGGGTTCTCCACCTAGCCTGATCCCCACAGTCTCAAACATCTTCCCACCGTAGCGTAGCCAGAGACAGATGGGCTCCCGAGATGGCCACAGAGGAGTTAGGAGACTTCTGGTTCCTCTGTGAGAGAGGACTTGCCTAGCGTGCATGAGGCCGAGTGCTGCTGGAGTTTCTCTAGCTGGAGCTTGTTTCTGAGAGGCCCGTACAGCTCCTGCTTCCGTTTCTGCACCCCCCAAGAGCTATAGAAAGTGGGGTGGACCCCACCCACCTTCGTACTCACCACACCCACACACCACATACCCCTGGCTGTCTTTCAGCCCTTTGTTAGCCAGGGCTGAATACTGTTTTCCCTCCCCTTCCAACACTCTGGCCACTCTCCTTTTATCTCCTCACACATCTGTCACCTAGCCAGTATCTTGGTGGCTTGGACTTCTGGTTCCTCCAGCAGGCCTGCCCTCTTCTCTCCCCTTCCCTGTACCCTCCGAGAAGCTGCCATTTGTAGCAGAGTACAAGTTGGTTCTGTGGCCTTTCCACCTTCCCAGTGCATCCTGCGCCTCCCCCCATTGTGACTCCAGAGGAGGACTGGAAGAGAAGTCTTTAGTTCTTCTAGAAAGTTCCCTAGTAGGCCTAGACTTTAACATCTTCCTGGCCTCTTCTGTCATCCAAACAGCTCCTACTCAGGCGGGCTTGACCTGCTCTGAATATCCACTTTGTTTTTAACTGATGGCTCCCTTCCCCCACCGGCCTTCCCAGAATATCTTTCAAGTTCTGCTTCCCAGGGAGCTCTGGGGGAGGGGCCTCTGTCTTGGCTCCATCCCCAGTGGCCACCTTGGAAACGTCAGCTGCCTGGGGGGACTCCCTGAGCCCAGATCTGCCCACCCCCATCCTCTCTGGCTACTCCTTGCAACCACTAACTTCTTCCCTGTCCGCATGCCAGCCTCAAAGTTTCAGGCAGCCCCCTCCAGCTCAGCTCTCAGCTTCTTGGACCCATCTCCTTCAGACTCTTTTGCCTTTAAAAAACAAAGACAACCCCTCTAACGCCCCTAGAATGTAAAGTAAGGGTCTCCGGCTCTGAGTTTTCTTCCATTATGGAGGCATTTTCCTTTGGTTTCTCTGCTTACCTTTATCCTGCCTAACCTCCGCTTCCTTTAACACTGTAGCCCTCATCCCACCCTCAAGGGGATCCCCCTTCTCCCTCCCACTGGATCTGTGTCTCTTCCCGTTGGGTGCCCAGGTTTTCCTGCTCTTTCTTCTACCCAGTGGTCTCCCTCTGCGGTTATTTAATGCCTGTGTCAGATCTACTGTAAAAAGAGGATAAAGTACAATAAAATGAGAGCGATTATATATATAAATATATATCATACACAGAGCCCTGTGTGCTTGTCTTCTTCTGAGACTTTGGAAGAACCCTGAGAAATGGTTGGAGGATGGGTTTGGGTGTTCCTGGGCTACCCGGGCCTTGAGCGTGGACGTAGACTGGCATGTGGACCTCTGCCTTCCAGTGGCCCAAGCATGGCTTCCCCCTTCCGTGTCATTCAGTGAGTGCACACTGCTGAGATTTAGAACGCGCCTCTGTGTGGACTTCAGGCACACACTAGGAGTACACACGGTGAGAAGGGCCGAGTCCTTGGCCCCACGTTAACAGACACAGAAGAAGCACGCTGGAGACAGGCATAAAAGGCAGACCTGGGCTTCGAGGAAGGAGAGTGAGCCGGTGACCACAGAGTCCGGAGTGGCCCACTGTCAGGGCCTCCGGGGTGGGGTGGGGGTTCTCTTAGAGGGGACAGCACCCAAGCTGGGGCTGCAGTTTAGGAGACAAGATTCGTAAGTGCTTTGAGACAGATTAACTGACAAGGTGAAGCTGATTCCGAAATACCAAAACTGGGAACTCTACGATTCTAATATATATATATATATTATTTGGAACTTATGGTAACTCTCCTGCTTCGGCCTTCTGAGTGCTGGCACGCACTACCTACCATGCCTGTATCTACCTCGGATCCTAACCTATAGAGGGAAGGGATGGACTGTAGCTAATGAGAATTTTCTTTCCTAGGGCTTGGATGCCATCTTTGCTTTGGCATTCATGATGGTACGAATGCAAAGTTATTCTAAGCAAATGCTGAGGCCAGCTCAGTGCCAAAGCCGCTGGCCTGGAACTCCTGCTCCTTTTACCTTTGCTTCTTGAGCGCCGGGATTGCAGGTGTGTGCCAGTTCCTAACTTTAATTTTTACTTAAAAAAAAATTAAGACTATGTGTTCACATATGTGTCTGAGTGTGGGCTTGTGCACCTGGGGAGGGGCCTGAAGCGGCCAGAGGCTCCGGATGCCCTGGAGCTGAGCTGGCAGGCAGCCGGGAGGCACCTGACGCCGGGCCTCCAAGCACTGGTTCCCCGGACACCAGTGTGCATCTCTAACCGCCGAGTCCTCGCCTCGACCTGGCCTGACTTGAGAGGATGCTGTCTGACGTTTTACAGCAGTGAATAGAGTTCCCCATCGCCCGCCCTTTTCAGCATTGAGTTTTGGGAAGTGAACCGTGCGTGGTGCAGCATAGAGCCCTGTGCCGGCACTCACTGCTTTGAACCGCTATTGGCGACCTCTGGATACTTAGCCTGCCTGTGGCTTTGTGATAATTTTGGTTGGAAGTGCAGTTCAATAGGAGAGAACACGCTTGGCACGCATGAAGCCCTGAGTTCACCTACAGCACCACCTCCTCTCTCTCCCGAGCCAGAAGCCTGGGAATGTGGAGAATATGCTTGCCTGACCTACCTGAAGCCCTAGGGTTAAATCCCAGCGCCACACAAAACTGGGCATGGTGGTGGCGCCTGCCTGAATCCCAGGACGCAACAAGGTTGGAACTTGCTGACTAGGTCTAGAAGTCCAAGATTATCACCCCTGCAATGGGGATCTGAAGTCAGCTCGAGCTATAGGTTCTCTCTCATGAAAAGCAAAGCTCCCCGTTTCTGAAACAAAGACTGGACGAGGGGGAGGCTGGTCTCCAGCTTGCTTCTGTCCTCCTGCATTGGCCTCCCAGGCACTGGGATGACTGGCATGGGCTTTTCTCGTTTGGAGGAGAATCGGTCTCAATTTCAGTACCTCTAAACTTTATTTCTGTTTTATGTGTATGTATGGGTGTTTTCCACGTATGCGTGTGCGCTGCACTCATGGCTGGTGCCCAAGGAGGCCAGAAGAGAGTGTTGGACCGCCTGGAACGAGTTACAGATGGTTGTGAGCCAGCAAGTGGGTGCTAGGAATGGAAGCTCAGCTCCTCTGGACAAGCAGCCAGTGCTCTTAACTGCTGAGGCATCTCTCCAGCCTTTTGTGGTCTTCTCCAATGCACTGAAACCAAAATTAGTGGGTAGCCCAGTATAGTTTTCATCCCAACTGAAAAACGATCTTAGCACCTGCTCCTGGTACTGAGCTGCTGGATGAACAGCTCAGGAGCACAGTGTAGCCTGGGCCAGGCCCTCAGTCCACTTTCAATATTAAAAAAATAAAAAAATAAATAAAAAAGAAGACATTCCGTTACCAGTGCAGTTTTTAAGAAAAGGCAGTTGTAATGTAATCATATTTTTCAGCACCTGTTGATAGGATCATATCACTTTCCCTTTATTTTGTTGCTGTTAGGAAGTATGTTGATGGATTCTATGCTGCTAAGTAAGCCCTGGCGCTGGGATAGCCTGGTTGGAGAAGACCACAGTGTCTCTCAAATTCAGCAACGTGTTTGGTAATGTTGGGTATTTCGCACCAATACTTCTGAACTAAGTTCTTTCCCACTATTTTATTTCAGCACTTTAAAAGTTTCTTAAATACAAAAAATCTTGGTTAACTGGACCCGTCTCGCCCTTCTTATCCGCCTACCTCTGCTTCCTCACTTCCGGTCTATGGAGCGCGTCCCCTGCCAGGATATGGGATTAGTCTGGTGATGGGGAGTCAGGCATATTTGGTAAATGCTCTACCAACCAGTTCTATTATGAGCTTGCTTGCTTTTGGTTTTCTTTCTTTCTTCTTTCTCTTTCTTTCTTTCTTTCTTTCTTTCTTTCTTTCTTTCTTTCTTTCTTTCTTTCTTTCTTTCTTTCTTTCTTTCTTCCTTTCGAGACAAAGTTTCTCTGTGTAGCCTTGACTCACTTTGTAGACCAGGCTGGCCTTGAACTCACAAAGATCTGCCTGCCTTTGCCTCCTAGAGTGCTGGGATTACACGCAGTGCTGCTGTGCTCAAATGTTTTTTATTTTTTCCGAGTCAGGGTTTCTCTGTGTAGCCCTGGCTGTCCTGGAACTTGCTCTGTAGACCAGGCTGGCCTCGAACTCACAGAGATCCTCCTGCCTCTGCTGGGATTAAAGGTGTGGGTTGCCCCAGCCACCACTACCCCCTGGCCCAGCTTTCTTTTTTTCACTATGGATGGAATAAAGGGTGTCTAGCATGGTAGGCATCTACTCCACTGAGCCACCTCTTAACCCTTAGCGGATGTGATTTATTTATTTATTTGTTTGTTTGTTTGTTTATTTATTTTTTATTATTGGATTTTTGAGACAGGGTTTCTTTGTGAAGCCTTGGCTGTCTTGGACTCACTTTGTAGACCAGGCGATCCTTGAACTCACAGAAATCCACCTGCCTCTGCCTCCCCAGTGCTGGGATTACAGGCGTGGACCACTATACTGGCTATTATTATTATTGCCAGGGTCTCACTGTAAAGCCTTAGCTGGCCTGGAGCTTGCTCTGTAGATCAGGCTGGCATCTAACTCACATAGATCCACCAGACTCTGCCCCCCAAGTGAGTGCTGAGACTAAAGACGTGGCCACACGCCACCCTTAGCGTAATTTTAAATAATTCAGAGTTTTCGTTCTTTCCCTATGGCCCAGAACAAACAGTGGGGCATTTGATTATTGATAATTTTCCTTTCGTCCTGGCTCAGTTTTTGTTTATTATGAGAAAGGATCTCCTCATGTTGGCCAAGCTACCTGGCATTCCTACTCTCCTGCCTCAGCCTTCCTCAGCTGTGGTTTTTTGTCTGTTTGAGACCCAGGCTCACTATGTAGCCTTAGCTGTCCTAGAATATCTAGGTAGACTAGCCTGGTCTTGAACTCATAGAGGTCCTCCTGCTTCTGCTTCCTGAGCACTGAGATTAAAGGTGTGTGTCGCCATGCCATACTCAGATACTTTACTTTTAATGTGGGGAATCGAAGATAAGGCCTTCAGGATGGACTCATGCTCTAACAGCTACACTTCCAGTTCCTGGGTTTCCTTCCTTCCTTCCTTCCTTCCTTCCTTCTTTCCTTCTTTCCTTCTTTCCTTCTTTCCTTCTTTCCTTCCTTCCTTCCTTCCTTCCTTCCTTCCTTCCTTCCTTCCTTCCTTCCTTCCTTCCTTCCTCTCTTGCCTAAGCTGACCCCCGGTTTCTGAGCTCGTGGATGGCCCTGCCTCGGTGTGGGGAGGTGGAAGGCTTGCAGCTGTGTATCACTTCCTCCTTGCCTTTTTTTTTCTCATTCCCTTTCCCTCTCTTTCCATTCCCCGTTTCCTCCTGTCCTCTCCTCTTTCCTTCCCTCTTTTGGTGAGCACTGGGCATGGACCCAGGGTTTGCACATGTTGAGTCCTGCTGAGCTACACACCCAAGCTTCTCGCTGTCTGTATAGGTTTTTAAAGTTCCTGACTTGGATTTACTCTTTGAATCAAATGTCAGTAATTTATAGTTTTTATTTTAGGATGAGCACTGGGCTCCTTTCTTTTCTTCTTGAAGATGTAGTTGTTTGTCTTATCTGTGTGTCTGAGTGTGTGTATGTGCACCGTATGTGTGCAGGTAGCTCTGGAGTAGGGAAGAGTTGAATCCCCTGGAGGTGTGTATTGGTGAGCCACCTGACTGGGTGCTAGGCATGGAACCGCAGTGCTCGGGAGGAGCAGGGTGCCCTCGGCCGTTAGCCCCCTTTTTATTCTCTCTCAGACCACGAAAGCACTTAGGGCCAGGTATTTCCCTGAATATCTGGACTCACTCTGCAAACCAGGCTGCCCGGAGCTCACAGAGATCCGCCTGCCCCAGCCTCCTCACTCTGCGCTTCTTTTTTGTTTGTTTGAGACAGGATTTCTCTGTGTATGTCCTGGAACTTGTGCTGTAGCCCAGGCTGGTCTCAGATTCAGAGATCCAGTATGCTTCTTTTTGTGTTTGTTTTTCTGGACAGGGTTTCCCTGTGTAGTCTTGGCTGTTCTGGACCTGCTTTGTCCACCAGCTGGCCTTCAACTCAGAGAGATCCACTGACTGCCTCCTCCTGAGTGCTGGGATTACAGGGGACCCCAGCTATGGGGTTCCGGCTTTTAAACTCATGGCACAATGTGTGCTCAGCATGCCTAGGCCCCACGGCCAGCACCTCACCATGTGTCCAACAAAAAAGAAAGACTATATTGACCTAAAACGTAGAGGAGGGCAGAGTTGTGGGGAGATTGGGAGATCTGATTTTAGACCTCAGTGGAATAAGGCCTAAGGTGTTTACCCCTGAGCAGAGGTCAGACCTGCCACAGGCCCTGTGGATGCCAAGCACTGTGTGGAAGGGGTCCTGGGTGTGACCTGGCAGGTTAGTGACTCACTCCTGTGTGGGTACACAGAGGAGCTGCCAGCAGACCCCACACTTCGTTATTCTGGGCGTTGATACCGGCTCTCAGAGACGGGATTAGATTCGCCAAATGGAGCTGCTTTCTGAAGACATGGTAGCAGAACAGAATGAAGGACCAAGGGCAGGGCAACGTGGAAGGAAGGGAGTGTTGGCTACTGGTCTGGCCCAGCTCTAATCCCTGCACTTGGAAAGCCAGGTAAAGAGGCCAATTTGAGGCTAGCCTGGGCTACTCAGGTAGCAAGATACTGTCTGAGAAGGAATGATGGCTGAGCAGAATGGTAGTGCTGCAGCCTTCCTGTCAGAGAGCTCTGCAAGGAGTCCTAGCTGTGTCCTCCCCCCACAGCGCCAACTGTAGAGAGAGCTCCTCATTTGGCAATTGTGTTACCCCCACTCTTCTCTTTGAGATAAGGGGCCCTTGATCACACTTCTTTGGGTTTAGTTATATCTCAGTAAAGCTGTGGAACAAGAGGGGAAAGGGTGGTGGGAGGCAAGTTCTTGTCGGTGTCCTGAGTGCAGGAAGAAGAGAGATGAGGAATTCCAGCTTGCCTGGCCACCGGGGCCCCTGGCTACATGAAGGGTGTGACTAGTTTTGGGTTTGATTGGCATCACACATTCATACAAAATTAAAAGTGAAAGAGGTGGACCCTGGTTTGCTGTGAGAACATTGAGTACCCTCAAAAAAGTAAAAAAGGTGGTCTTGAGGAGAGAGAGCTGGTCCCTTCCAAGTTGTAGCGGACCCTTGGGTAAGGCAAAGGGCCCCTCCTGGTACTTTAACCTAACCCTGGTAGACAGGCAGAAGACAGTGGCCCCAAAGTCCCTCTGGATCTCAGTACCGTCTCTCCATCACCAAGAGACAAGGCCAAGCAACGTGCTCACTGCTCTCCCTATTGGCACTGGCTCTGCCAACAGCAGGCTATGGGGAGAGCCTGGCCTAGCCCCCCTCCCTGGGAGCCAGCAGCACTGAGGGACAGGGTAAGAGGGTGTTGGGCTCCCCAACTCGGACTCTCCTCCTACCCCAAGAAGCCCTTTCAACGATTTCCTGGCAAAGTGCAAAGCTTCAATTCATTGAATTGCCTGGCAGGAGGCCCAGGATAAGGGGATGCTGGGAAGGGCCCACCTCTCACCTTAACTGCCCCCGGTTTCCTGGGACCCTGGCTGGCAGGCCTACGCTGATCTCTGCGTCCAGGGGAGGCCACCCCTGCCCTGCGGAACCCAGGCACCCTGATCCTTTCTTGTGGAGCAGATGGTCACTCCAGAGGCTCAGGCTTGCTAAATCAGACGTTTAAATCCCGTAATCCTTGGTGAGAGGCTATGGGGAGGACAGCAGCCCAGCCTAGGGGTGGGTGAGGACTGTGTGCCAGCCCTGGAGGACGGACAGTCGGTTCCCAAGTTATGAATGGAGTCACCCTGCTCCCTTGTTGTCATGCAGCCCACAGGCTGCCCCAGTGCGCAGCTTTGTTCCTCTTCTGGAACCGCAGCACGCCACCCCTGACTCCGACACTGCCCGGAATCATCATCCCTGCACCTGGGACCCAAGGCAGCCTATGCTGATAGCGACTCCTCAAAAACATACAAGTGATAACAAAATTTTATTGTAAAATAAGAAACTGGTATATAAAAAGGGGTATAAAAAGGGAAGGGTAGGGAATGAATAAAATGTGGACAGGCTTTGCAGAGTGGGAAGAAACTGACCCTGAGCCCAGGGTGGAAAGAAAATGGGTCTCAGAGGATATGGACCCTACGAGAGCCGAAGATAGCATCTTACAGGGTGTGGGATGGGGTGAGATTTCATCTTAGGTGCCAGCAAGCGGCTGGATAGGATTTCGCTGGCCCAGCAGAGACCTGGCAACTACTGACCATTCCCCAACCGGGGCCGTGAACCAGCACTCCCGGAGGGGCTGAGCCCTAGCTACAGGGTAGTAAAAGGCAGTGGAAGGGACACACACTCGCTCCTCCTCTCTCAAGCCCTGAGAAGTAGGAAGGCTGGTGTGCACTTCACAGCCTGTTCAAGTCGGGAGAAAGTAAACTCGGTCACCACTGCGTGTGGCCAACTGTAAACTCCACCCCACCTACGAGAACCTTCCACTCTTCGAGCCTCTCCTCAAAGCCACAATCTTAAAAGCTAGGTGCTCCCACCACCCTCCCCAGATCAACCCAAGCGGGGGTCCAAGCACCCAAGTCATAAAATGGCAGGGAAGGAGGTGTGGGGAGGGAGGCAGAGGGGGGTCAGGAAGTAGAGGGGTCAGTCTGAATCAGGCTCCTCTCTCTTGATCATCGGATTCTTCCGAGGGGAGGTAGACTTGTCCTTCTTGGTCTTCAGACAGCTGTAGGAAGACAGAAGGGGGCGGTGATATGGTAGAACTAGCAATTTGGGCTTTTCTCCTCAGCAAGCTTTAGGATAGAGGCCTGAAAAAAAGAAAGAATTTAGGACAGTCTCTACCATGGATAGGCATATTCACAGGACGTATTGGAGTACTTCTAAGAACCAGTCATCCCCCTTCCTCCTCCTCCAACACCACCACCACCATGAGACAGGGTCTTGCCATGTAGCCCTAGCCGGCCTAGAACCTGTTTTACATAGTTTATGAGGGATTCAATCTTCCAATAACCCTCCTGCCTCTGCTCAGATTACAGGAGCACCGTATCCCTCATCCCACTTCACAGAGCTTGAAAGGACCGTAAGGAGGCCACATAGGGCCTTTAGCATTCAGCAGCCTCACTCATCAGGCAGATACGGTCTAGTTCTTGTCTTTTACCACAAAGTCAGAGTTGGAGGAAAAGGGTGGAGCCACAGCAGGGAGCTGCCCAGCCACTCACCTGGCCTGCGCCCTGCCATCTCCCGACTCCCCTGCAGCCTGTGCATCCTTCAGTTCCAAGGCTTCATTCAGCTCCCGGAAGACCTCGAAGCGTTTCCGCCCACGGATCTGCAGCAAGGGTGAAAGGGGACACAAGTATTGGGCAAAGTCACTGAGCGACTTTTAGGCCTTCAACTACTTTGGTCTTTCTGAAAGTTTGGTCCCCAACTTAAGGTGGCTTGACTCACAGTTCTTTGGGGGACTCTATGGTGGTGTAAGGGTTAACAGGCATCACGCCTGCATCAATGTGGGTCTTGTCAGCCTAGGATGGTCTGTGGGTGCTGCTGGCAGAACAGCCACAGCTCCCGGCAGGGGAAATTCAATCCGGGAAATGCGACGTGTTGCTGAGCTGTGGAGTCCAGTCGGTTAGGTGGATTAAATGTACCACGTGTGCCACCAGGGACGGAATCCACAACCTGGTGCATGCCAGGCAAGTCTTCTGAAACTGAGCTGTGTCCTTAAACCCAAGTTTTCCTTTTTTTTTTTTTTTCTTTCTTGCAAGCTTCCTCAGTTCTGAGATTACAGGTATGTGTCAATCATGCCTGGCTCTAATGCATTTTAGATATATGGTATTTTTTTTCCCTGACACAAGTATTTTTTTTTTTTTTTAGCCTTGGCTGTTCTGGAACTTGCTCTGTAGACCAGGCTAGATCACCTGCCTCTGCCTCCCGAGCGCTAGGATTAAAGGCGTGGTTGGTATTTTCAACCAGTGATGATTTTCCGAGGACGCCCTCCCATCCTAAGCGGAGGACAAGTTAGTGTCCTCAGTCAGGCACAACCAACAGCCACTGTCCCGGGTGCCCACTGCCCCTGGGAATGTGTGCTCAAGCTGATGTCACAGCTAGAGACCGGCCAGCGGAAAAAGAAAAGCACTTTGGGCACTAGACTTAGAACTTGAACCTGGCAGTAACACCGGCTTTTTACACGCAGGAGGCAGCAGAGGCAGTAACGGACATAGCTTTGATGTGTGACTCTCCCAACCTCGGTACCTTGAGGGTGAAATATTCTCCGTCAGCTGGTTTCCTCTTTGACTGGGGAGAGGAGCTGGTGTTGGTGGGCAGGGCTGCGGAGGAGGAGGGCAGAGGTGAGAGGGTGACTGGGGGTGACGCTGAGCGGCCCCTGCCACCTTCCACGGCCCGCCCGCTAACCTCGCTTAGCACTCCCTTGCGGCAGCTCTGGGCAACGTTGCTTTTTGCGTAAATTTTCTTCCTCTGTGCGGCGGTCTCTCCCAGGACATGCGCAAACGCGGACCTCAAAGCTGTTCCGGCCCAGCAGGTTGCCACTGCCCAGGAGGTGAGAGAAGGAACGAGACAGTAAGAAAGCAGGAACCTGCACTGACTGTTCTGCAAAGCGGGCCCCTCCCGCCCCCAACTGCCCCGGTCCTATCTGGAGCCAAAGCTCCAGCTGCAGGGACCCTGAGAGGCCACAGATAAGCGCTTGAGAGGGCATCGGAGGCGGCGGGGCTCACAGCGGGGGCGGGGCGGGGCTCACGCGGGGGCGGAGCCCACTTCGGGAGGGGGGGCGGGGCGGGGCTCACCGCCGCCGGCCTCCGCAGCTCGCCGGGGTGGCTCGGCCTGCGCTCCTACCTGGGGTCTTCCAGCGTGATGATGGTGAGGATGGGCCGGCGGTTCATGCCGCCCATGCAGGAGCTATTACACATGTAGTTGTAGTGGATGGTGGTGCAGTCAGAGCCGACCTGGGGGAGGAGACAGGATGCGGAGAAGCCACTCCCAACTCGCCCCAGGGACTCCGGAGCTTGGCTGCAGGGCGGGGATGTTCACCCGTTCTGCACACCCCTGGAGTTGTGGGCTGCTGGCTAAGAAGCGAGTGCACTGGACACGGGGCACAACGCGCTTTGCGTGTGCGAGGGGACAGGCCTCGGCGTCTCCACAGCCCCTCTGGGTGGCAACCCCTTCCAGCCCCGCTTCTCCTGGCTGGGCGGGGCAGTTTACTCAGGAGGCTGAGGCAGGAGGATTGCTGCAAGTTTAAAATCGGCCTGGGCTGGAGCAAACCAAACCCTGTCCTTAAAGCAAACCGAGACGACGGAAGCACAGACCTCGGGCGACTCATAGGGCACCAGCACGCTGTGGCGGAAGGTCTGCCTGTCGTCCACGTACTCGGCATGCAGGTTCCCTTCCACGCGGATCAGATGCTGGGGAGGGGCCCTTCCACGCGGATCGGACGCTGAGAGGAGTAGAGAGTAAGCCACAGGCCCAGCACCCAGGGCAGCCAGGCCTCCCCTCACAGCCGGGCACGGCGCTCACCTTCGTTTTCCGAGCAGCGCTCGTGGTGTGGGCAGCGTCGCACAACCTCTGTCATGTGCTGTGAGTTTTTGTAGATGGCCATGGCGCGGACGCGGGTGCCAGGGGGTGGGGCGGAGCTGACCCACAGCTGCACGGGGCATGTCTTTGCCAGCTGGCAGAACAGCTTATTGAGGGAAGGGGAGTACTGGAAGAGCAGAAAGGATGGAGGATCAGGGGAAGGCCAAAAATGGACAAGGTCAAGGGGGGCCTGGACGGCAGGCGTGGAGGTGGAGGGCAGCCCACAATGACAGGCTCGGGGTCTACGCTGCAGGCTTCTCTCCGCCTTTTGCTCCTTTTTGTTGTTTTCTGAGACAGGCTTTCTGTGTAGCCCCAGCTGTCCTGGAGCTCACTCTGTAGACCAGGCTGGCCTTGAACTCACAGAGCTCTGCCTAGTTCTGTCCACCACACCGGCTTCTCTTCTGTACCAAGGACGGCCTTGAACTTAGGCTGCTCCAGCCTCTCCCTCCCTTGGCTGGACGGGAGGGCACCATCCCACTGGCTGTTCTTGTCTTGGGTGGGAAGGGGTCTCGCTATGCTGCCCGGGCTGCCGAAAACTGCTCTTCCTCAACACCCCAAGCAGCTGGGGCTGCAGCGGATGCCACTGTGCCTGGCTTCACAAGATTATTTTCAAAAGCCAAGAAAGGAATGTGAGGAAAGAGAGTTCCATGTCCCCTGGAGAGAGGCAGAGCGCAGGAAAGGAAGGATAAAAGGCAAAGAAAGGTTCAGGGGGGAACGAAACTGAGACGCAAGTCAAAGACCAGAGGCTAGAGAGGAACCCCAAAATCTAGACAGAAAAAAACAAAAAGAAAACAAAACAGCAACAACAACAGGCATGGAAGGGTCACAGAAAGCCCACTCCTCAGGCCCACTGACCGTGCATGTGACAGACTTGGCTGTCCCGGATTGCAGGAAGCCCAGACGGAAGCCATAGTTGCCCTGGAAGGTTTTATGGGAAGGGACAAAGGATGACAGGGGCCAGGAAGCGGGCGGTGCAGGGGCCGCTGGTGCGGGGGCCTCAGGCGCAGGGCCCTCCGCCGGAGCTGTGCACACGGGGAGGGCCTCGTCCGCGTCTCCCAACCAGCTTGTCACATCCTGGGGCAGCAGTAGATCCTCCATAGGCTCTAAGGCGGACTGGACGTGGGCCAGAGAAGAGCCTCAGTGCTGCGTTCTCAGTTTCCGGAACCCTCAGTCCTCCCCACCCCACTGCCCTTACCAGAAGGTTCTTTGGAGGAAGCCTGGAAAACAAGAGCAGACAGTTAGTGGCACTGATGTCCTTTATTACGGAGACAGCCTTCCGCTTATCCCGGGCTGGCTTTGAACTTGCCAAGTGGTGAAGAGTAACCTCAAACTTCTGATCCCCTGGCCTCCCAAATGCAGGGATTACGGGCACCCAACACCAAACCCTGTTCCGGCACTACTGTTTTTGCTTCTCATGGCCTCTGCTAGGGTACAGGATTGGGGGACACCTTAGGGACCCCATAAACTCACAGTTTCCACAGGTCTGAAAATGTCTCCTGACTCAGAGGGGGCTCAATGCTGAGATCCGACTGTGGCTCTTCCATGGCAGTATCCAAAAAGCCAGCCAGGCTGCTGTGAGCAGAAAGGTGAGGGCTTGTGTAGAACAACTTGTTTTTCCCCCTAATGCTGTTGTAGCTCCCAAGTATTACATTTCTTAGTAAACTTTAAAGCACTAAGTCCCAGTGTTCCAGCCGTCCACATTGGTTTGGACTACCTCCCAGCCCCGTACCTGGTCAGCTGACACCTTGTAGCCCTGGCCGCCCCTGCTCCATCTCTGTCCTCAAGGCAACTTCAGGAAGGCAACCTTCACTATAGATCCTTCCATCTGTTTCCCTCCCACCTGGGATCGGAAGTCCAGCCCGTTAGCCAATCGGAGGCTCTACACAACACTGAGACGGGAGATTCTCCACAGAAATGATAATGGCCCCAGCGGGCTGCAACCAGACCTAGGCGCTCAGTAATCTGCATCAGAATACACAGAGCACCAGGCCATCCTCCACCAGAGGTGAAGCCTCTTCCAGGGCGGAGCTCCAGCCCTCCTTGGAGCCTTATCAGTCTCTAATCTCGGGAGGAAAAGATAAGCCGAGAAGCACCTCCCCCCTCCCCTCCCGGCCCTCCGCCCCAGGCACACCTGTCCGGCTCCCCAGGAGCACTCCTCATACACAGCTTCAGTTTTCAAACTCTTTATGGCAACCATCAGTGTCTGGCCGGTTCTCTAGGCCAGCTCCCCGATCCCCGGCAAACTCAGGCCAGCAACTTGCCTTCAGCCCTCCCTGTGGGCTCCAGCTAGCACTTCTGGTACAATCAGCACGGTTCCTTGTACAAGAGCAAGGCTGCTGTTTCTGTTCTCCCCGTGGCTAGGGGGTAGGTCACCCTGCATGCCACAGGTCCCCAGGCGTGCTCAGCCGCAGCCAGGGAGCTCCAGCAAGCCTGGCCATGAGGCCGCTACACTTCCTCTAACTCACTTGCTAATCATTAGCCACACAGCCATCACCTCACTTTCTCCGGACTGGCTTTCACACGGACCCACTGGGCTTTCTTAAAAAACTTACTTCCTTATTTAAACATTCACCTGTTTAGTGTGTATAGGTGCAAAGAGCCAATGTGGAGTCAGAGGACAACTTGCAGGATTTGTCCCCTTCTGCTATATGGGTCCTAGGGATTGAATCCAGGGGCAGGATTAACTACCTCTGGCCAGCCCCAGGACATCACAGGTTTCCTTTCTAACAGCAAACACAAACCTTCCAGGACAAACTCTGCTCATACTATAATCTGAATACTCACTTCCGAATTGATGTGGGTCAAACACCGCTTCATTTACTTAAGACTTTGACTAGAGAGACCAGCTGCTCTTCCAAAGGTCCCGAGTTCAACTCCCAGCAACCACTTGGTGGCTCACAAGCGCCTACAGAGAGATTTGGCGCCCTCTGCTGGTGCACAGACACAAATGCAGGCAGGATGCTGTACAAGTAACAAACACCCTGAGAAATCCTTTCCTCTGTCATGACACCTGCCAAGAGCACACAGAAGGAAGGCAAACGAGCTCATTATTAATGATGGCCACCCAGGCAATCCAGGGTGTAGCAGGCTCTTTGGCCCATGTCTCTTACAATCAGCTAAGGCAGGTTTATACTGTAGCCCCTCCAGTCTGAGTCCTGAGGTGGCTGGTGTTGGAAAAGCCCAAGGGAGGCCCAGAGCTTCTTGAGATTAATAATTAAAACTGTAGACATCCATGAGTGGGTGTTCGGAGGGCAAAGGTCCCAAGCTGGACACTTCACTGTTACGCTCATGTAAGATGCGCCTGTCAGAGAGGGTCACCATTCCCGAGGGTGGAGCTCAGCAGTAGTGCTTACCTAGTCTGTGAAGCCCTAGGTTCAGTGCCTCCAACAGTACCTGAACACACCTGTAAACTGAGACAGGTGCCTGGCGCATGGAGGAGCTTAGCCATGTTAATGTGTTAACGTGACTGCCTCCTAGCCACAGGCTAATTAACGGCCTCTATGAGCTGGCAGGGCTTCTGTGGTACTAACGGCTTCCCCACCCCCGCCAAGTTCACCTGGTCAGAGAACTGCGTGTGTGCGTGTGCGTGCGCGCGCGCGTGTGACAAGCACACAGGCCGTCTCTCTGGCCTGTCACTCAGGCCATTAATAGCAATTACGCTTTCAGTGTTTCCTGAAATTAACAGTTGCCAACATGGACCATTTTTGAGCAGGGACTTCTCACAAGCACCAGATCAGGAGGCCACAACATTAAGGGTTTTTTTTGTTGTTGTTGTTTGTTTAATTTAAAATCAAGTCAAATGAGCAGGGAGATGGGATGTTTAACAAAATACAAAACACTAGGTGGGAAGGCAATAAACCCGGAAGAGGCTTGAGCACAACTCTGGCTGCTAGCCCAGGCCCAGCAGGCCTGCCTTTTCAGGGGGCTCCTCTCATTCGCTCCGCTGAGAAAGCAGGGCAGGCAGGCAGGCAGGTGGAGACTGGCGCCCTTGCCGGGCACAGACCAGTGTCTTCTGACTTACATAAACTATGTAGTTTTTCTGCAGATCGTATTTGTTACCCAGTATGTTTCTGAAGCGTCTGTGAAGAACTGTTTTATTTGTGTTTCCCCTCCAAAGGGTTCTGTTGTAAGTGCTCCATGCTGAGCACGGAGCACGGAGCTGAAGACCTGGAGTCCCAGCTCCATGGCTTGTCCAGGGCCACCCTCCAGCCCCCAAACAGAAGGGACAAGGCTGCATCAGCCCGCCACCAAAGGATGGGAACCAGGGAAGTCAGAAGCCACATCCTACTTGGAACAAAATTTTCTCCCAGTGTTTCAGAGTTTATTATAAATATCTTCTGGGCTGGCAGTGTAGCTCAGTGTGCCATGCCCTGGGTTCAAGCCACAGCACTGGGGGAAGGAAGGGGTAGGTGGGTCTTGAGGGCGTTGGTTCTAAAACGTAACGAGTGAGGGTCTGGTCTAATTTAACACAAAACCACGTCTAGGTACACTTCCTAGAACAGTGGACAGGGACAGCGGGAGGCCTGCCTGAAAACACCGTCAGCGTCATTCTGGATGGGGGCGGAGAACTCAGAACAGAACCAGCTGGCGGGGAGCACACAATGAACCGGCCTTCTCAAACGCTTCAGAAACAGATCAGCAGAAAAACTCTAAATAGTTTATAGATCAGAAAACATACGGGTCCGAGACTGGAAAAGGCGCTTGGTACCAAGATTACCTCCAAACTAAATCTTGTCGTCAACTGACCTCTACATATACACTGATACATAACCACAAACATGCGAGCGCACACACATGCACACACACATACTATATAATAATTAAGTGGACCATTATTCTATTTCCCAAAAACTTTATTTATTTATTTATTTATTTCTGAGACAGGGTTTCTCTGTGTAGCCCTCACTGTCCTGGACTCACTCAGAGATCCACCTGCCTCTGCTTCCCAGAGTGCTGGGATCACAGGTGTGTGCCACAGCACCAGATTTTTTATTTATTACCTTTTACTTTCAAGACAGACTCTATGGCAATTCTGTTGCAGCTTCCTGAGTGTTCTGTCCACAGGTGTGAGCCTGGCTTAGGACTATTATTTTATAAACAGCTATGAAATGTGTGAAAGACAGCAACCATAAGAAAAAAAAATCACAAGACCTGTGCAGGTCTCAGGAAGCGAGTTGATGGGACTAAGGCTGGTGGTCAGAGAGAGTTTGAGATTTATTAAACAAGAGAAGGGTGGGGAAAGAGCCCACACATTGCTTATTTTATGTACCTAAAATGTGGAAAGTACTAGTCTGGCAAATTTTGGGATTGTCTCCCAACCCACCCTGCACCAAGACAGAGACACTTGGTGCATTCTATCTGCCAGAGACAAGAAACCAAACCAACCAAAGAAAATGTAAAGTTAGGTGTTCCCGGTTAGCCTTCCTCCTAAAAGCTCACCAGTGTTTGTTTAGGTCTCCAAACTGCACCAACTTAACAAATAAGGGGTCCAAATTACTTTTGTCTCTTCCGATAGGACTTTACCTTGGAAAATGTAACTTTTGGAGCCTATTCCTTGCCCCCTTTCAGGGTCTATGTATTCCAGGCTGGTCTTAAAATCACCACTGACTGTTAATCTCCGCAGTGCTGGGATTCTAGGCACTCAGTTGGCTGTGAGGGTTGTTCCAAATCTAATAAAATAAACCAGGTGGGGGGGGGGGTGGCGCACACCTTTGATGCCAGCACTCAGGAGGCAGAGGCAGGTGGATCTCTTCAAGGCCAGCCTGGTCTACAGAGGTCCAGGATAGCCAGAGAAACTCTGTCTCAAAAACAAGCAAGCAAACAAACAAGACTCAGCAAGACCCAAACCATGAACAGGAGCAAAGGAATGGAGGGAAGGATGGAGCATACAGTCAACTGCCTTTTCCCCACCTGCCGAACCACTCATGGGACTTTCATGCTGTGAATAACACAGATCACTGCTTGATACCAAGACAACAACCCTCCGACAATCTCGTTTGTCACGCTGGGTTCAGCCTTGGTTTTCGTGGTTCCGGCACGCTTGTCAGAGTAAACATGGACCACAAGCTGCATCTCCGTGTTTTGTTCTTTGACAAGGTCTTGTCATGCAGCCCAGCTTGGTTTTCAACTCATGGCAATCCTCTCGCCTTAGCACCCACGGGGGGTCCTAGCACTAGCGGCACTGCCACGTCTCCCTCGTCTCTACTTTTCACGTGTTTTCTTTAAGACAGGGTCCCACCTGATACTTGTATGTATCAGACACTGTGGTCCGGGGCTGGAGATCCTCCTGCTTTAGGCTTCCTAGTGCTGCTGAACTGCTGCTGTCAGGAAACGTAGTCTTGTGTCTGCGTGAATAGTAACATGGGCGGCTCCTCTATTTCCTTCCTACAGGGTCTCACAGACACCTGCCTGTCTCTGCCTCCCAAGCGCTGGGATTAAAGGCAGAGCCCCTGGCCCATCCTCCCTCCTTTTATACTCAACACACTTTAGCATGTATTTGAATAGCATTAGGTCATAAGTTAGCTACAGATGATTTAAACACCGGCAAACCCATCCTAGCTCCCAGAAGCCACTGCACTAAATTTTCCAGAGAGACTGAAGAGCTTCGTAGATAACGATAGTTCTCCAAGTTGTCTTTATAAAAAAAGCAAATATTTACATATATCTACATTTGTAAATAGGGGTGGGGCTCAAGGGCCGCCCCTTTCTTTTCACATTCCAGACACCAAACCTAGTCAAGAGATTACAGAACAGTTCGCCTATCTGCATAACAATTCACGGGATTGTCCTCCACTGCTGGGGTCCTCTTCACGCATAGACTTAAGTGTAGTCACTTGTACACTTCTCTGTAAACTTGAGTTACCTAGACTTCCTTTGAGTTTTATACCTTAAGGTCCTGTCTCCCTATTGCTCGCTTATTCTCTACACTAAAACCACTAAACCTGCAGGGGGACAAAGAGACATTTATTCTCCTTTCCAAGCGCTGTGTGGAAAGACTATTTTACTTATTTAGTTTTTCGAGACAGAGTTTCTCTGCACAACAGAGCCCGGCTGTCCTGGACTCGCTTTGTAGACCAGGCTGGCCTCAGACTCACGGAGATCCACCTGCTTCTGCCTCCCCGAGCGCTGGGATTAAAGGCATGAGCCACCATGCACGGCTGAACACGCTATTTTTACCAAAAGGAAGGAAAGAAGGAAAGAAGAGAGACAGGCAGGACGCTGGGGGTGCGGCACACCCGGGCAGCGCCCCGCCACCCCGCGCCGGGAACCGGCCCCCGGGGGCACCGCACGCAGGACCTGGGCAGCCGCTGGCCAAGGCCCGCCCCTTCCGCTCTCGGGACGTGCGGAACGCGTCCACGGGGGGACGGCTCACCCCAAAACCGGATACCCTAAGTGCTTTTCCGGCGGGCACGGACGGGGGGGAGGGCGGCGGGCGCCCGGCTTCCCCGCGCCTCCGGGCCCGCCGCCCCCGCGCCTCCGGGGCGAACAATAACAGAGCGGCGGGCCGGGAGGCGCGGCCGGCGAGAGAGAAAGCCGCAGGGGACAAAGGTCCGGAAGCCGCGGGGCCCCCCGATGCCCCGATGCCCCGGCCGCACTCGGGATCGAGGCCCCCGACGCACCGCTCCGTGCACCTGACCCGGGCGGGCGGCCCGGCGGCGCCCCCAGCCCTGTGCGTGCTTCGCGGGGCGAGCGCGGCTGTGCCCACCTCCGCTGCCCTCGCGTCCACCCCGCCCCGCGAGCCCCTCACCGTGCGGGCCGAGCGCCGGGCCTTCGGGCGGCGTGTCACCGGGCGGGGAAGCGGGCCGCGCTGCCGGGCACCCCGGTCCTCCGAGCTACCTGCAGGGACGCTGGGCGCTGGAACTTTCAGCCAGTGTGAGCACATGGGAGGGGAAAGTCCCAATCCCAGCAAGCCCCGCGAGACTGCTGGCACAAAGCTGGACGGCCGCCATGGCAAGTGAGGGCAAGTCGCCCCGCGGGCTGAGGGCAAGAGGCGGGGCGCCGCCGCGGAGCTGCGAGCCCCAGGCCGCCGCCGGGTCCGGCTGCAAGGGCGGAAAGGATGAAGCGCTTGGCGTCTGCTGTGCGCTGAGCTCCGCTCTTCCCCGTCGAGCCGGAGGGCCGTGGGCGGCCTCTGCAGCCAGGGCTGGCCTCGAACCCTCGGCGGCAGGTTGCTTTTCCCCCTCACCAGCCGAGATGGCGCGTTGGAAAGGCCTCAGCCTGAGGTGTCCTCCGAGACCCCTCACACCGCGGCGTCTTTCCTTTCCCGTGCAGCCCCCACCGCCGTCTGAAGAGAAGGCTTTCGTGGCCCTCAGTTTCACAGCATCGAAAACCTTGTGGGGATGGAGAGCTTACACGCGATTCCACTAGTTGGCATTTCTCCAAAGCCTTGAACAGTGCTGGGTGGGAAGGAAGAACTTGGTAATAAATACTGAATGAGTAGAGGGGGGAGGGGGAAGGGAAAGGAAACCTCTCTTGGAGGTTGCCCGACCGACAGTCAGGGCGGGCAGAAACTGGACCGCTTAAGCGCCCTCTGCAGGCCAGGGAGGATGGCCGCCTTGAGAATTACCCCGGGACGCGGCAGGGGGCGCCCGCGCACTTTCTGTCACGGCCGAGGGTGCGGACTACAACTCCCAGAAGCCTCCAGGGCCGGGCGACCTCGCTCTTTCCCGCCTTCCCGCCCAGCTCCGCTCAGGATGCGGGAGCCTATCGGAAGGAGGCCCGGCTCCCGCGAGAGCGAGAAGCTCTAGCGGCGCTCTGCTCGCGGCGCTGGGCTCGCCGGTGTCTGCCTCCGGTTGCGGGGCTCCCGGAAGTGGGGAGCGGGGTCGGGGCGGCGCTGCGCCCGCGTCCCTGGGAGCTGCGATGCAGCGTGGCCTCGCGCGGTAGCGCGCGTGGAGGCTTGCCCGGCCCTGCCCGCCGCGGGCTTGCTCTGCGGGATGAGGACGTCGGAGGAGCGCCTCTTAGCCCCGGACAGCCTCGCTGCTGACCAGGCTCCGGCCCCGGCGCCCCAGGCGTCCCCCGTGGCTACAGATACAGCGTCTGAACTGGTGCCACCGCCGTGCGCTGGAGACCACCAGCCCCCGGCAGCCACCGAGGCCGTGGCTGGCCCGGCTGTGTCCCCGGAGCCGCCGCAGGGGGACCCAGGCTCTCCGTCCGCTCCCGTGGAAGTTCGTACTCCCCGTGTGTCGAGTCCTCGAACCGAGGAGCAAGGACTTTCGGAAAACGCGAGCCCTCCTGTAGAAGACAGGATCCGGCCTGAGCTGGCGCCAGAAGAAGCCGTGGAAGGAGTGTCTGAGGAGCCGGCTGCGGTGGATGAGGGGGACATGTAAGTGACCGTGGAATCTGAGGCGCCTGGACGTGTGAAAACGACAGCCACCAGGCCTCAGCGTCATTCCAGACCCGTTTCTCTGACAACCCACGTTTGTTGTTTCCCCATGTCCTTCCCAGCTTCTGGAGCTACTGCTTCTCGCAGGCGCCCCGGTACCTCAGCGGGTCCTGGTCCGAGTTCGGCACCCACCCCGAGAACTTCTTGAAAGGTTGTAAGTGGTAAGTATAACGGGCAGGGAGATGGCCACTTTCCAGATTTGCATTTTAAAACCCACCCACACTTGGTCCCTCGTGGTGGGACCATCTTGTAATCTCAACATTTGGGAAATTGAGGGAGGGTTGGGAGTACGACTCTATGCCTTGTCCATAGAGTCTTAAAACAAGAACAAAGCTGGGCGGGCGACTGTGGCACACAGCTTTGATCCCAGCACTTGAGAGGCAGAGGCAGGTAGGTCTCTGAGTTTGAGGCCAGCCTGATCTACAGGTCCAGTAGGTCTAGTTCTGGGACAGCAAGGACTACACAGAGGAACCCTGTCTTGAGGGAAAACAAAACAAATGAAAGTTAAACCCCAAACTGGGGCTGGAGAAATGGCTCAGAGGTTAAGAGCACTGGCTGCTCTTCTAAAAGTCCTGAGTTCAATTCCCAGCACCTGCGTGAGATCTGATGCCCTCTTCTGGCATGCAGGACTACGTGCAGGCAGAACACTGGATACATTATAAATAAATGAATATTTAAAAGAAACATACCCCAAACTTCTGTGAAGGTGGTTAGGTAGTGATAGGATCCTGGTGAGTGCCGAGATTAAGGTTTTTTTCCTTCCTTTCTCCTGTGGGTTTAGCCCAGGATGTCTAGCATGCTGGCCTGGACCTCACTACTAAGCTACATGCTAGTCTTCTTTTGCTTTAATTTGAGATAGGGTCTCACAAAGTTGCCCAGACTGGCCCAGAATTTGGCCTGATGCCTCAGCCTCTCAGGTAGCTGGGGCTATGTGTCACCACCCTCTGCAGGAGCTTATGTTTCCCTAGAGCTGGGGCTCTTCTCAAGCCTTCCACCTGGAAATGATAGCTCTCCAGTGTTCTAATTTTCCTGTATTTTTAGGGCCCCCGATGGCTCCTGTATCTTGACCAATAGTGCTGACAATGTCCTCCGGATTTACAACCTCCCTCCGGAATTGTACAGCGAAGGAGAGCAGACGGAATATGCAGAGATGGTAAGGATGGGGGCTGCCTCCCTCCTGTGCCAGCCCCTGCGCAATAGAGCCCTTCCTGACAGTGAAGAACTATGTCCACAGGTTAGCTGTTCTCTGACAGGACCTTCCTTCACCTTGGATTTCCATGTGCATCATTCCCTGCCTTGAATTCTGAAGTCATCTAAAGACTGTCAGCCCCTTTAGGCAGGAGCCTGTGCTCTCTGGGGTCAGGTTGGGGTTTCTGTGACATTTCTAGTGCTTATTGGTGGTTTCCAATAGACCCTAGGGATGTGGCCCGGTCAGCTGGTAGAGTGCTTGCCTACCAGCACACAAAGCCCACACTTCGTCAGCTGTGTGCTTGCTCACTTGGCATTTAGCACTGCAGAGGTGGAGGCAAGAGGGACAGATCCAAGCTTGTCATTAATGGCCTAGCAAGTTCTAGGCCACTCCTTTTGGTTGGGCTCACATAAAAGTGAAAGATGGATGAAGAGCTGGTTGTGTTTTTTTGGGTAGCAGATGCATTATCAATAAAAAAGATCATTGCACATTAAAACAAATGCTCTGAAAGCCTCAGGCAGGAATTTACTTAGCCTGGGAGCTACCATGCAGCCTGGCCAGCATTGTGAGACCTTAGATCTGTTTGCTTTAATCCCAGCAGCCTGGAGGCAGAGGCAAGCTCATCTCTGTGAATTTGAGGCCAGCCTGGTCTACACAGGGAATTCCAGGACTGCCAGGGCTACACAGAGAAACCCTGTTAAAAAAAAAAAAAAACTAAACAAACAGAAGATTTATTTTTAGTTTTTCAGTGTGTGTGGGTATCTGTATGGGTATGTGTAGTTCACCGTCAGAGCTGAGGGAGTCTCTGCAGTTGTCAGGCAGGAAAGGGAACCTCACAAGAGGTGAAGATGAAAATTCAGTTCAGATTGACTTGAACCGGGATCAGGATGTTGGGGAATGTGATCTCAGGTGTCTTATTCCCGATAGATGTAAACAGTCTAATTTGGAGAAAGTTTCCTAGTGTAATGAATCCCTGGTGCATTAATTAAGTTGAAACGCGTGGTATATGTCATTTTGTCATTTCTTCCACGAAGATGGTTTCTAGAGACAGGCTACCTGTACTAGCTTAGGTTGGGCCTGAAGAGGGGTCTGTCCTTGACTTAGTCATACAGATAGCGTAGAGGTCATTTGGGCTATTGGCCACTTCTGGTCCTGGTTGTGGAAGCTTGGGGAACCCCTGGTCTTAAGGGCCATTTAGATTGCTAGCCACCTCCCGTCCTGGCTGAGGGAACTTGGTATGGCCTGGCTCAACAGATAACAGGGGTCACACCCAAATCCCAGCTCTCTGGGTGGAAGAACAGGGTTTTACGTCTCTCCCATTGGAAGGAGTCCTGCACACCTAACATTCCTGGTTTCTCTAGAGATGTAAGCACAAGGGCCTTTGTGCTCCCACGGAGGAGCGAAGCTGGGGTTCACAGGTAGTTGAAGCCATCTGACATGGGTGCTGGGAACTGAACTCTGCAAACCTGAGATCTCTGGGATCTCTGCAAATCTCTGAGCCACTTTTCTGGTTTTCCTCCCTCCTTTCAGGTGCTGAAGCTGCAGGCATTTGTTGCCGCACCAGGTGTGTGACTTTTCTCTTGAGGTTTAATTTTTTTTATGTGTATGAGGGTTTTGCCTGAATGTGTGTCTGTGTACCACATTGCATGCAGCGACCATGGAGGCCAGAGGAGGGAGTCGGATTCCCTGGGACTAGAATTGCAGACAGTTGTTAGCTGTCACGTGGGTGCTTGGAATGGAACCGGGCCTTCTGGAAGAGCAGCCGGCGCTTCGCTGCCGAGCCTTCCCTCCAGCCCTCAGTCCACCCTTTTGACCCAAGATCTTACATAGAGGGGGGCGTCCTCAGACTCAAAGTAGCTGTGTAGTCAGGGCTGGCCTTGACTTCTTGATCCGCCGTCTCCGCCTGCAAGTGCTGAGCTCGATTGCACACGGGCCTGAACTCCCAGAACTGTCAGGAAGACCACATCCTCATTTTACAGGCTGGAAAGTTCAAGGTTAAGGCAGCATATTGCAACATCTTAGAAATGGTCTCTCTTCCTCGCTCATGCTCACCTCCGCCCCCTCCCCAATTGTCAAGCTTCTGCCACTAAGCTAAAATGCTAGCCCTTTCTTATATGGCCTCATTTAATCCTATTTCTTTTTTGTCTTTGTTTTGGTTTGTTGTTTGTTTTGAGACAGGGTTTCTTTGTGTAGCCTTGGTTATCCTGGACTCACTCTGTAGACCATGCTGCCCTCCAACTCACAGAGATCCGCCTGCCTCTGCCTCCCTGAGCGCTGGGATTACAGGCGTGCGCCACCACACCCGGCTGGTTTTATTTTATTTTTTGAGATAGGGTCTTACTGTGTAGCCTTTGCTACTGTGAAGCTGTATTAACCATGTAATGTGTGTGTGTTTTGCCCGTGTATATGTATGTATGCTGCGTGTGGGTCTGGTGCCTGTAGGGCCCAGAAGAGGACATTGGAAGTGGCCACAGGTTATGATCTGCCCTGTGGGTGCTGGGAATCAAACCCAGGTCCTCTTGATGGGCAGCCTGTGCTCTTGATTACTGAGCCATAGCTCCAGCTTTTTTTATGTTTCGTGAGATCATAAAAACTGTGGGGCTCTGGCTGGAACTCACCATGTAAACCAGACTGGCCTCGAACTCACAGAGATCCACCTGTGTCTGCTTCTGGATTGTCAGCACACACACACACACACACACACACCTGCCCTGAGGTAAGCTCTCATCCACAGCCCTTGAGGTCCATAGGTAGCTGAGGATGACGTCGAATTTGTGATCTTTGCTCTTCCCAAGTGCTAGGATCACAGGCCCGAGCTTCTGCACCCTGCGTGTGTGTGTGTGTGTGTGTGTGTGTGTGTGCGCACGTGTATGCGTGCATTCTGGGCCCCGCAGAAGTCTGAAAACAACCCTAGGTATTGGTTGCCGCTTTTCATGTTGCTTGAGACAGGGTTGTTCACTGTCTGCTCACTCGTGGCCTGCAGGCTTCTGGGGGTTGTCTCTGCCCTGTGTCTTGTAGCAGTTGTGCAGAAGCTACTGCGTCTGTGGGAGTGGGTTGTGGGAGTTGATTGAGGTCTCGACCCTTGTGCAGTAAACTCTTGCCCCGACCCATCTTCCCACCCGATAAATGTGATTTGGTGGCGTAGAGTCATTGTAGAGTAAGTGAACCCGATGGTTGGAGATGGCAAAGCCAGTTTGGTGACGGCGCCGCCCACACTTGACTGTAGGAGTGAGGGGCACGGCTGTGGTCGCTGAGGAGGTGAGCGCACGGCGGGCAGCAGGCCCACGCTGAGGTCTACGGCCACGGCCTCTCTCCAGCTAGCAGCACTTGTGTGTTTGCCCGGCACACTTAGCCACGGGGCTGCAGCCCCGCCCCCACTTCATGGTTTTGTTGTGCTTGTTCTTGCTTTTCAGCTTTGGAGACATTTGAGTTCCACAGTGAGGTTAGCCACGTGGCCACAGGCAGCCACGGGGTGAGAAGAGGCATTTTAGAGAGAGTAAGATGGATCAGAGAACCTTTTCACAGGAAGGGCCAGGCGGCCTCTGAAGACCGAGCAGGAGGAAAAGCAAAGTCATCGCTTAGAGATTGGACGGAACCTCATGGTGACTCATAGGGACCCAGCCTTGCTTTTGTGATAGTCTGCATTGCCCGGCCTGGCCCCAAAGCAACACTTCAGAGGTCTTCCTGCTTCGCCCTCAGCGACTGTGACTGTAGGTGCATCACTGCGCCTAGCTTGTTCAGTGCGTTGTTGAGCATTGTGTGAACAGGCCATGTTTATGTCAGGTCCCTGCCCTTAGGAAGCTTGCATTCTGTGGGAAGAAATAGGTCCTAAAGAAGCAGTAGAACATATACCTGGTATGTGCCACAGGAAAAGTGAAGCAGGGATGTCACAGGGTATGGGATAGCCAGGAGCCAAGTTCTGGAGGGAAATGGAGTTTCAAGAAGACAAGAAGTAAGGGAGATTTCAGGTCCTGAACAAATACCGAGGTCCTTCCCTAAGGACAGGTTTCGGGCAGTGGGCTCCACCTTCCTGGTGCTGCGACCCTTTGATACAGCGCCTCATGGGTGGCTCCAACCCTAAAATTATTTCCTTGCTACGTCATAACTAAGTTTGTTACTGTTATGAGTCATATGTAAATATGTGTTTTCTGATGGTCCTAGGCAACCCGTGAAAGGGTTGTTCACACACACACACACACACACACACACACACCCCGCAAGGGTTGAGACCACTGGCCTGGGGGAACTGGCCAGAGGGACGTGAGGCAAACTGTGGAGTGGCGTTTGTGTCGAGGTACTGCTGCTGCCTGAGGCGGGTGGGTATGTCTGTGCAGTCTTTGTTAGTGTCCCCCCAACCCCATCTTGTCAGACAGGGCTTCTCTGTGTAGCCCTGGCGGGAACCCTGTAGACTGGCCTTGAACTCAGAGATCCATGTAGTGCCCTGATATAATAGTTTTTAAACTATTTTATTGGGGTTTCTCAAAGCCTCTCCCTTCCAGCCCCCAACCCTAGCGGGGAGAGGGGTCGCAGGCCCCGTTACTTCTGGCTGTTTAGAGTTGATGGGTTCTTTTGGGGGCTACACTAATCGCCATCAACAGCAAACAGCAAGCAGTCTCCTCCGAGCTGCTGCAATGAAACGTTTCCTTCCGTCTGTCTCCATGGTCCCTGGTCTCTCCAGACTGCCCCTGGACATGCTTGCTCTTTCTGGGCTCTCATGTATATCCTCAGAGCCAGGCTGTTAGCAGCTGGCAAAGACCACGCCCCACACGAGGCAGTTATCAGCTGTAGACAGTCTAAGGGCCAACCAAAATCCCATTTACATAACATAACTGAGTTTTTAAAGAAGCCAAAACCTCCGTTATAGGTCCTCCTGCCTCTGCCTGGGCATAAAGGCATGCACCACTACTGCCCGGCTTTTTCTTCTCAAGATTTATTTTTTATTTTCCATGTGTACATCTGTGTCTGTGCAGGGGGTCAGGTGCCAGTACAGGCCAGAAGAGAGTGTTGGATCCCTGGGCACTGGACTTAAGGGGGACGTGAGCTGCCTAACACAGGTACAGGGACGGAGCCTGGGTTTTCTGAAGGAGAGCAGACTTGCTCTTAACTGCTGAGCCAGCTCTCTTGCCCTGGATGGTTCTTTGCTGGTGTTGTTTTGGGGGCAGTCTGTATGTGTCCCTGGCTGGCCTGGAACTCACTGCGTTCCCGATCAGGCAGAAGCGTAGGTCTTGTGGTGATCCTATTTTGTCTCCAAGTGCTGAGATTGCAGCGTGTGTGCCATCTTGACCCACCAAAGTATCTGGAAGTGGCTTCCCTTGTGGCTTCCAGAAGGAAGGGCGACCTGGTGCTAGGTGGTTGCTGGGTCAGAGGCTGCAGGCGTTTGAGTGAGAAGATGAAGAGCCCAGCTCCCAGAGAGACGCAGGGACGAGACCAGGGCTGTGCTGTGGTGGAGAGGCTGCCTCCGGCAGGAGCGGCCAGAAGACGCTGGGCCTGCAGGGTGGGTTAAGGCACACTGTTCTCAAGACGGGGCGCTGAGGTGTGGCTGTCTTTTTCTTCGCTGTGACAGTGTCTTACTGAGCTGCGGAAGAAGAGTTCCTTCTAGCCACAGCTGGAGGGTACGGGCCCTGGTACTCCACCCAGGACCCACACCTGTAGAGCGGGCCTCTCACAGGTACAGAGGGTCCCAGTACATCAGTCAGTGCAGCCCAGAAAGGCCCTGACCCACGTGACAGGTTTTTCTCCTGCGTGGCTCAGGAAAGTTGACAGTCAGCATCAGCCCTCACAGACCAGCATGGTGGCATAGCCGGTAAAAGCAGTCGACATGCCAGCCTGGGGACTTGAGATAGACTCCCCAGAGTTCACACAGGGGTGGGAGGAGCTAACAGCTCCACAGATCTGTCCTCTGCCACGTGCGCCGTGACACCTGTGCCTGTGCATTCTCAAGCACAATAGTAAATAAATAGTCACAGCTATTAGCCACACAACCCAGTGTGAGTGTGGCTCTGAGGCAGAGTGATGCCTAGCTTGTGTGAGGACGTATGTCCATACACATGGGTTGGGGAGGGAGGAAGAGAGAGAGAGAGAATGTGAGAGAATAAGATTGTAGTGTGGCCGGTCATGGTGGCGCACGCCTTTAATCCCGGATGTAAAGGCAGAGGCAGGCGGATCTCTGAGTTCGAGGCCAGCCTAGTCACAGTGCGTGCGTATGTTATTCTTCAAGACATATGGCCTCTGGAGGCCAGCTGGGTGTGGTAGCCAGTGCCTGTATAGTCTTAGCATGTAGGAAGCTGAGGCAGGAAGATTGAGGGTCAAAGTGACCCAGCTCACACAGCGACACCCTGAAGTGTTTGTTGGCTCTCCCCTTGAACCTGAGCGGGCCTTTCCCTTTCCTTCTCTTTCAGGAAAGCCCCTTTTGTTTTCCTCCGCTTCCCCTTCCCTTTTCTGTGGGTTTTTTTGTTGTTTTTGTTTTTATGAGACAATCTTCCTTTGTGACACTGGACTTCAGAGATGGGCCTGCTTCTGCCTCCCTAGTATTGGGATTAAAGACATGATCTGTAGCGCCCAGCAAAAAAGCCAAAGCAGGTTCTTTGTTTGTCTTTGTAGACCAGGCTGGCCTCGAACTCACAGAGATCCTCCTGCCTCTGCCTCTCTGAGTGCTGGGATTATAGGCGTGCGCCACTGTGCCCGGCTTGTAATATGAAATTTTATGTGTGAGAAATATCTTAGCTCCCACAGTCTTAGCATATAAGACGTGTATATATGTATATTTGTATGTGTATATATTTCTCTATATGTTAGGGGTTTGTGATACAGACATTTGTTTTAAATTTTTTTCATGTGCCTTTTTGCAATATGTGGGTGAGTTTGTTCTTTCATAACCTCACTCCCTAAGTATTCTTTCCTGCTTTGCTCCCACCCCTGGCTTTGAGGTTCAGACCCTTGGCCTTACACATGTTTGTTAGGGCAGAGCTATGCCTTCCCCTCCCCCTCCCTAATTTGTCCACTGGGTCTCAGATCCGAAACTGACCCAAGGTTCCCAAGTGTGGGATCACCCGAGTGTGTCCTTAGTTTCCCTGTTCTCACTCGCGCCTGAGAGCTCAGTGTTGGAGACAGATGAGCTCTGTAGAGGAGTGCGGCTGGGGCGCTTGCCGAGAGCACAGAGACAGTTTGGGATGAGGCTGGCCCTCTGTCCATGTTCTGCATCTGTACAGCTGCAGGTCCAGGACATCTGATGAAGACATGGAGTCTGCTGACCACACGTGTTTGGAGCTTTTCTTTTGTGTCATTGCATTTCCTAAACCATCCAGCACAGCTGTCTACGTGACGCTCACGTTGTATTAAAAGTCATTAAAAGTAATCTAGGGATTGGCACATCCACGAGACTGTAGGAGTTCTGTGCAGATGCTGCAGATTTCACATGATCTGCAGGGATGGCCATCAGCAGGTTCTGCTGTGCTGTGGGACAGTGTCCTGGGGTCAGGACAGTGTCCTGGGGTACTGAGTGGTGACTGAATTTCCATATGCCGTGCGAGCTAGGTCCTTCTCCCTGTGTCCTCTCCCCTCTTTATCTTTATCTTTTCACGGAGCTTGCTAGAACTAGCTCCCCAGCCTGTGTCCTGACTTCTTGGCCCATGCGGTTCTTGCTGCCGCTCTGGCCCTCTAAGACACTTTCACATCCCTTTTCAGGCTGGACATGGAGGAGTCCTCATGCCCCAGCACCAGAGCTAGGCAATTGTTCTTTCATCTGTGCAAAGTCTTTTTCTGATTCTCCTACTTCTGAGGCTGTTGGAGCCTCATAGCCTTTCTGTGTCCCTGAATCTCTACCATCTTTGTGGTCTGGGATGCCCAGGCTGGAAGCCGTTGCCCCTTCTCACCCTGTAAGCCCCTCGCCTGCCCTCCGCATCATTAATTCCCACATCCCATTAAGCCTGGCTGATCTTTCTAATCACCGGCTGCACTCCTTCACTCTTTGGACCTTAATCCAGGATCCAATTATTTGTGGTCTTAAGTTACTGCAACAGTGTCTGCGTTTGTCATGAAAACATTGCTCACTGGGGCTGGAGAGGTTGCCCACAGGGAAGAGCACTGTGGATCTTGCCACGGACCCAAGGTCCATTCCCAGCACCAGAAGTGTGGCACGAACATAACCAGAGGAGTAAGTCCTTTGCCTGTGAGCTTGACCCAGCTGTGGAGAAGACACTGATTGAGGCAGATGGGACATTCCCTGTCGGCAGAGATGCTGTGAGGAGCAGCGAGGGCTGTGGAATGTCGAGAAGCTGGGAGGGCGAAGGCGTGTTTCGGCCCCTAGGCCTGGAGTGATCCAGGCGCCATCATCTAGGAGTTACAAGGGAAGGAATGGAATAGTATTCCGGAGACTGCTCTTGGAAGGCCCGTGGCTTAGAATATATGGAATTGCCATCTCATGGGGCCTGAGAGTCAAAGTAGTGGCTGTTGTGATTTTTGTTTTTTTTTTCTCTTTTTAACAATTTATTTAATTGTGATTGCTCTATCTGCACGTACACCTTTGTGCCAGAAGAGGGCATTAGATCCCAGTATATATAGATGGTGTGAGCCACCATGTGGTGCTGGGAATTGAACTGAAGACCTCCAGAAGAGGAGCCAGTGCTCTTAACCTCTGAGCAGTCTCTCCAGCCCCATTTGTTTTTTGTTTTTTGTTTTTTTGTTTTTGTTTTTTGTTTTTTTTTTGAGACAGGGTTTCTCTGTGTAGCCTGGCTGTCTTGGCACTCTGTAGACCAGGCTGACCTTGAACTCACAAAGATCCACCACAGCTGCTTGGTGGGTGTTGTGGTTTTAAAGGACATGAGTAGAGTTGCAGGTAGGAGCATTTGCTGGAAGTCTTCATAAGGAAAGGGGCTACATAGAGTCTCTAAATTACTTGAGGACAGTGGTAGAGGAGATCTGGACAGAACTCAGGGTGTTGCAGAGACGCTGCAGGAAGGCAGAGCCTTGGATGGGTTATCAGGAGGGGGGGGGAAGGGGACCAGAAGGGAACCCTGGGGAAAACTGTTGGATTAGACCAGGAGTGGAAAGGGTGGTTGAGGATGGGGTGTTGTCCTGGTTTGCTTTTCTGTGGCTGTGATTACAAACCAAGGAGCAACACTGCCTGCTCACTGGCTGTTCCCGCGCTCCTGTTCAACCACTGCTCTTATGTAGTCTGGGCTCACCAGCTGAAGGATGGCACCACTGCAGCAGGCGGAACGACCCTACACCAACCAGCAGCATTTAAAAGTGCTTGGTGCCCTTTTCCTTCCTGGCATCATGTCTTCCATTTTGGTTTTGTAGTGGTGAGGATCAAAGCCAGGGCTTTGAGCTACACTCGGGCACACTGTCGAGCTTTGGGTTATTTTGTTTTTATTGTTGTTTCATTAGAGTGTGTTTGTGTGTAGGTGTGGTGCAGATGTGCTCCAGCCCTTTGGACACCAGATGACAGATTCGTGTTCCGGAGACCAAATAGAGGTCGTCGCATTTGTACAAGCACCTTCTCCCACTGAGCTGTCTCACCCCTGCCCGTTTTCTTTGTTGTTTTTGTTTTGTTTGGAGACAGGGTTTTGAGTAGTCCTGGCTGCCTTTGAACTTGCCATGTAGCTAAGGATGACTGTGAACTTCTTCTGCCTCTGGAGTACTGAGATCACTGGGTTGCCTGCTCGAGCCACTTGTGCCTGGTTTTATGTGGTGCTGGGGATCTACCAGGGCTTTGTGGGTACTAGGGAAGCAGCCTGCCAACTCAGTCACGGCCCTAGCCCTTGTGTTCCAGTTTTTGAGGCAGGGTCTTCCTGTGTGGCTTAGGCTGGGTTTTGTTTTAGATTTATTATTTCTGCTGGACAGCGGTGGTGCACGCTTTCAGTCCCAGGACTCAGGAGGCAGAGGCAGGAGGATCGCTGTGAATTGGAGGACGGCCAGGACTACAGCGAGGAAGCTTGTCTTGGAAAAGAACACAGAGCACACAGGAGCAAGCAGGCACACTCTGGCACTCTTGTCGTGTCAAGGCTGGCCGTGGTGCTCAGTCAGTGCTTTGCCCACTAAGCCGCCTCTCCAGTCCTGGCTGGAATTCTTCAGCTAGTTCAGGTTCACTGTGGACTCACCACAGTTCCTCCCATCTCAGGTTCAAGTAAATGCTGGCAGTTGGGGCTAGAGAGATGGCTTGGTGGTAAAAGCACTCGCTGTTCTTCCAGAGGACCTGGGTTCAATTCCCAGCACCCACATGGCAGCTCACAACTGTCAGTAACTCCAGTTCCAGGGAACCCAACACCCTCACATAGACACACATGTAGGCAAAACAGCAATGCACATTAAAAAAAATAAAAGAGTTGTCACATCACGACTTCTTCAGCTGGAAGTTTGTGGTAGGCAGCCTCATGGCTACCGGGCAAGTGCTCTACCCCCAAGGTACATCCACAGCCCTTGCTTTGCTTTTGAAGTGTTTGAGCCCTGGCTGAGCGGTGGCCTGGTAAGTAGAGCACCCGTCTCACAGGCCCAAAGCCCTGGGGTCCTTCCCAGCAGGACAGAAGCAGGGTCTGGGAAGGCACACCTGTGGCCCGCCTGTGGGGTGGAGGTTCAGTGCCAGGCTGGGATCTGTGAGCCCTGTCTGGGGTAGGAATCTGAGGTATGAGAGGAGAGGGCCCATTGGCTTCAAAGTCGTGCTCCCCCTCCCACGGGTGTGCACACATGTGCTGGGTGTGAGCGTGCACACACAGCATTTTAACATCTTTGCGGTTTTGGACTTTATTTTGCATTGCTGGGGTCAAACTCAGGGCCTTGCAAATGGCAGACCATCAGCTTTGCCACTGAGCTAAATCTCTAAGACCTGATAATCTTTTTGAAGTGTAAAGTGGCACAGAACCAGATGGGTTCTTTGTCTCTAAATTAGGGTATTGTTTGTGTCTTTCTTTATGTTGTTTTGTGAGACAGGGTTCCTCTGTGTAGCGCTGGCTGTTCTGGACTAGCTCTATAGACAGGCTGGCCTGGAACTCTCAGATCTGCCTGCCTCTGCCTCCCAAGTGCTAGGATTACAGGTATGCACCACTGTATCAGGCTTTTTTGTGTCTTCTATAAGTGCTTTAAAAAATGATCTCTACTGCGTTTTGGTGGCCGAGTCTGACACTGCAGCCTGAGTTAAATGCTTGAACGCTGAAGAGCCTGCTCTTTATGCCCCATCTGCTTTCCACTGCCTGGGTAATCTCCCACTGTGTCACAGCCTCCTTTGCAGGGGTGTGGTGTGGTGTGGTGTGTGCATGTATGTGCATATGCGTACAAATGCTGGATTGCTTTCTCCTGTCAGTGACCCAGCGTTCCCATGTCTGTCCAGGTTCCTGTCCTCCGAATGGTGGAGGGTGACACCATCTATGATTACTGCTGGTATTCTCTGATGTCCTCCTCCCAGCCAGACACCTCCTAGTGAGTGATGTGTCCCCTGCCCGTGCTTGGGAGGGAGGAGTGCTCAGTGTGTTCTTCCAGGGGGAGCTGAGAGGGCTGGCACGCGCTTCCTTCCTTTCCTCTGACAGCCAGTGCCAGGCCTCAGCGCTGTGTTTCTCACAGTGTGGCCAGCAGCAGCCGCGAGAACCCGATTCACATCTGGGACGCCTTCACGGGAGAGCTCCGGGCTTCCTTCCGCGCATACAACCACCTGGTACTGCCTTCCCTGCCCAGCCCCTGTTGCCTAGCCCTCCCTTTGGAAGTCAGCTGAAGCTTTGCGGGCCCGTTTCCAACTTCCTCCTCGCCCCTAGGACGAGTTGACAGCGGCCCACTCACTCTGCTTCTCCCCGGATGGTTCCCAGCTCTTTTGTGGCTTCAACCGGACTGTGCGTGTGTTTTCCACATCCAGGCCCGGCAGAGACTGCGAGGTGCGACCCACATTTGGTAAGCCTCCCAAGGGGCAGGGCATGACCGTGCAGAGACACCTGTGAAGGCCTGCGTGAGCTGGGGTCGGCTGTGGGGTTTCTCATCCTCAGGGCAAGCCTGCAGACACGTGTCAGCTGCTGGACAGACGGCAGCCTCCCAGCTTGGATGTCCTCCCAGGGCCAGCCATTGGTTAGAAAGCTGGTCAAGGGCTGGAGAGCTGGCTCAGCAGTTAAGAACACTGACTGCCCTTCCAGGGCGCCTGGGTTCAATTCCCAGCACCAGGCAGCTCACAACTGTCTGTAACTCCAAGATCTGACACCCTCACATAGACATCCATGCAGGCAAAACACTGTAACACATAAAATAAAACTAAGTGATTATTTAAAAAAGAGAGCTGGGTCAGCCACCAGGCATCACAGGCATCACCCTGATACCTGTCAATATGCAGTTTGTGGTCTCAGAATTTTGCTAACTCCTGGAAATTATTCTCATTTTGATTCTTTTTTGCAGGGCCTGGGGTTGGACCAGGGCCTGGTGTTTAGCTCTGTACCGCTGAGCTTTAGAAAACTGAAGTGAGCGGGAGTCCATTTCCCGTGGGCCTTAGGCTCTCCATCCCTTCCAGGGAACCTGGGATGTGAGAGGGTTCTTGGTTGTGAGTGCTCTGGGAAGCATCAGAAGTCCTTACTTGAGACAGATGTGGGGGGTGAGTGGCGGCGTGTGAGTCCCGGGGCAGGGTCCAGAAGCTCCTAGCTAGTAGCGCCCTGTGCTAATTGCTCTGTTTTTCCTCCAGCCAAGAAGCAGGGCCAGAACGGCATCATCTCCTGCATGGCCTTCAGCCCGTCCCAGCCCCTCTACGCCTGTGGCTCCTACGGCCGCACCCTGGGCCTGTACGCCTGGGACGATGGCTCGCTTCTCGCCTTGCTGGGAGGCCATCAGGGGGGTATCACCCACCTTTGCTTTCACCCTGATGGCAACCTCTTCTTCTCAGGAGCCCGAAAGGTATTGGTAGAGGGTTGGGGGCATCACCTGCAGGAGTGGGGGTATCGTTTGTAATGTGTTGAAACACACTAAGTTTGAAACACACTCAGGCTGAGGTGGAGGCAGGGGAGAGAGGGAGAGAGACTGACCTCAGACTCCCGCTGTTGTCTGCAGGATGCTGAGCTTCTGTGCTGGGATCTCAGGCAGCCCGGCCACCTCCTGTGGTCCCTGAGTCGGGAAGTGAGCACCAATCAGCGCATCTACTTTGATCTGGACCCGTAAGTGGCCGCACCCAAGCTCAAGGATGTCAGCCTGGTGCGGGGTCCTCTGTCCCTGCGTGTGAATGGCTTCTACCCAAGGCTGCTGCCTGCTGCCACGTCTTTCTCCTTTCCCAGGAGTGGGCAGTTCCTGGTGAGCGGCAACACCAGTGGCATTGTCTCCGTGTGGGACATCAGCAAGGGTTTCAGCGACAGCCAGCAGCTGGAACCTGTGATGACCTTTCTGCCCCAGAAGGACTGCACCAACGGAGTGAGGTCCTCTGTTCGCTGAAGGAACTCGGGGCTGGGGTGTGGGAGAGGTGGCGTCCTCACCTAGGTGCTGACACACCACTCTCTCCTCCAGCCTTCACCCCAGCTTGCCTCTGCTGGCCACTGCTTCCGGCCAACGCGTGTTTCCAGAGCCCACCAGTAGTGGGGATGAAGGCGAGCCGGAGCCGGACCGTCCTCTGCTCTCCCTGTGCCACACCCACCCTGAAAGCCAGCTTCAGCTCTGGTGGTGCGGAGGGGGACCAGACCCCAGTAGCCCTGATGACCAGGATGAGAAGGGGCGGGGAAGGATGGAGGGCTGTGAGCCAATATAAAGAGTTTGTCTTACACTGGAGTCACTGTGTCTGTGTGGGGTGTCACGTGACTGGTGGGAGTTCGGTGGGGCGTCGGTAGGTTCCTTTGTCCAGCATCTGTGGGGTCTGGCATATTGTTCCCAAAACCAGGGGTTGAGAGGTGGGACCAGGCGGGAGCCAATGAGGTGCTGAGCATGGTGTGAAGTCAAGTAGGTGGGGTGGGGCCTCCTGCCATTGACTGGATGGTTGCTAGGCAACTTGGTAAACTGAGGAGCAAACCTGTTTGAAATCTCACTCCTGAGGTAGCTGCACCAGGGGTCAGGGTGAGCCGGCCTGAGCAGGGGTGGCAGGAGCTGCACGCAGACTTTTGAGTGTGACCGTGACAGGTCGGCGCTGAGGGCTGCACACCGTATTCTTTACCATCTTCCAGCTGCAGAGGGGAAGGGCACAAGAGCACTGTACCCCACTTCACCCCAGTAGACAGAGTCAAGAGCACCCGGAAAGGAGGAGATGGGAAAACACAGCTTCATACCGGTCTCCCTGTAGAAGGCAGTGCCAGGGCAAGGGCCTTTCTTGTTCGGCTTGGCGTTCCTCGTGCCTGCTTCTCCATCTGTCCAGTCTCCCCCTCCCAGCACACCTTGTCAAACACCCAGAAAGGGAGTCTTTGAAGAGATGCTGTCAACGGGGGCGGCCTGCCGGGGACCTTACTCAAAGGGGAAGGAGCAGTCTGTGGAGGATTGAGCAGGAAGGAGAGGAATGTCAGCCCTGCCGGGAGGTGCTGAAAGCCTCAGTTCTTACACCCAAGAAGGCAGCTCCTCCCTTCCCCCAGGATAATTGGAAACAGCCCTTCCTGTGGGTTGCAGCTTTGGGGTTATAGGTACCCCCTTTCCTCTCCCGGTCTCCTCTCCATGATCGCCTAAGAAGGGCCAAAGTGTACTCCCGCTCTCTTCACCTAGTCCACGGAAAACAGCAAAGGGTCAGAGAAGCCGGGACAAAAGGAGCCCAGGAAAGGGGCTTCCGCAGCCTAGGCTGGGTTTTCGGGTTTTCCTGAACTCCCCGGGTGACCTTGGGCAAGTCACGGGCCCTCTCACCCTGAGTAGCTCTGCCCCCTCCCACTTCACACAGGTAGGCCCTCCATGTAGCCGGACCTGGTGAAGCGCCCAGCCTTCAAGGTTATCAGTATCCTCCCCGGGCGGCTGGGATGCAGCCGTGGTGCTCTGGAATGGAAGGGGAGCAGGCTGCGGGAGCAAAGGGGGAAGGGTTTTCGGGGCGGAGAGGGCAAGAGCCTTTCTGGATGCTAGCGAGGAAGAGTCCAACCGCTCGGGCCATCAAGAGGGCGGGAAGGAAAGCAAAGCCGAACCTCGGCCAGAGACGGACACTGCGAGAGACAAAGGGGGCGTGAGAGACCCGCCAGGCGGGGTGGAGGACGGGTGGTGCGCGAGGTGAGGGAGGTGTGGGGGGCGTGGGCCGCAGGATGCGGCGCCCGCTCCGCCTGAGCTCCAGCTCCGGTTTTTCCCTCCGCCATGCTCTCCCCCTCCCCGCCTCTCCTTTAACTCCCCCCTCCTGGGCTCGGGACTGGTTTCCTCCCTTAGCCCGCTGCCCTCAATCCCGGCGAGGCTGGGGCTCCGGCTCGGTGTCCCCTTCCTCGCTGCCTCGCCCGGCGCCCCATGCCGCCCCGCCCGGCCCTCGGCCCCCCATGTCCCCCATGTAGCCGGGCGCACAAATCCCGAGGTGCTGGCGCGTGGGCCGGGGGCGCGTAGGGCGCCTGCAGACGGCCCCTGCAAGGGTTCTTGCGGGGCTGAGCGCTCTGGAGCCGGGGCGCAGGCACGGCAGAAAAGAGGGTCCTTGTGCGAGCTGGGGGTGACCGGCCACCCACCAGGGTGACTGGGGCTCCACAGCGTGGTACCACCCTCGGGGGTAGGAGACTTTGGGGGAGTTGGTGCCCCGCCCCCAGGCCTTGGCAGGGTCATGGGGGCCCCCCATTTTGGGCCAGGGGGTGTGCAAGTCGGGGCCCTGCTGCTGCTAGGTTTTGCGGGGCTGGTGTCTGGACTCAGCCTGGAGCCCGTCTACTGGAACTCGGCGAATAAGAGGTGAGCGGCCTGGGATGGGGAGACTCCAGTCCCGGGGGTGAGGGGTTTGGAAGCTTTGAGACTCCGGGGCTTGGGTTCCGAGCTGGGAGGAGGCTGGCGGAAGGTGCTGGCTGTGGCGCCGAGGTGAGGCGACAGGTTACAAGACAGAGCAATGATCTTCGGAGGCAGACTGAGTCTCAGAGCTGGCTGGTTGTGGGTGGTGATGCCATGTGTCAGGAGTTGGGAGACCTTAAAGGGGCAAAGATAAAAAAAAGTTCACGGGCGGCGAGAGGGCAGTGGAGTAGCTGTTTGGATCTGAAGGAGAGCTGTGTCATGTGGGCTGAAGGGAGCCTGGTTAATGTCAGCTCTCGGGAGAGAGGTGCTGAATGGGTGCTTCTGAGGCTCGGAGGGGAAGGGCAGGGGCGCCAGGCTCCCAGGAGGCGCTGGGTGTTGGACATGAGGTGGAAGGGGGTTCAGTTTGGGGCTGTACAACCGCCCACGCAGGGTTCCTTGACCCTCAGTCTGTGCTCACAGCCAGAGACTAGTGAACCTTTGGCTGAACAACTTGTCAGCTGGAGTATGGCCCTGTGTCCCTGGTTTGGAGGGTTCTTTCTGGAGCGTCCTCAAGCCTCCCTCTTTTCCTCTTGCCCCTGGGCTCCTGAGAGGGCCATTGCCCTCTCCTGTCATCTTGGCTGCAGACTCTCCCATCGGGGACTCTGTTTCCTGGCATGCTTGCTTTGCATTGAGGAGGCCAAGGGTCAGCCACACAGGGCAGGCAGAACCCATGGGAGGTCATCGGCGTGACTGGCCACCATGGCATTTTCTGCTTCCATCAGCCCAAGAGTTCTGTTTCAGAAACTTCCTCCTTCCCTGAGGGAGGTTGTGAGAGGTGGTGGCAGGGAGCGAACTGAGAGTTCATCAGGTGCTTGGTCTTCATCCCAGCTCCACTGACAGCAACCCTGTGGCCTTAGGCACCCTGACCTCTCTGCATTTGTATCTTCAGTCCTTAGAGCTGTTAGCAGGACTAGAGGCCAGGTATTTGGACATATTCTATAGTCAGGAAAGGAGAGGTAGAGCTGGCTTTTTGTTTGTTTTCGGGTTTTGCTTCCTGGCCTCCCTGCCCTGTCCCAATCCCGCTACCTCCCCTCCCTCTTGCATCTCAGGGATAATCTCAGGTGCTCCCACTTGCCAACAACTCCTGGCTGCAGTTTTGGGTAGCCCATGCAGCCTGAGGCTATAAATTGGGCGACCCTGATAGGCCTGAGACAGGGCACTAGGGCGCTCAGAGGCTCTTTCGGATGCTGGGTGAGAGCTGGTCAGTTGGAGTCTGGAAAGATGCCAGGCCACAGTGTCCTGGGACCCGGCTTCAACTACAGAGGTACAGTTTGCAGTGACAGGCAAGTTGTGGCTATGAGGGGCCCAAGAGTCTCCTGCCTAAATGGCCAAGGAGAGGCTGCTGGGCTGTGTCAGCTGGGATGACAGAAGCCGACTACTTCAACTCCGGAGCAGGAAAGCACTTTCCTCAGAAAGTTTAAGCCCCGAGG
This sequence comes from Meriones unguiculatus, assembly GCF_030254825.1. Classification (NCBI taxonomy): domain Eukaryota; kingdom Metazoa; phylum Chordata; class Mammalia; order Rodentia; family Muridae; genus Meriones; species Meriones unguiculatus. Next base: position 2,547,489 of record NC_083359.1, read on the forward strand.
TGGAATGCAGGAGGGAGAATGGCCTGGTGGTTAGCCCTTACACTTTGGTTCTCACCAGCTCCATTTTGGTCAGTGCCAAACCAGTGTTTGTTTGCCACACGTCTCCTTAACTGACTAACTTGGGAAACTGGTCCAGATCAACCCCCCCCTCCCAACCCAACCTCTTCCTTGCCCCCTTTGCCCTGAAATTCAGTGGTGGCCTGGAGGAGGGGAGGTCCCACCCCCACGGTTGACTGCTGTGGAATAGTGAAATCACCTGGGAGGGGTAGGCTGTGTGGTTCCAGAGAGGCCAGCTCCTTGGTAACTGGCATCCTGTTGCCATGGCAACCGCACCAGTGATGGAGCGGGAGATGGCAGTGTGCATGTGGCGAGGGCGGGCTGAAGAGTGCATTTGGGCACACCAAGGGGCAGGAGACCTCTGAGCCTGGTGTCCTGCTGCTTCTGATGTGAGCGTGGTGCCCACATTCACTGAACACAGGACTCAGACAAAGGCGGTGGGCGGGAGCTCAGAGTCGCCGTCCTAGAGGGTCGGGAGGGAGAGAGGGGCGCTTCGGGCACCACCCCCTGGCATCTCTTTCCAGTCTACCTTGTCTTCCCTCCAGGTTCCAGGCAGAGGGCGGCTACGTGCTCTACCCTCAGATTGGGGACCGGCTAGACCTCCTTTGCCCCCGGGCCCGGCCTCCTGGCCCCCACTCCTCTCCCAGTTATGAGTTCTACAAACTGTATCTAGTAGGGGGTGCCCAGGGTCGGCGCTGTGAGGCACCCCCCGCCCCAAACCTCCTTCTCACCTGTGACCGGCCAGACCTGGACCTCCGCTTCACCATCAAGTTCCAGGAGTACAGCCCTAACCTCTGGGGCCATGAGTTCCGGTCCCACCACGATTACTACATCATTGGTACTGCCAGGCAGAGGCAGGGGCAAATAGAGTGTCCCTGGGACGGAGGGTGGGGAAGGGAGGACCCCTGGAACCCACCACTGTGCACCAGCAGGGTCCCCCCGGAGCGGGGGCGGGGGGCTAGGCCCCAGGATTGCTGACTTCTTCCCCTGTTGTTGTCCTCAGCCACGTCAGATGGGACCCGGGAAGGCCTGGAGAGCTTGCAGGGAGGCGTGTGTCTAACGAGGGGTATGAAGGTGCTTCTGCGCGTGGGACAAAGTGAGTGGGGCTGGGGTACGCCCGCTCGGAGCTGAGGGAGCTTCAGATGGTCCGTGCAAGTCAAGGGCGCTCCTCTCAGGACACTCTCCCTTGCATCTTCCCCATCCTCAGGTCCCCGAGGAGGGGCTGTACCCCGGAAACCTGTGTCTGAGGTGCCCATGGAGAGGGACCGAGGGGCAGCTCACAGCCTGGAACCCGGGAAGGACAGCCTGCCAGGTAGGAACCGGGAGCCAGCCCCTGCCTCCTGCCGTCAGACCCCAGCTGCCCTGCCTTCACCCTCTCCTGCCCTCCCTCTCTCGTTTTGGGGGCGGCGATACAGGAAAGAGGAGAAGAGAGGCTGGGAGGCTGGGAGGGAGGGGAAGCCAAATGAGGAAAAGACTCAATTAGAACTAATTAGCCAAGTCAGTGCTTCAATCAGCGCTGTCAGAGCAGTGGGGAGGACTACATGGGAGCTGGAGGCCGGACACCTGGATTTGGATCTGGGCCTTGGGGGAGGGAATGCTGGGTTCCTAAGGGACCTGGGCACTGCTGGGGAAGCCCATTGGGGACCCCCAGGGCTGGGTGTATCCGATATCCAGATGGCTCCTTCAGCCCCTCCCCCTCTTTCCTCCTTCACCCCTTCCCTGCCAGGTGACCCCAACAGCAATGCAACCCGGGGTGCTGAAGGCCCCCTGCCCCCTCCCAGCATGCCCGCGGTGGCTGGGGCCGCAGGGGGGCTGGCGCTGCTCTTGCTGGGCGTGGCAGGGGCTGGGGGTGCCATGTGTTGGCGGAGACGGCGGGCCAAGCCTTCGGAGAGTCGCCACCCTGGTCCTGGCTCCTTTGGGAGGGGAGGGTCTCTGGGCCTGGGTGGTGGAGGGGGGCTGGGACCTCGGGAGGCTGAGCCTGGGGAGCTAGGGATAGCCCTGCGGGGTGGGGGGGCTGCAGACCCCCCCTTCTGCCCCCACTATGAGAAGGTGAGTGGCGACTACGGGCACCCCGTATACATTGTGCAGGACGGGCCCCCCCAGAGCCCTCCGAACATCTACTATAAGGTATGAGGGCTCCTCCCGCCTGGCTCTCCTCAATCCAGCCGTCCACGGGTGCTCCTCCAGCTTAACTCACGGTGTGAGGACACCTGCGCCATAACCTCAGCCCCCTCTGCCCCACCAGCCCCCTGGCTCCTCCTGGCTATTTTAGGATCCCTTAAGAACCACGCCACCTCTTCCTGCCCTCCCCGACCCCTGTTTGGCTGTGGGCATGCCTGTCTCTGCCTCTTAGGGAAGGGGGCACAGGCTCAGCCTCCTTTAACCACGACACAGGTGCCCTTGTTCCCTCACCCACCGAGCAGGGTGGGGACAGTCTGTCTTTTGGTTGGCACCTCTTTCTGCCTCTCACTGTTTTTCTCTTCTCTCTATCTCTTATTCTCTCTCTCTCTCCTGTCTCTAGGTCTGTTCTCTTCCTCCTCCCTAGCCTCCTCCTCCTTGCATCTCCTTTTTACCCTCTTGGCTTCTTGTCCTTCCTGTGCCTCTCACGTGTCTCCTGGGTTGGGGCATCAAAGTGTCTCTCCACTCGGCTCTTGGCCCTTTTCAACTTTTCATACCAACTGCTCCCCTGGGTCTGCCAAAAGTCGGGGGCTCTTGGGGGGAAAGATTCCCCCCCCCCACTCCGGGCATGGGCACGGGGCCTCTTTCCCTGCCCTTCTGTGAACTTACTCCAGCCATTTGGGGTGGTTACCCGGTCACAACCACTACCGTGAGAAGAGGTGTCCAGTGGCTGAAAGCAAGATATGGACCAGTGGGGGCATTGTGGACTTGACCTGATGCCGAATGGCCTCAGACAGGAAGTGACTGGCTCCAGGCAAGAAGTGGCCAGGCCTGGACAGAAAATGGCCTGGAAGTGGCAGAAGCAGAGCAGCAGGAACTGGAAGTGCCTTCATCCAGGACAGGAAGTCGCGCTTCTGAAACAGGAAGTGGTCTGGCTGGAATTCCAAGTGGCTTAGTCTGGGAAGGTGGTGGGGGTGGGGGCAGGGCACAGGAAGTGGATGGTTCTTACCCTGTGGAGGAAGGGGCAGGAGGAACTTCCTGTTTCAGGAGGAAGCTGGAACTTACCACTGTGAGAGGACAGTTGTGGACTGAGTTTTCTTAGTATTCAGTGGCACTTCCCAAGGATCTCCCTTCCCTTGTGCTCTGTGCGGATCTTTAGGACAGCTAAGATGGCTGCCACCTGCTGTGGCAGGCCCATTTGTCTTGTTCTCCCCTTCCTGTACCCCAGTATAATCTCTGTTGATCAACAGGACTACCCCCAGAACCCACATGTTGTCCCCTGGTAACCAGACGGCTGTCTTGTTCATTCTTTCCTCCCTTCAAACCCAACACAGCACCTTCCTGGTGGCTGAGGGGTGGCCTGCTGAGGGGTGGCCTACTGACTGGGCTAGCTGGTGGCAGTTTTTTAGCACTGGTTGCTGTTTCCATAGTGACAAGCCTATACCTCTTCCTGCTCTTTAGTGCACAGTGGGCTGTTGCCTCAGTTTCCTCCCAGCTCAGTTTTATTAGGCTCAAAGCTGCCCTTAGGCACCAAGTTGGCCACCTCAATAAGCAGCCAAGATGGCTGCTCTGTCCACCGGAGGTCAAGGCATCTCTCTGGCACTGTAGTTCCCAGCTCCTTCCAGGGAACAGGAAGTTGGTATTGCCATGGGGGAGGTGGCGGGGTATGGCCGTCACCTCAATAGTTTTACTGTAAAAGGGAAATTTGAACAACAACAAAAACAGGAAAAAAAAAAATAAAAAACTTTAAAAGTTGACGAGGAGGCTGGAAAATGATTGGAGGTGAATCTGGGGGCCGGAATGGCTTTTGAGCCGAGACTGGGTCACCCGGGGTCCAAGGAAGGAGAGCGCTGGCTGGAGTGGTGAGGAGGCCAGTTTGTGGAGAGGGAATCACGGGCTCAGAAGGCCAAGGAAGGCAGCCACCTGTAGAGGGCCTGCTGAAGGCCTGGTGTCACACGTGGGAGGGCGTGCCATGCTAAACCAAGCATGCGGGAGAGGACACTCACGTGAGCTGCACTGTGTGGGGGTCTGTTCCCTACTGCCCCTACCCAAGCTTCCTCTGCCTTGGGGACGGTGTGACCAAAGGAAGGGCTCGAGCAGGAAGACCCCAGGGACCCAGGCATCAAGTGTGTCCACTCATATACCCACACCCCAGGCTCCTCTTCCCAAAAGCCCAGGTGCCCATCCCCCTCGACCCAACCCCATTCTCCAGCCACAAAAGCTGCCATCAGGAACGTCACTGGAGCGAATCTGCAGGGTCACAACCTCTGCCCCGGCTGCCCTCCCCGGACTGAAGGTTCCCTCCCACTGTCTCCCATCTGCCTGGAGGTCAAGGGGTCCCCCTTCTCTCCTCACCAAGACCCCTATCCATCTCAGCAAGATGCCTGGGCCCTCTGAGGTGTAGGTACTGAAGGAGGGAGTTGAAAACTGGGAGAGCAGGTACAGGGCTGTGCGGAATTTCCTCTTGCCTTCGGAGCCCACACTGGAGCTGCCCAAAATGGGGAGGCTCGGGGGGGTCGGAAGGGCTGGTCCTGGCCCTTAGTGGGGGTTGGTTGTCTTGGAAACATCCCCTTCTCTACACAATGGGAAGCCCCCCTCAGCCTCCCGCGTGGATGGAGCCGACAGCCCCATCGCTGGCTATCAGCCTCAGGGACTTGGCAACCGTCACTATGGCAACACAGAGCCCAGCAACAGGGCCCACTGAGAAAGGGAGGGGTCCAAGACTGGGGCAGGGCTGGGAGTGTGAGGGGACAAGGGCTCTGAGAGCACCCGTGACACATCCATCCAGAGGTACAGGTGGGGACAAGACGGGAGAGGAATGGAGATAAATGGTCTCCAGGACAAACGCATCACCAAAGCAACCAGGACATCACAACAGGCAGAGAGACAGGAAGACACCTGGGGACAGATGCACAGCTGGGAAGGGAAACTGCGCACACCCCTCAGCCCCTGGGACACACCCCCTCTGAGCGCTGGCATCCACAGACCCCCTGCCAACCACCTGACATTCACAGCACCTACAGCCTTTTGCACGCGCAGCGACTTGCCCGTCTTCTAAGCTTTTTGCAAATGCTGGTGGCTTCCACATAGAACCACACATGCCATCTGTTGGCTTTCTGAATACACGTACACACACACACACACACACACACACACAAACACACACCGTCCCAGGGTAACAACTATGACCAGAATAGGAGGGTGGGGCCACCGGCATCCATTTGTTCGCTCAGTCACTTGAGCATGGTGTCTGCTGTGTCCTGGTGCCTCTTCAGCCTTATGTGCCAAGGCAAAACCTCTGCTTCATAAAGTCTTTTTTTTGTTTGTTTATTTAATGTTTTTATGCCCCCTGTAGCGCTACTGTCAGAGAGCCTTGAACATGGTGACAAGTGTGCTATCCTTGAGCCATATCCCCAGCCCAAGTCCACTTTTTTTGTTGTTTAAGATTTAATTTGAAAAAAAAAAAAGATTAAAAAAAAAAACCAGATGTATTTAATTTGAATATTATTACCTGCGTGTATGTTTGTGTACCCAGTCTGTGTCTCATGCCTGAGGAGGTCACGAGGGCCTCAAATACACTCTAAGCAGAGTTACAGAGTTGTTGAGCCTCCTGTAAGCGCAGGAAACAAAGCCTGGTCCTTCGCAAGAGCAGTAAGTGCTCTTCATCACTACGTCTCTCTAGCCTTCCTCTCACCTTTGAGGCAGGCTCTTACTGTAGTCCAGGTTGGCCTAGAACCATGTTGTTTGTTTGATTTTAAGGCTTTGCGGAGTGAGACGGCGCACACCCAGGACTCAGGAGGCAGAGGCAGGTGGATCTCTGTGAGTTCCAGGCCAACGAGGGCCACACAGAGAAACACACGGAGAGAGACATGCGTCAGAGTTCTATCGTATACATAGAGACCAGGATTGGCTCAGAGGTCTGCCTGCCTTCGCTTCGTGAATGCTGGGGCTAAAGGTGTGCGAAGCCATTTCTGGTCCAGTGTTGAGCCTCTGAAGTTCACAATTTAAAGAATTAGTTTTTTGGCTTGGTTTTTCAAGACAAGGTTCTCTGAGTAACAGGGCTCTGGCTGCTCTGGAGCTGCTTTGTAGATCAGATGGCCTCTAACTTACAGAGATTCTCCTGCCCCTGCCTCCCCAGGGTTGGGATTAAAGGCGTGTGCACCGCACCGCACCCCGCCTGCAGTCCACGTTTTGATGGGGAACAGCAAATTACCATTCAGTTCATGAAAATAGATATTGAGGCTGATATGGGAAGACTTTGAAGCCAGCCTGGACTGGGTGGGTGGGACCCTGAGGCAAACAAACAACCTCAGAGGAACAGGGTCAGAGGGTCCCTGTGAGACAGCCCAGACCTTTTCCCCAACAGGGAAAGCGCGAAAGGAGAGAAGTCCCTAGCTTGGTAATAACAAGGACACCTTCCTTATTCTTGTTTCAGATGCTCCCTGTCTGTCCCTAGCCTCAGCAAAGGGGCAGTGTCCAGAGGCTGGGCTAGTCAGGTGTGTTCACTGAGTGCACACACAGTACTCGGGAGGCAGAGGCAGGCAGATCTCTTGAGTTGGAGGTCAGCCTGATCAACAGGGTGAGTTCCAGGACAGCCACGCTGGACCCTGTCTCAAACAAACAGAAAAGAAAAGAAGAGAATCCAAGCAGCCATGTAGCTCCACCCTTCCCTTTGTTTCCTGTCTGTATGAACTAGTTGTTCTCCTCCAGGACTCTTTACACCTGGGAGGGCAAGGGTGGTGCTTTGAGCTTTTGGGAACCTATGACACAAAATCCTGAGCGCGAAGCTGCACGTGAGGTGTGAGGTGGCAAGAGCTTGTACTCGCAGCACTTGGGAGGTGGAGAGGGAAGAGGCTTGTGAGTTTGAGGCCAGTGTGACCTATGAAATAAACAACAGCCAGGGGCTGGAGAGGTGGCTCAGAAGTTAAGAGCACTGGCTACTCTTCCAGAGATCCTGGGTTCAATTCCCAGCACCAACATGGTGGCTCACGACCATCTATAATGGGATCTGGTGTTCTGTTCTGTCATGCACGTGTACATGCCGCTAAAGCTCTCATATACATACATAAATAAATATATTTAAAAAAAGAAATAAACAACAAACAAAGAGCCATGTCCGGAGCCGGCAAGCAGAGCTGAACTAACAGAAGCAAGCAAGCTAGGGCCCTTGGTGCGAAAGCGGCCTTCCCAACAGAAGATCAAGGCTACCCGGTGCTGAGCCTCGGGCACCGGCTTTGCCGGCCTCTGCAGCTGCAGGCCACAACTCCGCCCAGTTTGGAGTTTGTGTTGGGGAGTGTTAGCAAAGGGAACCGAGGCTGAGGGTTCCAAGTAGGAATTTCTTGTTTTTAAATTCCAGCTCACTGGGCATGGTGGCGATACACCTTTAATCCCAGCACTTGGGAGGCAGAGGCATGCAGAATTTTGTGAGTTCGAGGCCAGCCTGGTCTACAGAGTGAGTCCCGGACAGCCAGGTTAACACAGAGAAACCCTGTCTGGAAAAACAAAACAAACAACGAACAACAAAAAACTGTGTTCATGTGTGTGTGGCAAGGAGCATGCATGCCGTGGCACGTGTGTGGAAGGCAGAGGCCAAGTTTGCAGGGCTCCACTCCGTCCTTCTGCCATGTGGGTGGCCAGGATGGAACGCTGGTCCTCACAGTTTGTAGCATGTGCCTTTGCTTACTGAGCCACCTCACAGACAGCAATAGAAATGTCTGGTGAAGAATGGTTGATGTTATAAACTTGAGATTTAAGTTAGAATGGGGGGAGGCTGTGTGCCTAAATTGAAAGTGGGCACTCACAGATATGTCCCCCTTTCCCAGGGAGAGGTTCGAGGTCTGTGGACAGGCTTGGAGAGGGGCTGCAGGGTGATTTGGAGGCAGGGTGCTGGTTTGCCTGTTCTCGGAGTGGTAGGCAGGAGCTAGAAACAGAGCACAGAATCGCTGGCCTCTGTGCATCAAGGGTCCTGTGTGGCCAGGGCAGGTGAGGCCTGCAAGGAGTTCAAGGCCACCAGGTTCCAGGCAGCCGTGGTTCTCACGAGGGAATTGAAGCAGCCGATGATTCCCTACCTCTCCCCATTGCCATCGCCATCGGCTCCCCCAGTGGCACTGGCTGGTGGGTGGGGCCCCACGAACAGCCTCAGGGGGCAGCAGCTGGTGAGTGAGTGGTGAGGAATCTGTGTGCTCAGCAAACAGCAGCCTTGGAGCGCCAACGGCTGCCTCCTTCCTCATCAATCAGACTCAGCCAAATGTCCCTGCATTCCCACCGCCCCAAGGGGACTGGGGCTGGGCCAGGGTCCCCAGGAGAGCGAGAAGGGGATGGGATGGGGAGCTGTGGTGGGGCTTGGGCCTCCATCCATTGGCCTGTGTCCTCTTCTCTTTGGAAGCCCTCAGTCGTTCATGTCACGGGGTGACCCTGCCCTGGCCCCTGCCACGGTGGAGGCATCAGCTACAAATCACCTGTGGGGGGTTGCTGGTGGAAAAAAGGGGAAGAAGGGAGAGTCGGGGCTGGAGCAGAATCCACTCTGGTTCTCACGGGACTGGTCCAGGGCATGAGCAGCAGGGAGGTTGCTGGCACAGAGGCCCGTCTCCCAGACTGGCCCCTCTCTCGATGGACACTCTGGTCAGCCAGTGACCCTGACCCCTTGAATCTGTCTTCCCATCTTCTCCTCGCACCCAAGGCTCTCTCCCTGCTTCTTACCAAGATCTAGAGGTATGGCACCTCACCTCACCCAAAATTTGCCATTACCCACTGGGGACTGTGGCTTCTAGTTCTTAGCCTCCGGCCCCCTCTCCCTCTCAGCCCTTACTCCCCTCAGGGACCCAGGCGTCCTGCCCACTCCCTTCACCATAGCAACCATTCTTCTTGGAGTTGCTTAAGACTTTAATATCATTTCATTAAGTCAGTAAGTTCAGAGAAGGTTGGGAGCACAAAGAGACTACGAGCGGGCCAAAAAGGACCAAGGTAGGGGGGAAGAAGGAAAGGGCCCCTCTTCTCCGTGGAGATGGCTCTGAGAAATCAAATATTGACAGTGAGAGAACAGACCTTATTAAATCTGGGACAGGGGTGTGTGTGGGTGGCTGTGGCTGTGGGAATGGCCGGATGCCTGGGTTCTGAGGGTGTTGAAGGTTCTGGAGGAGAGGTTGCTGGAAGGAGGCACCCACGCTAAGGGACTCCAGGGTCCAAGTGGTCAGCCTCTTTCCTTTGGTCTTTGCTTGGGCTCGCCACTCTGGCTGGTTCTCAGCTGTCCCCCAGAGCCCCTAGGGATAAGCACCCCATCACAGCTGTGGCTGCCCCCCTTCATCCTTTCCCTCTACCTCCACCTCTGTTGATGAGCTTCAGCAGCGTTTAATCGGATTGAGCAGTAATTAGCAAAGCAAGATGTTTGATTACCTATTTAGCATAATGTGGGGGCTGGGATCCCTAGGCACAGCCACAGTCGAGAGGGGAGTCAGGAGAGAAAAGGGTCTATGCCAAGTTATTTTCCCAGAGGGATCTGTGAACCTACCCTTGAGGCTCCGCACCCCAAGCCTCCCCACAAATGTTCAGTCCTTCGGGACGTGTGCCTTGGGGTCCTGACCAGCCCTCTCCGCCATCTGGCTGGAAGATTACCCTCGTGTTTCATCTCAGCCCCGTGAGCTGTGCAGCTGGTTTGAGGGTGTGGCAGGGCCTCTTCCCTTCAGTCCCTGCGCTCAGCAACAGGAGTCTGATTCGGGCCAGCCAAAGACCACACAAATCAGCTCCCAGAAACCCATCCTCAGGATAATGGTGGCGGCCAGGTGTGGTGGCCACCCTGTAATTCCAGCACCAGGAGGCAGAGGTAGGACTCAGAGTTCGAGAGTCTGAGGGAAGCTGGAGCTACAGGGCGAACGGTGAAGGGAGGGGTGGTGGTTGGAAGTGGTGCCTGTGAAAAGGACCTGTCAGTTATGGAAGGATGGTGGCTCGAGTCAGGGCGCAGAAAACAGATAAATACGCTGGCCTCCAGGAGTACCAGGGATTGCCACTTCCGGCAGCACCAAACTGGCAAAATGAGACCTGTCAGGTGTGAAAATGGGGGAGCTGAGGTGCCAACTTCTTTTCACATCCAGCAAAGAAAATGTCATCAATTTAGCTCCTCATGGAAATGTAATCAGTGGGCTTGCTGCTGGCTTTGTCTTAATTAGGCACTATTGATGGAAGCGGGGAGGGCGCCTCCCTAGTCCCGTGATTCTGCTTCCTCATGGCATTTCCCACGTCTCCCCGAAGCGTCTCGCGACCCCCGGGGGACAGCTGTCTTTCCCGCCTTCCAGCCACCAGGCCGCGCAGCGCCCCCTAGCATCCGTTCGGGTCTGCCCCTCCAGGGCTCTGCGAGCGGCAGCCTTTGTTCCTGTGGAGAGCAAAGCTCCTCCCAGGCCGGGTCACCTTCCCCGGGGAGTTCCCGCCTCTCGCTCGCCCCCCAGACCAGCAATGCTTTTCAAAGCCAGGCCTCAGATTCAGAAGAAAACAACAACAATAATAATAAAAATCCCGTTCCAGCCTGCCCTCGTTCCCCCTCCCCGTGCCTCGCCGCCACCCTCGGCCCCGATCCGGGCTCGGAAGCGGGAGCAGCGGGAGGGCAGGGGTGCTCCAGCCCCGGCTTTTCCCCTGGCCCCAGCTGCAGCGTGGCTGCTTGGAAATCCTGGAGCTTTCTAGAAGGCGGCGGGCCTCGCGGCGGGGCCCCGGGCGCCCCCTGCCGGCGCCGCGCAGGCCGCGGCCGCACACCTGGGCCGGCCGCCGCGGCCCCGGCCTCCTGCACGCCCCGCGGGGCCGCGGATCCAGCCGCGCCCTTCCGGCCCAGTCCTGCGGCCCGGCCCCACGCCGTGCCCCGCGTCCCCGGCCCCGGGACGCGGCGGTGTCCAGACCCGGCCCCCTTGCCCTCTAGTCTCAGGTCCACGCGGGAAAGGCTCCCGGGGTGGGGCCGCGGAGCAGCGCGCCTGCGCGGTGTCCGCAGACCCGCCGCTGCGCGCCCGGCCCCGGGTTGCCATGGCGACGCGTGCCCACGGAGGGAGCCTGGGAGGGCCACGCGGGGCGGCTTCTTGGTTGGTGTGACCCAACCGTCGGTCTAGGGAGGAGAGGGTCGGCGCTGTGAGGTGTGTGGGGCGAGGGAGGGAGCGAGCGCTGGGGAGCAGCGGCCTCTGGAAGGAAGGCGGGTGGCATGAGGGGCGAGGGCGCAAGGGCAGCGTGGCCAGAGGCGAGAGGAAGAGGGGCACAGGGTGCAGTGAGAGGGCACAGAAGCTGGAGGGGGACGCCGCCGTGGGGACCGGCCTGCGCCGCGGGCGGCCCCGGCTGCTGTCCAGGCACCCCGTGAGCCCGTGAGCCCGGGCCGGGACAGTCTCTCCCGCCGCCTGAGACTCTCCCGAGGCTCAGCTGGAGGCTCAGCGGAGCTCCATGCTCCCCCGGAGGCGGATGAAGGAGACCGCATTCTTGTAGTTGGTTTTATTGATTTGTTGGGCTAACAGAACGTTTTTCCTTGGAGCAAAGTACAAATCCTTCGAGTTTGAAATTCATAACCCATGATCAATGCCTGTGGCAGCCTGTGGGGAGGAGGAGAGAAAGCCACAGGTGGCTGCCAGGCACCGGCTGAGGGAGAGGGAGGGCCCAGCGTTCTAACGTGTGTCCTGGAGATTCTGTGCCCCTGCCATGGCTGCTCTCCATCTTAAAAAAAATGTTTTTAACGCCCCCACTGGGTGTTCCTCAATGGTGAAAAGCCATTGCATAATTTGAAATTCATTACTGGATGACTCTGTCCTTCTTGGTCCCGGGCTGTTCTCAAGGACGCTTGGAATCTGGCGACCTGAAATTCTGTACTTCGCTTAGACCCAACGGAGCTAAGAAACCGCAGTGCACACAAAACAGGCCCCCCACCTCTCGGCCATTAAAAACTAAAGGCTTGTGCAAAGGCCGCTCTTTGTTTAAAGCTGTTGAGATTTTAGTGTGGGTGGGAGGAGCATTTTTCTCTTTAGGTAGGGTGGAAAGGAGATAGACAGGAAAGTCGGCTGGGTTTGCCTCAGTGCGGTGAGGACGGGAGGGAACCGGGTGACACTCTCGCCGTCCTGGGCCTTCTCTCATTCAGGGTGCTGTAGGTGGCATGGCTGGAGGTCTGGGGGAGCAGACCTCCCTGGTTGGCATACTTTCCCATACCCCTCATTAGTGGGATTTCTGTTATTTAAAAAAGAATTGTTTTAGTTTATATGTACACGTGCGTGTGTGTGTGTGTGTGTGTGTGTGTGTGCGCGTGTGTGCGCGTGCGCACGCACTCTCGGGCGAACACGTGCAGGTACCCAGGGAGGCCAGAAGGGAGTCAGATAGCCTGGAACTGGAGTTACAGGCAGTTGTGGGTCACCTGACGTGGATGCTGGGGACCAAACTCTCGTGTCCCAAGGAGCAGGAAGCCATCTTCCCAGTTCCTATGTCTGGTTTACGTTTACCTTCATTTATTCCTAACGGCTTCTGAGACCTGGGGTTTCCCCGCTTTCAGATGGGGTGTATGTGTGTGCGGGTGTGCGCGTGTGTGTGCGTGTGTGCGTGCGCGTGTGTGCGCGTGTGTGTGTACATGCCAGGTCAGAGAACAACTTGTAGGAGCTGGGTCTCCCCGGAGCCTGCGGGCCCAGGGACTGAGCTCCCGTCCTCAGTCTTGGCGGCCCCTACTCACTGGGCCCGCTCACCGGCCCTGGGCTTTGACTTTTAACCTGATCCTCTGAGGAGTTTGGGTTGTCCCAGGGGAAAGGTGAGGACTCCTTGGTCTCCCTCTCGGGGCCTTGCACACACATTCCAGGGCTTCACCACTGGGCCCCAGCCCCCCCCCCCACCAAGGCTCTGTCGGGTATAGGCCCTGTGTGCACTGCAGGCGTGTAGGTAACCCCAAAAGCTGCGCATAGTGGGCGTCTCGCTCGGTTTCTGAACCCAGAGGGAGGCTGCGTTAGCCGTGGGGTCTGGTGGGGGACTTCTGACACCCATGTACCTGCAGGTCTCGCCTTCAAGATGTCTGTCAAACCTGAGAAGAAGAGAAAATTGGGTGGCCGGGGAGGCTCCCGGATAGGCCGGGCTGGCCGAGGTGCTCAGTCTGCCGCGGGCTCAGAGGCTGAGGAGGCTTCCCTGCTCTCTTCTGCCCTGGAGCCAGAGCCTGAGGTCATCAGGGAGGAGTATGGTGAGTACCGGCTGGAGCCGAGATGGAGGGCTAGGGAAAACTAGAGAGAAGCCCTTTTTGAGGGTTTCGTTTTGTTTTTCTTGAGACAGGCTCTGTCTGTGTAGCTCTGGGTGGTCTCAAACTGGCTAGGTAGACCAGGCAGGCCTGGAACTCAAAATCGGTCTATGTGCCTGCCTTTGCCTCTTGGGTCCTGGGATGAAAGGTGGGCCCCGCCATACCCAACCCAAGAGTGTCTTGAGGCTGGGGAGCATGTCCGAGTAAGGAGGAGCAATGAGGCACTGTATTTATAAGGTTCCCGGTAGAATCTGTGCCCTCCTCATTTTCTTCTCCTTTTTATATGTGCGGTGTCTTCTTCCTGGCCAGCCTGCTGTTTATTCTGTCTTAAAATTTCCCCTCAGTGTACCGATTTTCTGTGGCCAATTCTTCCTGTGGCCTCTTCCTCATTTCACGTGTTCCTGGTTGTCCCCACCCCACAGTAGAGGGTTTGATCTCTTCCTTTTTCCTATTTTCACCCTGGGTGGCAAAACAAATAGTGTTTTTCTTCCATTAAGCCCATCACCATGGAGACCCAGCCTGCTTTGCCACCCTTTGAATCCTAAGCCCGCCTGATGCTTCTCCACCATCTGTTGAAAGCTCCTGTATTTTCTTCCTCCTCTTGGCAGAGACTGTGGATTGTGGAGGTTCAGGTTCAGGGTGACAGGAAAGAAGCCTACACGGAGGAAACAAAGAGCTCAAGTGGGCCGCCTCTTGTGGGCTTCATCCTGGAGTCGGCAGAGCTGGAGGGTTGGGGCTGCTGTTGGTTGCCTCCCCTTTCGCTCCCTGCTCAGTGGACGTGAGCCTGTGAGCCAGGTAGCCTCACCTTTAAATGGGGCTCCTTGGTATTGCTAGCGTCTCGTAAGGATGAAGAGAAATAGAATATTCCCCTGTTGTTCGTTTTAGACATATACATAATAAGTATTATTATTAATTTTATTATTATTATTATTATTATTATTATTAATTTTAGTATATGCGTGGGTGTTTTGCCTAAGCCCCACATACATGTCTGGTGGAGGCCAGGGTGTCGGAGCCCCTGCTGCTCCGGCATAAATTGTGAGCCCCCCATGTGGCCACTGAAATCAAACCTCAGTTCTCTGGAAGACAGCCAGCGCTCTTAACCGCTGACCGCTCCCTCCAGCCCCGACTTAGTTATTTGCGTATGTATTCAGTGTGTGTGCACACGTGTATGCCTGCTCACAGCAGGGTGCATATATGGAGGCCGGAGGACAGCTTGTGGGAGTTGATTCTTTCCTTGTACCACGCGGGTTCCCGGGCTCCAGCTCAGGTTTGGAGCTAAGTGCCCTTCCCTGATGACCCATCTCCACACCCACATTTTCTCCTTGGTGTTGAGGGTTGAATCCCAGGCCTCAGGCAAATGTTCTGCCACTGAGCTAGTTCCCTGGCTAGAATCCCCCTGTATTGGAAATAGGCTTAGGGCTGTGGGCACGCTAGCTACACACACAAACACACGCGCACACAAATGGGGTTTTCTTATGTATTCTAGGAGCACCTTGAACTCCCAAACTCTGAGACTATAGACCCTCAGCCACCATTCCCGGATCATTACTAATATTAATGTTAGTGGTGAAGAGATTAAGTGCAGGTTTAGGGGGAAGGCCCTTGAGCCTACGCTGGGGTGTAGCACTGTAGAAATGTGCAGCGTTATTGTCTGTGAGCGCTCGTGTGCTCAGTTAAAAGCAGTTCAAAATTGACTGGCTCCAAGAAGCCCGCTACCAGGAGGAATTGTGGGAAGCAGCAGGGGAGGTTTGGTTTAGAGGATCTTTTGAGAAACAAAGAAAAGTACTTTAAAATGGATGCATCAGCCTTCAGATACCACAGAAAACTTTTCTCTCTCTTTCTTTTCTTTCTTTTTTTTTTTTTGAGACAGGGTTTCTCTGCATAGATCTGACTGTCTTTGAACCCACTCTATAGACCATGCTGGCCTCAAACTCACAGAGATCTGCCTGCCTCTGCCTCCTGAGTGCTGGGATTAAAGGTGGTCGCCACCACCTGGCTTTTTTTTGTTTTGTTTTGTTTTTTTACTTCTTTTCTTTCTTTCTTTTAATTCAGAGCAGGGTCTCTCTGTGTAGTCCTGCCTGTCCTGCTATATAGACCAGGCTGGCCTTAAACTCAGAGGGACCTTCCTGCTGGGATTAAAGGTATGTACCATCATGCCTGGCCCTAAAAAGCTCTTACCTGTTAAAAATTTTGTTTATTTTTAAAGGTTTTTTTTTTTTAAGATTTATTTATTATTTATACAACATCCTGCCTGCACACTAGATCTTACTATAGATGGTTGTGAGCCACCATGTGGTTGCTGGGAATTGAACTCAGGACCTTTGGAAGAACAGTGAGTGTTCTTAACCTCTGAGCCATCTCTCCAGCCCCCAATTTTTTTTTTAAAGGTTTTTAGTGTGTGTGTGTGTGTGTGTGTGTGTGTGTGTGTGTGTGTAAAGGCATCCAGAAGAGGGGGCTGTATTCTCTGGAGCTGGAGTTACAGGTGGGTGTAAGGTTTGAAGGGTGTGAACGTGGTCCTTTGCACACAGGAATGTGGGCCCGGAGGCTGACAACAGGGGCGACTTCCTCAGTCCCTCTCACGTTTGTTTTGTTCGGGTAAGATCCTTTACTGACCCTGGAGCTTGCTGGTTGGCTCCGATGGCTGCCGAGCCCTGGGGTCACATTCCTGCTTTCCCAGCAGTGGGGTTACAGCTGTGTTCGCCCAGCTTCACACAGCGGTGCTGGGGATCCAAACTGCGGTTTGCGCAACACGCTTTACGGACTGACCCGTCTCCCGGCCAGCAGGCGGCCTTTTCCCGTTTCTCTGGGGCGGAGAGACGGCCCAGCCAGTTAGAGCTGGAACTGCCCCTGAAGAGAATGAGGGTTCAGCTCCCAGCTGCCTGTCACTCTGGCTCCAGGGGCTCAGACTCTCCGGGACTCTGCGGGTGCCTACACGCGGCCATACACATGCATTCATAATTAAGACATAATAAAAAGAAATCTTAAAGAATCAGTATCCTGGGGGCTGGAGAGGTGTCTCAGCAGCTAAGAGCGCGGCCGCTCTTCCAGAAGACCTGGCTTTGATTCCCAGCACCCACATGGTGGCTCACAACTGTCTGTGACTCCAGTTCAAGGGGACCTGACTCCCTCTTCTGACCTCCGTGGGCACCAGGTGCACATGTGGAACACAGACATACATGCAGGCAAAACTCACACGTAAAATATTAATAAAAATAAAACTTTAAAACTTAAATTTTCCTTTTCAAACTAGGCAGGGTTGCACACGCCTGTAATCCTAGCACTCTGGGGGCAGAGTGGACCTCTGAGGCCAGCCTGGTCTACAAAGTGAGTCCAGGACAGCCAGAGCTACACTGAGAAACCTTGTCTCACCAGGCAGTGGTGGCACACTTTAATCCCAACACTTGGGAGGCAGAGGCAGGTGGATTGCTGTGAGTTCAAGGCCAGCCTGGTCTACATAGTGAGTTCTACTACAGCCAGGACTACACAGAGAAACCCTGTCTTGAAAAACCAAATCAAAACAACAACAACAAAAAACTTCTCTAAAAAACAAAACAATTTTTTTTTTTTCTTTTTCATGTAAGGCCTGGGCTTTGAACTCTGAGCCCTCATGCTGTTTTCCTTAAGTTTCCTTCAGTTACCATTAAAAGAAAAGTTGTAATCAGGCTCACAGTTCCTTCTCTGTATTTCTTAGACTCTCCCACAGGAGGCAGGAAGATGGCTTGGAGGTTACAGGTACCTGCCTCCAAGCCTGGTGACCTGAGTGCCACCCTTGGGACCCGCGGGGTGGCAGGACAGACCCGACTCCCACAAGCCACTCTCTGACGGGCCCTGCGCACAGCAAGGCGCCTGTGTGTCTGCTCCCACCCCTCCCCCAATAAGCCATGTATTTTAAAGTCCTGAGGTCTCTAACTCGCAGGCTCCCGGCCTCTGAGGTCTGGTATTTCAGCTTACTGGGTGGTGAAGTCTAACCTGGCACCAAGGTGTTTATGACTTGGCTAGACCTGGTTATACCAGGGTAAGTACTGGTATATTTTACCTCAGGAATACAGTAAGAAAAGTTTGCTTGTTAAATGTCGCTCTAGAGCTCTCTGGAAAGGTATCAGGGACTTCAAGCCCGACGACGTTAGGTTATGTTGCTTTGTTGTAGCCGGGGTTCACCTGGGGCTTAGGGTTCCTGTTGCTGCAACAGAACACCATGCCCAGAAGCAATCGGAGAGGAAAGGGTTTATTCCACATACATTTCCACAGCTTGTTCACCACTGAAGGAAGTCCGGACAGAAACCCACACAGGCAGGACGGGGGGCAGGAGCCGTTGCAGAGGCCGAGGAGGGTGCTGCTCGCTGGCTTTCCCTCCAGGGCTCGCTCAGCCTGCGTTCTTACAGACCCCAGGCCCGTCAGCCCGGGGGAGGCACCACCCACCATGGCTGGGCCCTCTCCCGCAGATCTCTAATTGAGAAAATGCCCGACAGCTGGGTCTCACCAACAGAAACGCCTTCTCTCTGGTGACTCTAGCTGGAGTGAAGCTGACACACGACGCCAGCCAGTTCAGCCTTCATCCTGCGAGTCCCTGCTCCACCTTCTGGGTGTTGGGATTACAGGCATGTGCCAACTGGAAATTGAACCCAGAGCTTCACGCATGCTAGGCAACAGCCACCAACTTAGCTGTGTCCCCAGCCCCTGCGCTGCATACTCCATCACGTTTTTCTGTCTTGTCCCAGAGCTGGCACTCAGGGTCTTGCTCCTGCAAACACAGGCTCTCCCTCTGGCCTATGCCACAAACTCCATATAGTTCTAACTTTAGAGTATTTCTGACACCAAGGATTGCAGATAAGGGATCATAGATGCTTTTCAGGCAGAACAGAAAACCAAGCCAGTGTCCTAAGTCATGAAGGCAGCACATCCTTTCTCCTCAGCCCTGGGCTCCCCTCCTCCTCCTCCTCCTCCTCCTCCTCCTCCTCCTCCTCCTCCTCCTCCTCCTCCTCCTCCTCCTCCTCCTCCTCCTCCTTCAGAGGCCACTGCTATCTTGCAATAGGATGTGTTTTCTGGAGTCTGTCATTTAATTTTCTACATATATCCATGAATGTCATGTCATGTACTATGGTGGTGTTGCTTTTTGGTTTGTTTGTTTTGTTTTTGGAGACAGGGTCTCTCTGTGTAGTCCTGGCTGTTCTGGACTCACTTTGTAGACCAGGCTAGCCTCGAACTCAAAGAGATCCTCTGCCTCTGCTGGGATCACAGGGGCGCCACCATTCCCAGCAGCAATGCACGTCTTTGTATCAGTTGTTAGAAAAGACAAAACCAGTGTATTCCGGTGGTGGCCTCAGTTTCCCTCTTGGTCTCCTGTTGTTAAGATTTTTTTCTCTTGGAGAGATATAAACAATGCCTCCCTCCAGGGTCTGAACACAACCAAAGTACAAGCCTGCAGAGTGGTCCTGAGGCACAGTGACTTCATGGCCTGTCTTGGCGAGCAGAAGTGAGGACTCACTTACAGGAGGGCCTCCATCTCGGGGACAACGGTTTTCCCATGGCTTCGAGGGTGGAGCCCCTCCCTCCCTTCACCCTTCCCTGAGACCCCCCCAGCCCTTGTGCAGTTAGAGCAGAATGTCAGACAGGTGGCTGGAAGGGGGGCTAAAACATAGGTGGCGTCTCATGGCTTCCTCATGGCCTCTTTTCATGAGTGAAGGCCACAAGTCAACAGGTCCAGCGGGGGCAGTCTTTCGCACGTAAACCCACTAAACTCTGGAGAAGATGGTGGCAGTTTGGTTCAGAGGCTAGTCATGAGTGAAAATGGACTGCCGTCAGCTCCTACAGGACATGGCTTCCTCCTCTGCAGTTCTGCGTTCTGTCTTCCTTCTTTGTCTCTATCCCTCATTCCCTCTGCACAGGGCTCCTTCCTGGAGGGCGGGGCGTTCTCTCCTCCAGTCTTTCAGTTCTCGCTCATTTGTTCCTCCCTGCAGACCCCAAGGATGGGAAACCTTGTTTTAGCCTGTCTCTAGCATGAGCAGGGAGTGCAGGGGCAGAGAACTAGCGCGGGAGTGTGGACCCCAGAGCAGACATGGCAGACTGGAGGATCTGGGACGGGGAAAGGCAGGCTTCTGTGGGAGATAGCATCCACAAGCTGGCATATTCCTAATTCTAACTTCTCTCGCTTCTCAAACCATCTGCACCTTGTCGTAGCCAGCTTTAAGCTTTATTTTGCAGCTGGGCATGGTGGCACACGCCTGTAGTCCCAGCACTCAGGAGGCAGACCCATGCAGAGTTCAAGGCCAGCCTGGTCGACAAAGTGAGTCCAAGGTCCAAGACAGCCAAGGCTACACAGAGAAACCCTGTCTTGAAAAAAAAAAGGATTTTTAAAATTTGTTTATTTTTATCTTATGTGCATTGGTGTCATTGGCTGCATACATGTCTGTGTGAGGGTGTCAGGTCATCTGGAGCCGAAGTTACAGACAGGTGTGAGCTGCCATGTAGGGGCTGGGAATTGAACCTGGATCCTCCAGAAGAGCAGCCAGTGCTCTTAGCCACTGAGCCGTCTCTCCAGCCCGACTTGTTTCATTTTTTGATGGGTCATATCTGTAGGTGTGTGGCTGCCTGTGGGGATTGTTCATACGAGTGCTCTGCTGGAGGAGGCCGGAGGCATAGAAAGCGCCTCACTGGAGTTACAGGGGTCATGGGCCAAGCCTCACTGGAGTTACAGGGGTCATGGGCCAAGCCTCACTGGAGTTACAGGGGTCATGGGCCGCGCAGGGCAGCAGACTTGAAAGAGCAGGTCTCTGGCTGGTTTGGAGCTCCCCGTGTAGACGAGGCTGGCCTTGCACCCAGAGCCTCAGCGGCCCCTGCCTCCTGAATGTGCTCTTAAGGTGATCTTCCATAGCTGAGGCTGGCCCGGAACGGCCCCTCCCGCCTCCGCTCTCCGTGGGCTGTGTGACCTGCGCCCCGCCGCTCCCACTCCCAACAGCAACCTCAGACATCAAACACATTGGTGCAGCTCAGTCCGAAGATACACCAGTTTGCTACTTCCACGCTGAGGAGAAATGCCAGGAAAATATTAACGTCTTTGTTTCCTGTAATTAAACCATTATGTCGTGACGAGAGCAGAAAACTTCGTGTGTACAGTAAAGCAGTTCAGAACGCGCAGTCGTCTCCAGTCTGAGATGAGCTGTTCCAGGCAGTGTTTGCTGGCAATGTGTTTGTGGTGTGCGCACTGGTGTGTGACTGTGTGTGTGTGTGTGTGTGTGTGTGTGTCAAGGCTCTCGTGAACGTGCAGAATGTAGCACGGGTGACGGGTGACGGCTGCCAGCCATGCCGTGGGTTCACTGTGCGCTTGATCATTTGAGCAGAAGGAATATTAACTTTATTTGTACTTCTCTCCTCAGCGTGTGCACGTGGCGTGCGTGCGTGTGCCGCAGTGTTTAAGCGAGGTCGGAGGACAGCTTGCAGGCTGAGTTCCCTCCCTCCACCATGTGGGCCCCAGAGCTCACGCTCAGAGCTCCAGGCCTGGCAGCAAGCGCCTGCACCCACCGAGACCCCCTGTCAGCCCTTTAAATTCATTTTGGTCAGAAGCCTCTTACTGTTGTCACATTTTTCCAATGTTCCGTGTTCTGTCACGCAACCCGTGTGGGGCTGCAGCCCCCGTTCAAGAAGCTGGCCCTAAACCGGTGGCTGGGGCCTGTGCAAAAGCTGTGCCATCGACACCATCCAATTTCAGAACGCTCTCATCCTCAAAGAAAGGCAGGCTGAGCACCTTGACAGACTGCTGCCAGATGACTCCCGCGTCTGTGTGTGTGTGTGTATGTGTGCACACGCACATGTAACTGTGTTTAACATGTGTATGCATGTATGTATATGCACATATGTATGTATCTTGGTTTGACTTTTATTGCTGTGATGAAACACTGACCGAGCCCAACCTAGGGAGGGGAGGGCCCTTTTGCTCACTCGTCCTGACACAAGGCATCATTGAGAGATGCCAAGCGGGTCTGGGACCCGGGGGCTGGAGCCAGAGCACAGACCACGGGGGTGATGTGTGCTGGCTGCTCCTTCGGCTCAGACAGCTTCCTTCCCTCCCTTTCTCCCTTCCTCCTTCCTTCCTTTCCTCCCTCCCTTTCTCCCTTCCTCCTTCCTTCCTTCCCTCCCTCCCTTCCTCCCTCCTTCCTTCCTTCCCTCCCTCCCTTCTTCTTTCCTTCCTCCCTTCCTCCCTCCTTCTCTCCCTCCTTCCTTCCTTCCTTTCTTTTTTTTAGTCTAAAGTGTGTGTAATGTGTGTTTTGCGTGCATGTATGTCTGTGCATGTCATGGGGCAGAAGACAGTGTCACTCTGGAACTAGCATTACAGTGTGAGCCACAGTGTGGGTGCTGGGAACCGAACTTGGGTCCTCTAGAAGAGCAGCCGGTGCTCTTAGCGATGAGCCGTCTCAGTCTAGCCTCTGGGTTTGCTTTTCTGTTTTTTTTATACAGCCCAGAACCCGGTGCCTAGAGATGGCCTCCTGCAGCGGGCTGGCATGACCTGGCGTTGATCACTAATCAAGAAAATGCCCCTGCAGACGTGCCTAGAGGTCGGTCTGATGGAAGCATTTTCCCAACTGAGATTCCCTCTCCCCAGGGGACTCTAGCCTGTGTCAAGCTGACAAAACAAAACAAAACAAAAACCAAACCAAACCCTACCCAATGCAGTATGTGTCTGTGTCTGTGTCTATGTGTGTCTGTGTGTGTCTGTGTCTGTGTGTGTCTGTGTGTGTCTGTGTCTGTGTGTGTCTGTGCCTGTGTGTCTAGCATGCGTGTGTACACACGTGTGCATTTGGATGTAACTGCAACAACCCTGCAGTGTGCAGCACGGATGAGGGCATCCTCAGGTGCTGGCCCGTGTTCCCCCCTTGTCTGAGAGAGGCATCTGTTGCTTTCCTGCTGCACACACCAGCCGAACTGCCCTGCGAGCCTCTGGGTGTTCCCGTCTCTGTGTTCCTGTTTAAAAAAAAAAGCTGGGCTTGCAGAGCTTGGAGGACTGCACTCTGCCTTTCTGTGTGTTCTAGAGTCACATTAGGCCTTCCTGCTTGCCCGGCAGACACGCACTGAGCCTCCTCAGCCCCTCTATTGTTTTACTATTTAATTATTATTATTATTTTTTGAGACAAGGTCTTGTCAGTGCTTTAAATTGTGTCATTCTCCTGGCTCCAAGTGGGATTCCAGGCATGACCCAGCACGCTCTGCTCTTTGTTTATTCTGAGCCAGGTTGCCTCAGAAGTCAGGCAGTCCTTCAGCCTAAGTGTCCTGAGAACCTGGATCACAAGCGTGAGCCACCACATCTGCTTTACACGACTAATGAATGGGGTCTTTTTTTTTTTTTTTTTTTTGTGGTGCTGGGGATTTTTCTATGCTAGGAGAGAACATGACCCCTGCTGTCAGAACCTCAACTTTAGCAGCTTTCCCTCAGATCCTGATGTCGCTAATCTGTAGTCTCTTCATAGATGTCCTGTGTGACCACTTCCTATAGATGGAGTCACACAATTATGTCCTTTCACGTTTCCGGCTTCTTTTACGTGGCATAAAGTTTTCAAGGTTCAGCTGTGTTGTAGCATGAACCTTTATTATTTTTTTATAGTGAATAATAGTTCACTGCGGACGTGCACCAGATTTTCTTTATCCAGCTACAGCTTTGGTGGATGCTTGGGCTGTTTCCCCGCCTTCTTACTCAGTGCTAGCAAGGAACCCAGGGCCTAGTGTTTGCTAGGCACCTAATGGACCACCGAGGTATTAGATCCTGCCCATTTCTCCTCCTCCTCCTCTTCCTCCTCCTTCTCCTCCTCTTCTTCCTTCTCCTCTCTTCCTCCTTCTCCTTCTCCTCCTCCGCCTCCTCCTCTTCCTTCTCTTTCTCCTTTTTCTCTTCCTTCTCTTCCTCCTCTTCCTCTTCCTTTTCCTCCTCTTCTCCTCCTTTGCTTCTGCTTCTTTTTTAGGACAGAGTTTCTCCTTGTAGCCCTGGCTGTCCTGCAATTCCCTTTGTAGACCAGGCTGTCCCCAAACTCACAGAGATCCACCTGCCACTGCGCCCTGAGCGCTGGGACCAGAGGTGTGCTCCGCCACGTTTGCCTCTCCCACTGGTTCCTTCTACCCCGTGTGGCTGATGCTTCTGCAGATGTTAACAAGCTACCCAGGTCCTGCTCTCAGGCCTCTTGGGTACAAGACATGGCATTGCTGGGTAATGTGGTTCCTATGTTTGACTTTTGTGTCTTTATTCTTCCCAGAGCAAGTCCCAGAGTTACCTGAAATCGGTGAAGGGATGGACGCTTCGACTGATGTGGTAGGTGTGCGTCCCCTCCCAGCAACAGCAAAACGGGGTGAACAAAGCATCGAGGCCGGGACAAGGGGTGCAGAATTCTCCCCAGTCTGCTGCCTGCTCCCGCTCACCCCAAAGCTGGTCCCCGAGTGAAAATGACCTGCGCCCTTCCCCAGGACAAGGCCCTGAGGAAAGAACTGGCCTCTCAGCTGGTCTTGCTCCCCTGCCTTGGGTCATCGTGGTCAGTCTCACAGGGGGACATCTGAAGAGCTTGGACAATAATTTCTGCGATGTTCTCTTTCCTTCGCTTCTGACTGAGGGGTAGATAGAATCTGTCCCAGTCACTGCTAGAACTAAGCTTTAAATGACACCTTTTCTTCCAAGAAGAACATAGTTTTGCCTGTAGTTACATAGGTGGGATGACTGGGGTGGCAACCTTGCATTTTAAAAAATTATTTACTTATTTATACGGCATTCTGTCTGCACACCAGAAGAGGGCAACAGATCATACCATAGATGACTGTGAGTCACCATGTGGTTGCAGGGAATTGAACCCAGGACCTCTGGAAGAGCAGCCAGTTCTTAGCCTCTGAGCCATCTCCCCAGCCCTGACCTTGTGTTTGTTTAAGAGAGGAAAAGAGACTAAAAACTGCCCAGTGAAGACACACGCTGCTGAAGTGCCACCCCAGGGCTCCGGTGCTGAGGCAGGCGGGATTGTATGGATAAAACCAGGGCTGGTTTTTCAAGATCTCTGTTTTAAACAACCCAAAGACAAAGACAAAAGGAAAACAAAGAAAGAGAAACTAAAACAGTGTAAATGCCCCAAACCCAGCCAGCTATAACATTCTTCCCCAGCAGCCGGGGCCCGGCAGCAATAGGCAGGTGCTCATCTCTGCTCTGAGATTGTTTGGGTTGTTTGTTTGAAACAGCCTGTAGCCTAGGCTAGCCTCAAACTCCAGATACAGCTTAAGCTGGGGTCACACTTGCTATCTTCTTGCTGGGATTACAAGTGCGTCCCCAACACCTGCAGGCCCATAGCTCTCATCTTTTTGAGACAGGGTCCTACTACATAGCTCAGTTGGCCTTGAAATTTTAATCCTCTTGCTTCAGTTTTCTGAATGTCACTTTTAATAGCCATACAGTGTTCCATTAGACACACGCACCTTAGTTAAACCACTGAGCACTGGCTGCTCTTTCGGAGGACCAGGGTTCGATTCCCAGTACCCACATGGTGGCTCACAACCATCAGTAAATTCAGTTTAATGGGATCTGTTGCTCCTCTACTGGCCTCCTTGGTCACCAGGCACCTGGCACACAAGTGGTGCACAGACACACACACATAGGCAAACCACTCATACACATAAAATAAAATGAAAATTAAAGCTGGGTGGGTGTGTTGCTGCACGCCTGTAATCCCAGCACTCGGAGAGGCAGAGGCAGGCGGATCTCTGAGCCTGAGGCCGGCCTGGGCTACAGAGAGAATCTGGAACAGCCAGGGCTACACAGAGAAACCCTGTGTTTAAAAAAAAAAAGAAAGAAAGAAAATTAAATAAACAAAAATAACTGAGAGTAAAGAGCATTGCTTATATTTCAACAGTCTGAAGTTTCTCCAACCAGACTGCAGTATGCCCTTACATCAGCAATAAAGCTACTGTTTCAGACTAAGGATTGTCAGTTTAGTAAGTATTAACGAAAAGGACAAAAAAATGACATATTTGTTATTTTTATTTATATTCTTTGATTTTAAGTGGAACACAACTTTTTTTCCTGGTTGCATTTTTTTTTTTCCTTCTTAAATGATATAACCTGACTATGTCTTTTTGGGAGGGAGGTTTTTTGTTTTTGTTTTTGTTTTTGCGACAGGGTTTTTCTATGTAGCCCTGGCTGTCCTGGACTCACTCTGTAGACCAGGCTGGCCTCGAACTCACAAAGGTCCACCTGCCTCTGCCTTCCTGAGTGCTGCGATTACAGGCGTGCGCCACTGTGCCCGGCTGTCTATGTCTTTCCGTCTGTTTACTTATTGGGCCTTTGATGTTTTCTCATTAATTCGTCCACATCCTGTATAGGAAAGCGTTTAGGAAGGTGTCTGTTATTTTCTTTTCTTCGGACATTGTGATCTGCCTTTGTCTCCGGGCCCTGGCGAGGGCCTGGTGGGTTTCAGGCGGCAGAGCGGGGCTTCGCGCCTTTACTGTTCCCACCGTTACCATTTGTATTCCGTTGCACCAATTTGTTCCTTAGTTTTGTCAGTTTTTCTTCCCTTGTGCCCCTTGATTCCTCCTTATTGCTTGATGTCACACGTCGGTGCCTGAGAGGGGCAGCTTCGCAAGGAAGCTGCTGGGTCCTTGTCCAGTCCGCGGTCTCCTTGCTCCGAACTCCTTCATGCAGCTCGTGTCCTAGTGTTTCCTTCCTTCACCTTTCTCTGGGGTTGAGAGTGTTAGGGATTTCACAGGCACGGACGGAAGTGAGCTGTTTGGGGGAAGACAGCGGCCCAGCCCCGGGCTTCCCTCTGTGACACATGCTGCCTCACTCGGGAGGTCTATTGTCTCCCTCCTCTGGAAGCCTGAAACTATCACCCGGTCGCCCCAGCTCTCAGTCTCCACTCCCCCGAGTCAGGCTGCGGCGGGGGGAGCCGGCCCCCCTGACATGCTGTCTCTGCTCCCCCCAGAAGCCCCTTTTCCTCTCGCGAGCTATGCTGACTGGACTGGCCGACTCCACGTGGACAACCGAGCACGACGCGGTGCTGGAGCGCTTCGCCCAGGACCCCTCGGAACCTGTCCTCACCATCTTCGTGGACCCCATTTGTGGGCTGAAGCTGGAGCTGGGCATGCCTGTTCAGGTGGGTACCCCCGCTTCCAGGCAGCCCCCCGGGAGCCGAAGGTGCTTTCCTGGCTGCCCGCGGCTCGCGGAACCCACTGTCTGGGGACACTCGGCCGCCGGGAAGCCGATGCTCAGAGAGATGCTGAGATGAGGCGGCTCCACCCATGAAAAAGCAGGCCGGGAGGGTAGTTGAGAGTCGGCGGTGGGCCTGGGCGGTGGGGTCACGCTCCTGCAGTGCTCTTATCTGAAAACACCCACTTATTCATTTACCTGTTCATTCATTCATTCATTCATGTATTTACTTACTGTGTATGTGTGAGCTCACACGTGTTCACGCATTGGCATAGGCGGCAGAGGGCAGCTTGCAGGGGTCAGGTCTCCCGAGGACAGAACTCGGGTCCCCAGGCTTGGCGGCACCTTCGCCTGCTGAGCCACCTGACAGGCTCTGAAGCTTTTCTTTCCTTCTGTACGTTTGCAACATTTAAAAATAAAATGTTGGGGAAGTCTACTGCTTCACTCTTGTTGGATAGAGTGGAAAGGTGATGTTTAGCAATTATTATCATTATTATTTTGGTTTTTGAGACAGGGTTTCTCTGTGTAGCCTTGGCTGTCCTGGAACTCTCTCTGTAGACCAGGCTGGCCTCGAACTCAGAGATCTGCCTGCCTCTGCCTCCCAAGCACTGGGATCAAAGGTGTGTGGAAAGCCACCACACTTGGCTTTGGTGTGGAACTTTTTGTTTTTGTTTTTCCAGACAGGGTTTCTCTGTGTAGCCCTGGCACTCTGTAGCCCAGGCTGGCCTCGGGCTCACAGAGCCCCACCTGCCCCTGCTTCCCAGACGCTGGGACCCCAGGCGTGCGCCCCCACCGCCCGGCCTGGTGTGGAGCCTTAAGCGTCCTGCTGTCTCAGTCTAAGCAGCGGTGTCTTGTGTTGCTATTTGCTGTGTTGCTCAGGCTGCTCTTGAACTCGGGGCGCTGTGCTCCTCCTTCTCAGCCTCCCGAGGAGCGGGGACTGTCGGTGTGTGTCTCCACCTACCATTTCAGGGTAATCTTGTCTAACCTAGAGTGCCCAAATGCTGTAGCTCCTAGGTGCCCTTTTGTGTGTTGTTGAGGCAGTCTTGCTTTGTTGACATGGCTGGCCTTTCATGCGTATTGGTGCTCATTACGTAGCCCAGGCTGGCCCAGAACTTTCATTCCCTCTGCTTCCGCCCCAGAAGCACTGAGAGTGCAGGCATTTGCCACCACGTGTGGCTGCTTCCCTCGTGTTAGAATTCCCGATGCAGCCGGTGGTATTGGTTCCTTGGTGGGACGCTCATGCAGCATGAAAGAGAGCCCCGCCCCGCCCTGCGACTCACCTAAGCCTGTGGGCCTCGGAGGCAGGCGGACCAGAAGTTCAAGGATCTCCTTGGCTTTACTGCAAGTTCAAGGCTGGCCCGCCGGGGCATATGAGAAACATTGTTTTACAAAAAGCATCTAATCTGGGTGGCCTTTTGTCCCAGCACTCAAGAGGCAGAAGCAGGCAGATCTCTGAGTGCCAGGCCAGCCTGGTCTACAGAGAGAGTTCCAGCACAGACAGGGCTACATGAAAAAATAGAAAAATTTATATATACATATACATACATACACACGCACACACATAACCAGCAAATGCATAAAAATACCAAGAGTAATGATGTAGACATCAGAATCCTTTATTAGACCACAGCAATTAAGACAGTTAATACCAGACCAGGAGTATAAATGATGAATAACATTAAAGAAATGTGTAAAAATAGACATCAGCAACAGCACAAACACACAGGAGATTCTGCAAATGTAAGGTAATTGGGAGGCAAAGGCAGGGGAACCACTGCGAATTCAAGGCCAGCCTGGTCTACATAGTGAGTTCTAGACTAGTATAGTGAGACTCTGCCTCAAAAATACAAAAATATAAAAACAAAAACAACAAGCAAAGGGATCTATTAGCTGCCACCGCAGCTGGTGACAGACTTCGCTGTTCTCCTGGTTAGGACGGCCTGTCGAAGCGTCCCTAAAAAGAAAAGGAGATGACTGCTGGGCACAGTGGCACTCAGCACACGGGAGGCAGGGGCAGGCAGATCTGTGAGTTCGAGGCCAGCCTGGTTTACAAAGGGAGTCCAGGACAGCCAAGGCTACACAGAGAAACCTTGTCTTGAAAAACCAAAAGAAAAAAAAAAAAGACAAAGAAAAAGAGGAGAAAAAGAAAAGAGAGAGAGATTACCTCAGCGCTTGGTGTTTGGGACCCTTGCCTGGCCAGCATGAGGCCCTTCATTCAGTACCCAGCACAGAAGGGGAGGAAAGATTAATTTCCCTTTGCATCCGGGTACCGAGTGAGTGCTGTGCTGTGCCACGTCTGCACCGCTGTGGTGGGTGCATGTCCCCTCACTGTGAGCCAGGGAAACCCCATCTCCCCCTGGGTGGGGGTGGGGGATTCCGTGAAACCTGCACGCGTGGAAACAGCACCACGCGTGATCCACCAAACACGGGGAAAAGCCACAAACAAATGCAGTGAACTTTAAAAACAGATGGGAACGCCAAACGGTCGCCGACGGGAACACTGAAGCAGCCCCCCCTGCCCGCGCTTGGGCGGAGGGGCCGTGGGAGCATGCCCGAAATCTCTTAAGAGGGTTTGTGTTTTAACACAGATTTGCTATTGCTTTAAATTAGCCATCCCACTTGCCCCTTCTCACGCAATTCTCCGGGCTACAAAAAACGTGAATAAAAATATATAAAGTATCTAATCCTTTCGCTTTACCTTCAAGAGGCAAAATAAACTAGTCTCTCACAGTGGGGCATCAAGAAGTCGTCCACAGTGTGAGGGAGCCAGAGCGAACTGACAAAGCTGCTCAGGCATGAGCAGAATGGGCGAAATCGCATGGCAACGCGAGCACATTATATCAAGGACAAAGGGGGAGAAGAACAAAGCGCGTACAGGAGGAAGATCTAACCGAGCCAAGGACTCCTCAACACGACGACAACTTGATATGAACATGAATTCAGTCTTTAAAAAAAGCAGACGAAACGATAAAAGGTGAGAACGGGATGAAAGGCAGAGTAGGATTTTAGGAAATGAATAAAACAGCGTGTTACAAAACCAGAGGATGAAAAATGTCGAGGAACTGAATAGCTGTGGTTGAAAATCCGTCACCGGCAGAGCGGAAGGCTGAGGCATCGCAGCTCACGTGAAAGAAAAGGCCGAAGACATTAATGCAATTAGAGGGGAGAGGACAGACTGGAGGGGTGGGCGCAGCGGAGCGGGGTGGAGAGAGAGCCAGCGCAGCGTGCATTTAGAGAGAACACAAAGAATTCCCCTGGAATGAAAAAGGCACTGCACCTGGGGGTCAAAGGACACGTCGATCCTGCTTACTGCCTGTTTCTCACGTTTAATGTCAGCGTGCATCTTAGTTACACCAGCGAGATTCAAGGGTACCGATTCTTTGGGAGCATGGACTATATGGTGTTCCAAGAAGAACATTTAATTTCAACCTAATAATGAGGAGCAGTCAGATAAATCCAAATT